>NC_090922.1:744753912-745398870 GCF_040938575.1 Ambystoma mexicanum
GCCTGCCCCTCTGATCTTGATGGCCCTGAGCCATGATGCCTCCCACGTCGAGCCCGCTGCTGCCTCCGACGCCACTGCCTCTGCCAGCACGACGGCATCCAGGCTGATGGTAACCACCGACGCCGTCGTGCACGTGCCCTGCCCGATGATGCCGGCACATCTTCCATCTGCTGGGGTCCACTTGCTGTGTTGTCCACCCCTGCTGGACCTCCGACTCCCAACTGCGGCAGGGATGGGATCCCCACCGAGCTGGCTGCATTGGTCGGGGCAGGTCCACAGGGGGCCATGGTGGCATCTGGGCCGGAAGACGGCAAGGAGAACGACCGGTGGATAGCCTGCACAGAGGAGGAGAGGGCCGTCAGATTGGCCAACACATGCAGGAACCCCCCGAACATGGCCGATCCCAATTGGGCCACGTCGGCACGGTGCACTTCGTGATGACGTGCGTGCTCCTCCCGGGAAGCACGCACGGCATCACGAATCACAGCCGTGCGCATCGCGACCCCAATCAGGACCTGCTCCACGCGGCCAGGGGTTCCCACGGCCGCAGGTGGAGGGGAGTCAGTTGACATGGACATCCCCTCTACCTGCGGACGGGCCTGGGACGGGGCATCCCTGCTGGTGCATGGTGGTGCACTCACAGGGTCAGGGACAGCGACATGCACAGGCACCTCCACGGTGACCTGTGCTGCCTCCTGCCCCTGGCCCTGGACTGCACCACTTGCACCAGCAGGGATGCTCCCACCAGGCCCCATGTGTGCACCAGTGTCGGCCTCCTCCTCCTCTGTGCAAACCACCAACCTGGATGGCTCCTCACCGTCTCCCGCCGTAGCAGGCCCCTGTGGGGGCTCACCCACCCCTTCCGCTGCAGCCGTGGGGGCATCCCCGCCGCCTTGCTCCACAGCGCCGTCTCCGCCCTCTTCTTCACTAGCCGCTGCGTAGAGGGAGACAAAGGACACAAGCATCAGGCTACTGTACAATGGTCCCCTAGACAGGAAGCAATAGCAGATGAGCACCCCTGTCAAAGTACACTTCCATCATGTCCCTCCACAACACATGGGTCAGTCCAGGCAAAACACACACAGTAACAGGCATGGTGCATGCCATGCACATTTCCATGCATGACCAATTGACTCTTGAAACATTCAATGATATGTAACTCACATGCATCATGGCTCATGCATATCACATGCACACACTTCACCTCAGTCACATCCATCTGGCCCCAATCACACCGAACACAGGCGAAACAAGGGTAAGTTGGGTGCGTCACTGAATCTGTGCATTGTCACACACATGTGTCATGCATCCATGGCATGCACAAGTCACAGACATGCAGGTCAGGCACACAGACATGGCTACCATATATGTACCTGGCATCAGCACCCATCCTTCACCCCCATCCATGTCCAGGTACAGAGACTGGCATGCTCTCATGTCCCAAATCTGCATAGTGCTCCCCATGCCGCATTTCAACACATGCAACAACCATGTGGGTCACACATCACTGGTCGCACATGCATTACCATGATGTCCCAGCACACATACATGCATACATGGCCCATGGCACACATACAGGCAAGTATCATAGAACCAGCACACCGCAACATGCCCTGTCTCACACAGTAATGCTTGGACACTTACCGCTCAACTCCAGACGGGTCTCCCTCTCAAGGATCTGGGCGTGGAGCGCTGGGCGTACGCGTTCCAGGACCCTCTTCTGGATGGAACTCATGTGGCCCCGGCCCCCCTCCACGAGGCGCCGGGCCTTCACAAGGGTCCTGGACCTCAAGTCCTCCCAGCACTTCTTGATCTTCAAGACGTTGCGGGTTGCCACCCCCTCCGCGTTGATGGCAACCACACAGTCGGCCCAGATCCTCTCCCGTCCTTCCTTGCTGGCGCGGGACGATCCAAAGAGGGCATCATACTGCCCCAGGACATGCTCCACCAGGACACCAACTTCGGTGGCAGTGAAGCTGGTGCCCCTCTGCCCCTCTAGCCTGGGGTTGCCACTGGTGCCAGATGTGGAAGTGCCCGACATGGCAACCCCAGAGGCAGGTGTGGGTGGGCAACTGGGTCCTGGGGCTGGGCTGTGGAGCGATGTAATCCCAGTTGGGAGTCTTCAGTTCCAGCAGGGGTGGACACAGCAACTGGACCCCTGCAGATGGCTGATGTGCAGGCACCAAATGGCAGGGCACGGTGGCAGCAGGCAGGCAGGCAGGCAGGCAGCAGCAGATAGCACGTGGGAGGCTGCTCAGGGCACTGGGGGGGCAGTAACTCGGCCTTCGGGGCAGGAGCGTGGTGTTCCGTGTGTTTTCGGGTGGCCAGCTTGATACGGAGTGATTTGGCACGTGAAATTCCTGCACGTCAGCGTGAAATCCGAGGAAAGGCCCTTAGCGCGTAAGTGCGTCAGCACGCATACGCGATTCTATTGGACCAGAGTCCCTCATCGCGTAAGCGCGTCTGACGTGATCCGCACGGGCGTTCCCCACTCAGCACGTGAAGACGGAGCACACGTGGAAATACTGCACGTCAGAGTGTCATCGCGTGTAATTGGCCAAAAGTGCGCGTACACGCCATTGGCCTATGTACGTGTATTTCATCACGTGTAATTGGCCAAAAGTGCGCGTACACGCCATTGGCCTAAGTACGTGTATTTCAGGGGTGCGCGACCACTTACACACGCAAGTACGTCAGCGCACCTGTATGCCTGCTGCGTGGGAATTTCCACACGCGATTGGAGTGGGAACTCGATTCCAGGGGTGCGAGGCTCACACGCTCGCCTACAACACGCGCAAGGCATTAATTTGCGCACTTTTCAATAAACAAGCCAGATGCCAGGATGAACATACCGTTCCTAGCAGCAGTGGCAGTGGGCTACCAAAGGAGGAGGAGGAGGAGAGTCAGGGCCAGAATATTCACACCCAGAACCAGCCTATTCGGGATGCCTGATGACCAGGTGTATGGGAGGTACAGGTTTCCAGCACACATCATACTGGACCTGGTCAGTGAGTGGGAGGATGACCTCACATCACCCACCCTGTGCTCCCAAGCACTCAGCCCCCTGCAGAAGGTCCTGAATGTACTTCACTTCTTGGCCACTGGATCCTTTCAGCGGACAAGTGCCATAGTGGGTGGTGTGTCACAGGCCACGCAGTCACGCTGCCTACACCAGGTCTTGAACATCATCACTGCACGGCCATCAGTCCGCAGGCACATATATCTCCCCAGGACTCATGCAGAAAGGCGGACGTGCATCCAGGAATTCTATGGTGTGGCTCAATTCCCCAAAGTGCTTGGTGCAATTGACTGCACACATGTGGCTCTACGTCCACCCAGGGCAACAGAGCACATCTATAGAAACCGCAAGCACTGGCATTCCATCAACGTGCAAGTTGTATGCAATGCCAAGGGAATAATCACATCAGTATATGCCAACTATCCAGGGTCCACCCACGACAGCTTCATCTACAGAATGTCTACCCTATGCCGGGACCTAGAGGCTGGCCAGCATGGAGATACATGGCTGCTTGGTGAGCATGAATGCCACTGCACATGCATGCATGTCAGATACTGGGTCATGACACAACACCACTAATGATACCCATCACCACCTCCGCAGGGGACAGTGCCTACCCTATCAGCCCCCACATGATGACCCCAATCCGGAACCCCACCACGCCACCCCAGGTAAGGTACAACACAGCCCACATTGCAACACGGGGCATAGTGGAGCGCACATTCGGAGTGCTCAAGTCACGCTTTCGCTCCCTTGACCTTTCTGGCGGGCAGCTGTTATATGCTCCCCGAATAGTGTGCAGGATCATAGTGGCAGCATGTGTCCTGCACAACGTTGCAACACGCCGGGGCCTGCCCGTGGACATGGTGGTGCCCCCACATCCACAACCACATGCACGGCCGCTGCGCATGGGAGGGGAAAGGGCACGGGGGGAGGCAGCCCGTACGCAACTGGTGGCCAACTTCTTCACCTAGGAATCACAGTGCTGGCTAGTGCACACTGCTCTGGCACATACCATCTGACAATCAATGATGACACTACCTGACAATGTCTGAAAATTACTTGACAATAAACTGTCAGATACACATCAGCCTGAGATTGTTAACATGGAAGTGTCAATATGTGTGCACCCCTAGCTACACATACACCAGCAATGCATCACAACGCAAAGACACAACTCCATCAATCAAATATGCATTGCCACAAGCAATTCACTACATGACAACATTGCCATGTCACCCATTCCCTTCACAGTCCCGCCACTGAGGACACCATGTCATGGTATGTGACAGCAAACAAACTGGCCATCACAACATGACACCAGTGTCACAAATAGCAGTGCCCCAAATGGAACATAGCCGCACTTGAGCAGCTAACCGCCCTGGAGCCACTACTACACACCTGTGTAAGAGTAATTTCAATCAAATTACACACCAACCCACCCTGAAGCCCACCCAAACAAGACACAATGCATGTAATCAATGGTAGTCTCATTACCTGATTCTGCTGGTATGTCCTCACCGTCCAGATGTACAGTGATGGCGCCATGCAAAAGTGTCAGTGCACATCTACCGACATGTAGTCTGACTCCAGAGAGTATGCCCTTGTGAAGATCTGTGTGAAATACCTGCAAAACATGAGCAACATATGTAAGTAGAGGCACATATCAAACCATCATGCATAGTTAGGTGCAACAACAATGAACACTATGAATGTCTACACAGTATTGACTATGGACTGGCCAACAGCTCATGGGAGTCCAATGTCACCGTGTAATTTGCTGTCACTTGGGCACACCCTTTGCAAGCCCATGGAAACGGAAGCAGGAGGGGTGTGGATGTCTGCTACCCAAGCATCGAAACCAAGCTCAGGACAAGCCTGCATGTGCCCAGCCACAATACAGTGTATGCCCAGGTACCCACACAAGGCAACACTCTTGCAAAATAAAAATAAAATTGAGAAAAAATGGCCATGAAAGGGCCGGCGGGGGGGGGGGGGGCCACCTATGAGGTCCGAGGACAGGATGCACGCCACAATCCACCTGTGTGGATCATGGGAAACTAAAACACCCCATAGGCTCGTGGCCCACACGGCTACTCTGTTGTGGGAGATGAGTCGCTATGGCTCTGGCCAGACCCTGCAGCTGACTCTGGAGGTGGGGGAGCTGCCTCAGAAGATGGTGTGACAATGGGAGGCAGCCCACGCAAAGCACGAGTTTGCTCCTCCATGGCTGCAAGCAGGCGGGTCTGGTAGTTCTGGTTCTGGGTTATAATCATGCGGAGGTCCCCATGCAGTAACTCCCGGGATGACCTGACCTCCGCACGAGTTGCCTGCATCTCGGCCGAGAGCGTCCGTGTCAGACGCTCCAGCTGCTCCTCTGTCCTTCTATGGGATGAAGCCTCAAGCTCTAACAGGGTCGACCTGAGGTGACGGAGTTCTTCCCTCAGGCCTTCCCTGTGGCACTGGGACTCCATGGAAAGTGATTCCCGCAGAGTCGCCAGTGCCGCCCGCCTGTCCATGTTGGACGCCAACATATCCTCCCTGTGTGCCTGGCAGATGGACTCTGTAGCCTGCTCCAGTCGCTCCATCAGCCTTTCTGGGGGGACAATGGAAGTGGCCACCCTATCCATGGCCTGTGCAATCATCTCGGATGATGCTGCCTGTTGGGTGGCCATACCGTAGATGGATTGCTCCCAAACGGTATTGCCAGGTGGCATACGGCCACCACGTTGACGGGCACCACACCTGCCTGGGGCAAGGCGGACTGCGCCTTGCTGTGCCGGCAAGGCCTCAGGCTGCAGGACTGCATTCCCTCTCTGATCTGCAGCCCCAGGAACAGGATCAGAGATTGGGTGGTGTGGCCCTGCATCCGTAACCACCGGAGGCTGATCTGCCGACACTGACATCCCCATTGAGGGCAATGGCCCGGCTGCAGGTGGGTCGGACAGAGGAGATTCTCTCCCAAGAACACTCACCTGCGACTGCACATAGGTGTCATCCTCCGAGTCTACACCTGAATACTGCTCGGGGGAGGAACCCCCAGAGACACCCCTCGACAGCACGACCTGCAGCACTTGTGGGTTTTCACCCACAAACACACCACGTCCCTCACTTGTGGTAGGTCGGCCCGGGTTGCCCTCCTGGGACGGCTCAACCACCACATCCCCAGCATCAACAAGTGCTTCGTCCCCTGCAAAGACATGAAAGAGAAAAATGGAAACAGGCATTAGCATCATGGCATGCAACAAGGGCTGATGAACAACAGAGGCAGTAGTTCTACGACACATGTCCCACATGACTGGGAGACTTCCTATGCATTCACCATCACTGGGTCTGTAGGGGAGGCTCAGGGCATACAATGTACAGATTGGAGAGCAACGCCTGCTCACCATGCTGCCTAGCACTGCCATCACACATTGGCCGGTGATTGCCATGTCAAAGGCACATGCCATCACACACATGGCATGTGACATAGCCACCAAGTGAAGAGGGAGAGGAGGGCTACTTTTTTGGATTTCAACCACTCTGGTCCTGACATTGCATCGTCACATCAATAAGTAAACATGTTGTAAATGGATCTGCTAGTCCAAATTGGCCACGATGCACAGTGCCTTGTCTACATCAACAAAATGCAGTAAACAATGTGATTCCACCTCCCCATCACCTGTAAAGGATTCATATTGCATTCGTGAAGCACCGGTCCAGAAATGTATGAAGGTACAGCGGAGCACTGAGGGGTGGTGGGGCAGAAGGGGATGCCAGTCAACAATCCTACTGGTGCTGGTCTCATTCATGTCACGCAAGTGCAGGGGTGGGTGGCACAATGAAGTGCAAGGGGAAGTGGCGGCTGGAAGTGCTGTACAAGGTAAGTAGGACTTGACGTCAAGGGCAGATGGTGTTAGGCGCAGACAAGTGCTGGGGGGGTGGCCTATAGGGGTACAGAGACAATCATGCAGTGCTGTGGGCTCGGAGGGGACAGGGGAGGTACACACTGCATCTGGCTCGGCAAGGTCCTTGCAGATTTCTATGTGTCCTGCAGAGTTGTCACATGCCGCAGATATGTGCCCTTGGATTGGGGATCTCATCTTGGTGAAAAGGGTGAGGCGCTATTGCCTTTGGAGCATGTGGCAGGCCAGTTTGCCAGAGGATGGCCATGATGCAGGACATTCCCTCTCTGCCACCCGGCACCTGTGGTTTGGGTTCACAAGATCCGAGTCATGCCAGGACTCTGCATTGGCATGGGGCTTCAGACAGGTGGTCATGACCGTGGCAAAGACATCCAGTGTACCTGACATGGAGTGGAGCATGGAGTGGGCCCTGTCAGGATGGGAGTGAGCCTAAGGGGGAGCTGGATGGGGGGGAGATTTTGGCAGCATGAGCCTCGACTGACACACACTTCATGGGTCGGAATACCAAGAAGGTGTGTGACAGTGGTGAGGGTGGCTTTGCCTGTGGGGTGGTGAGGGTGAGCTGGGAGGATAGGAGAATGTGATCACTCCAGGAGAGAGGAGTGCAGAGATGGACGGAGAGGGGAAAGTCAGATGAGATCAGAGCATCAAGAGTGTGCCCTGCAGAATGAGTAGGGACAGACGGGAGTCTAGAGGGTGAGAGGGAGTTGCTGAGGTCACAGAAAGGTCACGTGGGGGCGTCAACAAGCATGCAGGTGGATGCGTACAGCACCAAGGAAGAGGATTTCTGTGTCTGGGGACATGAGTGAGGAGGAGAGGTGAGGACACTCAGAAAGGAAGTAGTACATTTGACCAGTTTTCCCAGACACAGTACGCACAGTTTGTGAATGTCAAGGTGTGGTGGAGAGAGACGTCACACAAGCCATTCCAGAGTGGAGTAGGTCTAAGTAGGAGTGACAGTGGCAGGAATACCCTCAGGGAAGCCAAGGGCACACCCCCCCTGCACAGTAGTGGCGGGCCAAGGAGAGGGTCTCCTGAACATCAGGTAGGAGTGTGTGAAGGATGCAGACAGAGCTGGCCGTCAGACATGTTTCCATGAGACCAAGGATGTCAAGGTGCATAACCTCATGTAAGTGACAGATATCGGAGGAATGCCTGATGCAGCCGCAGTGAAAGGAGTGTAATTGTGGAGGAGGTTGACAGCCTTGTAGGACTTACGGGGAGTGCTAGAGATCAGAGGTGCAGCATGTGTAGGAGTTGGAGTGGGAGGCGGAGAAGGTTCATGGGAGGGTGCAGGGAGGCAGTGCAGGATTGATGAGGAGAGAGGAGGGGGGACAGCAGGAGAGGTAAGGAAGTTGATGAGATGTGGGTAGCATTTCTCAAGGAGATTGAGGTTGGCCTAAGGGCCTTGGACTGAGACGCTCCCATTACCATGCACATCAATAGTGGCCTCTGAGGATTGGAAGGAGGCCAGGAGTACACCCCAACGGGTCCCACCATTGATGGTGGAAGAGGAGCAAGGAGAGAGGACAGGGACCATGTGAAGGGTCTATGGGACAGGCAAAGGCATGTATGAGCAGATGTCAGTGAGAGTTAGCTTTGAGTAGGCTCAGATGCACTGGTCAGCAATAGGGTGGGTCGCATTGGAGGGCAGGGTGCCGTCATTTGACTTTTGGCAAGCAGGTGTCGTGAGTAGGGCACGATGGTCTGAACTGTAGAAGTCATGGAAGATAGACCATGAAGAGCAGCATGGAGTGTGAGGGAATGGGGCTCGAAACCAGACGGTACCAAAGCCCACAGGTAGGAGGTGGATGTCAAGGCAACATCCACAGTATGACAGCATGTTGGTTGGCATTTATATACAGAGGACGCATTAGCATGTGGTATCATTGCATGTCAGGCATGTGAAGATGAAACTTGAATGGCTGGGGGAAAGTATAGGAATGGTATGTAAGACATCAGATGAATAGACAGGGGAGTATGAGCAACAATGTAGTGACAAAATGACAATTCAAGGGCAACTTCCATGGTGTCGGCCCATATGTGCACTGTTGCCAGTAGGGATAGTGCTGTGGGCAGATGGTGTTGCACTGAACATACTGGATGAGGCACATGTGTGCCACTATCAACTCTGCCACACACCCCCTTGACAGGCACCCAACATGAATGCTTCACACACACACCATGCACATGGATAATACACACATGCATGTGCACTCACCGGATGATGCCTCGTAATCAGGGAGATCTCCCACACCTTGGAGTTGTCCCTCGGTGACGTAGGATCCAGCTACGGACTCGTGTGGTGTGAGTTCTATTTCCTGTGCTGGGGACCCACCTCCAGTCACCAAGGTTGCGGCATGACTTGAGGCCAGCTTATCCTTTGCCCTGCGCTTAAGGTCATTCCAGCGCTTCTGGCAATCACTAGCTGTGCGCCTCACTACTCCAAGGGCACTTATTCTGTCAGCAATGGTCTGCCAGTGTGCCTGGCGTCTGGCATGTGTGGTCTTGGACCCTGCAACGATGACCATTTCCCTATCATGATCTGACACATACTGAACAAGTGCATTCAGTTCGGCGTCTGTGAAGCTTGGCTTCCTTGATGGGCCGGACTGTGCAGCCGTGCCTGGGGCATCAGCCTGTGCCGGACGTGCACTCTTCCTCTTGCGCTTGGAAGGGGGTGGGGATCCAGAGTGTCCTACGCCGCTGTGGACACTAGGGGCAGGAGCCGTGGTGGACTCAGTACTGGGTGTGTGGGATTGCCCACTCAGCATGGGAGTAGGTGCAGGCATTGGGGGTAGTGGGATGGGGTCAGGCCTGATCTGAGGTGCATGAACTAGGACCGACACAGTCTTGGCAGGGTGTATGAGAGGTGGGGTGGATGGAGCCACACCCTGGCTACGGGGGCCAGCAGATGACCTATCTGGCATAGATGCGCGTGCCCTGATGACACCAATGTGCACCGGTGCACGTGCAGTGGACCTGCTGACCTGGATGTCAGCGATGGGATCACCCTCGGACAGGTCTGGTGCCACAATGGCCTGGTCCGACAAGGGCTGATCAGGGTTGGTATCAGCCACATGACTCTCAACTGGGGGGGGGGGGGCATGGGTGTCCCTGACTGGTCCTCCAGACTGGGGGGGACAGGGGCACCCTGCAAGTCACAACCACGTCCCCTAGTGGATCCTCCACGGCCACCACGTGTGGCTCGGCCACCTTTGCAACCCTTACGGCTTGCACGCCTCCCAACCATGGCACTGATGGTATTGTGCGTATGGGAGTCGGTGTGCACAATTGTCCTGGGCAATTGGGTGTCAAAGGGGTTGGGTACCAGATGGTATTCGTACCCTAGTGCAGTGGCAAGGCTATATGACACCCCTGGGGAAAGATGACGGGTCACGCAACGCACAGGCACCCCAAAAAAGTTAAGGAACGTGCACAATACCCCTCCTAGACCACGTGTGCTGATGGAAAACCCTGCACTACGCTGTGGCATCCAGTAACACAATGAACGTATGCGTGTCACACGCAGCCTAGAATGACCTCTGAAGGGGTAGGCTACACACGGGGCAAGCACAGAAGTTAGATACGTGCGTGACTCACCGTCTGCCAGGTAAAAGAGCGTGAAAAATGAGCGCGTTTGGTTGGCAACACCCCCGCCAAAAGAAGATGTGTACGCTGTCTGAGGAGACAGGACAACAGTAGAAGGGGACACTGTTTGAGGGAACAGGCCCAGGTAAACCAGTACAAGAGGAAAAAGAGAAAAAGCTGTCAGAGGTAACAGGGAGTACGAACTGGAAACGCCGTGAAGTAAATCGCGTGTGAAACGACAAGAAGTACAGAATTCACCCACTCGCTCTCCACGAAAAGCACGTACAAGGAAATGGTGTTCAACACTACCTTATATACAGGCCCACACGTACAGCGTCACTTACGGCGTGTACGTGCTTGGCCCATGTTCACCAATCACACGCTTTGTCACTTCTGCGTGTGGATCCTTTTTCACCAATCACACGCTTTGACACTCCTGCGTGTAGCTCACTTTTCACCAATCACACGCTTTGTCACTCCTGCGTGTGGATCCTTTTTCACCAATCACACGCTTTGACACTCCTGCGTGTAGCTCACTTTTCACCAATCACACGCTTTGTCACTCCTGCGTGTAGATCCATTTTCACCAATCACACGCTTTGACACTGCACGTGCAGGTAACTATAGACGCACATATGCTGGTGACGGGTTTTCGCGCGATTCGCTGAGTGTGGGGTTTTCACGTGCAAAATCACTCCCTATCAGGCTGTCCACGCGTTCAAACATGAAAGACCACGCTCCTGGCCAGGAGGCCGAATTAAAGTCCCCCAGAGCCCTGAGCACGCTCCCACCTGCCATCTGCTGCTGCCTGACTGCCTGCTGGCCACGTGCCCCACAGTGCTGGTGGGTGGGGGTGGTGGGAGACATGGGTGGGGGCCTGGTGGAGGGTGCCCCTGGTGGATGGGGGGTGGGGGTGGTGGGAGACATGGGTGGGGGCCTGATGGCAGGTGCCCCTGCACTGCTGGGGGGTGGGGGTGGTGGGAGACATGGGTGGGGGCCTGGTGGAGGGTGCCCCTGGTGGATGGGGGTGCAGGGGGACATGATCAGGTGTGCAGGGTAGTCCACTGTTTTGTGGGCTGCCTGCAGGGGCCGTGGAGGGTGTACAGGGTACACCTGTGAGGGCCCACCCAGCCTATTCGCATGTGATAATTCCCACGCACCCCTGTGATACACGTACCCTGGCCAATCGCGTGTTGAACTTCCCGCTACCCCTGTAATACACGCACCCTGGCTGTTCGCGTGTGATAATTCCCGCGTACCCCTGTGATACACGTTCCCTGGCCTATCGCGTGTTCTACTTCACGCGTACCCCTGTAATACACGTTCCCTGGCCAATCGCGTGTTGAACTTCCCGCTACCCCTGTAATACACGCACCCTGGCTGTTCGCGTGTGATAATTCCCGCGTACCCCTGTAATACACGTTCCCTGGCCTATCGCGTGTTCTACTTCACGCGTACCCCTGTAATACACGCACCCTGGCTGTTCGCGTGTGATGATTCCCGCGTACCCCTGTAATTCACGTTCCCTGCCTAGTCGCGTGTAGTACTTCCCGCGTACTCCTGATTTGAAGATTGCCCGCTTTGCTTTCCTTGTTTGCCTGCCCTGTGAAGTGGTCCAGGGTTAGCGCAGCCCTTAGCGATGATTTAGCGATTTTGATGGCTTTTCCTTGCGCGAGGGCGTTCTTGGGGGCGTTACTGGCGCTGCTGCAGGCTCGCTGCGATTCTCTGCGCCACGGCTGGTTTGGGAGCTTGAAATCCATGAATACGCTGTGCGCGGAAATCTGTTTTAGCGCACGTGCCTGGCGCAGACTATCGCAGGCGCACGCTGTGCGCCAGCCGCGTGCGCTACTTGTGCGCTGGATTCTATGAATTACCCTGATTATGTCTTGTTATGGCGACCATTTATTTTCTCCATAAAATCCATAAAAAATATTCCACATTTCCACCATGTAGGCCTATCACTCGTGAAGAGAATATCACAATATATAGGCACATTTTTACAACAACTGGCATCAGGCATAGCATAATTTGTTCGAGAAACTAAACTAGTCATCCAACATTTGGAATCAATTCCATGGGAACAAAGCTAGATATCTGTAATTCTAGATGTCGTTTCTCTTTATACAAGTATACAACATGACATGGGGATCAAGAGCACTGAATGCTTTTTGAAAATGAGATCAATATCGTACAAACAGCAAAATGGAATGATAATATCAATGTTAGAATTTGCTCTAAATAAAAATGGGCCTCATTACGAGTCACCCGGTCTGGATATAACCGTGGCAGTAAACCGGCCGCCACAGTTGTTTCCGGACCGGGTGATCTCGAGTACTGCAGGTGGGTGGTGTGATTCCCGCCAGGTCTGACCTGAACACCACCCACCTGTAGGAGGACGTGGAAACACCGGCACCATCACAAGATGGTGCCGGTGTTTCCACTTCCCCATTCCCATTGAGTCCTATGGCACTCAATGGGAATGGAGATTTACTGAATTCCGCCTCCGGAATTCCTGGGACACCGGGATCGTAATGCCCAGGTGATTCCGGGAATCACGGAGGCGGAATGGTAATACGAGTCCTGTGGTAACCTGCCGGAATTTCAGGCACGGTTACCGCCGGACTCGTAATGAGGCGCAATATCTTTAGCTTTGACAATAAACTCTACTGCCAATGGCAAGGCTTGATCCCCTTATGCCAACTTATTTATGGGCCACTTCAAAATCAATCATGCATGGAAACATGAGGCATTCAACAAAAAGCATAATGTAATATTCTGGGGGTGATTTATAGATGACATTTTGATAATTTGGGAAGGAGAAAAAGCCACAATCTTGACTTACATTGACTATCTAAACAATAATGAATATAACATAACATTCACAATGCAGGAAAGTCTGGAAACAATTAAATATTTGGATTTACAATTATATATAAAAGAGCAAAACATACAAACCAGTTTATACACAAAACCAACAGCTGGTAACAGTATATTACATGCCCAAAGTAATGATCTGCACCACAGAATTAACAGCATCCCTTATGTGGAGATTTTGAGAATAAAAAGGAATTGCAGCAAAGATAAAACCAATGAAGAACATGTTAATGAAATGATAAGCACATTTCATCAAAGGGACTATAAACCGAAGAACCTACATAAAGCAGTTAAGAAAGCCAAAAAAGTCACACAAGATGTTCTACTAACCGACAAACCAAAAGAAGCTAACAAAAAACCCCAAAGGTTAACTTTATAACAACATACAGTACTGATGCTCAAATTATTAAAGCTATCCTAAAAATCATTGGAATATCCTCAGGATTGATCACAATGTAAGAAAGTTTTTGGAGGAAAAACCAAAGTAATCTTTCAAAAGTCCTTAACAATCAAGAATTGGATCAACCCAGGTTTTCTGAAACCAGAACAACAAAAGGATCTTTGTAGACTACTTAGCTTGAAAAGACCAACAGGAAACCATAAATGTGGCAATTGTAAACTTTGCCCGCAAATCATGAATGGCACTGAATGTGTGACACTGCCAAATGGCAAGAACAAGAACATAACTCAATAAATTGCAACACCAAATATGTTTTTTATGGAATTAAGTGTGTGTGTGTGTGAACAATTTTAAGTACTATCGGCACCCTTAAAATACGATTATTGTAGCATATGAGGGCCATCAAAAATAAAGAGTCAGAATACCCCATGGCATTACATGTTTGTGTGGAACATTCGGAATCAGAAGAAACATTTTTGGGACTAGAAAAGGTGAATATACCACCACAAGGAGGAAACAGAGAACAACAGTTAAGACGAAGAGAGGTGAAATGGATATGCGAGATGGACACGTGCCAAGCTGATTTAAACAGTGAAACTGAAATGTTCAATTGGCCGTTAATTTGATTGGAAATTGGTAGAAAATGAAAATGAACATTTCTTTTTCTGTATTTATATTTTGAAAAGTGAATGTAATGTAATCATCGAGCCTTGCAGCAAATTCAGTAAAATCTAAATTAAAATGACTGAATGGTATGTACATTAGTTCCCAAAAAAGTTGGAAAATAAGATGCTAATATTATTATAGGCTTATTTGTATAAAATGAGTGACATAATCAGGGCAACTCAGTTGAAGAAAACAAAGACGGCCATTATAAAGTACAGTATGCAAGATTATTTATTCGTGCTTATGACTGACATCCGAAGAAAAGCGGAGAAACAAAATGAGCACAAAGCACACAGCAGCCAAACTAAAATAGCCATGAACGTCGGGCGTAATGACATCATCGTACATTCAAATATGATGATGTCATGACGCTAAGAAAATAAATGGCCGACATTTTGTCCTCAAGCGTGTATCGCTGGGGGACAAGTGGATCACCTTGGCACTTCTTAAATAAGGTATGTGCAGCTGATCTAAAAACAGATCCATTAGTTTTAGCTCAGCATCCAATTTAGCTTAGAATAGGGTCACTATGATGTGACAAACTACTACAAAACGGATCTTAGGTGGAAATCACAGAAACTGGTCCCCTATACATTTGATATACAAATAAGATGGAGATTAAAAATCTTTCAAATATTCTTCGAGCTGGATACTGAATGAAAAATAAACGGTGAGTTATTAGTACTTAGCATATGGGAAAATATATGTACGTTTTATAAAAATGTTTATGGTGACAATTTTGATTATTATTTCACTATATTTATTTTTGTGTTTTGGCTGATGTTGAAGCTCTCCTGATGATCCACTAAAGTAAAAGGGGTTCTATAATTAAATGAATAAAATATATTAATCAAAAAGGACATATTGTGGAATTGGTGTATATGTTAAGTACTATAAAAAGAAGGCAATGACCCAAGTAGGTTATTGAAGTAGATAGTTGGCGCACTGAGAGAAGTACTACTTTTTGTTCATGTTGTATCACATTAAACCTGTCTAATATACACTCTTCCCCTTGGTCAACCACCCTCTCCAGTCTGAGTAGACGGCAGTCCCCTCTGTCTGGTTTAGCATCATATTGGAGAACCAAAGACTGGGAGGATCCTCCACACCTTGAATCGGTTACAAGCAGTTTTGTGGGCTCACAGACATCAGGACACAAATATATTTTCTGGCTGTTTAAAAAAGCTAGCTCATTTTAGGAGTGGAATGTTAAAGGCCCTACAAGTCTTTCCTTGTAGAGGCAGAGAGGGTAGGGGAATTTCATGTAGACTGATCCCACTTCCCCTGGAAGCCCCATCCAGATCACTTTTTAGGTTGATCATATTGTGTTTCCTGATTGCAATCTCTCTCTTTTCAGCTAATGTCAGTAATTCTTGTAAGGGCAAAAGGTGGATTTTACCAAATGACCTCAAATCCGCTGGCATAATTGACCCCGAATCCAGGCCCTCAAGTTGGTCATTGTGTATGACATCATCCTCGGTGCCTACGGAGTGGATAGTGAGGTACAGTAGTATGGCTCTGTCGTCCTCAATGAGTACTCTTGTTTTGTTCACTCTCCAGGTTTTTACACATAGAAGATTTTCCTAGATGAACCTGCTGATTAATAATCACTACAGAAACAGCCACAGGGAAAGAATCTTTCCTCAGGAAGTTTCTGGAGTCTTTTAAGTGGAACATCCTAGACAGTTTTAGTTGCTTTATTGGCCTGTCGGGACAGGCTTATGTTGTTCAAAAACTAAAAAGGATTTTGGGAGGTCTTTTTCTTTGTTGGCACCTTTGGATCTACCATTCTCTTCGGCTGCTGCGATAGAAGAAGGCTCTGTGTCAGGTGGTCAGCCTGCACCTCCCCGATGAGATGCTATGATCAAGAAGCTGAGGGTGAGAACGGGGAACCAAGCCAGTGTTAAGACACTCAGGAGGCTTTCCTGGAAGATCAGACTCTGCCATTGGCAGAGGAAGCCTATTCTTCAGGGTTGTTCACTCACTTTCATTGACTTCACCTGGAGGAACACCCATGAGGTCCATTGGTCTCCCTTCTCTTGTGTCTTTAGAAGCCATAACAAAACCCTTTATTTTAATATTATTTTAGCATCAAGCATAGTCAGTAAGGTTGTCTGATATTTAAGGGTATCATGTAATGCCTTGTAAAGCTGTATAAATGGAGCCATTGTGATTGTAACCACTGACATCTGGCTAAAGACATCCATACCTGAGTGTCGATGCCCAGACTTACCCATTATGTAGGATCTGTACGGGATGTCCTCTAGGGCAGCATTTGATGAGTCTAGGTTTACAGAGATCACCGGGTCCTTGAGGTATGTGCCGTCTGGGGATTGTTTGTATTTTCATAAGAGACTTCATGGGGTTGTTGTGGTCTTGTGTCAAGTAAAGATCCTAATGGAGATTTTTGGGAGTTTGCTGTTTTGATCTCTAATGGTACCCTCTGGGTTGGAGAACTCCTAATAGTTTCGGTATTGTTAGTCATTCTAGCGGCCGCTGTCATAGCATCAATCTTCTTTGTGAAAACATCAATATCCTGGCAAAAATTGCTGTTTATATTTGGAGCATTCTGAACATCAGGTGACTGAAGCAGCTTTCCAAGATCACTACAGAGGTTTAGCTCATTAATATTAGGAGAACACATTGTCTCCTCTCTAGTAGATCCCACCTGATACAGCTGGATTAATTCTGTGCAAGATCTTTTTTGTGCTAGGGCTCTGAATCCCATCAAAGAATCTACCGGGGAGTTAGCCTTTCGAGGCAAGGCCCTCGTCTCAAACACCACCACTCCCTCCAAGAGTTCATGTTCCGTAAGCTTCCTGTTGCTAATTCTGCTAGTAAGTATTGTTCTCCGGAAAAGCGGTGGTGACTTTGTCAGGATGTCTGCCTCCCAGCCCAGGCCCAGTGGAGGTCCACCTTTCCATCTCCATTTGGTCTGGGGCTGACTACTTCAGATGGCTGGAGAGTCGTTGGACTGTGTTCTGTCCAACTGGTATAACCAGACCGTCCATCGATTTTATAGAGGAAACAAAAGAACCCATTTCCAAAGGGCGACACTTTATTGGAGATAACCTTTTGTGTACAGCAGGAAGGGACCTCATTAGTACACCTCCAAAGACATCTTGTGGGTGCGAGCCGACATTGTATGTAATTAGAGTTCCCCCTCGGGCTAATGAAGTCTATGGTCTGTTGGAATTTGTCTGGACCCGCACCCCCATATATATAAGTCTGCCCTTGCCCTTGTGCATGGAACAGGACTAGAGATATAGCCAGGGAGGCTGGGGTAGCCAATGCAGCACCATGTAATTCAGAGTGATAAGGTTGGTTTAAACAATCTGTTGACTTTGTTGATGAGGTAACTGAAGTAAAAAGAGTTAAGTTTTGCACTTTCCTGCTCCGCGGGTCCTCAATGCCTACCTGAGAAGGATCCAGTGGAATACCAGACAAGGAACCTCTCCTAGTCAGGGATAGGGCTGCACAATGTGTCCCAAAAGGAGAACGTAGTTGATCGCCCGAAATGATGTTTTCTGTCAAGGAAGGTACAAAAGGGAGGTGGGGGCTGGAGAGGCCACGCTTCAGGGGAGTGGTTCAGCTTGCATTTACACCTCCCCTTGGACAGACAAAGCACCTACCTCTTCATGCAGCATATCAGTCATCTGCCGAGCATGGGCACTCTGTAGCCTTCTTGTTCTTTCTTGTTCTCAATCATGGTGCTGATGCTTTTCCTGGACGGTTTTCCAAGCTTGTTGCCCTGGACAGTCAATTGACTGGTGAGCGACTGGACTCTGCACCTCCTCTGGCAAATAGGTATCTTAAATGGGCAACGTGCTTCTGCGTTCTGCAGAGTTTTCAAAGTTTTCAGTGTCAGTCACTTTTCTCCTTCGCTTGGAGTAATAGCAGATGAGCCGGCAGGCAGCAGAAGAAAAACAGCATAGTAGGTCAACAACATATATGGCAGGATTATGCTTAGTTTACAGAGGCCAACGATAGCACTGTGTGAGGGTATACACCACCTATGCACACACATGCCAACACAGGCCAGCTCAGCTCAGGCCATCAAACACTCCACTCCATGCAATATTGTAATATTGCAATGTTGCCTTACCCCACCTTACCCCAACCAATCCCTTTGTCCCCACCACTGCAGGGTGCTGATTGCACTCACTTCGGCAGTCTCGGTAAGGGATTATGCGTTATAGGGTTTGGGGGTTGGTGGTTGGTGGTTGGGGGTTGTGGGGCTTACCTTCAGGGATAGTGATTGTATAGCAGAGTGGTATTGCGAAGAATTCCAAGATTAGGGTGTCTAAGGATAGCCAAATCCCACACCTCGGGTTCTTCACCAGTCACTGATAGAAGAAGCAGCAGCAGAAGTAGCTGGCAAGTTGCCAGCAAGAGGAAGGAGTTTCTCCCCAGCGTCCACGGCCCCAGCACCCTCAGCATACAAGCAGCATACAGCATTCAGCAGTCAGCTAGAGGAAAGGACGTAGTAGCACGGTAGCAGTAACGTGTCAAGCCGTACAACACATTCTTGTCTCGTCTCGCAAATGCAGCCACTTACGACACTAAGTTCCTTTCTATATTAGACCAGGCAACTCAGGCGGCCAGACTCCTTATACATCGGAACCCATGCAGGCAGGAACCAGCAAACATACCATTAGGACCACAGAAAAAGAGTGCAGACATAAGGAAAAAAGATGCCTTTGCTGTGAGAGAGTGCCTCCAATGATCAAGAAACGGGATGTCTCGTTCACAAGAGATGGGCATAGTTTGAGCCAAAGCAGTCCTATGTCAAAGGGCATGCTCTTTTCTTATTACAAGTCATTTTGACCTGTGTTTTGCAGTTTTTATCATTACCCAGACTCTTGGAATGCAGAAGGGTCAGGACATATTCTAGAACAACAATTCTCCATACAATTTACATATTTCCGAAAACGGTTAGCACAACAATGTGTATGGCAGAAAGGGGAGGTTTGTATGGAAACAGGACCGACGTTCATGGCTACCTCAGCAGGTCACCTACTTCCCTAACTGCTGCTTACACAGCATAACCCACTGGTTGACTGGGCCTTCGCTGAGACCACCTTCCCATCTAAGTACCCCACAGAGGTTGTTCGACTGTCCTATTGAATTGGTACCTGATGCAGATAGGCTCTACCAAATAGGATGAAGACTACGTAAATACTTGTAGGTCAACCTAGAGAAAGCCTTTATTAGAAATTCGCTATCCCCAGTGTGACGACTATTTATTTTGTCCGAGACCGTGGAGGATCTCTGATGCCCTGTGTGGACTACAGATAATGGAAGGTATCCCCTTCAATGGAGTTCCAGAGAGGGATTCGGGAGGGTTTTGTCTTTCCCCAGCCTGTATCACCATTTCATTGAAGGTCCTGGCAGCATGTCTTATAGGGCGTGTCCCATGTACAGAGAGCGTCCGTTTTATATGTCTTTGTGTTTGAAAGATTTCGGCAAATATTGCATGTATTACAGAGTATAATCAGTTTTGAGTGCTGTATGCGTTTCAGTTAGGATTACTGCCTCAGTCTGTAAGAGCATTGTGCCAGGAAGAGAGGCAAGCTATTGCTGTAAAAGTTGCAACTTGCCTAAAAACAGAACTATGCCCATGTATTCCACAAGCCTTTTTAATATATAGTTAACACTAATTGAAATTGTAAAGGCTTTTGTAATTAAAGCCTGTGTTTGCAGTTTGAAAATGAGATCAGTGATTGTTCTTCTCTGTGTTTGATTTCCCACAGAGCCAAGGATGTCTGAAGCAGAACCAGATGAAATTCATATTTTCAGTTCATAATATTGTTTCTATAGAGTACGTGTTTGTCCCAAAAGACACAACACTTTGCCAATTAATATTTCATGACAATGTTGGAGGTATTGGAAAAACATAAATCCGTGAATTGTTTTTTTTTTTTTTTGTCTATCCTATGACTGGCTTGATGTTTGCATAGGTGGTCAGCAAAGGCGTGTTTCAAAAGAGAAAGCTTGCATGCCTAGAACTTGAATGAATGATCACCTTCTTTCACTGGAAGCAACATTTTAAAGTTGATGTCCGTGAATCAATGAAAATAATGTATTGAACCATGCATGCAAAGTAGATTAGAAGGTGCAATAACACATGCATTATTGAGAAGAAAGTTCGAATGTAAGCGACCTTTCACTAGCCATGGAAGCAAATAATTCCATTGATGGCTGATTATTCCTTTTTGAAAATATGTGCAGCTGGTGCATCATTAAGAAGGCTGGAGATTGTGTATGTAGCCACGTACACAATCTCACACTACTTTAGATAAACAAGAATTGGAAAAGCCAATTGATTTGGTGATTGCAATTTTTGAATCCATTTAACATGTATCGGTGAGAACGTCGTTAAAATGTGGGCTCTAGTTTCCCAGTAATTTGAAACATGTCTGCAAGCAAATGATTGCAGACAAAAACGATTAGTGACATCTGTACTCAGAGCACTAGTAGACTTCAAATCTAGAAATGATAAGTCTGGAACAGAATGTGGTGTGTGTGTTTGTGTGTGGAGAGAGAGAGAGAGAGAGAAAAAGAGAGAGAGAGAGAGAGAGAGAGAGAGAGAGAGAGAGAGATGTATGGGTTGCTTGATTGTTTATTTGGGATAGTAGTTTTACTACAGTAGTTTTATCCCCATTCCACGGAGTCCACAGGACTCCATGGGGGATTGCCGGTATTACCGTAATGCTGGCTGTTTTTTTTTGCCAGTGGGGTGCCCAAACTACCTCCAGCTTTTAGCTGGAGGTAAATCAAGCCACCCCACCAGCAAACTTGTAATTTGACAGTGCGGGAACAAGGGGGAATTACCACCACTTTTCTCCTGCACCCATCAAATCTGTAAAGAGGCTCATGCATGTCTTGTTTTTTAAGCTAAAGGAACATTGTGTGTAATGTTTTGTTGCTGGATTTTCACTTGCATTTTAATGCACTTCTTCAACACTTTTTTTTGAGGGGTTGGTATGATGTAGACATCCTTGGACATCAGCTGCCAGGTCATTCTTTTCAATCCATTTTTTTTTTTATTTGATTTGTTTTAGCTGTGAATCACAACTGTTCAAATAAATATATGCTCAAACATGTACAATAAAAACATAAAATACATATATTCAATCATCATCATCAAATTCTTAATATGTTACTGTAAAGACCGGTATGGGGTGTCTGTACTTCTGCTCTCTATATGGTAGAGGAGAGGCACAGAGGACCCCAGCCAAGATTCTCTATTATTGGTAAAGTAGTCGAGCAATCAAGGCCTAGCTTCTCAGGAGGTGATGCAGGCTGGTTCTTAAGTACACTTAAGTTCTTAAGTGTACTCCCCGAACCCCCACAAAGGAATGTCCAAACACTGTATTACTGAAAACACAGTCTTTATATAATTAATATTCAAAGGTATTTACACGATCACAATAACGCACTTTGTACTTGGAAGTCAATAATGATAAATATATACACGTCTAGAGTGGTACCACTAATGTTATCGAATCTCATTAAAGTGCATCAACTGTACGGTTAAAATGTCACACAGATTAATAACGAGGAAACCAGCAATAGAGATAGGCAGGAACGTAAGATGGTTGAAACAATAGGCAGAATGCTGACCCCTACCACTAGGCACAGTTCTGTGTGGAGATCCCCCCACCTGGGCAACCTGTAAATAAAGATATATAGCACAAACCCAGTCCATATAATGTTCGATAAAGTCTTATGTCTTCCTATTAAGGTTTCACCCCCCCCAATGTACCTGGTGGAGTAGAGTTCTCCAACGATGCGCCGACCGATCCTTCTTGAGTGCCTCCCTTTCAGGTGGGAGCCACGGATCGTCGAGAGGTGTTGGGGAAATTGGCATTCGGTGTCAGGGAATCAACCGCCCTTCTTGAGTGCCCTCCCTTTAAGGCAGGAGTCACGTGTCGTCGAACATCCGACAGTGAACAGGGTGAACTATGGCAGGGAAGTGGCCGCTTCGTTCCTAGCGGTGCTCGTCGACAACAGAGCGTTGGCGTCCTGCAAGGAAGAGGCATGCGGGGCACCTCAGTGACAATAGTTCTGGACCGCAAAGAGATGATGAAGAACTGTGGCTCAGCAAGGGCGTTGAGTCGTCGGCGTCTCTGCGGTCTGTAGGTGGTGGGAAACCCACCGGTGGATGCTCCTCGGCGCGTCGATGGTCGGGCCTTCTCCAGCGGGAGACAAGCGGATGACGATGCAGACGAGAGCATCCGATGATCAGTGAAGTTTGTAGGGAAACGGGAGCATGGCGGCTCCGGTCAGCGACGGCGGTCGTTGACAGTGGCGGACAACAGTCCGAGTGCTTCTCCTTGGAGTTCTGCAGCAGTCCCTGTATCGGGTCGGCAGCCTGTCGTAGGTCTGTCTACCAGGGAGCGTTGGCAAAGATCAGCTGTGCACGATGGTCCCTCGTAGCTCGGGAAGAGGGCGCCTTACCAGGTCCTTTCTGGGTCAGTCCTTGGAGGCACAGCAGCTTTCAGATTGTGAAGGAGAGCAACAGCAATTCTTCTCGTCCAGCAGGGCTTCAAGGTCAAGCGTCAGTTAATCTAGTTACTCGTCGTAGTGGACTTCAGCTTCTGAACACGATTCCTAGCAGTGAGAGGTCCCCAGATATACTGTGGATCTCCCATTCATTCCGCTGGGTCACACTCAAGCATCCGATCACGACTACGGGCATGCATGCAGGCAGGCAGCCAATCAGGCACAGAAGGTATTCAGGCCATTCACTTCTCTCCAGACACTCACAACAAGTTATGTGTATTCGGACGAGTACCGAGCCATTCAACATTCCAAGCTGCATTCATACTGGTTTTGGGCAGGGTTGTCTCAGTCATTGTGTCAACCACCAGATACTAGACACCCACAACAGAGAATGCATATTCATCACACACTCTATTCGCCCAGGTCCCACCCACAGGAGGTACCCACAACATACATCACCGGGAAGGCTCCAGCTAGTCTGGCTGGCCTTCACAACAACACCATATATGGCACTTCCATCCAACAGCCAGTCAGGGGGAAGGGACAGAGTCAGGGCTTCTCAGGACTTTGGGAAAAAAAAGGTAATGGGTAAGAGAAAGCAAGAGGCCACCGGGGCCATCTTGTTTTCCATCAGGAATCAACTGATCCCAATGGCAGGGCCGGGGAATCCCAAAATGGAGGATACTCTGCGCACCTGTCAAATTCAGCATGGAGCTGCCACCAGCCCATACCCTGCTCTGTGGGCCACCCACAGGTACCCAAAAACATACACTAGGGGCACAGGGTTGTACCCCCCACCCATGGGTGCCATAAGGGTATCCCACAGGTCCGTTCACCAAACCAAAAGAAAGAGAGCTGCACCGCCAGGAGTCCCACATGAACTCCTGCGTGGAAAACACGACAGAACTCACGATGAAAATCACTAAAGGACAAGGATACAGAGGCCCTGTCCCTCCGATGCATTTCCAGCATCACAGTGCCCCCCACCAGATTGAAGTGGAGGGTGCCTAATCTCCCACGGGATAGACACCCTCATCCAGACGGTCGACATACCTTCTGGAAAGGCCATCTGCATTATCGTGACTCTTCCCTGGTCTGTGCTCTATGGTGAAGTCCAGCCCTTGCAGGCTAATGGACCACCTGAGCAGTTTCGGGGTCTCACCCTTCATCTGCATAAGCCACTTTAGGGGCTTATGATCTGTTTGGACCTTGAAGGTAGACCCCGTAAGGTAGGGCCTAAAAAGCCTAAGGCTCCAAACTATACTAAAACACTCCTTTTCAACAGTAGCCCACCTAAGTTCTCTACCCTTGAGTTGTCTACTGATGAATATGATAGGATGTTCTCTCCCTTTGTCATCTAACTGGGACAAGACAGCTCCAATTCCGGTGTCGCAGGCATCCATCTGGACGATAAAGGGTCGGCTGTAGTCAGGCGCACACAACACGGGTGCCCGACACAGACTTTCTTTCAAGCTTTTAAAGGCCCTCTGACAGTCTTCAGTCCACTTGACCTTCCTAGGCTCCTTGGGTGAAGTCAGAGCTGTCAGTGGTGCAGCTATTGTTCCATAGTCCGCCATGAAATTTCGATAGTACCCAGTGAGACCCAAAAAGACTCTCACCTGGGTTTGAGTAGTGGGAGTCTCCCAGTCTTGTACATCCTGTACCTTACTGGGGAGAGGTTGGATTTGACCCCCTCCTACCTCATGACCAAGATACGTGACTTTCCCCTGAGCTATCTGGCACTTGGTGGCCTTCATAGTGAGGTTAGCCCTTTTTAAGGCCTGCAACACTCTACACAGATGTGTCAAGTGCTCTTCCCAAGTGGAACTGTAGACAGCAATGTCGTCTAAATAAGCCACACAAAAGGCTTCCAGCCCACTGAGAGCATGATTGACCAATCTCTGGAAGGTGGCAGGGGCATTCTTTAACCGAAAAGGCATGACCCTAAACTGGTAGAGTCCCTCTGGGGTGGAGAACGCCGTCTTTTCCCTGGCATGGTCTGTCAGAGCTAGTTGCTAATAGCCTGAGGTGAGGTCAAAGGTGCTCACAAATTTGGCAGCACCTACGGTGTCCATGAGCTCATCAGCCCGGGCAGTGGGTGCGCGTCAGTTTTGGTGACATCATTGACTCCTCGGTAGTCCACACAGAACCTCCAATCCTTGGTACCGGCCTGGGAACTTGCCTTGGGGACAAGGATCACTGGACTGGACCAGGGACTGGTTGAGGGTTCAATAACACCCAGATTCAACATCTTGGTGACCTCAGCCTGGATGTGGTTCTTAACCGTATCTGACATTCGGTAACTCCTGCTCCTGACAGGCACGCTGTCACCAGTGTCAATCTCGTGCTTACACCACGGTATAAGGCCTGACGTCAGCGAAAACAGAGAGGCATACTGCCGGAGCAAAGTCCTGCAGGCCCTCTGCTGCTCGGTTGTCAAATCTGGAGAGAGCTGCACTCCCTCCACGGAGCCATCCTGAGGGTTGCTATGCAGCAAATCAGGAAGGGGCTCACTCTCATCCTCTTCTTGCTCTGAAGCCAGCAAGAGACATGAGACTTCTGCTCGCCTGTGGAACGGCTTGAGCCTATTAACATGGAATACCTGAGGGGCTACCCCTGGGATTCCCATGTCAACCAGACAATTGACCTCGCCCATCTTGCAGACTATCCGGAAGTGTCCAGTCCATTTATCTGCCAATGCCCGAGGCTTAGTAGGCTCCATCACGAGGACCTCCTGTCCCGGAGTCCACTCCACTTGTGATGCTTTAAGATCATGCCAGTATTTGTTCAATTCCTGGCTAGCCTTGAGATTCGCCGTTGCTTGACCCATCATCTATGTCATCCTCTGTCTGAGGCCTAACACATAGTCCCCCACTTGCTTGGCGGGACCGGGATGGGTGGCTTCCAAACCTTCTCTGATCAAGGCGAGGGGCCCCCTCACGGGATGTCCAAAGAGCAACTCAAAGGGGCTGAAACCAACACCCTCTTGAGGTACCTCTCACTAAGCAAACAGCAGGCATGGCAGGAGGAGATCCCATTTCCTCCTTAGGGGCTCTTTCAAAGCACCTAGCATGCCCTTGAGAGTTTTATTAAATCTCTCAACCAGACCATTGGTCTGGGGTGGTAAGATGTGGAGAACTTGTAGGTTACCCTGCATTCTTTCCACATGGTTTTCATGTAACTAGACATGAAGTTGGATCCTCGGTCAGAGACAACCTCCTTGGGGAATCCAACGTGGGTGAAAATGCCCAGGAGGGCCCGGGCAACCACCTTGGCAGTAACAGTCCGAAGGGGTATAGCCTCAGGGTACCTGGTGGCATGATCTACCAAAACCATGATGAACCGATGTCCACCTGATGTGGGAGGGTCAAGGGGACCGACGATGTCGATGCCCACCCTCTCAAACGGTGTGCCAACCACTGGCAATGTCTGCAGAGGGGCAATGACACTGCCTCCAGTCTTGCCAGACAACTGACAAGTTGGGCAGGTCCTGCAGTGGGATTCCACTTCTACTCCCATCCTAGGCCAGTAGAAATGGGCAGAAAGCCTCTGCTTAGTCTTCTTGGTACCAAGATGATCAGCCAAGGGCACCTTATGCGCCAACTGCAGTAGGAAGGGCCTGTAAACCTGGGGTACCACTGACCTCTTGAGGGCACCAGGTTCAGGCTTAGTGGGCTCACTAACAAGGAGCTCACCCTCCCAGTAAATCTGGAAAGTCCTAGGCACTTCGCCTTGTGCCTGGGACAGGGCCTGTTTCCTCAGACACTCGAGAGAGGGACACTCTCTCTGTCCTTTACAGAAGTCTGCCCGGGAGGGTCCCCCTTCAGCCAACAAGCATTTAAGATCGGGATGATCCTCCGGGTTGAGAACCTCTCCCACAGGAGGGTCTTCTGGCTCTTCTCCCACAGGAGTTGAGACGGGGTTTACCACTGGACCCAGCCCGTCCGGAGCATGGATCCCAATGGGTGCTGTAGGAACAGCAGGAAGAGAAGGGGCTCCCTCCACAGAGGTGGCCTTCTTGCTCTTCCTTCGTCGTGCCTTAGGCTGCGCCTTCGGCTCGGGTACCTGACTCACAGCCAGACCCAGTGTCACCTGTAACCTACAGACCGCAGCAGCAGTCATGGGAAGACCATCCGTGATCAATTCCAACTCGACTAGATCGTTAACTAACAGAATGTTAGCAGGTACGTTGTCCTGAACCAGGACAGGAAGCTTTGCTGTCTTGTCTCCAATTACGAGGGTGACTCGGGCTACAGGCGATAATTTGGGAGGCCCACCAGCTAATCTGGTGGTTCTCAGAGGAGCATCTATATAGTCCTCTGGCTTGAGCAGGGTCCTGTCCACCACTGTCATGCTTGCCCCAGTGTCTCTCAAACCAGTGGAAGGCTGGTCATTCAGGAGGACACTTCTCAAAAATCTACGGGTGTTCTGTGGGATAGTCGCCAGTACTTCCGCGTACTGGTCCCAGGCCCCAAGGGACACTAAGGAAATCTCTACGGGAGCACCAAAAGTGATTCCGGTAGAGGAGGGGAGGACGGTGGCCTCCACCTCAGACATGGGGTAAGGGTAAGGCAGGCTGACAGCCTGTACTCCGAGTGCCTTACCTTTACACTTGGAGTCACCCCTTTTGTGATCCAGAGCCCCACAGTCCCAACAAGTGCCGGGAGTGTGGGGTACGGTACTGGAACCACCGGGAGCCTGTTTTGCAGCAGGTGGACCACTACTCTTATTCCCACCCACAGATGACTTACCCCACTAGATTTTTGGGTCTTAGGAGAGGAGGGTTTAGGTTTATTCGACTGTGACTGCTTTTGGGACTCCTCAGCTTTCTGAGAGGCCCCCTTTTCTTTGCCCTTGTCCTTCCCAATGGAGTCCTTAGGGGACACCCGGTGGGAGACCCACTTGTCAGCCAACCTAGCCAGCTTAAAGGGATCCAAAATGTTCTGGTCAGCAACATAATGACACAGCTCTGGTGAACAGGCTTCAGAAAAATGCTCAAAAAACAACAGGTGGGACAATTCAGCAAAGTTTTCACCTTGTAACCGTCAATCCACCCCATCATATTCATGTGTGCAGCACTCACCCAGTCGACCCAAGACACATTCTCTCTTTTCTTAAAATCCCTGAACCTTTTAAGGTATTGGGTAGGCGTCTTGCCAAACTTGGCAATCAAAGCAGATTTCATACACTCATACTGACACCTTTCTTCCACACTCAGCTTCAGAATACAGTCATATCCAGTTTGCGGCACTCTGCTTAGCAAACACTTAGCCCAATCTCTTTAGTCAACATCATGAATTGCACAAGCCATTTCAAACGCTTCAATCCATTGGAGCATAGCAGAACCCTCCGAAAACACACCAACCAAATCCTTCATAAATTTAGTGGCTGGGGACCTGACACTCTCACTGGGTTTCGCTGAAGTCTCCACTCGAGCTTTCTCTAACTGGATTCCCTGACATTCAGTGTCCTTGTCTTTGAGTTCAAGATCCCTATTCTTGAGTTCCACTTGTTGCGCCAGCTCCTCTTTCTTAAACTCAGCATCTATTTCCAACTTGCGATATTCAAAGGCCAATTTCATCCTTAATAACTCAAGCTCCAAGGTATTGCTGGGGTTCGGAACAGAAGCAGCAGTAATGGTGGCATTCCCAGAAACAGATTCAGTAGAAACCCCAGGGGCAGAGTCCTCATTGGTTGCATTCCCCCCTCATCAAGAGTTTCACCTTCGGTCTGGTAGTCCACCAGGGCAGCTATCAGCTCAGCCCTAGACTTATCCACAAAGTCTAACTCCCTGGCTTCACAAGCACTCTGGATAGCCTCTAAGCTCATCCGAGTCAATTTACCATTCGCAATAGACTCCATTGCTTGTAATGCAGTTATTTTGTACACACCCAAACCTTAATTGAATAAAGTGCGGATACTTTGTAAGTGGCACGGTTATACACTGAGTCTTAAAACCATAAGCATCCCACCGCTGCCACCAGTGTAAAGACCGGTAGGGGGTGTCTGTACTTCTGCTCTCAATATGGTAGAGGAGAGGCACAGAGGACACCAGCCAAGATTCTCTATTATTGGTAACGTAATCGAGCAAGCAAGGCCTATCTTCTCAGGAGGTGATGCAGGCTGGTTCTTAAGTACAGTGTAGTCCCCGAACCCCCACAAAGGAATGTCCACACACTGTATTACTGAAAACACAGTCTTTATATAATTAATATTCAAAGGTATTTACACGATCACAATAACGCACTTTGTACTTGGAAGTCAATAATGATAAATATATACACGTCTAGAGTGGTACCACTAATGTTATCGAATCTCATTAAAGTGCATCAACTGTACGGTTAAACATTTCACACAGATTAATAACGAGGAAACCAGCAATAGAGATAGGCAGGAACGTAAGATGGTTGAAACAATAGGCAGAATGCTGACCCCTACCACTATGCACAGTTCTGTGTGGAGATCCCCCCACCAGGGCAACCTGTAAATAAAGATATATAGCACAAACCCAGTCCATATAATGTTCGATAAAGTCTTACGTCTTCCTATTAAGGTTTTACCCCCCAATGTACCTGGTGGAGTAGAGTTCTCCGACGATGCGCCGACCAATCCTTCTTGAGTTCCTCCCTTTCAGGTGGGAGCCACGGATCGTCGAGAGGTGTCGGGGAACTTGGCGTTTGGTGTCGGGGAATCGACCGCCCTTCTTGAGTGCCCTCCCTTTAAGGCAGGAGTCACGGGTCGTCGAACATTCAACGGTGAATAGGGTGAACTATGGCAGGGAAGTGGCCGCTTCGTTCCTAGCAGTGCTCGTCGACGACAGAGCGTTAGCGTCCTGCAAGGAAGAGGCGTGCGGGGCACCTCGGTGACAATAGTTCTAGACCACAAAGAGATGATGAAGAACTGTGGCCCAGCAAGGGCGTTGAGTCGTCGGCGTCTCTGCGGTCTGTAGGTGGTATGAAACCCACCGGTGGATGCTCCTCGGCGCGTCGATGGTCAGGCCTTCTCCAGCGGGAGACAAGCGGATGACGATGCAGACGAGAGCGTCCGATGATCAAGGAAGTTCGTAGGCAAACGGGAGCACAGCGGCTCCGTTCAGCGACGGCGGTCGTTGACAGTGGCGGACAACAGTCCGAGTGCTTCTACTTGGAGTTCCGCAGCAGTCCCCGTATCGGGTCGGCAGCCTGTCGTAGGTCTGTCTACCAGGGAGCGTTGGCAAAGATCAGCTGTGCACGATGGTCCCTCGTAGCTCGGGAAGAGGGCGCCTTACCAGGTCCTCTCTGGGTCAGTCCTTGGAGGCACAGCAGCTTTCAGATTGTGAAGGAGAGCAACAGCAATTCTTCTCGTCCAGCAGGGCTTCAAGGTCAAGCGTCAGTTAATCCAGTTACTCGTTGTGGTGGACTTCAGCTTTTGAACACGATTCCTAGCAGTGAGAGGTCCCCATATATACTGTGGATCTCCCATTCATTCCGCTGGGTCACACTCAAGCATCCAATCACGACTACGGGCATTCATGCAGGCAGGCAGCCAATCAGGCACACGAGGTATTCAGGTCATTCACTTCTCTCCAGACACTCACAACACCTTATGTGTATTGGGACAAGTACCGAGCCATTCAACACTCCAAGCTGCATTCATACCGGTTTCGGGCAGGGTTGTCTCAGTCATTGTGTCAACCACCAGATACTAGACACCCACAAAACAGAATGCATATTCGTCACACACTCTATTCACCCAGGTCCCACCCACAGGAGGTACCCACAACATACATCACCGGGAAGGCTCCAGCTAGTCTGGCCGGGCCTTCACAACAACACCATATATGGCACTTCCATCCAACAGCCAATCAGGGGGAAGGGATAGAGTCAGGGCTTCCCAGGACTTTGGGAAAACAGGGTAATGGGAATAGAAAACAAGAGGCCACCAGGGCCATCTTGTTTTCCATCAGGAATCAACTGATCCCAATGGCAGGGCCGGGGTATCCCAAAATGGAGGATACTCCGCGCACCTCTCAAATTCAGCATGGAGCTGCCACCAGCCCATACCCTGCTCTGTGGGCCACCCACAGGTGCCCAAAAACATACACTAGGGGAACAGGGTTGTACCCCCCACCGATGGGTGCCATAAAGGTATCCCAAAGGTCCGTTCCCCAAACCAAAAGAAAGAGAGCTGAACCGCCAGGAGTTCCACATGAACTCCTGTGCAGAAAACACGACAGAACACACGATGAAAAGCAGTAAAGGACAAGGATACGGAGGCCCTGTCCCTCCGATACATTTCCAGCATCACAGTTACATGAATACATTCATATGGAATTCACATGTAAGTTACAAACATGTACAATGAGAATGAGATTTGATGTGGGCATGATATGGACTAGCCACAATCACTGAAATTGTTCTAACTGTAGAGGAATTAACTACATGGTCATGACAGCAAGGTGCATGTTATACATCAATTCCATACCTATGTAGCTGCTTGGAAGTTGATGGCAGGAAAGATTCTAAGATAGAAGGTGATGATCAGCATGCATTTATATCTGATATATTCAGACACACGGTAAGAGTTTTTTTTTCTATCAGAATCAATAGATGCTTTTATAAGTGTAGTCTCAGTAAAACATTAATTCTAGCTAGATTTAGAGATATGTGTTGTGCATTAAAAATCATGGTCCACATATGATGGGACGTTAGAGAATAAATAAATGAATAAATAAATAGTCAAAGAACATTTTGTAAACATGTTCTTTTCATAGTGAGATCACGTTAGTGCATTGTACAAGCCAATGTCCTAGTGTCTCTGGATGCAAGCCCAGATTACAAAATCTGCACATAGGTTTGGATTTTTGATCCTTTGACCGGGCCAGTAGCAGCACTTTTTGAGGCTATAGATTAAAACACAATCCATTAAGTGTGTGTGTATAGAAGGTAGACCCCACCCCCTCAAGCTGAATGTAGATAACTTATCGGGTTGATCAATAGTTTCAGTATTGCAAAAATTAAAATTGTAGTGCTTAAAAGGCCAAACAAACATATTGTATTGTGACATATATTTTGGGGTCACAATGCCTTGCCAAGTGAAGCACATGTTTGGTAGCATAAATGTATCAGAGTTACCAAAAAATTCTAGGTTCAAAACTGAACAGAACTTAAGTTATCAGTAAAAATAGGAGGTCTGTCATTTTATAATTTGGTCGGCCATTTTGGCTAAGCCAAAGTCAGGCAAACTCTAAGATGTATGCTCAAAACTAAAAATTGTTGAGTTTTGCAAAATCATGCTGAAATAATTATACAATTCCCTCACAGCAGTTCATGGAAAATCCAATGGTCTAAATTAAACTAAATGAAACAGGTCCAGACTTGTTTTGTGGAACTGATAAGTGGCAGCTGAGGTGACCAACAAATGTTTTGAATTTTTATTAAATTACATCAGCTTTTGAAACAGTAGAAAAAGAGCTAAATCCAGAGCTCAGATTCATTGTTGTTGGTGATCCTGCTGTATGCTGTTTGCTGTGTCCTGAGAAGAATTAAAGAGATATCTTTGAAATTCAGCCTGAGTCACTTGATGTCTTCCTGCTTGGTCTCCAGCATGCCTTCCCTATCCAGAAGTGCAAAGTGCCCAGAGAGGGCAATACGTTTGATCTGGGAATTTCTGTAGATATTTAGAAGTTGGTTAAACATTTTTGGGAGAAAGTTCCCAAAGCAAAGACCTTGTATTGGGTACATTTTTCCCTGTTGCTGGTCCAATCAAAGTACCAAAGATTTCACTTGGTGAGCTCTGGGTTAGTGATTAGTATGTTTTTATCAGTGTTAGCTTGTTTCATAGTCAGGATGCAGTATTCTTTCCAAGTGTCTAACAGTTTGTCATGGTTGATTTCTACAACCAGTGCTAGAACTGGTATTAAGGTGGATTTGAACATTGCTTTCATTATGCATTATCTGAAAAGCATTATAGAGTACCAAGAGAAGACGGCCCTAAGCGAGATCAGTCCTAATTCATAGCAAATTACTTGGATGGAGAAAGGTTTTGGTATGGACGGTGTGGTCTTCCAGAACACACCTTCTAAATAGTCCCAGTCTGGATGGCTTCCGGGGAGTTTGGCTTGTGCACCATGTTATTGCAGGGAAGACATTTTGCTTATAGAACTTTAGCAATGGAAGGCAGGAAAATTTACCATATTTTCGATGCACTAACTTGGCTTGCGAGCACAAGGATTCCATTTTATATTTCATCTCACATTTGTATAGTGTATCAATTCTGTTATCATTAATGCTTTGGCATATGTATTTGTACTTGTGGATGATATCTGGAGTCTGAGTGCATATAGTCCATGCAAAAGTGCATATTTTATTTCTTCCTCTAGTGCACTGCATTTTCAATATGTTGGATTTGCTGGTATTAATCATGAGCATGTTTTCCAAAGCATATTTTTGCAGTGCTTGAAGTTGTCTCTGGAGACCAATAGGGGTCTGGTTCACTAAGATAAGACCATCCACATATGGTAGTCACGCTTTTCGGTGAAGTCCAAGTTTGGGTGGATAGGCTTGAATAGAGTTTAGATGTTTATGGATGTCTCTAATGTAAAAATTGAAGAGGGTAGATGAAAGAATGCATCCCTGTTTAACATCACGATATGTATGAATGGATCGAGATAAATGTCCTTCTTGATTTAATTTCACTTGGATGGATGTTTTGGTGTAAAATTTCTTTAATACATTTGGAATGTAAGATGGGCAACCTGCTTCTGCTAATTTTTGCCAGAGAAGGGCTTGTGAGATAGAATCAAACGCTTGCTTTGAAATCTAAAAATGCAAAGTATATCGGTTGTTTTGATGTTACTACTTGCTTTTTTAGAGCAGATATAATGAGTAGGTTAACAGCTGTGCCCAGACTAGATACAAATTCAGACTAATGAATGTCCATCATGTTTGCTGATTTCAGCCATTTGTTTAAGTCTCTAAGTACCATTTGGGCAAATATTTTACCAGGGGTGTCCAAAAGGGCAAGTGGTTTATAGTTACATGGTAAATTCTAGTCTCCCTTTTTGAATATTGGAATGAGTATTGATTGTTTCCATGAGGCAGGAATTGTACCCGACTGAGTCGCAGTTTAAAATATTGCATGCAAAATTGAGGCCCTCTGCTTGGGATGAGCTTTCAGTGTAGCATTTGAAAGTCCATTGAGTCCCAGCGCTCTCGAGGAGCTACATTTTTTAATTTGCATAGGATGTCCGTGTGGTCAATCTTCAACATTTTAGTTCATTTTTTATAGGAGCTCACAGTATTAATAGAGGTGGATGGGTCTTCACAAAGGGTGGTGAAATGGTTGACCCAGGTTTGTTCACCTATCACATTTAGGAAAAGCGATGGTGTGCTGGTGTTAGTTCCCTCTCTGAAGAGGTGCCATATTTGTGCAATGGCTTTTGATGCTAGAGCTGTGAGAATGTGTTGATTGGCTTGTTGGATCTTGGATGATTTATGCTGTTTTAAAAATTTCTTATCTATGGTGCAGTTCTTAGCAGCCTTTTTTTATAATCTGCGAGGTTAGTGGATTTTATATTTTTTAATTCCCTCCTCATCTTTGCTTTTCTATTCATGAAGTCAGCGTCATATTTATGTTTTTGGCACATGACTGGCTGCGGTACAGACCAGGGTTTCTCGATTAATAGATTTAGAGTATGTTTATATGATGAGCACAAAGTTTGAAGAAATTTCCTATCTTCGGTTTGGGAGTCATTATGTAATTCATCTAATAGATTATTTAGTTTGGGTATGGTCAATTTAATTCTGTTTCTCCCTTCTACAAGTTGCACGGCAGGCTTATAGTATTGTTGCGTGTGGCAAGACATTTGTACCCAGACTGTCTGTAAGATAGTGTGATCGCTGTCTATTGTAGGATTGATGGTACGTTTCTCAATGTGATGAATCGCTTGTGTTGAAATAAACACATAGTCCAAGATTGCAACAGATTTGTCACTCTTCAAGGTTGGACAGGGTGGGGTGTCACCTTCAATAGTTCCATTAAGAAGGGTGAGGTTTCTTTCTTCCATTAGGTTCATCCACCTAGTTGCTCTGGGGGTGAGCATAAGGTCATTAGAAGTGATGCATCTTGTGTTTATGTCTCCTGCAATTAGTGTAGTATGACAGTCTGGTTCATTTGCAAAAAGATCTAGCATGTGATTTACATGGTTAAATAATTCATAATCAGACAAAAGCACTGGGTTCCAATAAAGGTTTAGAATGGCAGTGTGGGATGCCAGAGGGTGCAGAGGGTTTGAGAAAATAAGTTTTGACAATTGACTACAGGGATGGGAGGAGATCCAGGATGATAATTTGCAATCCAAGTCTAGTTTAAGTGCTATTAGGAGGCCCGCTGGGTCTGCCTTTGGGTTGTTAACGGCAGGTGCCCAGCATATCTCATAGTTGGGCCACATAGGCTATATTGTTATTCAGGTTTCCTGCAAAATAATGAGATCACAGGCATAAAATTGATGATTTTTGTTCATTCTCATGAGATGTTTACACCCTCTGGTATTCCACACCACCATCTTTACCAAATGAAGCAAGGGATTTACTGTTTGTATTTTTAAATTTTGAAGAGGAGATGTTGTCTATCTCTTGTGGACCTTTGTGGTTTACTGACAGGTAGTCTGAAACCCTGTTGATTTACTATATCTTTTGCCTCCCATATGGTTTCCTTGATAATCTGTAATGGTACATTTATGGTTACTGTGTCCATCTTTCAGATTTTAATGATGTAGAGAGATTTGATTTCTTGTGCCTCGATGAGTTTTAATTTTGGAATTGTTTTGAAGACGGCTAATATGGTTGGGAAAGGGTCTCCTCTTTGTCTGTCCTTCATTGTTAATGTTAAAATATCTGAGCGCTTTCACTTGTTTCTATAACCTTTGGGTTTCGTCAGTTAGGAGAGGATGTTGGGGTTGTCTGTCGTTCCAGGTAAGTTTAGTATGAGTGCCCTTTAAATTGCGACGTTGGAAATGCATTTGGAATGTTTGCCAGACACACAAGAGTAGGTTTTTGAAGGGTTGAAAAATGATTGATGATAAAGACAAATTTGTTTTTCAAAGGAAACTCAATCAGTTTTTTTTTATTACAGGTGGACATAAGAAATGAAGTATACATCAAGAGGTTGGCGGCATCCAATCCTATGAGCAGAGAGATGATCGAGGGACCCAGCCAAAATGCCCAATTTCCAGACATTCCCCACAAAAACTCCCCCATCCTTGTGACCCCGGTTCAACTCCGGGTACCACCATGCTTAAATTGTTCTTTGGGATAATTCAAGATTTCTGTGACAAAAGAAACATTAAACATGTCTGGCCTTTGAAATAAATAGCCCAGGAACCTGTTGCAAGCCAGCCCAAAAAAGGACAAAATTGACTGGAAAAAACGGTCCATGAATACCAAACCAAGATGAGCCGAATGGAAGATGTGGTGATATAAGATGAATAAAGAAGAAAAGAAAAATGCATGTGGGGAATGTGAGAGTGACAGTATAAATTGGGTTATTTATATTGGGAGGTAAAATGGTGTCATGAAGTAATGTGCTGGGTTCAATTGTGTGGTTGTGTGTAGTGGCGTGGTGGAGTGATGACATTGTGTTGTGGCATTATGGTGGTGTTGATCAGTGGCAATGGGAAGAGGTGGTGTGCGATGGTTGTGTGAGTTGTGTTGTGCTAGAAAGTAGTTGCAAGAATTGCTGATTTGGAGTGAGGTTTGGATTTTTGGAGTGGTGGTGTGGAATGATGGTGGTGTAGAGTGGTGGTTTGGAGGGGAAGTGTACAAAAATAGTATTGAGATGTAAGGATGTGGTGGTATGGTGTCATGGCATGGTGGCATGGATTGGAATAGCAGTGTGGTGGTATGAAATGGTGTGGTGGTTCAGAATGGTTTGGAGAGGATGGTGTGGAGTGTTTGTGAAGAGTGGAAGGGTAGCTTTGTTGTATGCAGTGCTGATGTAAAGTTTTGGTGTGAGCTGGTGGTGTGATGCTTAGAGCTGTATCATACTGGTGTGGTGTTGTGGTAATGTGTTGTGAAGTGGAGTGTGGTGGTATATAATGGCAGTATGCAGTGAGATGAGGTTGTTGTTGGTGGTGTAGAGTGTGATGAATTGGATTTTACTCTGTGGGAGTACTAGTATGGGTCAAGGACAAAATGCCCAGTCAGCCCTCACATTTCTGCAATCCAAGTGCCATTGCCATCGTAAAGGCAAAACAAGTATAACCACCTTCATTTGTTGTATTAATGTGGGCTGAGGGAAGGCTATGCTCCTAGTAGGTGTGTGAATGTGATTCAGTAGTGACCCAACAGAAAAGTAGAACAGTACATAATTATTTGAATGTCCAATCAAGGTTCTCTAGAAATAGATATACTTTAATAGAACACAGCATCTGCAAAACAACTAAATAGAAAAAAGATACACTAAACCCACTCCTGAGGAAATAACAGAGACTAATCAAAGAAAGAACAGTGCTGCACTTTGAACAATGAATCCAGGATTAAGGCAAATAAAAAGCACAATGTTCATTAAAAGGAAATGTTTCTTGGATGGAAAAGGGGAATTAGTGACCTAATCAGTCTCTAGGTTTCAGAATTGGACCAAGGGAGCAGTTAATAGTCAAAAGTACCTTTTTGCATTTCTTGGCATTTGGACAGCATCAAATCAGGCTTCGAGCTGTTGTGCAACTGGGTCAAACCAAGTTTGAGGACTGTGCGTCATAGTTAATGCAAGCATGCAGAGGGCATCAAGCCCGGTACAATATGGGAGTTCAGGAGTTCAAATGCGGCACTCGACCAATGCCGGTTTGAATGTGTCCAGAGCCGTAGGGAGTCCAACCGATTCGAGACAGGTGGACCTGCTAGTAAGGATTGATGAGCAACACTGTAGCAGTTTGTTTTGAAATGCAGTATGGGTTTGAAGTGGTGACCTTGTTCGTCGAGCAGGATCGATTTTTGATTAAACATCTCGGAGGAAGTCAATGGGTTGGTTTGTTTGGTGCAGGCGCATCCGGTTGAAGTGTTCAAGGGAAGTAGCTGGTTGGGTCCTAGTGGTGAGCAGGTATAGAGCCGGATAGTGGCAGGAATATGCTGTGGTTAGAAATGCTTCTTGAAGTGGTGCAGATCGTGAGGTCCCCCATTGTCAATTCGACCTTCTAGATGACAGCAAGGATACTGGTGAATGAATGAGCAGATAGTTGTTAGCAATTTGATGCAGCATTCAAAGATCATTGTCTAAAGGTGCCACCATGGCCTGGTCAACTGTCACTGAAGATCAGTAATGAAGGTAATGGAGGTGGTACAGCGGTTCCAAGGCTGCAGCTATAATGAAGAACATCTGGTTTGAGCCGAGGTAACAACATGGTTAGCTGGCATGGTGGTGAACTTGTTCAATCAACCAGCAAAGTGGTTTGAGATGGTGGTGAGCCAAAAGCAGCTACACAGGGTCTTGTAAGTGTGGAGGCATTAAATTGGGACAGAATCCAAAGTAGTTTGACTGGTGAACATACGATTACTGGATTGTTTGGTTCTCTGGTTTCTATAAGTCCCAACACAGAGGCTCAAAGATACATTTTGGTCCTTGTTCTCATTCTCCCAAGCACTAAGGAGGCTGGTCCGCAAATGCAGGTTTCCTAAAATGCAGTCAGGTCCTGGGAACTGTTGTGGCTTGCAGAGAAGCAGATCTTGTCCCAGCGGCAGGTCACCTCAATGGTCCCTGTTAGTGATTAGGGAATAGAGCTTGCATCTGATTTGGACACTCTGCCTTCAACTCAATGGCGGAGGACTTTGGAAAGATCAACTCTCCCAACAGAGGTCCAGTGAAATCTTCTTGAAAGGTTGAAGTTCAAAAGATGATTATGATATGATATGATATGATATGGAATTTATAACGCGCCTACACAAAGTGTTTCAAGAAGTGATTCAAAGAATTGGCGTGAGAACCCTTCCTTTAAGGGTATGCATCTACAGGTGATTGGACTAAAGTTAGATTGCTTTACGGTTCCAATCCCTGTTAGTGAAAGAAGTGGACCCTGCCCTTAAGGCATCACACCCAAAGTGCTTTGTGCTAGTTGAAGTGGAGGGGCCAAGAGGTAGATGCAGAGGCATGGAGAAACAGGATGGTAACAACTGTAAGAGCTATCTCTGTCTACACCCATTCCCTTCTCAATAGGATCAAAGGCCTTTGGATATGCAGAACACCTTTTGTGAATGGGTGTTCCCTTTTGATTCCTTTTCCCTGACCTGTTTCCTGTGGAGTGGCTTTTCCGGGGAAAGGGTGTTGCCTGACCTTTCAAAGGAACACACAGAGGATATCCCCCTAGTTTACATTTCTGCCAGTAGGGTAAGGTCCAGCTTGTGTCGGAAGGAAACACTTCCCCCTTCCATAGCTGAACTGAGAAACATGCGTGGTTTCAAACTGGATGTGGCTGCAATGATTATGAGAAGTGTCATGCACCATGACCTAACAAAGTTCTGGCTTACATTTAGAGATGACTCTGCCTCTACTTATGCTGCGTATAATCATCATCATCAGGATTTTGGTTCCGGGGTGCATATCTTAAATGCAGCCCATGTGGTGCATATCTTAAATGCAGCCCCTGTGGTGCAGAGACTTAGCTGTCAGTGCAGTTGTCAAATGGGCAGATATGATCTCTGAACCTGCTGCCTGCCACTGGTAGATGTGATGCTGCAGATCAGGATTCTGATGCAGCAGGTCACAGGTACACAGTATGATGTTGGTGAGAAGATTAGGAAAGGGGAACCTGATCAACAGATTTCCCTTTCAGAGAAGGAATTACCCACATTATTTAATTACATTAGCAAACAACAAAAACTCAAAGGCTTCTGCACACTTGCCAAATGTCAATCCATCTCATGGAGTGGTAGTCTGTTGAGATGGTTTGTAATGTCCTAGAGGTGTGGAGTGTTTAGGTGGCGTTGTGAAATGTTGGGTTGGGGTGGATTAGTAAAGTGAAGGGATAGTGATGTGGAATGATGTTGGTATGTGGTGGTAGATTAGAGTAGTTGCGTTAATGGCGGCATGATAAGGATGTGATGGTGGTGTGAAGTTGTAGTGTGAACTGGTGGAATTGATTGGTGGTGTAATGATGTGGAGAAGTGTGGAGTGAGGTGGGGTGTTGGGGACTTGTATTGTGGAGCAGAGGTGTAGAGTAGTCATGGAGTAGAGTGACTGCCAGACTGCTCTTGGTTTGGGCAAATTATTTTTCTGTGGTCTGATCAGACCGGTTTCATGAAAGGAGCAGGCACACTAACCAATTTACTTATTTTAATTAATATAATTGAGTATAATTGGAAAACTAGGAAACAAAAGACTTATGCCACTTTCATAGACTTCAGCACAGCTTTTGATAATATTTGTAGGGTAAGACTGTGGCAGAAACTCTATGACTGGGGCATACCATTAGGGCTGCTTAGAATTATCATTGCTTTATATTCATCTACTAAAATCAAAATTAGGATGTTCACCTCTGCTGCTTTTACTCCTTTCTTTGATATGACGGTCGGACTAAAACAAGGAGGTATTTTAACTCCATTGCGTTTTCATTTATACTTGGAAGATCTTGCAGGCAACAAGGTGAATGTTAACTGCTAGCCTCTTAAATTAGGACAGCATAGTCTATTGTGGTTAGATTATGCTGATGATTTGGTATTGTTTGACTCTACACCACGGGGCCTCCAAATTCTTATGAATAACCTTTGTGCCTATGTAAAATTAAATGACTAAAACATTAACATCAATATGACCAAAGTCAAGGTATTCTGCACAGGAGGAAAAAACGAATAAGCAATGTCCCTTGACTATTGACACAGCTAAGATTGACCAAGTCAGAACTTTTAATTATGTGGGTCTCATGTTTGATGAATATATAACATGGAAGAACCATATGCCCCATCTAGGAATAAGAGTAACCCAACTGATCTTTGTTATTAAAAAAATTGCTGGGAGTAACCCTGGAGACGCATTGGTCCTCATTCTAAGTCTGGCAGATGGGAAATACCAGATATCCAGACTACGAGAATGCCTGCATAAGCCGGATATCCCGGCAGGCCGACCCATGCAGGCATATTTCTCACTAAAGCACCGGCATTGTTAGCAAAGTTGATGGTGCTTCTGTGTTCCCATTCACGTAGAGTCCTATGGGACTTCACATGACTTGGGACTTACAGTTCTCGCCGCCTGACATCCCAGGCCGCCGCAATTGGTAATGTCCCAGTGACACCGGGACATCAGGTGGCAGGAACGGCGTTACAAGGTTGGCAGCAACCCGCCGATAGCACTGGCGGGTTACCACCAAGCCTTCAATAGTTCAAGTGTATAAAGCTAAAATACACTCCCTGATAGTTTTTGGCATCGAAATATGCGCTACTCCCCATATAGAACTTGAAAGGAAATGAAAGGAAATGAATAAAGAAGCTTCTTGGATTGCCTGTATCTTTTTCAATTGACTCTGGGTTTCTTGAATTTCAGATCCCTCCTATATTCAGTTATATACTGGTCAACAAGCTTAATTTTATTTTCAAGTTAATGCTGTCTCAGAAAGTTCATTGTTTATTGTTACACCTAAATGCACTTATCACGACCTGAGATGTAGGGTGAGAAATCCGTGGTGGTACGAACATTGAAATTGTAATTGGATCATTGGTTTCAATTGTTTGATATTATACCTACGGAATTTTCCAGTAATAAATTAATCACTAAGTCCATGGGCCTCATTAGAAGTTTGGCGGTAGCCTTGACGGTAAAACCAGCAGGCTGCCGTCAAACTTCTGAAAATTTCTGGTGGCTGCGAATGGGCAATTACTGCGTCATCACAGCCCTGCCGGAACCAGTAATTGCCCATTTGCAGGTGCTGGAAAAGATGCTCCCATTTCCCATTCGGCTCCCTAGGGCTGAATGGGAATGGGGAGGCATCCGACATGCTGTGCTCGCATGTGCCTTTCTGCCCGCCAGGTCCGACATGGCAGGCAGAAAGACACTCGCGAGCACAACTCGTCATTGGCCAGTCTGGGAACTACGGTACATGCATGCTTACTGGTATTGTAGTTCCCAGACCGGCAAACTTATAATGAGGCCCCATGATTTATGAGCTGGCACGCAAGCAATACTTGGTTGATGTTTTTACTAAAATAATGGCTAGTGATTATGTCCAACAGTATTCAAACTACTCTAAACCTGGATCCTATGCAGTTCTGTATCCCAATAATTGGAGTATGCACAAATATGTTCGAATTACATTTTATTTGGTTAATACTTTTGAGGTTTTAGGTACATGAAGGTCCATACCAAGAAATATGTGAACTTGTAAAATTGTGTTTGTGGATCTGTAAGGCATCTACTGTTAACTTGTGACGCTTTGACTAAGAGGAGCTCTACTGTGCTACTTGAAAGTGCAACAAGTGATACCTTGCTCGATTCTAAAGCTGTTTGTGTCAAATAAATGGAAGGGAACAGAATCAATTTGATATATAACTTCACTAAAATGTGGATTAGAATTGAAACTCTTACATCGAACAATAATTAGAGGCTGTGAGTTTGTAGATAATTATGTTTTTTGTACTTCTGTTCCTTCCGCTGTGATGATGTTTGTATTGTTATTATTGTAATATTCTTCCTTACACTGTGAAGAAACTGGTTTTATAATTTTAAATGTACAAAAAGTATTTATTAAACTATATCATACTTTGCAAATAAATAAATTAGAGATGCACTCATTCACGTCATTTTGGGAGATGTGCCCACCATACATTTCTTAATGCAAGGAGAGGTTGTACCACATTCCATGTTAACAGTTGTGATAGAGACTATCCTCTGACACATTACTCCACTGTTTTGTGAATCAGGCTCTAAATATACTACTGTTTGGACTTTTTCCAAGACAGTAATTTATAGCTGAGATTTCAGAATCTACAGAAGCAAACTGTGAAGGACAGCTTTAGGGTATGATTACAAGGTTGACGGTAGTTTTAAAACATTATAACATGCAGAGGGACTCATTTAAAATGTGCCAGTAACCTGGCGGAAAATCCACCACCTGATATCCCACTAATACCGGGATATTCCAGGCACCTGAACCAGTGGTAAATCCCCATTGCATGGAGTGGCATAGGACTCCATGGGGCTTTTATAAAATACCAGCTCCTTTATGCCAGTGGGGGCCTGAGTTACCTCCAGCTCTTGGCTGGTGGTAAGTTAGGTTACCCCCACCGGCATACTTGTACTCGGCCAGTCCGGTAAATTGCTGGTATATGTAAATACCTGCACTTTTTTTACCAGACCAGCAGGATCATAATGATGCCCAGTGTTCTAAATTTCAGGATGTTTTACTACTCTGCCAAGTTCTGCGTAATTACCTTCACACTCACCATGGGCCTCATTCTGAGTATGGGGGTAAGGGATACCGGTCACCGTTAACGAGACTGGTGCCGGTAATCCCTTACCGCCACATTCGGAGTTCCCTTTGCGCCCTCGTCCCTAACGCCTGCTTTTAGCAGGCGTTAGGGACGAGGGCGCAAAGGGGCTTTTAAGCCAATAACGGTGACCGTAAGGTACGGTCACCGTTATTTGCAATTTCCCCATTCCCATTGAGCCCTATGGGGGCTCATTTGGGAATGGGGAAGAGCCCTGGGGAATGGGAAATTACCGCCCTGGTCAACTCGGAATAGGGTGGTAATTTCCCATTCCACCAGGGCGGTGCCGGTACGGGTCCGGCGCCGACCAAGGCGCTAATAGCATCATTGGTTAGCGCCAGACTCGGAATGAGGCCCCATATGTTTTAATTACCACATGTGGCAACATGAAAACACCATGGGGTCCTTTGCGGCTCCAAAATCAGAAATAACGGAAGTTTTCACATGAATCCGAATCACGGAGCTATTTGAAGTTGCTGTATACTTACTGCATGAGGGAATGGCCATACCGTTAGGTGGTATTAACACAAACCCCATAATCAGGCCCTTAGTGTGCTTGCTACTCGTCTGATGATATGGTACCACAAGAGACATGTTCATTATTTTGTGATGTTAGTTCGCCAGATATTAGCTACAAAACTTTCTCAGGCTTTTAGAAAACCTTGTTTGAGAATACAGAACAAAATACCCATAGACCCGTTGAGAGATAACACTCTTGATTCACTCAATGATTGATAAAGCTATAGATTGTTGGCTCCCTAAGGAGACAAATGAAAAAAACCTCAGTGGAGGCCTTTTCGCACTTAATTGGATTCCATTTTGTCTTCAAGCAAAATAAATAGACCCAGTGATATGCACTCATTAGAGCTGGCTACTCAATCAATGATTGTTTGAATGCTCAAGGAAGCTGCAGAAGCCGGAATTCAATGGACAAGCATCAATCTAAATGTGCTTGCTGTTAGAAGAGATGTGAAACGCCAGACGCTGAAATGGAAGCAGAATTCATGTTTCTTCGAATCCTGCTTACACTCTAATTCTCCCATCCATATGTCTTGGAGCGTACCTTGCAATTTTCAAAGTTTCACAAGAGAGTACATAGCTCAGGTGTAGGAGTCAAGCAAAATCATAGGTTTCAGAAAAATGACGTCTTCATTGGCATTCTTTAAGTCACGGTGAATGTGATGCAGAATAGGTTTGACATGATGTGCAGGTTAAGCTTTCAGGAGTTAACTGTTTCATATTGGTGTTTAAGTATTTGGTTGAATTGAATGTGAATAAGCATAGTAACAGGGGTGTCATCATAATTGATTCAATGAAAGGAAGTGATGACTTATGAACTTTTATCAAAATACACATACTCTCAAGATTGATACTATTATAAATACTTAATTTAATGGCAGACAAGTCTGGTCCCTTAACGTTGTGTGATGCTTCTGTCTGTCCGTCTTTTCATAGTGGGTCCCATTCAGTTCGCACTGTGGAGGCAGCTCTTCTTTGTGCCCTTTGGCGACCTTCTGGATGCCAAAGGTGTTGGTAACCATAAGGATAAATCATAGCACCTAACCAGGCAATTACTCTTTTCTGATTGATGGCACAGCACTATAAAACAGTAGCTGCATAAGATGTCACCATTTTTCCTCATTGCAAGACGTTTTTTTTCTGAAGGCTCACAAAATTGAGCCACTGGTTATTTGGAAATCAAGGAGACAGGAATTTGTATTTTGGTGACCTTGTGTCTTTGGGTGGAGACCACAAATAACAATGTATGCCATTTCTAGCTTGAGAGCCAGTTAGTAGCTTACAAATGCAGATGGTTGGGTGTACACCTGTGGTTGCCTGAAACGATTGTCAGCCTGGGATTCGCCTGGAAACTACATTCCCTGACTATTGAATATGCATACAATTGTGTGTGTGTGTGTTTTGCAAATATAACTGCTTGACTGGCCTCCAAAAGTGTGAATGGAACATGAACGCATGAATCGACGTTACGATCATACTGTACCCTTTGGTTTGGGCATACAAGCTGACCGTCTGCACCAGCACTCTGGCAACTTCTGAGGTTTACAGGCTGATTCATGGAATTAATGTGTGCTGAAAATTTCTGCGCAAGCGTTCGAAAGCGTGCGATTCACAGCACAAGTGCGAAAATCGCAGCGAAACCCACGCACAGCGATTCGTGGAAGTCCGTGCGCGTGTAAATCCATGGATGTGTGCTAAAATCCGGCATGGCTCACGCTGGCCCACACGTCTTCAAACAGAGTGCGCTACGCGCACAGCAAAAGCGCACATACGCGGCGCACACAACAAAAGTAGGCGCAACACAGGGTGTAACACGCGGAATGGGGAACAACGCATGAAAATGTGGGCGTCACGGGGGAAGTACAAGAGGCAAATGCGCGGAATGCCCACACGCGCACCTACAACACGTATTCATGGAATCAAACGTGGCAAATGAGTGCACCAAAAAAGACGTGCTAATCCGGAAACAGGAACAGGAAGCAGGCGTACGTGCACCCGCGCAGCATAAAAGTGTGCGCAAACAACAGACAAGCTCAGACGCTAAGATGAATATACTGTTCCTCACAGCAGTGGTCGTGGGATACCGCAGGAGGAGGAGGAGGATAGTCAGGCCCATAATTTTTACACACAGAACCAGCCTTTTTGGGATGCCTGATGACCAGGTGTATGGTAGGTACAGGTTTTCACCTCACATAATACTCGACCTGATGAGTGAGTGGGAGGATGACCTCACATCACCCACCCTGTGCTCCCAAGCACTGAGCCCCCGGGAAAAGGTGCTCAATTTACTGCACTTCTTGGCCACTGGATCATTTCAGCGGACAAGTGCTATAGTGGGGGTGGTGTCACAGGCCACGCAGTCATGCTGCCTACACCAGGTGTTGGCCATCATGACTGCACGCCCATCAGTCCGCAGGCACATATACCTGCCCAGAACACCTGCAGAAAGGCAGGCTGCCATCCAGGATTTCTACGGGGTGGCACAATTCCCCAAAGTGCTAAGTGCCATCGATAGCACCCATGTGGCTCTCCGTCCCCCCAGGGCAACGGAGCACATCTATAGAAACCGCAAGCACTGGCATTCCATCAACGTGCAGGTAGTATGTGATGCCAAGAGAATCATCACCTCAGTATATGCCAACTATCCAGGGTCCACCCATGACAGTTTAATTTACAGAATGTCAACCCTAAACCGGGACCTAGAAGCTGGGCGGTATGGTGATACATGGCTGCTTGGTGAGTATAAATGCCACTGCACATGCATGCATGTCAGATACTGAGTAATGTCACAACCCCACTAATGATACCCATCACCACCTCCCCAGGGGACAGTGCCTACCATCTGAGCACCCACATGATGACACCAATTCGGAACCCCACCACACCACCCGAGGTAAGATACAACACAGCCCATATTGCAACCCGGGGCATAGTGGAGCGCACATTCGGAGTGCTCAAGTCACGCTTTTGCGTCCCTTGACCGCTCTGGTGGGCAGCTGCTATACGCTCTCCCAGTAGTGTGCAGGATCATAGTGGCAGCATGTGTCCTGCACAACGTTGCAACACGCCGGGGCCTGCCGGTGGACATGGTGGTGCCCCCACATCCCCAACCACATGCACGGCCGCTGCGCATGAGAGGGGAAAGGGCACGTGGTGAGACAGCCTGTACGCAGCTGGTGGCTAATTACTTCACCTAAAATCACACCCCTGTGGAGTGCACACAGCCCTGGCACATACCAGCTGACAATCAATGATGATGACATAAGGGACAGTCAACTGTCACAACCATACCAGCCTGAGATTGGCCACCTGGAAGTGTTACATTGTGTGCATCCCTACCTACCAAAACACCACCAATGCTGTGTCATAATAAGACATACATCTATGCTGCTAAATTGATTACCCCCTTGCAAAATATAACATGAAAACAGCGCCATGTCACCCAACCCCTCCCCAGCTCCGCCATCCAACACACCATGGCATGTCATGCAATGTGAAAGCAAACAAAGCAATGCACAAGACCTGACACAAGTGTCACAAAGTGCACTGTCCCAAATGGAAACTGCCCACAGACAATATGCTCCCAGTAATCAATAACAAACAGCACACATGAACAAATACTTACCAGCAACACAATACAGCAACACACCGTGAAACATGGCAAAAACATGACAGTACTGAGTCAAAGTAGTGGAAGTCTTACAACCTGAATAAGCCAGTACATCGACCCCTTCCAACTGTAGAGTGTTGCTGCCACGCAAATGTGTCAGTGTACTGCATACAACATGAACTCCATCTGCAAAGGAGATGGCCTTGTGAAGACATGAGGAAGGAACCTGCAAATTAGGAGAAAGACATGGATGCACACGCAAATATCAATACACCATGCAGTGTACAATACAACAATACCCACTAGGGATGTCCACACAGTATTGACTACAGACTGCCCACACAGCTCATGGGAGCCCAATGTCACTGTGTAAGTCACTGTCACTTGGTCAGACCCTTTGCAAGCCCATGGAAACGGGAAGCAGGAGGGGTGTGTCTGTCACGAACCCAAGCATCTAACCCAAACTCAGGACAAGCCTGCATGTGCCCAGCCAAATACAGTGGATGCCCACGGGAGTCACACAAAGCAACACATTGTAGAAAAAATAAAAATGCCCATGTGGGGGCCAGGGGGGGAGGGGGAGGCCACCCAGGAGGTTTGAGGACAGGGTGCACATCAACACCCACCTGCGTGGATGTTGCGAAAAAAAAAATACCTCCATGGGCTCATGGCCTGCACGGCTATGCCATTGAGGGAGAACTGCTGTCGCTCTCTTCTCCCTCTGCTGCTGCATCAGGAGGTGGTGGCACTATGGGAGGCAGCCCACGCAAAGCCCTGGTATGGTCCTCCATGGCAGCAAGCATGCAGGTCTGGAAGGTCTGATTCTGGAGGATTAAAGTGCGGAGATCCCCATGCAGCTCCTCATGGGTTGCCTGCACTTCTGCACGCATGGCCTCGCGTGATGCCCGGATCTCCTCACGTGTTGTCTGCAGCTCAGCTGAGAGCGAACGTGTGACCTGCTCCAGCTGCTGTTCTGCCCTAAGATATCGGGAAGCCTCAAGTTCAAACAGACTCTGCCTGAGGTTATGGAGTTCTACCCTCAGGGCTTCCCTGTGGCCCTGTGACTCTATTGATATGGATTCGTGCAGAGTCTCCAGTGCCGCCCGTCGGTCCCTGTTGGACGCCAACATGTCTTCCCTGTGTGATTGGCAAATGGAGTCTGTTGCCTGCTGTTGTTGCTCCATCTGCCTTTCAGGGGGGATAATGGAAGTGGCCACCATCTCCATTGCCTGAGCCATCATTTCTACTGATGCTGCCTGTTGGGTTGCCATTCCGTACATGGAGTTTTCCCATACAGTATTGCCTGGTGGCGCACAGCCACCGCGTCGGTGGGCACCACACCTGTTCGGGGCAAGGCGATCTGCACCTTGCTGTGCTGGCACTGCCTGAGGCTGCAGGACTGCATTCCCCCTCTGATCTGCTGGCCCAGGAACAGGATCAGATGCTGTGGAGCGTGACCCTGCATCCGTAACACCAAAGGCGGACCTACCAACACTGACTTCCCCATAGATGGTTCTACCCCTGGTGCAGGTGGGTTGGACAGAACAGAATCCCTGCCAGAAGCACTGACCTGCGACAGCACATAAGTCTCATCATCCGACTCAGCACCTGAATAGAGGTCTGGGGAGCTGCACCCAGAGACACCCCTCAACAGTATGGTCTGCAGTACCAAAGTGTTTTCACAAACCAACACACCACGTCCCCCACTGGTGCTTGGTCATGGCTGAGAATCCTCCTGGGTCTGCACCATCTCCTGAACCTCACCAGCATCAAGTGTGTCATCTCCTGCAAAAACATGAAATGGAAACAGGCATGAGCACCATAGCACACACATAGGCCTGATAAGACAGAGATCCCGTACATGGTTTACACATGTCCCACATGACTATAACCTGGCATGCATGCACTGTCAATGAGTTTGAAGGGGAGTCAAATAGGCAGACAATGAGGACACCAAAATTGAAAAGCAACACATTCGCAGCATGTTGTGTAGCACTGGCATCACACATCAGCCTGTGAGTGGCATATCCAATACACATACATGACACATGCCAGCACACAGATGTCATGTAGCATAGCCATGGTAAATTAGACAACTACAGCGATATGTCAGTGAATGAGTACTGTCACACATCCATGTCACATGGACATGATGAGAAGATTAATGAGGAATAGTGTTGCAAAATATGCATGTGCCACACACTGCAACACATCCAGTGTACAAGAATACAGTGATTGTAGGCAGATGTACACATCAATGGTTGGTCACTTCAACATGACAGGAAACAACTATCATGTTCCACATGCAAACAGGCCCTAAAAATAAATTTCAGCAGGCCAATACTCTCTCGCCCTGAATGGTCTAATCATTCAAATAACCAGGTAACTAATGTGGCACAATGTGAGTTGTAAACAATGACAGAAGCGTGTCACATATGTGGCATTAGGTATGAAAAAAGCATATGAAAAATGGGATGATGTAAACAATCAGCCTGAATGAACACAGAAAAAATCAGAACAATGTTGTTGCAAGATGATAGTTCAAGGGCAACAGCAGTAATGTGGGGCGAATTGGCTACTGTGGGCAGAAGGGATACTGTCATACCCAAATCAAAGGCACGTGAATGTATTGGAGGAAGCACATGGGTGACCCTTAACACTCAGGAGTACACACCCTCACCTGGCACTCAATCAGAACGCGTCACCCAAACAACATACACATGGATTACACACACATGCATGGTCACTCACCGGACAATTCCTCGTAATCAGGTAGCTCTCCCACGCCTTGGATCTGTTCCTCTGTGACAAAGGTCCCAGCAACAGACTCATGTTCAGTGAGTTCATTGTCCTCTGGTGGAGACCCACCGCCAGTCACCAGAGTAGCGGCATGATTTGAGGCCAGCTTGTTCTTTGCTCTGCGTTTCAGGTCATTCCACCGCTTGTAGCAATCATCAGCTGTGCGCCTCACAAATCCAAGGGTACTTATGCGGTCCGCGATGGTCTGCCAGTGTGCCCTACATTGACCAGGTGTGGTCTTGCACCCTGCAGTCACCACCATTTTGCGGCTATGTGCCAACACATAGGCCGCAAGTGCATCAAGTTCAGCGTCATTAAAGCTAGCCTTCCTTGATGTGCCAGAGTGTGTAGCCGTGTCTGGGGTCTCAGCCTGTAGTGCCAGAGCACCCTTCTTCCTCTTTTTCAAAGGTGGAGCGGGGCCTGAGGGTCTTACGCTGCTCTGGTCAGTAGGGGGCAGAAGCGCCGGTGGACTGGGTACTAGGAGTGTGCGAATGCACAATGACCATAGGTCTTGGTGCAGGCATTGGCTGAAGTGTGATGTTGGCTGGGGCAACGTCGGTTTGATGGACCTGGACCGACACTGTCCCGGCTGGGAGATCCAGAGCTGGGGTGGATAGAGCTGCAGCTGCACCTGCAGCCTCCCCACCCTGCCTACTTGGGGCAGCAGATCACATTGCTGCCCCAGATCCACGTGGCCTGGTGACACCAACTTGCACCACCACACGTGGCTTAGACTTGCCGACCTGGAAGTCAGCCTGGGAGTCATCCTGTGCCGGTTCAGGTGCCACAATGGGCTGGTCCAACAAGGGCTGAGCTGGGATGGTGTCAGCTACGTTTCCCACAACCATGGGGGGGGCATGGGTGTCCCTGATTGGTCCTCCACACATGGGGGTCTAGGGGCACCCTGCAAATCCTGGCCACATCCCCTACCGCGCCCACCACACCCACCTTTTGGAGGTCGGCCACCTTTGCTTCCCTTACCGCTTGGTCGCCTCCCAAGCATGGCACTGATGTTGTTGTGCATATGGGAGTAGCAGTAAATGATTGTCCTGGGGGAAAAAGGGGTAGGGTACTAGATGGAAATCGTACCCTAGTGCTCTAGCAAGGCTGTCTGTAACCTCTGGGGGAAGATGACGGGTCACATAACGCACAGGCACCCCGAAAACAAAAAATAATGTGCACGCAACCCCTCGTAGAACACATGCGTGGAAAAATTAACCCACACTACGCTGTGGCACCCAGGAACACAAAAATAAGCGTATGCGGGTTACACGCAGCCTACAATGACCTCGGAAGGGGTACGCGACACACGGGGACAAGCACAGTTGGTAAATACGTGCGCAACTCACTGTCTGCCTGGAAAAAGAACGTGAAAAAGATGCGCGTGTGTCCGTTGGCAACAACCCCACCAAAAGAAGAATTGTACGCTGTCTGAGGAGACAGGAAAAAAGAAGAAGTGAACACTGCTTGAGGAAACAGGCCCAAATAAAAAATGAACGCTGTCAGAGGTAACAGGGAGTACGAACTTGAAACGCTGTGAAGTAATCGCGTGTGAACCGACAAGAAGTACAGAATTCACCCACTCGCTCTCCATGAAAAGCACGTACAAGGAAATGGGGTCCTACATGTACCTTTTAAAGCGGCCCACACGTACAACGTCACTTACGCGTGTATGCGCTAAGGCCCTTTCCTCCAATTACATGAGCTGACACTCAGACGTGCAGTTTTTGGACGTGTACGATGAACATGCACCCGTGTTGAGGGAAAAGCCTGCGCGCGTCATGTCACATACGTGTAGGCCCTTTCCTCGGATTACACGCATTCACACGCAGACATGCAGTTCTTTCACACGCCATGAGCCACTTTGACCAAGTCACGAGGGAAACGCTTGCGCGCGTAACGTCACAGACGCGCTTACCCGCTAAAGGCCTTTCCTCAAATTACACGCAGACGTGCAAGATTTTCACGTGCCAAATCACTCCATATCAAGCTGGACACGCAACAACACACGGAAGACCACGCTCCTGCCCAGAAGGCCAAATTACTGCCCCCCAGAACCCCAAGCACGCTCCCACCTGCCATCTGCTGCTGCCTGCCTACCTGCTGGCCACGTGCCCTTCTATTTGCTGCCTGCACATCATCCATCTGCAGGGGTGCAGTTGTTGTAACCACCCCTGCTGGAACTGAAGACTCCCAACTGGGATTCCATCGCTCCACAGCCCAGCCCCAGGACCCAGTTGCCCATCCACACCTGCCTCTGGGGTTGCCATGTCGGGCACACCACCATCTGGCAACACTGGCAACCCCCAGCAAGAGAGGCAGAGGGCCACCAGCTTCAGTGCCAGGGAAGTTGGTGTACTGGTGGAGCAAGTCCTGGGGCAGAAGGATGCCCTCTTTGGAAGTTCTTGCGCCGACTATGAAGGACGGACCAGGATCTGGATGGACATCATGACTGCCATCAACGAGGAGGGGGTGGCAGTCCGCGACATCAAACATGTCAAGAAGCGCTGGGAGGACTTCAGGTACAGGACCCTCGACAAGGCCCGGCGCCTCTTGAAGGCAGCGGATGCCAAGGGGCGCCGGGGCCACCTGTCCGACCACCAAATGAGGGTCCTGGAACGCATATGCCCAGCGCTCCATGTCCAGATCCTTGAGAGGCAGACCCGTCTGGAGTCGAGCGGTAAGTGTACATGCATACTGATTGGACGCTGTGCGTGTCGTGGTGTGCCAGTAGTGTGCAGGTTGCACATGTGTTTTTGTAGGGCCATGTATGGATGTGTATATACGGGGGCATGAGGCTGACGCACACGAGTCCTCTCATGTGTGAGACACATGGATTGTGTATGTGTGGGTTAGCATGCAGGCCAAATGCAGATGTGGGAGCACACATGTTTGAATTACTGTGTATGTACATTGGCATGGTTGTGGTGTCACACATGGATGTTGGATCCAGCTGCATGTATCTGCACTGTGTACATGTGCATGTGTGTGTATTTGATAAGTGTGCAACTGAGATGCAACATGGATGCATGTGGCACTGACATGAAGAAGGCTGAATGCCAGATGTGACATGGATGGCGATCTCATCACTCTGACAGTTGGTGGACATACACACATGCATGTAAGTGTGTTGGTGCGTGTGTTGTGTACTCCCCGTGTTTCATGTGACGTCAGGCTCATCTTCGGATGCTGATGCTGTTGTATGTGTATGGATGGTGCTGCCTGGTGCAATACTGCACCCCAGCCGGAGGAGGACGTGCAGGCAGCAAGAGCCAGGGCGCAGGCACAGGCACAGCAGCAGCAGCAACATGGTGAGAGCATTGATGGCTCGGGGCCTTCAACATCGGAAAGGCAGGCATTGGCTAGAGTGCAAGAGGACCCAGGATTGCAAGTGTCTTCCGTGTGGCAGTGGTTGGGCCACGCCATAGATGTGGAGTGGCAGCGGGCGGAAGAGGCACGGCTCACAATGGTCAGGGCGGAGAACTCCATGCGGAGGGCACTGAGGTGGGCCGAGTGCCTCGAGGCAATTCGCAGGGAGTTGAAGGCCACATGTCATCATCCCTGCGAACCCTCGGGGCCATGGAAGTGGACCACCTCCAGGACATTGAGCGGGAGTTCGATGATGCCCTGGCCCGGGACATCCAAAAGTTAGCCGTCGGACTAGCCTGCTGCCATTGTAAATAGTTAGTTAGTTAGTTAGTTAGTTAGTGTTAGGTTTCATTTTGGTTTTCATTTTGTTTTTGGGACGCTTGGACAATACCCCACATTTTTGTATATAGTTCTTCATTAGTTAGTGTATTTTTGTAGGTTTCATTTGGACATTTGGGCTCATGGGCCCAGGATTTCATCCTTCAAAATAGTTGGAGTGTGGATTTGTCGGCATTTTCTTTTTTGATTTTTCCATGGAGCAATGGATTTTACTTTTTCATTTCTGTTTGGATTTGCTCTGTTGGAAGGAGACTTTGGAGAAATTTTTGATTTAATATATTTTGGATTCTGATTTCCTTTTTTTATCATTATGTGGCATTCTGCATTGTTTTCCTTATGTCCATTGTTTGTTATTTGATTTTCTTTCACCACATTTTTTGTTCAATACATTTTGTCCCGTACTTCAATGTGTGGTATTCTCTCATTGGTTTCATGCATGTCATGATGTGGGTTTTCACATTCACTGGCACCCATTGTGTGTGTGTGACGGACATGTGTTGATGTACATACATGACATTTGGGTTGTTTCATGTAATGTGCATTTCAATGTGGGGTATATGTTATGCTTGGTTGGTTATTTGGGCAGGGGTGGCATGCCGTGGGATTTTGGTGGCCATGAGGGCCATGATTGTGGGTCATGTTGACATGTTGGGGGGGAATGAGTGGGGGCCTGCTGGCAGGTGACCCTCACTGTTGAGGGGGTGGGGGTGCATGGTGACATGAGTGGGGGCCTGCTGGCAGGTGCCCCTCGCTGCTGGGGGGTGGGGGAGCAGGGGGACATGAGTGGGGGCCTGCTAGCAGGTGCCCCTCACTGCTGGGGGGTGGGGGCGCAGGGGGACATGAGTGGGGGCATGCTGGCTGGTGCCCCTCACTGCTGGGGGGTGGGGGCGCAGGGGGACATGAGTGGGACATGAGTGGGGGCCTGCTGGCAGGTGGCCCTCACTGCTGGGGTGTGGGGGTGCAGGGGACATGAGTGGGACATGAGTGGGGGCCTGCTGGCAAGTGCCCCTCACTGCTGGGGGGTGGGGGTACAGGGGGACATGAGTGGGGGCCTGCTGGCAGGTGCCCCTCACTGCTGGGGGGGTAGGGGTGGAGGAGAACATGAGTGGGGGCCTGCTGGCAGGTGCCCCTCACTGCTGGGGGGTGCGGGTGCAGGGGGACATGAGTGGGACATGAGTGGGGGCCTGCTGACAGGTGCCCCTCACTGCTGGGGGGTGGGGGCACAGGGGGACATGAGTGGGGGTCTGCTGGCAGGTGCCCCTCACTGCTGGGGGGGTAGGGGTGCAGGGGGACATGAGTGGAGGCCTGCTGGCAGGTGACCCTCACTGCTGGGGGGTGGGGGTGAAGGGGGACATGAGTGGGGCATGAATGGGGGCCTGCTGACAGGTGCCCCTCACTGCTGGGGGGTGGGGGCGCAGGGGGACATGAGTGGGGGCCTGTTGGCAGGTGCCCATCAATGTTGGGGGGTGGAGACGCTGGGGGACATGAGTGGGGGCCTGCTGGCAGGTGCCCCTCACTGCTGGGGGGTGGGGGTGCAGGGGGACATGAATTGGTGATCATATTGCAAGGTGACATGTGGCTTGGCTGGGGGCATGCCCATGGTGGATGGGCTGCCTGCGGGACATGACCAGGGGTGCAGGGTAGTCCCCTCTGGTGTGGGCTGCCTGCAGGGGCCATGGAGGGGGTAGAGGGGACACCTGGGAGGACTGCCACTGCCAATTCACGTGTAGGACTCCCCGCGCACCACGCTGGATACACGTACCCCGCTCTGACAGCAAAATTGCGTGTGAAACTTCACACGAACCCCAGTAATACATGTACCCCGCTCACACAGCGCCAATCGCATGTGAAACTTCCCGTGAACCACAGTAATACACATACCCGCTCACACAGGGACAATCACGTGTGAAACTTCCCGCAATCCCCAGTAATACACGTACCCCGCTTGCACATGGCCAATCGCGTGTGAAACTTCCCGCGAACCCCAGTAATACACGTACCCCGCTCGCACAGGGCCAATCGCGTGTGAAACTTCCCGTGAACCGCAGTAATACACGTACCCCACTCGCACAGGGACAATCGCGTGTGAAACTTCCCGCGATCCCCAGTAATACACATACCCCGCTCGCACAGAGCCAATCGCGTGTGAAACTTCCCGCGAACCCCAGTAATACACGTACCCCGCTCGCACAGGGACAATCGCGTGTGAAACTTCCCGCGAACCCCAGTAATACACGTACCCCGCTCTTACAGGGACAATCGCGTGTGAAACTTCCCGCGATCCGCAGTAATACACGTACCCCGCTCGCACAGGGCCAATCGCGTGTGAAACTTCCTGCGAACACCAGTAATGCACATACCCCACTCGCACAGGGACAATCGTGTGTGGGACTACCCGCGCAGCGGGGTACGTGTATTCAGAGGGGTGCGTGGGGAGTTTTACAGGCATTTTCGAGGTTGTGAGCCTGTACGCCATGTACGGGATTTGTGTTCTGTACATGGCGCACGGGGAGGGGTTGGAGGCGTAAATGACACTGCTGCAGGGTCGGTGCGCCACTCTGTGCCACGGCTGGTTTTGGATGTTAAAATTCATGAATACGCTGTCCACGGAAATGGATTTTAGCGCACGCGGCTGGCCCAAAAAGTTCCATGTGCACACTGTGCGCCAGCCACATGCGCCACTTGTGCGCTGAATTCTATGAATTACCCCGTTAATTGTGAATCATCCAAAGGGATAACTGACTAGAGGAAGATGTTGAGTAAAGTTATGCACCTACATCCTTTGGACTCCAAGAATCCTGAAGGTGGAGTAATACCTCTCTGAGGAACAGAACCCACATTATGCCATACCTATATCCATTGATACATCAAGGGATCTTTTTTCCATTAGTCAGCTGCTGTCTTTTCTGTGTCTGCTTAATCTTTGTGCAACAACTGAACAGTGAAGGTGAACCTTGGTACTACCCTCCCAGCATACGGCCTTTCAGTGGAATATCATGCTGCACTTTGTACTAACTTGGACATGTGACCCTGGCTACGCTCTCAATAGAACTTGCTCTAATCTGAAGTCCCTGAGCTCCTGTTTCATCCCTGGTTCTTCAAAGGGTCAGTGTCTGGTTTCTGCTGAGCCCATATTTCACAGAGCTATGGGCCTTTGATGTAAAACAAAACTGCACTCTTTGCTGCTACTCCATGCATCCCTCTCTGCAGAGTGACTTGATGGTGTGACTCTGTGACAGGATGCCAGAAGGGAATGACAAGACAGCATTTTTGAATAAACACAATGTTGCTGCTAATGCTGTTTTTGAATGGAGAGTCTTCTTTACAGATGCCCCATTCAAAATATTCCACGCCAAAAGCATTACTGCAGGGTAAGTTCAAAATACACATGTACATTCCTGACAGCTGCTTTGACTCAAGGTAATTGCAGGAAAAGGATGCAATTTAACTTCTGCACCTCTGATCCAATATGTAATAATGGCTGCCTATTCATCTGGTGACAAGGCAAACGTGAAGTATTAACTATGCCTGATTATGGAAGGGTGACTGATAAGAACACACCATTATTAAAGCCACACCATATTCATTACATACAAGCCTGTGAGCCAAGACCGGCTGTGGGAGGGCAATGCCTTATCATGACAGACTGGCAGTCTCCATTTCAGCAAATGAAATAATTAATAGGCAGATACTGTTTCCTTTGAATGCCCATATATAAGGTTAATGACTCCCAAGTATGAGTGCTCTCACCAGGAGGTCTTATGGAAACCCTGCTCTCAAAGACACACTCACATAACAAAAACTGTCCTCAAATCAGGCTGCTGCATATCACAGCCCCTTTGAATTTGCATATATGCAAAGGGAAGGGATTGGAGTAGCCACAGAGGGAAAAATGGAACTGAAAATGGGGTATTGTATTTTTTTCTTTGAGGCCTTCTTTTCTTCCTGTCCGATCAATTTTCTGCAGAACAAGCCCCCCTGGATATGATGCAAAAAGGCAAGGGCCACTTGTTAGTGCAACAGAAATTGGACATTTTATAGCATGCTTGCTTTTGTCCAATCACCAGTGATCATTTACAAGGAAAGCATTGCCACTCAGACTGTGATTCATTTTTTACTCTCATGGAGACAAGACAAATTAATTGGACCTCTTTTGGAAGTGCAGTCTATTCCAAAGTAATCCAACAGTGAGGTGAAGATAGAAGGCGTCCAAGGAAGAGGAGAGATATTTCCCATAACAATCCCGTGTGAACCGTGGGGGCTACTGTTGTTAGGATCAAAGTATGTGCCTTTCCCAGATGAACTGGCACCAGATTCCTCACAGAATCCCCTGTAGGTACCACCAAGACTCTCTGGCGTGAGAGTGCAGAACAAAAGGATTTGCCCTGTCCTGGAGCCCTTGGATGTGCCTCCTAGAAACCAGAACATCCAAGAGCAGTAGGAATCCTGTTCAGCCAGCTTTCTACTCCCTGTGAACCACACTCAATGCCCTTTGATCCGACAGAATCTGCTGTGCTGCTTTTGGCATTCCTGTATCTTCAAACTGATGACCTGCATCTTCAAACATGCTTGAGGTCACTTTGCACCTGCAGCGATATTCGCCATTTCATCTCGAACATCACCTCACAGTCAAGCACTGCATAAAACCAACAGGTCTCCACCTCAACCCAACTTAAACATTGGGCCTCATTATGAGTTTCCTGGAACAGTAACAATAGTACCGGTAAGCTTGCTGGTACCGTTGTTACCGGACCGGCAAACTAAGAGGTCTGCTCGCAGGTGCCTTTTCACAGCCTTTTTAGGATTTCTTCAGAATCCTAAAAGAGCTAGAAACTCCAGTCTCCCCCCCCAGACACCTGCAAGAAAGATAGTAAATGGTGTGCTAACATTCAAGCAGCCTTACTAAATAAAATCTCTATGCTACGAGCTAAAATTAAAGACAAGCAGGACAGCCTGAAGCTCGACAACCGCTCACATTCCCCTGCTAGGGCCCTCCCTCTAGACACTGCTAACATCAAACCATTTGCCTTCTCACCGCTCACTGTTACCTAGGTAGAAAATATCATCCTGAGAATTAAACCTTCCAACTGCCAATGTGACCCTTGCCCAGCTCCCATCATTAAGGACTCTGCACATGATCTGGCCCCATTCAGTACGGCCTTCATCAACTCCGCCTTTAAAACAGGTATTGTCCCGGACAACTTTAAGGACTCTTGGGTGATCCCACTGCTCAAAAAACTATCCCTAGACCCCAGCATACCTACTAACTTCCGACCTATCACCACAGTTCTGTTTTTGCTTAAGATTTTAGACCGCGCAGCATACCTTCAGATCCAAGATTACTTGGAATCTAACAACTTGCTAGGTCTACAACAATCCGGATTCCGCCCCAGACACGGGACGGAAACTGCGTTAATAGACCTAAAAAGCCAAATTGAGGTTTTGAAGGATCAGGGTAAACTAGCTATGCTACTACTTCTCGACCTTTCAGCTGCATTTGATTTGGTCAATCACCAGATCCTATGCAGGCACCTCCACTCTGCTGCCAACTTCTCGTCCTCTGCTGCAGCCTGGATCAAATCCTTTTTAAGCAATAGATCTATGAGGGTCTTTTCCCCATCCGCAGCCGCGGACCCTTCCCCAATTCACTGTGGCATACCTCAGCGATCTTGCGTGTCACCTACACTCTATAACATCTTCACGAAACCACTCTTTGATGTGCTTGACTATCTGGGTGTCTCCTACACTAACTATGCGGACGACACCCAGATACTCATTCCCATCACAGGTGATTATCTAGCTGACACCAAGGCCCTCAACAACGTCTACCTGGTTATCCAAGCTTGGATGGCCCAACACCAGTTATGCCTAAATGACGACAAGACGGATCTCCTGATCCTGGGCACTGCTCAACGCCTGAGCAAACTAGAGCCGTCCTATCAGTCATTTACCATAGACGGTAACACCATACGAGTCTCAAAAGACACTGAAACGTTAGGTATTTGCCTTGACGCCACTCTATCATTATCCCGACACATAAATGCTGTCAGATCTGCTTCTGCATATACATACAAACTCATTGCAGCTTGCAGACCGTTTCTTACCACCCCTAACAGTGTCACACTAGCTAGAACCCTCATCATGGCTAAAATTGATTATTGTAGTGCGCTTTACTTAGGCACCAGCCAAGAGAACTTAAATAAACTCAAAACTACCCAGAATAATGCCATTCGTGCTGCCCTAAACATTCCCCGCAACCACCACACTTCAGCACCTAGAAGCAACCTAAAATGGTTACCTGTCAAGCAGAGAATCTCACTAAAATCACTAGCCCTTACACACAAATGCTTGGCTAACAAGGCTCTATCTACCTTTGCACTTGGCTGTCGTGCCACTCGGCCTCCTGACCACTCAGAACTGCCTAGTCCCACTGTCTATCGATCCCTAGATTTAAACTGCAAAAAGCGGGGGGCTCGAGTTTCCCTGTCCTAGCCTCTAAGCTATGGAACTCCCTCCCCGCTACAATCAGAGCTGAAGTCTCATTCAACACATTCAAGGCCAAAACCAAATCCTGGCTTTTCGACCAGCTTTAAGACATGCGCAGCGCCCTTGTCTTACACACCCTGACCCGATGACCTCCGCTACTATTTTTTACTGTAAACCCAATGGGTATATCCACTGTTAAGTCTTAGCGGCACTGAAACCACTGTAATATATGTAGATAGAAACCCTGTTAATATGTCAGTTAATGTAATGTAATTTTTATGTCTGTGTATATGCATTTCTGTAACTTTATACAAATTGCGCTCGGATGCCTCCAGGCCTGATGGTTTGCGCGTTCTAAATAAAACAAAATACAAAATACAAGCAAGGTCTGAGCTGGCGGGCGGGCTAGACGCCGCAAGCAGACCATGCCAGATGCACCGGCCTCCCCTTTCCCACTGAGTCCATTGGGACTCAAATGACAATGGGGAGTCATTTTTTACGGCGCCCGAGAATAGGCAATTACCGGGTCTGGTGGGGCCGTAATGCCCCGTAATTGCCCATTCCCGGGCGCCACAAAAAAAATGATTCCGGCGGCCGACGTGCTGTTTTTTTACTGGCACGGCTACCACTGGTCTCATAATGAGGCCCATTGACTCAAACTGCTGGAAGCCATTGCATTAACAATTTGACCCAGTGGTAGTATTGCGCCTCATTAAGAATGTGTTGGTAATTTAGAGACAAATTATTACCAATCTTGAATAACAATTCCGGCTCTTGGCCCCCTGGGTTTACCACGGGGTTACAAGTGGTGGTAATTCCCCTTTTTTGGAGTCCAGTGGACTCCATGGGGATTTTTAGTGTATTTACCACTGGTGGATTTACGGTGTGATATATCTGCCAATTTTTAGAGATAATGTGGCAGATGTACCTTCCTGTTCTTGCTGGAGGTAAATCTACCACTTTACCTCCAAGTGTATCATTTGACGGTGCAGGAAAAATGGCAGTAATGCTGTCACTTGCAAAAAAAGTGCCAGAAAGGAATGAACACAACTTTTTTCTTGTGCCGCTGACCTTGAAATGAGTGCATTCTCTAGAATCGACTCAACTACCGATCTGAACGAGTTGGACCATTTGAATCAAAATCAAAGTGAGCACTGTTTTAAATGTAACTGGACACAGACTTTCAGCTGTATCAACACAATGTGCAGCATCTCAAACACGGGTTGACAACAAGTAGAGCACCAAGAAGCCCAGTTTCACACTGTCGAACCTCATAAGACTAAGAACACAACACTGTCAAGAGGCCCCCTTTCCAATTTAGGGGCCATGCTAGCTTAAAAGATCCTTGTTGCACATGTTCTTGCAAAGCCATATCCATTAAAATGGCATTGCTTCAATTGATTGCCTGATTTCCCCTGATCAAATAAGCAGAGTGCAATTCTCTACAAAATCTGCATTTTCTGTGTTCTTTACAAAGGTTTGATATTTTCTTGGTTCTTTCCTAGTAAGTTATTTACTTTCTTGATTGTTTTATTAAAGTATATTACAGGGCCTGCTGTAGCTGCTCTGTAGTTATGATTAAGTTGCTCAATTCATAGAAAGAGCACTTTTTGGGAGCCTTATAAATCCCCCCTGCTCCCGGACGAATTCTCACCAAACTTAGCAATAAAGTATATGGCCAACTCCGAATGACATTGTGAAGTTTGGTGCGGTTTTGTTTGGTGGTTGAAAAGTTATAGGTGGGGTCTCAAAATGAGTGGAAATCCTCATAGACACAATGCAAAACATGTTTTGCTCATACCTACAGCCAAAACTGCGGGACGGATTTTCACCAAATATGTGCTAGGAGCGGAGGCTTGGCCCCAATTTGTGTGGTTTTGTAAATTTGTTGTAAATCGGTTCAGTAGTTTTTTTTTTATTTTTAAATGCCCAAAAAGTTGGTAAAAAAGAATTGTGATATTTGGGTCCGGACCACGGACTCACTTCCTGATTCTGGGTCCACCGATGCCTCTGGACCAATCAGAGAGCAGTGTGATGTTTGTGGACATTGTATGCGCCCGCTGATTGGTCGGTTAAAAACGTGAGGTGTGTCAAAACTTTTGAAATGGACGCCATGTTGGATTCCTGGACAGCGCTCTTAGTCATGGACATCGCAGTAAACACCTATCAGGAAACATAAATTGCACTTGCCAAACTAATGAAACTATCTCTGGGGAGGTGAGGGGTGATGAGGATGGGATGGGATATGGGCATAAATAGCCAAAAATCTTACGTTTTTTCTCCTCCAATGTCCAAAATCATCTCAGATGTTCGGGGACCTTCCTGTGATGTTCGCAAAAATCTCAGATGTTCAGGGACATCCATGCATATTTCTGCATTACAGGGTTGGTGAAAAGCCGTTTTTGGATGGATTTTAACTTTGGCGCCACTCATTGAAACTCAATGAAACTGCAATATCATTTTAGAACTGATCCTGAATGGTTATGCAAAGTTTGTTGCTGTCCCGAAAGAGGGGGAAAACTAGAGGGGGGTCACAAAATATTTGAAAGACTTATACATTTGCTGCTGTTTGATACATCTACACAAAATTTTGCAAAACGATTTCAGACTGAGATTTGAATGGTTTTCCAAAACTTGGTGGGATTTTGTCAACAGAGGACAAAACTAGAAGGGGTTCTCAAAATGTTTAGATGGCTTATATCTTTGTTTCTGTTTGACAAATCTGTACAAACGTTTTCAGAAAGATTATAGACCCAACTTTGAATGTGTGTATCTGAATGGATTTTGTTAAGTAGGGGGCTAAATTATATGAATCTTTTTTCTATGTACATTTTGACACTTTTCAAAAAATAAAACATGGGAGCTCATTACGAGTTTGCCGGTCCGGATACAATGGTACTGGTAAGCTAGCCGGTACCATTGTATTCAGACAGGCAAACTCCGAGTGTGTCTGACCTGGAGGAATGAAAGGCACCCGCGAGCACAGCATGCCTGCAGCACAGGCACCGTAATGATTGGTGCCAGTGCTACATTCGGGGTCACCCGCGAAAGGGCAATTACCGGGTCCAGCAGGGCCAGAATACCCTGGTAATTGCCCATTCGTGGGTGCTGGATTTTTTCACGAGTTTCGAGGTAGGCTGCCTGTATTACAGACATGGCTACCTCCAAACTTGTAATGAGGCCCATGGATGGATTTGCAGCAAAATTGTGCATGGAGCATTGGCAAGGACCCAAAAGCATGGTTTGGCAAATGTGTCCGTGTTTTATTTTTGGAAAAGTGTCATAATGTAGGTACAAAATAAAGTGATATACGTTTGGTGACTGAGGTATAGCCTGTGGCCATGAGCAGTGGCCCGAATGTCTGGGTCATGGCCAAGGGCTATGACCCAGATTATCTGGCTACTGGCCATGACCATGAGGGACAGCCAATGGGGTTAAAGTGGGCATGGCCACCAGGGACCAGCTATGTGGCAAAGTTTTTCGAAATTGGGATAGGTTTGAAAGGGGAAAATATTCTGCTTGTGGCTACTGCCGAAGTGCTGGACAGGATTGTAGCAAATAATCGCGAGGAGCATCAGCAAGGACCTCAAAACATGGTTTTGCACATCTGTCCTGTTTTTTTTTCTAAAGTGTCAAAATGTAGGTACACAAAATTGTGATATAATTATGTTGTCTGGGAAATGGGACTGACCCTGATCAAAGACAAATGTGTACTCTGATTTGCTTACTGATGCATGCACCATAGCCGAAGCCCTAGGTTTGAATGGGAACAAATATTGTGCTTGCCGCTACAGCCTTAAGTGCTAGACTGGATTAGAAAAACCGGCACAAGGAGCATCAGCAAGGACCTGAAAGCATGCTTTTTCAAATCTGTCTTGTGTTTTATGTTTCCATAGTGAAAAAAAAATTAAGTACAAAAGATAGTGATATAACTTTGGTGCATGGACAGTGGGCCTGGCCCTCAGCAAGGACAAATGCCTACTCTAATTTACTTTTTGGGGCATACGGCACAGCCGAAACCCTAGGTTTGAAATGGAAACAAAATTCTGCTTGTGGCTGCAGCCCGAAGTGCTGGACAGGAATGTAGCAAGCTTGTGTGAGGAGCATCAGCAAAGACCTAAAAGCATGCTTTTGCAAAACTGTCCTGTGTTTACTTTTTTGTCAGAAAGTAGGTACAACAAATATCTATATAACTTTTCTGCCTGGACAGTGGGCCTGGCCCTCAGCAAGGAAAAATGTTTACTCTAATTTGCCTATTGGGGAATGCGGCATGGCCGAAGCCAATGCCCAATGGATTGTGGAGCATGGAGCACTGGCCAATGGTCACATTATGAGGGCATAGTGGACACTGAAATAGGATGCAGGGTAGGTGCAGTGGATAACAGGGGTGGGTTGGTGGGGCTGCGGTCATGGAGACACATGAGCACTGGCAGCATTAACAAAGGTGTCAGTGCTCCAGTGAGAACTCTGCAAGCGGGTGCCATCCCACCCGGCAGGTCTGACCCCGGCAGGCCTGATGGAACCCACACGCAGAGTTGTATTGTGCCTGTCCGGTAACAACAGTGCTGGTAGGCTTACCGGGACCTTTGTTACCCGACTGGCACAGTCATAATGATCCCCAAAGTTTCTTTATTACACTTGTCCTTTCTTGGCTTTGGAAATGCTTCTTGATATCTTGTTCAACTGTTGCCTTTTCAGCACTCCGGCAATAATGGTTACAATCTGTCTGCAATAATGTTCTTTTGTTATTTAGCCAATATGGATGATAAGCTCTTTGAAGTATTGCCCCTCTTTACTTTGGCAATGGTGGTTATTATAGCTTGCTTCAGTATTGCCCCCTATTTACTTTGTAAATGGTGGTTATAGTTAGCTTGCTTTAGTATTGCCCTCTCTTTACTTTGGCAATAGTGTTGGCTTTGATAGCAATGATTGTAAACGTTCTTGTCTTGTCTTTTTATAAAGTTCGTATCTTTCCATTGTGACTTCTTAATATTAGTTTGGTATTCAAAATTGTTATCAGTAGCCAGAGGTCAATCACAAAGCATACTGGTGTAACAGGCTGTAGTATACCCCCATGCTAGATTATACCCGGGTATATTATGGTCTAGGCTAGATTATACCTGGGTATATTATCGCCTGGATCAATTTATACTCTGGGGTATATTATGGCCTAGGCCAAATCATGCCCCTGTAGGCCAAATTATACCCCCATGATATGAATAACGTTCAGTGATAGACACATGCATTACTAAATTTGGCAACATTTTTTTAAAACTGTAAACACATAGGCCCTCATTACGGGTCCGGCGATAACTGTGCCGGTAAATCCGGCAGGTAGCTGCTGGACCCGTAAACAGTTACCAGCACCTGACTTGCTGGTAACACCAGGGTTGACAACCCCGGCTGCCGGTAAGTCAGTCGCTGGTAACATATTTCCCATTTCATTCCCATAGGACTCAATGGAAATGGGGAACACAGAAGAACTAGCACTTTTAATAATAATGCCAGTGCTTTCGTGAAAGTCTGTGGGTGAGTGCCAGTCTGCCTGGCAAGTCAGACCTGCCAGGCGGGAGGGCACCCGCCCACCAGGCTTGTACTTTGCCAGTCCGGAAAGAACGGTTCCGGTAAGCTTACCGGCACCATTGTTTCTGGACCAGAAAGGTTTTAACGAGGGCCATAGACTTTGATTGCTCCAACCATAAAAACTTTAATCAGAAAAAATAATAAACTTCACATAAAGATCAAGGATTAGTACCATACATCTCAGTAGTATTTGCACATTAAAATAAAAGCACATGTGTAACACTCTATAATTCTCGTTCTAATATAACTGTTCAAAGTTCAACACTGATAACAACATCAACATTATTATGCTTGTTTTCAAGATAAAGTGCATGTTCTGTTGTTGAATGCAGAATGAAGTTTGCAGGATTAGTGTTCTAATCCATGGATTCACCGACTTTTGTGTGGATGATGATGTCACAACTCAATAGATTTGCTGTGGCCATGATCTCGACATCTGTTGCCCAGACTCTATCACAAGAGATGCCAGAAGTGTTTACATATTCATTCACATCTTGGTTCATGTAGTCATGTAGTTCTTTCGTCAAGGCAGTGTTCATGTGATGGATGACTTTATCTCTTAGAAGGGAGTAATTGTTTTCTGATCATGTCAAGATGTAAGTGATGGCCCGGAAGTAGCAGTTCCCATCACCTTTGGTTTTATATATAAGTGTTGGTTGTCCAAGGTCTCCTGTTCTTACAGCATTACCAAAAGTAAGGCCAAGAGTGATGCTAAAATACTTCCTTCTTGAACTTGGCAGTGGGTTGAAAACCTTGGTCTGATTGTGTTTTTTTAAGATAATATGTCATCTTTGTCTGGTTGTTCGAGTGGTCTTTTGAGTGTCTTTTGCTTTGGGCATTCATCAGCAGAGCCACTGGGATAATCATCAGGGAACTGGGGTGGTGTAGAAGCCTCTGCATACTGGTAAATCTTAAGGTTGCTGTTGTGGTAGGTGTTGCTCAGTATGCTGCCGGTCTTATTGTTCTTAAGTTTAACTTGTCCCTTGTTAAGGATTCCACAACTGTGTAGGGTCCAATCCAGTGTGTTTCCATCTTTGAACCCATGCAATGAATAAGTGCTGATTCTGTATATAAATGGTGGAACCAGCAGTGATGTCTTTGTTGCTGTTGTGTTAGCGATTAAAGGCATGCTTCCTGGGCAGGGTGGACATTGGTACTGAACAGAGCTTTTCATGGATGATTGTCAGCATAAACAAAACATCAGGGGTGGCATCATTTGAAAGGGACATGTGGCCCACAATTTCATCTTGAGGTCTAAGGGAAGCTTGGCCTTCCATCCATACATGACCTCAAATTGAGTGCACTCAGTTGAGGCATGCACAGATTTGTGATAGGCAAACAGAATACTGGGGATGCACCTGTCCCAGTTGTTTCCTTGGTCATTGGCAAGCTTACTAAGAGTTTCTTTGAGTGTTCGAATCTCACATTCCCATTGGCCATATGTTTGTGAGTGGTTGGCAGATGAAATGCAGTGATCTGTTTGAAAATACTCCATCAGGTTGTCGATTATCGAGTTTACAAACCCTCACTCCTGGTCTCTAATCAGAGTATCCATACAGCCAAAGCCACAAATAATGGAGTACAAACAAATGTGCCACTGGCTTGCCACTCTTGTCTGGAACAGCTGTTGCTTCAGTCCACTTGAAGAAGTGATTAGTGGTAGCAACTATATATTTGTTCCTGTTTGATGTTTCCTAAAGGGAACCGGCCATATCAATCCCGACTAGGCTCCATACTTTTCCAGGCACTGATATACTGTGTGGTGGAGCCTCTTTTCTGATTTTGGCAAGTGGTTATTTTTGCCTGCTTCACCGGGATTACCCAATAATGGTAAACTCACTGCTTTCTGCACCGGTGTCCGTTTGATCCGCTGCCACTGCTCGTTCTGCCTCTTGTGCTGCCTCCTGCATGCTGGACTGTTTTGGTTTACCCACGGCCCACACCAATTGGAAAAGGAGATGTTCTCACTCCCAGTTCACACCGATGCTCATCAGCCACGGGGACACAACACGCAATCAGGAGAGCCTCTCTCTCCAGGGGAAAAGCCTGTTACAACACTGCCTCCAGCTGTACAACCTCTGCAATTATGGCCATAAATCTTGGAGACCTTCTCAGGACCGACATCCACTTCAAAGATAGCGGTGGCTGTGGCGTCTCCATTTCCTTTCTTCTTCCACTGCAACTGCGACTGGTGGTCTCTGTAACTCCACCTTGTTGTTCTAATGGTCTGCACCTGAAAAGATCAGTAAGTCTCAGCTTGTAAAAAAGTTAAGTGCAATTGTTAGAACATTCTGCAATTAACTACTATGGGCTGCATCTTTTCAGGGTTGATCATGTTTGATGTAAGGTGGGCTGCTTTCTTAGATGCTGCATAATTTGTGAACAGAATCCTTTAGATCTTGGAGCTCCTCAAGGACAAAATACAGCTATCTGTACTACCCGTCTGTGTGCCCATTGCACGACGGTTGAATCTGCACATGGATGCATTCTTCATCCTACTCAGAATCTTACCTCATGATGATATAGCCATTACAGTCATTGGGCCTCATTCCGAAATTGGAGATAGCCAATGCTGCCTCCAATAACGGTACCAAGTCTGTCCTCAATCAATGTGGACTTACCGGTCTAGTCGGACCTTTGCGGGACCGGTAAGTCCCATTGAAAATACCATTCCCCATTTCCATTTAAGCCCCCATAGGGCTCAATGGGAATGGGGAAGGTGCAAATAACGGTACCGCAATTTGCGGTACCGTTATTTTCTCCTTGGACCATTTGCGGCTCTGGCTTAGGCCGCCTGGTAAAACCAGGTGGCCTTAGCGGGACCCGTAAAGGGACCTCGGAATAGGGCAAAAAGGGATTACCGGCACCGGTGTCCTTACCGTGCCCGGTATCCCTTTGCGCCCAACTTGTAATGAGGCCAATTGAAGCTAAAGTTACTCCTTCTAAGTACAGATAAAACATCACTATGGGTAAACATATCCCTTATGAACTCTAAACAAAATGAATGGGTTAATCAACTTGTTCTGGTGCTCAATGTGTGCAGAAATGCTGACAAATGGCCCAATGTGGAAGATCGTAATAATTCTATCTCCATAAGTATTTTCAGAATGCTGCCACCTGGGGGAATGTATGGAAAGGTACAGGCCTCCCTGTTTTGACATTATGTTCTGTTATGTTATATGGCATTTGTATAGTGCCTATTGCCATTGGTATGACCTCAAAGTACTGTCAGGTGAACGCCCTTGGAGGACCAAAGTCTGAGGTGTGAGATTTGAAGGAGGATTCTAGAATGTGTGTGTGCATTTTTAAGCCTGCTCAAAGGTAGGTAAGAGTGGCTAAGTCTTATGGGAGTGGCAATGTGTGATGTGAAGTTGGGTGGTGGTTATTGCAGATGAGTGTGAGAGGGTGTCTCTGCCCCAGGAAGGGTACAGCTATGTTCCATTGGGATGGAGTTCCATATGTACCATTGAATCGAGGCTGATATCTAGTTACAATGAGGTTATGCAAATCGTATCAGGCATATTAACTGGACTGCTTTCATTGCGTGCTAGGTACTGTCTTGTAGTCTACTCGGGTGGCTTATCTGATGCACAGTTGACCAGGGAGGTGGACTAGGTCAGTCAGAATGCAGAAGGGAAGAGTCAGGTCTTGAGAGCCTTCTGGAAAGTGAGGTGGATGATAAATGGAATCGAGTTCCAGGTGGTGGGAGTTTGGTTGGAGAATGAGGATCCCCCTAGTATGCTCGATTCTGTGACTGGGAAGACAAGAAGTAGAGCTGTGCCTGATCTTGGGATTCTTGTGGGGCTATAGGGTGTGGGTTTGTGCTGTAGATATTCTTGTCCTGTGCTGTGCAATGCTCGGTGGGTTATGCACATTGCCTTGAAAGTGGATCGTCACACGATTGGCAGCCAGTGAAGGATACAGTGCAGATGTGTTGTGTTCTCTGGGGTCTAGGGCAAGGAGGAGCCTTGCTGCAATATGTTGAACCTGTTGGAGTTTCCTGAATTGTGAAGGAGGGACCCCTAGGTATAGTGTGTTAAAGTAGTCTAGGCATGAGTGGACGATAGGTGAGTTTGCCGTGACTTTGTGGGATGGTAGAGGAATATGTGTTGGAGAGAGTGCAGGTGTAGGTAGCAGGATTCTGTCACTGATGTGATGTGACAGTGTTAAGTCTGAGTCCATTTGTGTATCAATATATGTGCCATTCATACTACCAATTATTTTGAAAACTAGACGTATTCTCAATCCCTAGAGGACATTTGATTTTCCAAGCAATGATATATGTTTAGTTGACTGAGCAGTAGGAACATGCCTTTCTATCATCAGTATTAGCCATGTGTACCTTTCAGTGACCTCTGGCATCTAACAAGTAAAATAGTGAATTCCATGAGTAGGTGCCATATGAAGGATTTGTAGTATTTAAGACACCCTTCCTTCTTTCATATACTATTCACAAAATAATATTTAGCTATGCAAGAAGTGCAACAACTCTGACATTTTTGCGTTGTAATTTTTGGGGCACTAATAAGCTAGCTGAGACTAATATTTGTTATTAATTCTCACACAAGCATTTCACTAATCAAGTCAATTAGTAGGCTTTGTAATTGTGGAAAAGGGCTGCATGTAGGGTTGTAGGAACTTCAATACATTGTATAAATTGCCTTCATCACTCTTGGTGCCCCACCAAAAGGCATCTGATGTTCAAACCAGGGGAAACATTTCGAATTAGGAGGACAAAGCTTAGAAGCAAACGTCCCCTTCCCATTCCATTGTTCTCTGGTTCGAGTGGTGTGTATCTATTATGCAATCCAATGATTTGGGGATGACATGATCAAATAATCATGCTTAGTTGTTCATAACACTTAAAGCATGATACACAGTGACCACAGCAGGAAAGAACACTTCTTCACTCAAGGCATCTCGGAATATGACACTCTAGATAGTCTAGAGTAACCTTAGAGTGCCTTGAAGGCAAAGGTCCCAATCCAGCCTCCATGCAAATTACTGGCACATGTACAATATATAAGGAAGAACATCTAGTTGCCAAGGTTGAGCTTTTTCTCCCCCGCACCTCAAACATTTCTTTAAATCTTAAAAGGTTACTTCAAACACATTTTGTTAAATTCTTCTCTAAAGTAAAGGTGTGCCCTGGTGTTTTTGCTTATCTGCTGGGAGGTGTCACTCCCGCCAGGTCTGACCTGGCGGGTTTAACACCACCCGCCTTCTGCAGGCGGATATGGAAACACTGGCTCTGTCATAGACAGAACCAGTGTTTCCATTGTCCCCATCCCCATGGAGTCCTATGGGGCTCCATGGGAAAGGGGACTTGCACAATTCTGCCTCCGGAATTCCCGGGTCGCCAGGGTCGTAATACCCCAGTGATTCCGGGAATCACAGAGGCGGAATGGTAATACGAGTCCAGTTGTAACCTTCCGGTTTTTCGGCTCAGTTACCGCCTGACTCATAATGAGGCCCATTCCCATCCTTTGCCTTGTTGCTGGTGAACCGGCATGGGTGCCTGCTACTCAAGGTGCTGTTTGGGCCTAATTATACGAAAGGAGTCTATTTCCTGCCAACATGTTCTATGTGGTACCTCAACAGATACACATTTCGTTACCCACTACTGTGTGCAGTTACTCATGTATGCAATAAGCCTCATGGATGATTTTAAGATTCTTTGTAGCTGACAAAAAATGGTCAGCTGGCAATCACTTGAATTAAGTAAGATATTCTGTATCAGTTAGCTATTGTGTGACTCTTCTTTCTTCTACTGCATAAGCAAGCCTTTGCTGTCATTTTATTTTCTGGCTGAAACTGAGCTTGGGTACAGTAGTCATAGTTTAATTTGGCGTCTTTCCTTTTTGCTCTATCCATATTAACTCTTTAGGATCAATGAGTAAAAAGTTCTCCCTAAATTTAAGAAAGTTCATCTTCATCATATATGATGTCCTTCTATTGATTCGTGTTAATTGCAGAACATACACACACTCACTTCTGTAGCAGCTCCAGGGAACATTTACTTGAGTAATTTCCACGATATCACATATAAGGGCTCTGTTGCTTTCCAGACTTAGGTCTGCACTCAATAAATTCTCTAAATATGATGATTTTAGTGATCATAATGATATTAATAATGATAATACAGTGTGTGGAGAGAAAATGTGCATGGATTATTTTTGTGGATGTGTGGTGGTAAGGTGCACAATAAATTCAACCTAGCACATACCAGGTTTGCTTGTATATATGTATGTGCCAAAAGACCACCAAAATGGCAAAAGTGCACTATCCAAGATCATGTAGCATTACATTTGTGCTACCACTTGAGCTACTATCCCTTGCATAAAATGAAACAAAAAACAAAGGTACATTTCCATAAATGTGACATTTGTTGTGGAAAATACAATTGGGCCTCATTCCAAGTTGGGCGGAAAGAATTGAAAATTACCGGCATGCCTTTGTAACCGTCTCCGTGTTGCACTGCTGCCGGAATCAATATTTGATTCCTAGTCATCTTACGCACACATACCGGCTTGCCAAGTAGCAGCTGCACTGGCAATCCCCTGATGGCAGCATCATCCATGCCACACACACGGGCACCGGCATCTTAGATGCCGGACAGAATGGTATGTTCATACCGGAACCGTTCGTACCAGCATCGGAAGTGCTGGTACCGGAAGCAACGACATTGCATCGGAGTGGGAAATGCTCCCATGGCCACCTTGAAAAACACAATCCATTGCAATCCTCTACCCACAGGACCTGGAATTGCTAACTGTGTACCCTGCCAGCAAGTAAATGTCACAGGCCACCCGCAAAGGCACACCTTGTCTGCGTGAGCCACAGTTAATGACAACAAACTAAACATGCTTGCAGAAACCCTGGTCCAGCATGCGGATGTGGTGTTCTACCCAGACCTGCGCCGTACTGCCCAAATACAGAAGAAACACATCTGGGAGGAGGTGGCCCAGAAGGTTTCTGCTGTGGGGACAACACCACGCCGTCTAAAAGACTGCCGAAAAAGGTGGGACAATCTGTGACTGCATGTCCACGACATCCTGTCAGCCAACCGTAGCCAGGCCCAGCAACAGGTGGCGGAGCATCCTCACCCATTAACCTTGCAAGGTGGGAGGACACCTGCAGCTCAGTGATTGACATGGAGGCCATCAAAGGAATTGGGCATGCTGAGATGGGAGCCCCATCGTCGGCTGATGACGGTGAGTGACCCTAAGCATAATACAAATTGAAGACACACAGAACCCCTAAATACAATGGTGGAGTCCAAATGGCAAGTAGATGACAGGAAATAGTTTACCCATCACCTCCCACCTAAAGTCAGCCCCGAGTAACATGCTACATCCCTGTCACAAAAACACACAACAAACCCCACTGACACAAACCACAAGAGTCCCCAATTGCAAACACAAGCACCATCTCCGTGCAAAAACACACATATGCATCATCGTAGAGATGCAGGCCTCACCACTGTGCCATCTCATTGCGTGGTGCACACAGCTCTACTACCGAATGCACACCTGAGCCCCAATCAAACAGCACATGGCACGCAGCACCTGAGGCATGGCTACAGCACACAAGCAACAGCACACCTGTAGTACACCCAACAGACACCATGGACATCATGGCTGACCCAGAAGGATGGACAAACTCTGCACCCTCCACCCCCAACTCCTGTAAGCACCATGGCCGCCCCTCCAACATGCACACAACAATATATAGTACTCAAAATTTACTAAAATCAATCTATGTAGGGTGTACCTTCACCCATGACTGATGCCCTGCTTCTCCATGCCCCACAGGCACGGGATCAGACAGCAATGCCGAACACACCGCAATAACAAAGTCAACACCAGCACACAGGAGCAGAGGGGATAATGATGGCACCAGGCCGTTGACTTCAAGAGCTGGCCAGCGGCGTACCACCGCTCCCAGCCACAGCACACCAGCACACAGGGCACACAGGCCAGAGAACCTGAGGAGCAGCCAGCTCCGACACCTAGTAATGTGCCGCAAGCAGGAAACATTGATGCCATCAAGGCACACATGGCAAAAGGCACACCGGCCACAAAGGGGTCACAGTCAAGAAAACCCTTGCCCCATATCAGACACCTCATGTGGATGAGGAGGGATAACCAGAAGGCAGCAATGTCGAGGGGCCACAGTCAATGCCCACAAGTGACCTTGGTGAAGTGGCTCAATCCACCCAACAAAGCGTGGAGGAGGACGAGCAACAGGACGAGGCGGACACAGCAGACCATTGCATGTCAGAGGACATTGAAGCAACACCAACTATGCTGCACTCACCACATTCCTCATTGGGCCATGGATCTGGTGGTTGCAGCCCTCAAAGAAGACCCCCTCACCTCCTGTGTAACCACCAGCTGGACCTACTAGGGGACCATGAGGGCCAGATGGCCAGATGACCCGCAAGGAGGAGTGCCAGCAGGACATGCATGACATGGTGAAACAAAACCTTGCAGAAGGGGAAGCCACATGCTGGGCCCATTATGACAACACCCAGTCAGTCACACATGCTGTCTACCGTGTGGCCAGGCGGGTGCGTGAAGGCATGGCATCCGTGACGCAGGCGCTCACACAGTTGGCTGCCACCATGGCCCAACATCACGCTGCACTGGCCGAGCCACAACCCCCACAATCGGCAAGAACAACCCCGGCGAGCTCGACCCAGATGAGCCCGGTGCGTAGGTTGATGCGCAGTATACACCGGCCAGAGGAGAAACACCCTCCATCTAAAAGGGGCCATCAGTAGCCGGACACACATACAGGCGGGAGTACAGTTGGACTTGGATTGGGTGCAGGGGCATGGCTGTGTGGGAGGTGTTGAGGGATGGGGTTTGGGGGTTGGGGGGCATGGGTGTGTGCGAGTGTTGAGGTATCGGGTGTGGGAGTGGTGGTGTGGGTGTGTCGGGGTGTTGAGGGATAGGGGTACTTTGTAGAACATGAAAGGGTTGAGTTCCACATTCATACCTGTTAATTGTACATAGGTCAAATTTGATTAATACACCTGATGTGCATATGAAGAACACATGACTGGACATTGATTATTGAGTGTGTGTAACTGTATTTCTTAACAGTGCCTAGTGTACACCATTCCCAGTGTCTTGTGTAACCCAGTCCATCCGAAAAATTATGCAATCAAAGCTTGGCGCACAGCACGTCCTTCAGACATATTCTGCTGTGGCCGATGTGCATCATCTTCCCCATTCCGGGTGGAATTTGATCCATGTCAGGGGGCAGGGGTACATTGCGACAGATGCACATGTTGTGCAGCATGGCACATACCAAAACAATTTTTCCCACCTTCTCTGGCTCGTATATGAGTGCCGCACCCGACCTGCTGAGGCAGCGAAACTGTACCGTGAACAGCCCAAGAGTCTGCTCAATCATCACACCGGAGTAGTCTTCTTCGTTCCTGTTGAGTGGATGCCTTATAGGGGTGAGGAGCCACGGCATCTGGTGATACCCAGCATCACCTGTATGAGAGAAATAGATAATTTGATTGTGAGGGTTTTTGGTATTGTGTACACTGACTGTACATTGTTTGTGGTGAAATGCAAGAGATCTTCACTGCCAGCTATTGCCAATTAATCAGAGCAACACTCAGGTTGGTGTACATGATGTTGATCCGTGGTTGGGGAACATGGGTGCGTTCAGGTCTTATGGATCTTAACACCCGATTCAGGCACACACACAGATGTGATGGCTGTGTTGCAGAGGAAGATTCAGTATGCATGAAGGGTACTGGGTGATGGATTTCCCTGATGTGCAACATGATACACGTTGTTTTGGCAATCATGCTTTCAAATATTTGATATCGCCATGTACATGTCCATCAATGCCTTCACCCATGTGACCATGGCACCATGGAATTGGTGGTATGGCCTGCCAGTGTAGGGAGACGTTTCTGTGATGGCGCTGGGTGTCAACTGGCATGGTGGAAGTAAGGGTTCTGTGTATTGGGCCTGCAGCACTCAGACATGTGCCAGTGGTGTTGACTACTTGCAGAATTCTATTTTCTACATCCATGTCCCATTGGTTTTTAAAGTGTCCCTTCATGTGCACGGGATGGCGGTGTGTGGTGACAGGGGATTCCCTGAGAGGCAGTAGGATTTGGCTCAAATATGGCTGCATGAGCTGTGCTGTACTTTGCTGCGCTCATGTGAATTATGCATTGTGGCTGCAGGTTGGTGCATTGTGGTACCTGTGGCTCAAGTCTGATGATGTACCATGTGTATGTGCAAGGGTGGGTGCTGTGTTTGTAGCTACCATTTACACATAGCTGTGCGGCCATGGCACGTCTGCATCCATTGTCAGTCTCACGCATCCTGTCATAATCATTGCACAGTGTTTAACACCCAGGACGGTGTCCCCCCCCAAAAACAACCCCCATGCCCAGCTGGCAGACAGGTTGCATATGCTTGCGCCCCCAATACAACAACTGCCCATTGCCCAGCCGGCAGACAGGTTGCATATGCTTGTGGGCCCCCCAACAACAACCCCCATGGCCTTGTGGTTGGTCTTAACAAGCAGCCAGGCACGTTGGTCACCATGTCGTTCCATGTAGCGGGGAAGCATGGAGTTGCGCAACACCATTGCATCATGAGTGGATCCTGGGAATCTTGCACTGCAGGGCGTTATTATCTGGCTTGCATCACACACCGTCTGGACATTCAGGAAGTGGTAGAGCTTCCAGTTGCGGTATCCCGACTAGGCTCCATACTTTTCCAGGCACTGATATACTGTGTGGTGGAGCCTCTTTTCTGATTTTGGCAAGTGGTTATTTTTGCCTGCTTCACCGGGATTACCCAATAATGGTAAACTAACTGCTTTCTGCACCGGTGTCCGTTTGATCCGCTGCCACTGCTCGTTCTGCCTCTTATGCTCCCTCCTGCATGCTGGACTGTTTTGGTTTATCCACGGCCCGCACCAATCGGAAAAGGAGATGTTCTCACTCCCAGTTCACACCGGTGCTCATCAGTCACTGGGACACAACACGCAATCAGGAGAGCCTCTCTCTATAGGGGGAAAGCCTGTTACAACACTGCCTCCAGCTGTACAACCTCTGCAATTATGGCCATAAATCTTGGAGACCTTCTCAAGACCAACATCCACTTCAAAGATAGCGGTGGCTGTGGCGTCTCCATTTCCTTTCTTCTTCCACTGCAACTGCGACTGGTGGTCTCTGTAACTCCACCTTCTTGTTCTAATGGTCTGCACCTGAAAAGATCAGTAAGTCTCAGCTTGTAAAATAGTTAAGCGCAATTGTTAGAACAGTCTGCAATTAACTACTATGGGCTGCATCTTTTCAGGGTTGATCATGTTTGATGTAAGGTGGGCTGCTTTCTTAGATGCTGCATAATTTGTGAACAGAATCCTTTAGATCTTGGGGCTCCTCAAGGACAAAATGCAGCTATCTGTTTTACCCGTCTGTGTGCCCATTGCACGACGGTTGATTCTGCACATGGATGCATTCTTCATCCCACTCAGAATCTTACCTCATGATGATATAGCCATTACAGTCATTTCGCCTCATTCCGAGATTGGAGGAAGCCATGGCTGCCTCCAATAACGGTACCGAGCTCGCCCTCATTCAATGTGGACTTACCGGTCTAGTCGGACCTTTGTGGGACCGGTAAGTCCCATTGAAAATACCATTCCCCATTCACATTTCAGCCCCCATAGGGCTCAATGGGAATGGGAAAGGTGCAAATAACGGTACCGCAATTTGCGGTACCGTTATTTTCTCCCTGGACCTTTTGCGGCTCCAGCTAAGGCTGCCTGGTAAAACAGGCCGGCCTTAGCGGGACCCGTAAAGGGACCTCGGAATAGGGCAAAAAGGGATTACCGGCACCGGTGTCCTTACCGGTGCCCGGTATCCCTTTGCGCCCAACTCGTAATGAGGCCCATTGAAGCTAAAGTCACTCCTTCTAGGTGCAGATAAAACATCACTATGGGCAAACATATCCCTTATGAACTCTAAACAAAATGAATGGGTTAATCATCTTGTTCTGGTGCTCAATGTGTGCAGAAATGCTGACAAATGGCCGATTGTGGAAGATCCTATTAATTCCATTCCTTAAGTATTTTCAGAATGCTGCCATCTGGGGGAATGTATGGAAAGGTGCAGGCCTCCCTGTTTTGACATTATGTTCTGTTATGTTATATGGCATCTGTGTAGTGCCTATTGCCATTGGTATGACCTCAAAGTGCTGTCAGGTGATCGTCCTTGGAGGACCAAAGTCTGAGGTGTGAGATTTGAAGGAGGATTCTAGAATGTGTGTGTGCATTTTTAAGCCTGCTTCAAGGTAGGTAAGAGTGGCTAAGTATTATGGGAGTGGCAATGTGTGATGTGAAGTTGGGTGGTGGTTATTGCAGATGAGTGTGAACGAATGGCTCTGCCCCAGGAAGGGTACAGCTATGTTCCATTGGGATGGAGTTCCATATGTACCATTGAATCGAGGCTGATATCTAGCTACAATGACGTTATGTAAAACGTATCAGGCATACTAACTGGACTCCTTTCATTGCATGCTAGGTACTGTCTTGTAGTCTCCTCGGGTGGCTTATCTGATGCCCACTTGACCCGGTAGGTGGACTAGGTCAGTCAGAATGCAGAAGGGAAGAGTCAGGTCTTCAGAGCCTTCTGGAAATTGAGGTGGATGATATATGGAATCGAGTTCCAGGTGGTGGGAGTTTTGTTGGAGAATGAGGATCCCCCTAGTCTGCTCGACTCTGTGACTGGCATGACAAGAAGCAGAGCTGTGCCTGATCTCAGGATTCTTGTGGGGCTATAGAGTGTGGGTTTGTGCTGTAGATATTCTTGTCCTGTGCTGTGCATTGCTCGGTGGGTTGTGCACATTGCCTTGAAAGTGGATTGTCACACGATTGGCAGACAGAGAAGGATACAGAGTGCAGATGTGTAGTGTTCTCTGGAGTCTAGGGCAAGGAGGAGCCTTGCTCCTGTTGGAGTTTCCTGAATTGTGATGGAGGGACCCCTAGGTGTAGTGTGTTAAAGTAGTCTAGGCATGAATGGACGATAGGTGAGTTTGCCGTGACTGTGTGGGATGGTAGGGGAATATGCGTTGGAAAGAGTGCAGGAGTAGGTAGTAGGATTTCGTCACTGATGTGATGTGACAGTGTTAAGTCTGAGTCCATATGTGTATCAATATATGTGCCATTCATACTACCAATTATTTTGAAAACTAGGCGTATTCTCAATCCCTAGAGGACATGTGATTTTCCAAGCAATGATATATGTTTAGTTGACTGAGCAGTAGGAAAATGCCTTTCTATCATCAGTATTAGCCACGTGTACCTTTCAGTGAAATCTGGCACTGCTTTTCATCAAAAAAGTAAAAGAGTGAATTCCATGAGTAGGTGCCATATGAAGGTATTAAAGACACCCTTCCTTCTTTCATACACTATTGACAAAATAATATTTAGCTATGCAAGCAGTGTAATTTTTGGGGCACTAATAAGCTAGCTGAGACTAATATTTGTTATTAATTCCCACACAAGCATTTCACTAATCAAGTCAATTTGTTTGTGTTAAAGCAAAGGCTTTGTAATTGTGGAAAAGGGCTGCATGTAGGGATTTAGGAACTTCCATACATTGCATAAATTGCATTCAACAGTCTTGGTGCCCCACCTAAAGGTATCTGATGTTCAAACCAGGGGAAACATTTCGAGTTAGGAGGACAAAGCTTAGAAGCAAACGTCCCCTTCCCATTCCATTGTTCTCTGGTTCGGGTGGTATGTATCTATTATGCAATCCAATGATTTGGGGATGCCATGATCAAATAATCATGCTTAGTTGTTCATAACACTTAAAGCATGATACACAGTGACCACAGCAGGAAAGAACACTTCTTCACGCAAGGCATCTCGGAATATGACACTCTAGATACTCTATAGTAACCTTAGAGTGCCTTGAAGTCAAATGTCCCAATCCAGCCTCCATGCAAATAACTGGCACATGTACAAAATATAAGGAAGAACATCTTTGAATCGAGACTTTCTTTCTGGTATCGGTCAACCATTGTAGATAAGCAGAAGACTATTGAGCTTGCCTTAATTGTAAAACACAAAGGACCTGATTCACAGAAGCCTGTTATAATGGTGCAATCCCACTGAAAATAGCTCTGTGAATCAAGCCCTCAGGCCGTCATTACAATTGTGTATCTTACAAGAACAAGTGGTCTATTTAATCAGTCATATGTTTGCTGCAATATTTAACTCAACTCGAATTTTCCTTCATATAGTGAAAAGAAGCAGTGGTGCTTCTCTTTTCTGTACGTAAACACATTTTGGCATGAGGAAATACGAAGTGGGTGAACATATATCTGAGATGCCCATCTTTGCTTCCATTTTGCAATGGCATTGAGAAAATTGTAAAAAATGGCACATCTGTGCAATATACAAAATGGGATACATATGGACTCGTCCTCTATAACATAATGCAGGAATTGTTTCTAAGAATATGCTTCCTTTACCACCAGTTGTGTGAAAAACCCATAGTACTGCACAGACACTTCACTCTCTCCGTGCAGAATTGCTGAACACCAAGCTTCAAGTGACAGGTTTGTGGGGCTTATAATGAGCACCTCGATGCGTTCTGAAATGTACACATACCTGTGTAGGTGAGTTCTAAGCACTGTGCCCGGAATACTTGATAACAGTACAATCTCTAGATCAAGTTTGCTTGAAACAGCTAAGGTCATGGGCGACTACGCCTCATTGAAAAATATTTTTATTTCACAAGCATCAAAGAAGGTCCAGACCAAGGCAAATCCCAACAGACTTGTTGACAGCTTTCACCTTGCAGTGAATTTGGGATCCAAAAGTAAAACAATATCAGTTCATTCAAAAAGATATAATTTGTTTAGAAACAGTAAGCCAGGGACATTGGACATTAGCAATGCGGACAATACACTGTGGGCCTGCTTCGAAAGTCAATAATGCAAGTTCTGCTTACAAGACAGACTAGGGAAGGTTTACGAACCGAGCAACAGAGAAGCAAGACACCTGTATAAAACCTGCTTTGTTTCATTAAGAAGGAAGTTTCTTCTAATCACCAAATCATCAGACAACGCTACTGATCAGGTCGTAATAACATTAAGGTGATAATCGTACAGTGTGAAGAGAGGTCAGATGCAGTCCTTTCAGTTTCTATCATGACCAACTTTCTACCAGAGAATGGGCCTCATTACGATCCTGCCATTCCGGAAAGAACGCTGGTGGTAAAACTGCTGCCACTGTTCTTTCCGGACCGGCTGATTAAGCATCCTGCAGGCGGGAGGTGTCACTTTTGTCCTTCCATTTTTCCAACCTAGTTGCCAAGGTTGAGCTTTTTCTCCCCCGCACCTCAAAAATTTCTTTAAATCTTAAAAGGTTACTTCAAACACATTTTGTTAAATTCTTCTCTAAAGTAAAGGTGTGCCCTGGTGTTTTTGCTTATCTGCTGGGAGGTGTCACTCCCGCCAGATCTGACCTGGCGGGTTTAATACCACCCGCCTGCAGGCAGATATGGAAACACCGGCTCTGTCATAGACAGAACCAGTGTTTCCATTGTCCCCATCCCCATGGAATCCTATGGGGCTCCATGGGAATGAGGACTTACACAATTCTGCCTCCGAATTCTCGGATCACCAGGGTCGTAATGCACCAGTGATTCCGGGAATCATAGAGGTGGAATGGTAATACGAGTTCAGTGGTAACCTGCCGGTTTTTCCAGCTCGGTTACCGCTGGACTCGTAATGAGGCCCATTCCCATCCTTTGCCTTGTTGCTGGTGAACCGGCTTGGGTGCCTGCTACTCAAGGTACTGTTTGGGCCTAATTCTACGCAAGGAGTCTGTTTCCTGCCAACATGTTCTTTGTGGTACCTCAACAGATACACATTTCGTTACCCACTACTGTGTGCAGTTACTCATGTGGGCAATAAGCCTCATGGATGACTTCAAGATTCTTTGTAGCTGACAAAAAATGGTCAGCTGGCAATCACTTGAATTAAGTAAGATATTCTGTATCAGTTAGCGATTGTGTGCCTCCTTGCTGTCATTTTATTTTCTGGCTGAAACTGAGCTTGGGTACAGTAGTCATAGTTTAATTTGGTGTCTTTTCTTTTTGCTCTATCCATATTAACTCTTTAGGATCAATGAGTAAAAAGTTCTCTCTAAATTTAAGAAAGTTCATCTTCATCAAATATGAGGTACTTCTATTGATTCGTGTTAATTGCAGAACATACACACACTCACTTCTGTAGCAGCTCCAGGGAACAATGACTTGAGTAATTACCACAATATCACATGTAAGGGCTCTGTTGCTTTCCGGACTTAGGTCTGCAATCAATAAATTCTTTAAACATGATGATGGCAGTGATAATAATGATATTAATAATGACAATACAGTATGTGGAGAGAAAATGTCTATGTATTCTTTTTGTGGATGTGTGGTGGTAAGGTGCACAATAAATTCAACCTAGCACATACCAAGTTTGCTTGTATATATGTATGTGACAAGAGGCCACCAAAATGGCAAAGGTGCACTATCCAAGACCATGTAGCATTACATTTGTGCTACCACTTGAGCTACTATCCCTTTCATAAAAAAAACAAAAAACAATGGTACATTTCCATAAATGTGACATTTTTTGTGGGCAATACAAATGGGCCTCATTACGAGCTGGCGGAAACAATTGGAAATTACCGGCATGCCATTGTAACCGTGTCCGTGTTTCCGGAATCAACGTTTGATTCCTAGTCAGCTTATGCGCACATAGCGGCATGCCAGTACCAGCTGCACTGGCAATCCCCTGATGGCGGCATCCTCCAATCCACAGGCACGGGCACCGTCATCTTAGATGCCGGACAGAATGGTACTGTTCATACAGGATCCGTTCGTACCAGCATCGGAAGTGCTGGTACCGGAAGCAACGTCATTGCATCAGAGTGGGAAATGCTCCCGTGGCCACCTTGAAAAACACAATCCATTGCAGTCCTCTGCCCATAGGACCTGGAATTGCTAACTGTGTACCCTGCCAGCAAGTAAATGTCGCAGGCCACCCACAAAGTCACATCTCGTCTGCGTAAGCCACAGTTTTGTGACAACAAACTAAACATGCTGGCAGACACCCTGGTCCAGCATGCGGATGTGGTGTTCTGCCCAGACCTGCGCCGTACTGCCCAAATACAGAAGAAACAAATCTGGGAGGAGGTGGCTCAGAAGGTTTCTGCTGTGGGGACAACTGTATTACCCAAATTGTTCGTTTACAATTGTTCGAATGAACAATTGACCGAATTTAAAGGGTCACAATTGACCTTTTCACAATTGACCATATATATATATATATATATATATATATATATATTACAGTGAAAAAACTTTGTTAAAGGGACATTATGGTTCCAAGTAAAACCGAAAAACCCTTGAAATTTGCCAGTTATGGTAAGCTAAGTAACCATAACTCACGCCACCACTGTGCACTGCTAAGACTAACACCCACAACATCAAAGATGACTTCACAAATGTCATTGATGACATCACTGATGACATCACATGTGTATGTACTTTTCATGAAATATGTGTACAAGGGATTCTTATTATAATGTTGCGAAAAAAGTGTCAAGGATCATTGCAATAAATATCATACCCTAATTAGTGCATTGAACGATGCATTGATATAAATAGCATTCTATTATGGGGTTCTATCTAGTATACTAAGCTACTCATGCAGAAACATAGCATTGTGTGCAGCGTACAAGATGAAGGTATAATATTCGTAATGTTAATATGTTGAATAATGAAATGATAATTGTTTTCTTAATAGATTTTTGTGTACTGTGAAATATGTAATAAGTAGCTAATAAAACCCATGTATTACATAATTGCATTACTATAGACAAAACACAAAGAGACAAGAACACATACCAATATGGGTATATACAGGGAAAGTGAAGTTAGCAAAAAAGCACAAGTAGTAGCATAAACAATTCATAACCTAACTGATTATTTCCATGCAAATACATGATTGCTGTTTCAAAGCTGCTATTTACCCTATGTATATGTATCACTTGATGTGATTGGACCCTAAGGAAAGTAGTGTGAGTACAATGTATACAAATATGACCATATACAGGGAATGTACAGCCATAAAAAAACAACAGAACTATCAGAAAGTGCTGATAAGTCTATTGATTATCTTTATGCACAAAAAGGATTGCTGTCGTTCAAGCTTGTGTCTTCCCTATGTATATGTTTCATATGATGTGACTGGACTCTAAGGGAATTACTGTAAGAACCTACTTGAAGGATACGTCTACAAATAAAATAAATGTTTTACTTTCTGACTGTTACTGAAGAAAACCATGTGGCCTAGATATGTCAGCAAAAGAAAAAAGATTGAGCCAGACATGTGATGTCATCAGTGATGTCATCAATGACATTTGTGATGTCATCTTTGATGTTGTGGGTGTTAGTCTTAGCAGTGCACGGTGGTGGCACGAGTTATGGTTGCTTAGCTTACCATAACTGGGGAATTTCAAGGGTTTTTCGGTTTTACTTGGAACCATAACGTCCCTTTAACAAAGTTTTTTTCACTGAATTTCATAGGTTTTTAGGAGCGCAACTTAACCATAACGTCCCTTTAACAAAGTTTTTTCATTGTATTTCATAGGTTTTTATTAGTGCAACTTAACCATAACGTCCCTTTAACACATTTTTTTTTTACTGCATTTCATAGGTTTTTATTAGTGCCACGTCACCATAACATCCTTTTCAATAGATGGAGACCACTAGCATCTTAGGTCCTCAAAGTGGGAACCCCAGGCGGTAAAAAAAAAAGATTTTTCTTCCCAAACCGGGACGCCGCAGGAAGGAAAATCTTTTACCAAGATGGCCACCATGGAAAGGGAAGGCGGGGTGTATAAAGAGAACACAACAGGGCATGAGCGGGAGGTGGGGGGCAACAGGAGGGAGACACGGGGCATGAGCGGGAGGTGGGGGGCAACAGGAGGGAGATACAGGGCAGGACCGGGGGTGGGGGCAACAAGAGAGAGACACGGGGCATGAGCGGGGGGTGGGGGGCAACAGGAGAGAGACACGGGGCATGAGAGGAGGGTGGGGGTAACAGGAGAGAGACACGGGGCATGAGCGGGGTGTGGGGGAAACAGCGGGAGACACGGGGCATGATCGGGGGGTGGTGGGCTCCAGGAGAGAGACACGGGGCATGAGAGGGGGTGGGGGGTAACAGGAGAGAGAAACGGGACATGAGAGGGGGTGGGGGGTAACAGGAGAGAGAGAGACGTGGGGCATGAGCAGGGGGTGGGGGGCAACAGCAGGGAGACACGGGGCATGAGTGGGGTGGGGGGCAACAGCAGGGAGACACGAGGCATGACCGGTGGGTGGGGGGGCAACAGGAGAGAGACATGGGGCATGAGAGGGGGGGTGGTGGATAACAGGAGAGAGAGACACGGGGAATGAGCGGGGGGTGGGGGCAACAGCAGGGAGACATGGGGCATGTCCGGGGGTGGGGGGAACAGGAGAGAGACACGGGGCATGAGAGGGGGGTGGGGGGCAACAGCAGGGAGACACGGGGCATGAGTGGGGTGTGGGGGGGAACAGGGGAGACACGGGGCATGAGCGTGGGGTGGGGGGACAGGGGAAATACGGGGCATGAGTGGTGGGTGGGGGAGAAAAGGAGGGAGACACGGCATGAGCGGGGGTTGGGGTGGAACAGGAGAGACACAGGGCATGAGCGGGGGAAACAGCAGGGAGACACGGGGCATGAGCGGGGGGTCGGGGGCAACAGCAGGGAGACACGGGGCATGAAAGGAGGGTGGGGGTAACAGGTGAGAGACACGGGGCATGAGAGGGGGGTGGGAGGGCAACAGCAGGGAGACACGGGACATGACCGGGTGGTGGGGGGCAACAGAAGGGAGACACACGGGGCATGAGCGCGGGGTGGGCGGGAGGGGATAGAGACACACAGGGCCTGAGCGGGGGGTGGGCGGGAGGGGATAGACACACGGGGCATGAGCGGGGGTTGGGCGGGAGGGGATAGACACATGGGGCATGAGCGGGGGGGCGGGAGGGATAGAGACACACGGGGCATGAGCGGGGGGTGGGAGGGATAGAGACACACGGGGCATGAGTGAGGGTGGGTGGGAGGGTTAGAGACACATGGGGCATGAGCGGGTGGTGGGCTGGAGGGGATCGAGAAACACGGGCATGAGCGGGGAGTGGGGGGAGGGATAGAGACACACAGGGCATGAGCGGGAGGTGGGTGGGAGGGATAGAGACACACGGGGCATGAGCAGGGGTGGGTGGGTAACAGGAGAGAGAGACACTGGGCATGAGCGCGGGGTGGGGGGCAACAGCAGGGAGACATGGGGCATGACCGGGGGTGGGGGGAACAGGAGAGAGACACAGGGCATGAGAGGGGGGTGGGGGGCAACAGCAGGGAGACACAGGGCATGAGCGGGGGGGGGAACAGGGGAGACACGGGGCATAAGCGTGGGGTGGGGGAACAGGGCAAATACGGGGCATGAGTGGGGGGTGGGGGGGAAAAGGAGGGAGACACGGCATGAGCGGGGGTTGGGGTGGAACAGGGGAGACACAGGGCATGAGCGGGGGGAAACAGCAGGGAGACACGGGGTGAGCGGGGGAAGGGGGGCAACAGCAGGGAGACACGGGGCATGAAAGGAGGGTGGGGGCAACAGGAGAGAGACACGGGGCATGAGAGGGGGGTGGGAGGGCAACAGCAGGGAGACACGGGACATGACCAGGGGTGGGGGGCAACAGAAGGGAGACACGGGACATGACCGGGGGGTGGGGGGCAACAGGAGAGAGACACGGGGCATGAGCGGGGGTGGGGGCAACAGGAGAGCGACACGGGGCATGAGTGGGGGTGGGGGGCAACAGCAGGGAGACACGGTGCATGAGCGGGGGGCGGGGGGAAAACGAGGGAGACACGGGGCATGAGAGGGGGGTGAGGGGTAACAGAAGAGAGACACGGGCATGAGCGGGAGGTGGGGGGCAACAGGAGGGAGACACGGGGCAGGACCGGGGGGTGGGGGGCAACAGGAGAGAGACAAGGGGCATGAGCAGGGGTGGGGGGTAACATGAGAGAGACACGGGGCATGAGCGGGGGAAACAGCAGGGAGACACAGGGCATGATCGGGGGCTGGGGGCAACAGGAGAGAGACACGGGGCATGAGAGGGGGTGGGGGGTAATAGGAGAGAGAAACGGGGCATGAGAGGGGGGTGGGCGTAACAGGAGAGAGAGACGTGGGGCATGAGCAGGGGGTGGGAGGCAACAGCAGGGAGACACGGCGCATGAGCGGGGTGGGGGGCAACAGCAGGGAGACACGAGGCATGACCGGTGGGTGGGGGGGTAACAGGAGAGAGACACGGGGCAAGAGAAGGGGGGTTTTGGGTAACAGGAGAGAGAGACACGGGGCATGAGCAGGGGGTGGGGGGCAACAGCAGGGAGACATGGGGCATGACCGGGGGGTGGGGGGAACAGGAGAGAGACACGGGGCATGAGAGGGGGGTGGGGGGCAACAGCAGGGAGACACGGGGCATGAGCGGGGTGGGGGGCAACAGCAGGGAGACACGAGGCATGACCGGTGGGTGGGGGGGTAACAGGAGAGAGACACGGGGCAAGAGAAGGGAGGTTTTGGGTAACAGGAGAGAGAGACACGGGGCATGAGCAGGGGGTGGGGGGCAACAGCAGGGAGACATGGGGCATGACCGGGGGGTGGGGGGAACAGGAGAGAGACACGGGGCATGAGAGGGGGGTGGGGGGCAACAGCAGGGAGACACGGGCATGAGCGGGAGGTGGGGGGCAACAGGAGGGAGACACGGGGCAGGACCGGGGGGTGGGGGGCAACAGGAGAGAGACAAGGGGCATGAGCAGGGGTGGGGGGTAACATGAGAGAGACACAGGGCATGAGCGGGGGAAACAGCAGGGAGACACAGGGCATGATCGGGGGCTGGGGGCAACAGGAGAGAGACACGGGGCATGAGAGGGGGTGGGGGGTAATAGGAGAGAGAAACGGGGCATGAGAGGGGGGTGGGCGTAACAGGAGAGAGAGACGTGGGGCATGAGCAGGGGGTGGGAGGCAACAGCAGGGAGACACGGGGCATGAGCGGGGTGGAGGGCAACAGCAGGGAGACACGAGGCATGACCGGTGGGTGGGATGGTAACAGGAGAGAGACACGGGGCAAGAGAAGGGGGGTTTTGGGTAACAAGAGAGAGAGACACGGGGCATGAGCAGGGGGTGGGGGGCAACAGCAGGGAGACATGGGGCATGACCGGGGGGTGGGGGGAACAGGAGAGAGACACGGGGCATGAGAGGGGGGTGGGGGGCAACAGCAGGGAGACACGGGGCATGAGCGGGGGGTGGGGGAGAACAGGGGAGACACGGGGCAAGAGCGTGGGGTGGGGGAACAGGGGAAATACGGGGCATGAGTGGGGGGTGGGGGAGAAAAGGAGGGAGACGCGGCATGAGCGGGGGTTGGGGTGGAACAGGGGAGACACAGGGCATGAGCGGGGGAAACAGCAGGGAGACACGGGGCATGAGCGGAGGGTGGGGGGCAACAGCAGGGAGACAAGGGGCATGAAGGAGGGTGGGGGTAACAGGAGAGAGACACGGGGCATGAGAGGGGGGTGGGAGGGCAACAGCAGGGAGACACGGGACATGATCGGGTGGTGGGGGCAACAGAAGGGAGACACGGGACATGACCGGGGGGTGGGGGCAACAGGAGAGAGACACGGGGCATGAGCGGGGGGTGGGGGCAACAGGAGAGAGACACGGGCATGAGTGGGGGGTGGGGGGCAACAGCAGGGAGACACAGTGCATGAGCGGGGGGCAGGGGGAAAACGAGGGAGACACGGGGCATGAGAGGGGGGTGGGGGGTAACAGAAGAGAGACACGGGGCATGAGCGGGAGGTGGGGGCAACAGGAGGGAGACAAGGGGCATGAGTGGGGGTGGGGGGTAACATGAGAGAGACACGGGGCATGAGCGGGGGGCAACAGCAGGGAGACACGGGGCATGAGCGGGAGGTAGGGGGAACACGAGGGAGACATGGGGCATGAGAGGGGGGTGGGGGGGTAACAGGAGAGAGACAAGAGCATGACCGGGGGTGGGGGCAACAGCAGAGAGACACGAGGCATGACCGGGGGGTGGGGGGGAAACAGAAGGCAGACATGGGGCATGACCGGGGGGTGGGGGGCAACAGGAGAGAGACATGGGGCATGAGAGGGGGGTGGGGGGTAACAGGAGAGAGACACAGGGCATGAGAGAGGGTGGGGTAACAGGAGAGAGACACAGGGCATGAGCGGGAGGTAGGGGGAACACGAGGGAGACATGGGGCATGAGAGGGGGGTGGGGGGTAACAGGAGAGAGACACGAGCATGACCGGGGTGTGGGGGCAACAGCAGAGAGACACGGGGCATGACCGGGGGGTGGGGGGGAAACAGAAGGGAGACACGGGGCATGACCGGGGGGTGGGGGGCAACAGGAGAGAGACACGGGCATGAGAGGGGGGTGGGGGGTAACAGGAGAGAGACACAGGGCATGAGATGGGGTGGGGTAACAGGAGAGAGACACGGGGCATGAGAGGGGGGTGGGGGGAAACAGCAGGGAGACACGGGCCATGATCGGGGGTGGGGGGCAACAGGAGAGAGACATGGGGCATGAGAGGCGGTGGGGGGTAACAGGAGAGAGACACAGGGCATGAGAGGGGGTGGGGGGTAACAGGAGAGAGACACAGGGCATGAGAGGGGTTGGGGGGTAACAGGAGAGAGACACGGGGCATGAGAGGGGGGTGGGGGGTAACAGGAGAGAGACACAAGCATGACCGGGGGTGGGGGCAACAGAAGGGAGACATGGGGCATGACCGGGGGGTGGAGGGCAACAGGAGAGAGACACGGGGCATGAGAGGGGGGTGGGGGGTAACAGGAGAGAGAGAGACACAGGGCATGAGATGGGGTGGGGGTAACAGGAGAGACCCACGGGGCATGAGAGCGGGGTGGGTGGGTGGGAGGTATAGAGACACACGGGGCATGAGCAGGGGGTGGGTGGGAGGGGAGAGACACACGGGGCATGAGCAGGGGGTGGGTGGGAGGGGAGAGACACACAGGGCATGCGCAGGGGGTGAGTAGGAGTAGAGAGACACACGGTGCATGAGCAGGGAGCGGGTTGGAGGGCGGAGACACACGGGGCATGAGCAGGGGGTTGGGTGGGAGTGCTAGAGACACGGGGCATGAGCAGGGGGTGGGTGGGAGTTGAGAGCCACACGGGGCATGAGCAGGTGGTGGGTGAGAGGGGAGAGACACACGGGGCATGAGCGGGGGGTGGGTGGGTGGGATCTAGGGGTATGAGAGGGTGGTGGGAGCTTTGGGCTAGAGACACACGGGGCATGAGTAGGGGGTGGGGGAGAGACACACAGGGCATGAGCAGGGGGTGGGGGGAGGGAGAGACACACACGGGGCATGAGCAGGGGTGGGGGGAGGGAGACAAACACACAGGGCATGAGCGGGGGGTCGGTGGTAGGGCTAGAGAAACACGGGGCATGAGCGGAGGGTGGGTGGGAGGGTTAGAGACACACGGGGCATGAGTGGGGGTGGGGGGAGGGAGAGAGACACACGAGGCATGAGTGGGGGGTGAGCAGGGGGCGGGCTGGAGGGAGAGAGACACACGGGGCATGAGCGGGAGTGGTGGAGACGGAGAGACACACACGGGGCATGAGCGAGGGTGCGGTAGGGGGAGGGAAAGACACACACGGGGGATGAGCGGGGGTGGGGGGGAGGGAGAGAAACACACAGGGCATGAGAGGGGGTGAGGGGAGGGAGAGAGACACATGGGGCATGAGCGGGGGTGGGGGGGAGATAGAGAGAAACACGGGGCATGAGCAGGGGGTGGGGGGAGTGAAAGAGACACATGAGGCATGAGCGGGGGTGGGGGAGGGAGAGAGACACACAGGGCATGAGCGGGGGTTGGGTGGGAGGGATAGAGACAAACGGGGCATGAGCGGGGGGTGGGTGGTCGGGATAGAGACAAACGGGGCACGAGCGGGGGGTGGGTGGGAGTTATAGAGACAAACGGGGCATGAGCGCTGGCTGGGTGGGAGGGATAGAGACACTTGGGGCATGAGCAGGGGGTGGGTGGGAGGGGAGAGACACACGGGGCCTGAGCAGGGGGTGGGTGGGAGGGTAGAGACACATGGGGCATGAGCAGTGGTTGGGAGGGAGGGTAGAGACACACGGGGCGTGAGCAGGGGGTGCGCGGGAGGGGATAGACACACGGGGCATGAGCGGGGGGTGGGCGGGAGGGGATAGACACACGGGGCATGAGCACTGGGGCGGGAGGGATAGAGACACAGGGGGCATGAGCGGGGGGTGGGAGGGATAGAGACACACGGGGCATGAGCGGAGGGTGGGTGTGAGGGATAAAGACACATGGGGCATGAGCGGGGGTGGGTGGGAGATATAGAGACAAACGGGGCATGAGTGGGGAGTGGGTTGGAGGTATAGAGACAAATGGGGCAAGAGCAGGGGGGTGGGTGGGAGGGATAGAGACAAACGGGGCATGAGTGCGGGGTGGGTGGGAGGTATAGAGACACACGGGGCATGAGCAGGGGGTGGGTGGGAGGGTAGAGACATACGGGGCATGAGCAGGTTGTGGGTGGGAGGGGAGAGACACACGGGGCATGAGCAGGGGGTGGGTGGGAGGTCAGAGACACACGGGGCATGAGCAGGGAGTGGGTGGGAGGGGAGAGACACACGGGGCATGAGCAGGGGGTGGGTGGGAGGGGAGAGACACATGGGGCGTGAGCGGGGGCAGTGGGAGGGCTAGAGACACACAGGGCATGAGCGGGGGTGGGTGGGAGCACTAGAGACATGGGGCATGAGCAGGGGGTGGGTGGGAGGGGAGAAACACACAGGGCATGAGCAGGGAGTGGGTGGGAGGGGAGAGACACACGGAGCATGAGCAGGGGGTGGGTGGGAGGGGATAGACACACGGGGCATGAGCGGGGGCCGGTGGGAGGGCTAGAGACACATGGGGCATGAGCGCGGGGTGGGTGGGAGGGCTAGAGACACGGGGCATGAGCAGGGGGTGGGTGGGGAGGGGAGAGCCACACGGGGCATGAGCAGGGGGTGGGTGAGTGGGGAGAGACACACGGGACATGAGCGGGGGGTGGGTGGGTGGGTTCTAGGGGTATGAACGGGGGGTGGGTGGGAGGACTAGAGACACACGGGGCATGAGTAGGGGGTGGGGGAGAGACACACGGGGCATGAGCAGGGGGTGGGGGGAGGGAGAGACACACATGGGGCATGAGCGGGGGTGGGGGGAGGGAGAGAAACACACAGGGCTTGAGCGGGGGGTGGGTGGGAGGGCTAGAGACACACGGGGCATGAGCGGGCGGTGGGTGGGAGGGCTAGAGACACACGGGGCATGAGTGGGGGGTGGGGGGAGGGAGAGAGACACACGAGGCAGGAGCAGGGGTTGAGCGGGGGGCGGGCGGGAGGGAGAGAGACACACGGGGCATGAGCAGGGGGTGGGGGGAGGGAGAGACACACATGGGGCATGAGCGGGGGTGGGGGGAGGGAGAGAAACACACAGGGCTTGAGCGGGGGGTGGGTGGGAGGGCTAGAGACACACGGGGCATGAGCGGGCGGTGGGTGGGAGGGCTAGAGACACACGGGGCATGAGTGGGGGGTGGGGGGAGAGAGACACACGAGGCAGGAGCAGGGGTTGAGCGGGGGGCGGGCGGGATGGAGAGACACACACGGGGTATGAGCGGGGGTAGTGTGGGGGGAGGGAAAGACACACACGGGGCATGAGCGGGGTGGGGGGAGGGAGAGAAACACACGGGGCATGAGCGGGGGTGGGGGAGGGAGAGAGACACACGGGGCATGAGCGGGGGTGGGGGGGAGGTAGAGAGATACACGGGGCATGTGCGGGGATTGGGGGGAGTGAGAGAGACACATGAGGCATGAGCGGGGGGTGGGGGGAGGGAGAGAGACACACGGGGCATGAGCGGGGGTTGGGTGGGAGGGATAGAGACAAACTGGGCATGAGGCAGGGGTGGGTGGGAGGTATAGAGACAAACGGGGCGTGAGTGAGGGGTGGGTGGGAGGGATAGAGACAAACGGGGCACGAGCGGGGGGTGGGTGACAGTTATAGAGACAAACGGGGCATGAGCGCGGGGTGGGTGGGAGGGATAGAGACACACGGGGCATGAGCAGGGGGTGGGTGGGATGATTGAGACACACGGGGCATGAGCAGGGGGTGGGTGGGAGGGGAGAGACACACGGGGCATGAGCAGGGGGTGGGTTGGAGGGGAGAGACACACGGGGCATGAGCCGGGTGATAGACACACTGGGCATGAGCGGGGGGTGGGCGGGAGGGGATAGACACACGGGGCATGAGTGGGGGGTGGGAGGGATAGAGACACACGGGGCATGAGCGGGGGGTGGGCGGGAGGGGATAGACACACGGGGCATGTGCGGGGGGGCGGGAGGAATAGAGACACAGGGGGCATGAGCGGGGGGTGGGAGGGATAGAGACACACGGGGCATGAGCGGGGGGTGGGTGGGAGGGATAGAGACACACGGGGTATGAGCAAGGGGTGGGTGGGAGCCATAGAGACACATGGGGCATGAGCGGGGGGTGGGTGGGAGGGATAGAAACAAACGGGGCATGAGCGGAGGGTGGGTGGGAGGGATAGAGACACACGGGGCATGAGCGGGGGGTGGGTGGGAGATATAGAGACAAACGTGGCATGAGTGGGGGGTGGGTGGGAGGTATAGAGACAAACGGGGCATGAGCAGGGGGGTGGGTGGGAGGGTTAGAGACAAACAGGGCATGAGCGTGGGGTGGGTGGGAGGTATAGAGACACACGGGACATGAGCAGGGGGTGGGTGGGAGGGTAGAGACACATGGGGCATGAGCAGGTGGTGGGTGGGAGGTGAGAGACACACGGGGCATGAGCAGGGGGTGGGTGGGAGGGAGAGACACACAGGGCATGAGCAGGGAGTGGGTGGGAGGGGAGAGACACACGGGGCATGAGCAGGGGGTGGGTGGGAGGGGAGAGACACACGGGGCATGAGCGGGGGGTGGGTGGGAGGGCTAGAGACACGGGGCATGAGCAGGGGGTGGGTGGGAGGGGAGAGCCACACGGGGCATGAGCAGGGGGTGGGTGAGAGGGGAGAGACACACGGGGCATGAGCTAGGTGTGGGCGGGTGCGTTCTAGGGGTATGAGCGGGGGATTGGTGGGAGGGGAGAGACACACGGGGCATGAGCAGAGGGTGGGTGGGAGGGTCGAGACACACAGGGCATGAGCAGGGAGTGGGTGGGAGGGGAGAGACACACGGGGCATGAGCAGGGGGTGGGTGGGAGGGGATAGACGCACGGAGCATGAGCAGAGGCGGGTGGGAGGGCTAGAGACACATGGGGCATGAGCGGGGGGTGGGTGGGAGGGCTAGAGACACAGGGCATGAGCAGGGGGTGGGTGGGAGGGGAGAGCCACACGGGGCATGAGCAGGGGGTGGGTGAGTGGGGAGAGACACACGGGACATGAGCGGGGGGTGGGTAGGTGGGTTCTAGGGGTATGAGCGGGGGGTGGGGGGAGAGACACACGGGGAAAGAGCAGGGGGTGGGGGAGGGAGAGACACACATGGGGCATGAGCGGGGGTGGGGGGAGGGAGAGAAACACACAGGGCTTGAGCGGGGGGTGTGGGGAGGGAGAGACACACATGGGGCATGAGCGGGGGTGGGGGGAGGGCTAGAGACACGGGGCATGAGTGGGGGGTGGGGGGAGAGAAACCAGGGCATGAGCAGGGGGTGGGGGGAGGGAGAGACACACATGGGGCATGAGCGGGGGTGTGGCGAGGGAGAGAAACACACAGGGCTTGAGCGGGGGGTGTGGGGAGGGAGAGACACACATGGGGCATGAGCGGGGGTGGGGGGAGGGCTAGAGACACACGGGGCATGAGTGGGGGGTGGGGGGAGGGAGAGAGACACACGAGGCATGAGCAGGGGGGGAGCGGGGGGCGGGCGGGAGGGAGAGAGACACACGGGGCATGAGCGGGGGTGGGGGGACGGAGAGACACACACGGGGCATGAGTGGGGGTAGGGTGGGGGGAGGGAAATACACACACGTGGCATGAGCGGGGTGGGGGAGGGAGAGAAACACACGGGGCATGAGCGGGGGTGGGGGAGGGAGAGACACACACGGGGCATGAGCGGGGGTGGGGGGAGGTAGAGAGATACACGGGGTATGTGCGGGGATTGGGGGGGAGTGAGAGAGACACATGAGGCATGAGCGGGGGACGGGGGGAGGGAGAGAGACACACGGGGCATGAGCGGGGGTTGGGTGGTAGGGATAGAGACAAACTGGGCATGAGCGGGGGGTGGGTGGGAGGGATAGAGACAAACGGGGCATGAGCGAGGGGTGGGTGGGAGGGATAGAGACAAACGGGGCACGAGCGGGGGGTGGGTGACAGTTATAGAGACAAACGGGGCATGAGCGCGGGGTGGGTGGGAGGGATAGAGACACTCGGGGCATGAGCAGGGGGTGGGTGAGAGGGGAGAGACACACGGGCATGAGCAGGGGGTGGGTGGGAGGTGAGAGACACACGGGGCATGAGCAGGGGGTGGGTGGGAGGGGAGACACACACGGGGCATGAGCAGGGGGTGTGTGGGAGGGGATAGACACACGGGGCATGAGCGGGGGTGGGCGGGAGGGGATAGACACATGGGACATGAGCGGGGGGCGGGAGGGATAGAGACACAGGGGGCATGAGCGGGGGGGTGGGAGGGATAGAGACACACGGGGCATGAGTGGGGGTTGGGTGGGAGGGATAGAGACACACGGGGTACGAGCGAGGGGTGGGTGGGAGCCATAGAGACACATGGGGCATGAGCGGGGGGTGGGTGGGAGGGATAGAGACACACGGGGCATGAGCAGAGGGTGGTTGGGAGGGATAGAGACACACGGGGCATGAGCGGGGGGTGGGTGGGAGAAATAGAGACAAACGTGGCATGAGTGGGGGGTGGGTGGGAGGTATAGAGACAAACGGGGCATGAGCAGGGGGGTGGGTGGGAGGGATAGAGACAAACGGGGCATGAGCGTGGGGTGGGTGGGAGGTATAGAGACACACGGGCATGAGCAGGGGGTGGGTGGGAGGGTAGAGACACATGGGGCATGAGCAGGTGGTGGGTGGGAGGGGAGAGACACATGGGGAATGAGCAGGGGGTGGGTGGGAGGGGAGAGACACACGGGGCATTAGCAGGGAGTGGGTGGGAGGGGAGAGACACACGGGGCATGAGCAGGGGAGGGTGGGAGGGGAGAGACACACGTGGCATGAGCGGGGGTGGTGGGTGCGTTCTAGGGGTATGAGCAGGGGATGGGTGGGAGGGGAGAGACACACGGGGCATGAGCGGGGGATGGGTGGGAGGGGAGAGACACACGGGGCATGAGCAGGGGGTTGGTGGGAGGATTAGAGACACACAGGGCATGAGCAGGGAGTGGGTGGGAGGGGAGAGACACAAGGGGCATGAGCAGGGGGTGGGTGGGAGGGGATAGACATACGGGCATGAGCGGGGGTGGGTGGGAGGGCTAGAGACACATGGGGCATGAGCGCGGTGTGGGTGGGAGGGCTAGAGACACGGGGCATGAGCAGGGGGTGGGTGGGAGGGGAGAGCCACACGGGGCATGAGCAGGGGGTGGGTGTGTGGGGAGAGACACACGGGACATGAGTGGGGGGTGGGTAGGTGGGTTCTAGGGGTATGAGCGGGGGGTGGGGGGAGACACACGGGGCATGAGCAGGGGGTGGGGGGAGGGAGAGACACACATGGGGCATGAGCGGTGGTGGGGGGAGGGAGAGAAACACACAGGGCTTGAGCGGGGGGTGTGGGGAGGTAGAGACACACATGGGGCATGAGCGGGGGTGGGGGGAGGGCTAGAGACATGGGGCATGAGTGGGGGGTGGGGGGAGAGACACACGGGGCATGAACAGGGGGTGGGGGGAGGGAGAGACACACATGGGGCATGAGCGGGGGTGGGGGGAGGGAGAGAAACACACAGGGCTTGAGCGGGGGGTGTGGGGAGGGAGAGACACACATGGGGCATGAGCGGGGGTGGGGGGAGGGCTAGAGACACACGGGGCATGAGTGGGGGATGGGGGGAGGGAGAGAGACACACGAGGCATGAGCAGGGGGTGAGCGGGGGGCGGGCGGCAGGGAGAGAGACACACGGGGCATGAGCGGGGGTGGGGGGACGGAGAGACACACTCGGGGCATGAGCGGGGGTAGGGTGGGGGGAGGGAAAGACACACACGGGGCATGAGTGGGGTGGGGGGAGGGAGAGAAACACACGGGGCATGAGCGGGGGTGGGGGAGGGAGAGAGACACACGGGGCATGAGCGGGGTTGGGGGGGAGGTAGAGAGATACACGGGGCATGTGCGGGGATTGGGGGGAGTGAGAGAGACACATGAGGCATGAGCAGGGGTGGGGTGAGGGAGAGAGACACACGGGGCATGAGCGGGGGTTGGGTGGGAGTGATAGAGACAAACTGGGCATGAGCGGGGTGTGGGTGGGAGGGATAGAGACAAACGGGGCATGAGTGAGGGGTGGGTGGGAGGGATAGAGACAAACGGGGCACGAGCGGGGGGTGGGTGACAGTTATGAGACAAACGGGGCATGAGCGCAGGGTGGGTGGGAGTAATAGAGTCACTCGGGGCATGAGCAGGGGGTGGGTGGGAGGGGAGAGACACACGGGGCATGAGCTAGGTGTGGGTTGGTGCGTTCTAGGGGTATGAGCGGGGGATGGGTGGGAGGGGAGAGACACACGGGGCATGAGCGGGGGTGGGGGGGAGGGAGAGAAACACACAGGGCATGAGCGGGGGTGGGGGGAGGGAGAGAGACACATGGGGCATGAGCGGGGGTGGGGGGGAGATAGAGAGAAACACGGGGCATGAGCAGGGGGTGGGGGAGGGAGAGAGACACACGGGGCATGAGCGGGGGTTGGGTGGGAGGGATAGAGACAAACGGGGCATGAGCGGGGGGTGGGTGGTCGGGATAGAGACAAACGGGGCACGAGCGGGGGGTGGGTGGGAGTTATAGAGACAAACGGGGCATGAGCGCTGGCTGGGTGGGAGGGATAGAGACACTTGGGGCATGAGCAGGGGGTGGGTGGGAGTTGAGAGACACACGGGGCCTGAGCAGGGTGTGGGTGGGAGGGTAGAGACACATGGGGCATGAGCAGTGGTTGGGAGGGAGGAGAGAGACACACGGGGCGTGAGCAGGGGGTGGGCGGGAAGGGATAGACACACGGGGCATGAGCGGGGGGTGGGCGGGAGGGGATAGACACACGGGGCATGAGCAGTGGGGCGGGAGGGATAGAGACACAGGGGGCATGAGCGGGGGGTGGGAGGGATAGAGACACACGGGGCATGAGCGGAGGGTGGGTGTGAGGGATAGAGACACACGGGGCATGAGCGGGGGTGGGTGGGAGATATAGAGACAAACGGGGCATGAGTGGGGGGTGGGTGTGAGGTATAGAGACAAATGAGGCATGAGCAGGGGGTGGGTGGGAGGGATAGAGACAAACGGGGCATGAGCGCGGGGTGGGTGGGAGGTATAGAGACACACGGGGCATGAGCAGGGGGTGGGTGGGAGGGTAGAGACATACAGGGCATGAGCAGGTTGTGGGTGGGAGGGGAGAGACACACGGGGCATGAGCAGGGGGTGGGTGGGAGGTGAGAGACACACGGGGCATGAGCAGGGAGTGGGTGGGAGGGGAGAGACACACAGGGCATGAGCAGGGGGTGGGTGGGGGCGGAGAGACACACGGGGCGTGAGCGGGGGCGGTGGGAGGGCTAGAGACACACAGGGCATGAGCGGGGGTGGGTGGGAGCACTAGAGACACGGGGCATGAGCAGGGGGTGGGTGGGAGGGGAGAGACACACAGGGCATGAGCAGGGAGTGGGTGGGAGGGGAGAGACACACGGAGCATGAGCAGGGGGTGGGTGGGAGGGGATAGACACACGGGGCATGAGCGGGGGCCGGTGGGAGGGCTAGAGACACATGGGGCATGAGCGCGGGGTGGGTGGGAGGGCTAGAGACACGGGGCATGAGCAGGGGGTGGGTGGGGAGGGGAGAGCCACACGGGGCATGAGCAGGGGGTGGGTGAGTGGGGAGAGACACACGGGACATGAGCGGGGGGTGGGTGGGTGGGTTCTAGGGGTATGAGCGGGGGGTGGGTGGGAGGACTAGAGACACATGGGGCATGAGTAGGGGGTGGGGGAGAGACACACGGGGCATGAGCAGGGGGTGGGGGGAGGGAGAGACACACATGGGGCATGAGCGGGGGTGGGGGGAGGGAGAGAAACACACAGGGCTTGAGCGGGGGGTGGGTGGGAGGGCTAGAGACCCACGGGGCATGAGCGGGCGGTGGGTGGGAGGGCTAGAGACACACGGGGCATGAGTGGGGGGTGGGGGGAGGGAGAGAGACCCACAAGGCAGGAGCAGGGGGTGAGCTGGGGGTGGGCGGGAGGGAGAGAGACACACGGGGCATGAGCGGGGGTGGGGGGATGGAGTGACACACACGGGGTATGAGCGGGGGTAGTGTGGGGGGAGGGAAAGACACACACGGGGCATGAGTGGGGTGGGGGGAGGGAGAGAAACACACGGGGCATGAGCGGGGGTGGGGGAGGGAGAGAGACACACGGGGCATGAGCGGGGGTGGGGGGGAGGTAGAGAGATACACGGGGCATGTGCGGGGATTGGGGGGAGTGAGAGAGACACATGAGGCATGAGCGGGGGGTGGGGGGAGGGAGAGAGACACACGGGGCATGAGCGGGGGTTGGGTGGGATGGATAGAGACAAACTGGGCATGAGGCAGGGGTGGGTGGGAGGTATAGACAAACGGGGCATGAGTGAGGGGTGGGTGGGAGGGATAGAGACAAACGGGGCACGAGCGGGGGGTGGGTGACAGTTATAGAGACAAACGGGGCATGAGCATGGGGTGGGTTTGAGGGATAGAGACACACGGGGCATGAGCAGGGGGTGGGTGGGATGATAGAGACACACGGGGCATGAGCACGGGGTGGGTGGGAGGGGAGAGACACACGGGGCATGAGCAGGGGGTGGGTGGGAGGGGAGAGACACACGGGGCATGAGCCGGTGGTGGGCGGGAGGGGATAGACACACGGGGCATGAGCGGGGGGTGGGCGGGAGGGGATAGACACACGGGGCATGAGCAGGGGGTGGGAGGGATAGAGACACACGGGGTATGAGCGGGGGGTGGGCGGGAGGGGATAGACACACGGGGCATGTGCGGGGGGGCGGGAGGGATAGAGACACAGGGGGCATGAGCGGGGGGTGGGAGGGATACAGACACACGGGGCATGAGCGGGGGGTGGGTGGGAGGGATAGAGACACACGGGGTATGAGCAAGGGGTGGGTGGGAGCCATAGAGACACATGGGGCATGAGCGGGGGGTGGGTGGGAGGGATAGAGACACACGAGGCATGAGCGGAGGGTGGGTGAGAGGGATAGAGACACACGGGGAATGAGCGGGGGGTGGGTGGGAGATATAGAGACAAACGTGGCATGAGTGGGGGGTGGGTGGAAGGTATAGAGACAAACGGGGCATGAGCAGGGGGGTGGGTGGGAGGGTTAGAGACAAACAGGGCATGAGCGTGGGGTGGGTGGGAGGTATAGAGACACACAGGGCATGAGCAGGGGGTGGGTGGGAGGGTAGAGACACATGGGGCATGAGCAGGTGGTGGGTGGGAGGGGAGAGACACACGGGGCATGAGCAGGGGGTGGGTGGGAGGGGAGAGACACACAGGGCATGAGCAGGGAGTGGGTGGGAGGGGAGAGACACACGGGGCATGAGCAGGGGGTGGGTGGGAGGGGAGAGACACACGGGGCATGAGCGGGGGCGGTGGGAGGGCTAGAGACACACGAGGCATGAGCGGGGGGTGGGTGGGAGGGCTAGAGACACGGGGCATGAGCAGGGGGTGGGTGGGAGGGGAGAGCCACACGGGGCATGAGCAGGGGGTGGGTGAGAGGGGAGAGACACACGGGGCATGAGCTAGGTGTGGGTGGGTGCATTCTAGGGGTATGAGCGGGGGATGGGTGGGAGGGGAGAGACACACGGGGCATGAGCAGAGGGTGGGTGGGAGGGGAGAGACATACAGTGCATGAGCAGGGAGTGGGTGGGAGGGGAGAGACACACGGGGCATGAGCAGGGGGTGGGTGGGAGGGGATAGACGCACGCGGCATGAGCGGGGGCGGGTGGGAGGGCTAGAGACACATGGGGCATGAGCGGGGGGTGGGTGGGAGGGCTAGAGACACAGGGCATGAGCAGGGGGTGGGTGGGAGCTGAGAGCCACACGGGGCATGAGCAGGGGGTGGGTGAGTGGGGAGAGACACACGGGACATGAGCGGGGGGTGGGTAGGTGGGTTCTAGGGGTATGAGCGGGGGGTGGGGGGAGAGACACACGGGGAAAGAGCAGGGGGTGGGGGAGGGAGAGACACACATGGGGCATGAGCGGGGGTGGGGGAGGGAGAGAAACACACAGGGCTTGAGCGGGGGTGTGGGGAGGGAGAGACACACATGGGGCATGAGCGGGGGTGGGGGGAGGGCTATAGACACGGGGCATGAGTGGGGGGTGGGGAGAGAGAAACACAGGGCATGAGCAGGGGGTGGGGGAGGGAGAGACACACATGGGGCATGAGCGGGGGTGTGGGGAGGGAGAGAAACACACAGTGCTTGAGCGGGGGGTGTGGGGAGGGAGAGACACACATGGGGCATGAGCGGGGGTGGGGGGAGGGCTAGAGACACACGGGGCATGAGTGGGGGGTGGGGGGAGGGAGAGAGACACACGAGGCATGAGCAGGGGGTGAGCGGGGGGCGGGCGGGAGGGAGAGAGACACACGGGGCATGAGCGGGGGTGGGGGGACGGAGAGACACACACGGGGCATGAGTGGGGGTAGGGTGGGTGGAGGGAAATACACACACGTGGCATGAGCGGGGTGGGGGAGGGAGAGAAACACACGGGGCATGAGCGGGGTGGGGGGAGGGAGAGAAACACACGGGGCATGAGCGGGGGAGGGAGAGAGACACACGGGGCATGAGCAGGGGACGGGGGGAGGGAGAGAGACACACGGGGCATGAGCGGTGTTCGGGTGGTAGGAATAGTGACAAACTGGGCATGAGCGGGGGGTGGGTGGGAGGGATAGAGACAAACGGGGCATGAGCGAGGGCTGGGTGGGACGGATAGAGACAAACGGGGCACGAGCGGGGGGTGGGTGACAGTTATAGAGACAAACGGGGCATGAGCGCGGGGTGGGTGGGAGGGATAGAGACACTCGGGGCATGAGCAGGGGGTGGGTGGGAGGGTAGAGACACATGGGCATGAGCAGGGGGTGGGTGGGAGGTGAGAGACACACGGGGCATGAGCAGGGGGTGGGTGGGAGGGGAGAGACACACGGGGCATGAGCAGGGGGTGTGCGGGAGGGGATAGACACACGGGGCATGAGCGGGGGGTGGGCGGGAGGGGATAGACACATGGGACATGAGCGAGGGGGCAGGAGGGATAGAGACACAGGGGGCATGAGCGGGGGGGTGGGAGGGATAGAGACACACGGGGCATGAGTGGGGGTTGGGTGGGAGGGATAGAGACACACGGGGTATGAGCGAGGGGTGGGTGGGAGCCATAGAGACACATGGGGCATGAGCGGGGGGTGGCTGGGAGGGATAGAGACACACGAGGCATGAGCAGAGGGTAGGTGGGAGGGATAGAGACACACGGGGCATGAGCGGGGGGTGGGTGGGAGATATAGAGACAAACGTGGCATGAGTGGGGGGTGGGTGGGAGGTATAGAGACAAACAGGGCATGAGAGGGGGTTGGGTGGGAGGGATAGAGACAAACGGGGCATGAGCGTGGGGTGGGTGGGAGGTATAGAGACACACGGGCATGAGCAGGGGGTGGGTGGGAGGGTAGAGACACATGGGGCATGAGCAGGTGGTGGGTGGGAGGGGAGAGACATATGGGGCATGAGCAGAGGGTGGGTGGGAGGGGAAAGACACACGGGGCATTAGCAGGGAGTGGGTGGGAGGGGAGAGACACACGGGGCATGAGCAGGGGGTGGGTGGGAGGGGAGAGACACACGGGGCATGAGCGGGGGCGGTGGGTGCGTTCTAGGGGTATGAGCGGGGGATGGGTGGGAGGGGAGAGACACACGGGGCATGAGCGGGGGATGGGTGGGAGGGGAGAGACACACGGGGCATGAGCAGGGGGTGGGTGGGAGGGGAGAGACACACAGGGCATGAGCAGGGAGTGGGTGGGAGGGGAGAGACACAAGGGGCATGAGCAGGGGGTGGGTGGGAGGTGATAGACACACGGGGCATGAGCGGGGGCGGGTGGGAGGGCTAGAGACACATGGGGCATGAGCGCGGTGTGGGTGGGAGGGCTAGAGACACGGGGCATGAGCAGGGGGTGGGTGGGAGGGGAGAGCCACACGGGGCATGAGCAGGGGGTGGGTGTGTGGGGAGAGACACACGGGACATGAGTGGGGGGTGGGTAGGTGGGTTCTAGGGGTATGAGCGGGGGGTGGGGGGAGAGACACACGGGGCATGAGCAGGGGGTGGGGGGAGAGAGAGACACACATGGGGCATGAGCGGTGGTGGGGGGAGGGAGAGAAACACACAGGGCTTGAGCGGGGGGTGTGGGGAGGGAGAGACACACATGGGGCATGAGCGGGGGTAGGGGGAGGGCTAGAGACACGGGGCATGAGTGGGGGGTGGGGGGAGAGACACACGGGGCATGAGCAGGGGGTGGGGGGAGGGAGAGACACACATGGGGCATGAGCGGGGGTGGGGGGAGGGAGAGAAACACACAGGGCTTGAGCGGGGGGTGTGGGGAGGGAGAGACACACATGGGGCATGAGCGGGGGTGGGGGGAGGGCTAGAGACACACGGGGCATGAGTGGGGGATGGGGGGAGGGAGAAAGACACACGAGGCATGAGCAGGTGTGTGAGCGGGGGGCGGGTGGGAGGGAGAGAGACACACGGGGCATGAACGGGGGTGGGGGGATGGAGAGACACACACGGGGCATGAGCGGGGGTAGGGTGGGGGGAGGGAAAGACACACACGGGGCATGAGCGGGGTGGGGGGAGGGAGAGAGAACACGGGGCATGAGCGGGGGTTGGGTGGGAGGGATAGAGACAAACTGGGCATGAGCGGGGGGTGGGTGGGAGGGATAGAGACAAACGGGGCATGAGTGAGGGGTGGGTGGGATGGATAGAGACAAACGGGGCACGAGCGGGGGGTGGGTGACAGTTATAGAGACAAACGGGGCATGAGCGCGGGGTGGGTGGGTGGGAGGGATAGAGTCACTCGGGGCATGAGCAGGGGTTGGCTGGGAGGGGAGAGACACACGGAGCATGAGCAGGGGGTGGGTGGGAGGGGAGAGACACACGGGGCATGAGCAGGGGGTGGGCGGGAGGGGATAGACACACGGGACATGAGCGGGGGGGCGGGAGGGATAGAGACACAGGGGGCATGAGCGGGGAGGTGGGAGGGATAGAGACACACGGGGCATGAGTCGGGGGGTGAGTGGGAGGGATAGAGACACACGGGGCATGAGCGGGGTTGGGTGGGATAGAGAGACACGAGGCATGAGCGGGGGGTGGGTGGGAGGGATAGAGACACACTGGGCATGAGCGGACGGTGGGTGGGAGTTATAGAGACACACGGGGCATGAGCGGGGTGTGGGTAGGAGGTATAGAGACAAACGGGGCATGAGCAGGGGGGTGGGTGGGAGGAATAGAGACAAACGGGGCATGATCGCGGGGTGGGTGGGAGGTATAGAGAAACACGGGGCATGAGCAGGGGGTGGGTGGGAGGGGAGAGACACACGGGGCATGAGCAGGTGGTGGGTGTGAGGGGAGAGACACATGGGGCATGAGCAGGGGGTGGGTGGGAGGGGAGAGACACACGGGGCATGAGTGGGGGGTGGGGGGAGGGAGAGAGACACACGAGGCATGAGTGGGGGGTGAGCGGGGGGCGGATGGGAGGGAGAGAGACACACGGGGCTGGGGTGGGGGGGACAGAGAGACACACACGGGGCATGAGCGGGGGTGGGGGAGGGAAAGACACACACGGGCATGAGCGGGGGGCGGGGGAGGGAGAGAAACACACGGGGCATGAGCGGGGTGGAGGGAGGTAGAGAGACACACGGGGCATGAGCGGGGGGTGGGGGGAAGTGAGAGAGACACATGAGGCATGAGCGGGGGGTGGGGGAGGGATAGAGACACACGGGGCATGAGCGGGGGGTGGTGGGGACAAACAAAAACACAGACATGCCGCACGGACATGAGTTTGTGCAGCATATCCCACTCCTCGGCCCTCCGCTAGCCACTGTGTGCGATGGCGTGAGCGGGGGGTTGGAGGAACAGGGGACACACGGAGCATGAGCGGGGGTGGGGGGACAGGAAGGACACACGGGGCATGAGCGGGGAGGGGGGGACAGAAAGGCCACTTGGGGCATGAGCGGGGGGTGGGGCAGACACGGGGAATGAGCGGGGGTGGGAGGAACAGGAGACAGACATGCTCCTGCTCACCTGACAAAGCCTCTCATGCAGGAAAGAAAGATGGCAGGCGTCTCTGAAGCAAGACGCACTGCACGCTTTCACCGCATCCAATGAGAGAGCATGTCAGATGTCCGCCGACATCACGCAAGCTGCTGGCCCAATCACCGTCCCAGTCCGCGGAAACAGCAACTTAATGTAATATATTACATGGCCACAGTAGTGGCCATGTAGTTATGGTTAAGTTGGTGTTTCCATAGGAAGTGCACTTTTTGGGTGGCTTATAACTTCGCTCTCCCTGGACGAATCCTCACCAAACTTTGCAAAAAAAGTATTTGGTTCACTCAGATTTTTTTTGCAAAGTTTGGTGAGGATTCGTCCAGGGGGGGTCAAAGTTAGAGGGGGGGTCCCAAAACTTTTTTTTTCCCATAGACTGAATGGGAATTTTTTTTTGCTCGCGTCTACAGCCCAAACCGCTGGACGGATTTTCACCAAATTTGGACCAGGAGCAGCGGCTTGGTCCCAAAAGCGTGCTTTTGGAAATTTGGTGAAAATCCGTCCAGTAGTTTTTTTTTAAAATGACCAAAAATTAGGTAGTGATATCTGTGTTCGGTCCGCGGACACACTTCCCTGTTCGCTCCGCGGACAGTGTCCTGATTGGCCAATCGGCTTGCATGATGTTCACGGACATGCAACGTGTTCGCTGACTGGACGGCGTGGAGCGTGAAGCGCGTCAGATTTTCGGTAGTGCCCGCCATCTTGGATTTGCGGTCATCCATGGACAGCGCAATGAGACTTTATTCAAAATTTGTATTTAGTAGAGTGTGTTGGTGTGTAGGAGTATGTGGGGAGGGTGGGAGTGTATGAGATAGGATGAAAGTTGTGTTTTTTTATGTGTTAGACGTTCTTTTTGTGTTTGACTTGTCTGCGGACATCACAGGTGTTCAGAAATGTTCTAAATAAACTGAATGGGGGGTGTTCTGAGGACTCAATATGTGTCCGTTTTGTTCGCAAGCAAACTGAAACTGTTCTAAGAACACTCGCAGTGTCCTGAAATGTTCGCAAATAAACAAAATGGGGGTGTCCTGAGGACGCTGTCCGTATTGTTCTCTGTCAAGTTGAATATTTTCTAAGAACACTCGCGGTGTCCTGAAATGTTCGCAAATACACAAAATGGGGTTGTTCTGAAGACGTTGTCGAACACTCGCTGTGTCCTGAAATGTTCGCAAATATGAATGGGTGTTGTGGCTGACAAGTTGAATGTGTTCTAAGAACACTTGCGGTGTCCTGAAATGTTCGCAAATAAACAAAATGGGGATGCCCCGAAGACACTGTCCGTATTGTTCTCTGTCAAGTTGAATGTGTTCAAACAACACTCGCGGTGTCCAGAAATTTACGCTAATAAACAAGATGGTGGTCTTCTGAAGACGCTTCTAAGAACACTTGCGGTGTCCTGGGAATGTTCGTAGGGGGTGTCCTGAGGACGCTGTCCGTATTGTTCTCTGTCAAGTTGAATGTGTTCTAAGAACACTCACGGTGTCCTGAAATGTTCGCAAATAAACAAAATGGGGGTGTTCTGAAGATGTTTCTAAGAACACTCGCGGTGTCCTGGAATGTTCGTAGGGGGTGTCCTGAAGGCGTAGTCCATATTGTTCGCTGGCAAGTTGAATGTGTTCTAAGAACTCTCTCGTTGTTCTGAAATTTTCATAGGGGGTGTCCTGAAGATGCTGTTCGTATGGTTCTCTGTCAAGTTGAATGTGTTCTTAGAACACTCATGGTGTCCTGAACTGTTCGCAAATAAACGAAATGGGGGTGTTCTGAGGACACTGTCCGTATTGTTCGTTGTCAAGTTGAATGTGTTCTAAGAACACTCGCGGTGTCCTGAAATGTTCGCAAATATACAAGATGGTGGTGTTCTGAAGACGCTTCTAAGAACACTTGCGGTGTCCGGGGAATGTTCGTAGGGGGTGTCCTGAGGACGCTGTCCGTATTGTTCTCTGTCAAGTTGAATGTGTTCTAAGAACACTCGCGGTGTCCTGAAATGTTTGCAAATAAACAAAATGGGGGTGTTCTGAAGACGTTTCTAAGAACACTCGCTGTGTCCTGGAATGTTCGTAGGGGGTGTCCTGAAGGCGTAGTCCGTATTGTTCGCTGGCAAGTTGAATGTGTTCTAAGAACACTCGCAGTGTCCTGAAATGTTCGCAAATAAACAAAATGGGGGTGTCCTGAGGACGCTGTCCGTATTGTTCTCTGTCAAGTTGAATGTGTTCTAAGAACTCTCGCGTTGTTCTGAAATGTTCGTAGCGGGTCTCCTGAAGATGCTGTTCGTATTGTTCTCTGTCAAGTTGAATGTGTTCTTAGAATACTCATGGTGTCCTGAAATGTTTGCAAATAAACGAAATGGGGGTGTTCTGAGGACATTGTCCGTATTGTTCGTTGTCAAGTTGAAAGTGTTCTAAGAACTATCGCGTTGTTCTGAAATGTTCGTAGGGGGTGTCCTGAAAACATTGTCCGTATTGTTCGCTGGCAAGTTGAAAGTGTTCTAAGAACACTCATAGGGCCTCATTACAACCCAGGCGGTAAGTTACCGCCTGGGTTGTGACTTTACCGCCATGGCGTAAACTACGTTTACGCCATGGTGGTTGGCGGACTTACCGCCCCATTCCGAGGTCGGCGGGGCGGTAAGTCCCCAATCCCCATTTACCCTTCCCCATTCCCATTTTTGCCCCATAGGGCATAATGGGAGTGGGGAAGGCGTTAATTACGCCACCGTAAATTACGGTGGCGTAATCAACTCCATGGTCCCTTAGCGCCATGGATTTTAACACCTGCTAAAAGCAGGTGTTAAAAGCGCCATGGCGCTAAGGGACCTCGTAATTGGCGGTAAGGGGTCGGCGCAGCTAACGCTGGCGTAAACCCCTTACCGCCAGGGTCGTAATGAGGCCCATAATGTCCGCGGGCATTAAAGGTTTCCATAGACCATAGTTGAAATGTTTGACTCTATGGATGTGATATGCTGCGGTGGTTGTTGCCAGGGCATAGAGTCTTGGGTGCATGCCCATGCACCCAAGACTCTATGCCCTGGCAACAACCACCGCAGCATATCACATTCATATTTGCTTATAACTTTGGGTGAAAAACAAATTCATAAGGAACAAAGGTATTAGATACTATGGATGTGATATGCTGCTATGGTTCTCCTTATTATTGTATACTTACTGTTTGGTCTAGTATCCAGAGTACATGTATTTCTTGTTAATTTCTGTGCTAAAAGAAAATAGCATGTTAGTATTAGTATTTTGTAATGACTTATTACATTGTATAATCAATATTTTTTTTTTTTTGGACCCTGATATTTAGTAGATTACAAATCAGAGTACTGTGCAATTTAATTTGCTCAGTTTCTGTATTTGTTGCTAAAATCATTGGGTCTGTGGGAGAAAGAAAAATCCAAGTTGGATTAAAAAAAAACTGTTTTGTGTTATGCTACAGTTTTGTTCACTTGTTGTTTCGGGCTAATGCTTTATACTTTGGCTTGTATTTTTTGGAGCAGTAACATATTATTTATTTGTTTTGATATTATACTATTTTGGAGCAGTTAGATACCAATTGGCGTATTCTAACTGTCTATTTTTTTTTAATATATTTTAGTGGTATTGATTTATCTATTTGGATATTGTTAAATTCTGGGACATTTAGATACCAATTGGCGTATTCTAACTATGTATTTTTTGGTCTAATTTAGTGGTATTCATTTATCTGATTAGTTGTTGTAGAATCTTTGAGCAGTTAGATAGCTTTTGGAGTATTCTAACAGTTTATATTTTATTAACACAAGTTTACTTAGGGTTTAAATACAGTTTAGTTGTCAAATTTTGGTTTTAAGAACATCAAATAAGCATTTGTAAGATTTCCTGGTAATCTCTGCTTTAGAGTAATGGTACTATCATTACATTCAAATCATCCATATTTCTTTTTTTATATATGCAGTATAATGCCCTGAATTGGTTGTGGCTCCTGCGTGGTAGATTATACCTATTGTTGTGAAGGTTTTCTTACCAAGTGATATTTGACCATGTGTGAATCCGATCAGCTTGCAGTTGTTTTTGGTACCATCTGCACTGTAACGTAGAAGCATTAGTATTATGTATTTACTATGTGTCTGTATTACTAACGTGGAGCGATTATCTGAATTGCAGGTAGAGCATAATCTGCCATGGTTTGCATTTTGTACAAGTCGCTGAAATGGAATGGATTCACAATTTGGTATTGATATATATATATGAAGCGTTCATTGGGGATTTCTTCTTGTGTCACATTGTTGCAGAAAGTGCATGTATGTTTCCACATGTATGAAGTCTGAAAGATTTCATTTGTAGGTATGTTTTTGTTTTCCAGTACTTGTAGTAAGTACATTAGAAATTCTTGTGGATCTTCCTGTGAGTTTATAGTGAATTTCACCATTCCAGCACCGTAGTCCAATTGTTGTCTTATTCCATAAACACTATACATGTTGTCAGGATTGTTTGCTCCATTTCTGTGAAGTACTAACATTTGCAAACACAATGGGTCTGTGCTGTGTAAGTAACTGTTGTCAACAATTGGTGGTAATTAAAATAGAATATTCATTGCTACATTTGCATAGCAATTTACACCAACTATATTTGAGAATTTAAATGGTCCAGGTAGTTCTGTATCTAACCGCTTTTTTTGGAGTTTGTCTTCCTTCTTTAAAGAAGTACCTGGTTTACTTTCCCTGATTGATTCTTTTTTGCTTGTGGTACTTGATGAAGTATTAGTTTATTTTACTCTCTTTGGAGGATTTGCAGTGACATCCTGTTGCATTTCTGTTTGATTTATTTTTCTTGTATAACGTTTTACTTTTTGTGGAACAGAATATGTGTTTAGGTCGGGGGTGTATAGTGAGCAAAGTCTATTGTATTCTAAATTGCAAGGAATATCAGCGTTTATTTTACTTGCATCAAAGTTGATTAGAAATAGACCGTCAAGTGTACGTAAGCGTGATAGTGCTACATAGCTCATGTCTTCTTTAAAGACTGTGTTACCAATATCTATCATTGCTTTGTCTAGGGTAAGACCTTGTGATTTATGAATCGTGACTGCGTATGCAAGAGTTAGAGAAAATTGTTCTCTGCGTACATACATATCTTTGAAGAGAAGGAATCTAGCTGTTGAGCGTCCTATCCTTTTTACTTCTGAAAGTTTTTCAAAGAGTATATTCACAAACTGAATTTTGTTGTTGCATGGGTATGTTTGAAAGCCAACAACTGTACCCAGTGCTCCATTAACTAGTCCTTGGTCCACGTCAAGGTTACGTTTAAGCATTACTCTGCAATTTAAGGATAATTTTAATATCTTTTCTAAGCCTGCTGTGTTTGAGATTGATTTTTCTAAACTATTTAGTCTTGTTGTGGCTTGGTCACACATGGGTAGTGTCATACCATGTACATCTAGTTTGTCTGTGGTGCTAATTTCCATGATTGGTTGCATTTCTTTACTTAGAATGATTTCATTGAATTTGAAAAGAGCTTGCAAGAGTTGGCATTAAGGCCATACAATTGACATTTTTGTGGGCTAATTGTTCCATAACATCTGTAGCACATGCATTATCTCCATAAAGTGCATTATTGTGCCAGGTTTTCAATATTGCTTCTGCTTCTTTAGAAAGTACACTCTGATACTTTTTAAAATGTTGGCATAAGTGAGATCTGCAGATTGCTGCATGTTTTCTGTTAATTCTCTGTATTGGAAATGTTGCCAAAGGTTGACATTTCCAATGCTGCCAACAGTTTTACGGCAGAGTTTGTGTCCTAATGTTTTAAAAATTGGCTCACCTTTTACTGGTGTTAATTGAAGCAGATCTCCAAAAACAATAATGTGCTCTCCTGCAAAGAGCTCTTCATAGTCTGTTTTGAGAACTTCTTGTAATCTGAGGTGAATCAAAGCTAACATCAGGTTGGAGACCATGCTCACTTCATCTATTAGTAGCATTTTCATTTGTTTCAATACTCTGCGTAATTCCATTGCAGCTTCTGCAGAAAGTTTGCAATAGTCTAATTTGTTCTGGTGTTCTACTGGTAATAGTAGTAATCAGTGTAATGTAACACCACCTATGTTGTAGGCAGCTAAACCTGTGGGGTAGTGACAACAGCTGACAGTTTGTTGTTTGTTAATTGTTGAAGGAACTTACTAATGATTTTGATTAGGAATGTTTTGTTAGAACCAGCTTCACCACTGACGTACAGTAGTATAGGTTTATAATTATGGCAGGAACATTCTTTATTTTCATGTTTTACACCATGTGCAATTTGTTTTGTTACTTCTTGAAAAATGCTACTTTGTTAATTGTTTAGTTTTGATTGTAGTATAGTTAAGTCTTCTTTATCTTCATACTGACGCATGGTGTTTTCTACTTCTATCATAGCTAATTCTGCCTCATTTATTATTAGTGGTTCTCCCAGTGGTTCTTGGCTTCCTGTTACAGAAGGTTGACTACTGTCAGGAGTGTCCTTATCTAGTTGGGCTTGGAGTTCTTCTTCGTGTTGCTGTTCATTGTGCAACATTATTTTGTACTGTGTAAAGTTTACATCAGTTATAGTGCTTTAGTTTGCTTTGAAAGCATCCTAATATGAGTCAGAGGTATCTAGTAATTGATCTTCTTTTCACCATGGTTTGAAGAGTTGTAGCAGGGACATGTAATATACTTCTTTATGTTGAGGAGTCTTTAATGACAATTTGATATGATTAATTAAATTTGGTTTAGTGAGTTTAACTAAGCTGCCTTCACAGTTTGTCACTCTATATTTACCTTTTTTTCATCAGGTTTTATATTATTTTTGTATGTGTAGTTTTGGGCTATGTGGTATAGACACATGTTTTCCAAAGTATTACTTCTGTTTGGGTAGTATGTGTCCAATAAATTGTTTTTTAAAATGTCTTGGCTGTTGGGATCATGTTTGGCTATTGTTTCTATATCTTCATATGATTTTAGAACTCTTTTTCTAGATTTAGCTGGACCAAGACTTAGCCATACTGTATTTTCCGATTTGCCATACAATGCAGAACCAGTTAAACAATCAGCTGCTTCATATGATCCACATCCTCTATGGGTGAGCATTTTTATGCCCAAGCTGTATAATTTCTGAGATACTGTTTTATCTGATGACAGGTCATTCCAGAGGTATTGGAGCTCTGTCTTTTCTGCTTTAGTTAAGTATGCTGTGACATATCGTGCAATTGCAGTAGAATTGTCTGCAATGTACTGCACATCTATGTTTGCATTCCATAAGTGGGCAATGATTGCATTATAATCATTGATATATTGTTCTTCTTCTTTTCTTTATATGTAATATGTATTTTTAGGTGACTTACCTTTAACACTATGTCTAACTGAAGACATGAGGTTGTTCACTTGACCTGTATTTGTAACTGGTCTAGGGAAACCAAATCGGCATTTGGTGTAGTATTTCCCTTTGTTTTTGCATTTGCGACGACAATATTTTCCACATTTGTGTCTTTGAAATTGTAAAATTTGTGCATGAAGATCACTATTTGTGGCTTCTGATGGAATTTCACAAGTGACATATTTGTCAATAAACTGTAAAACAGTGGCATCACTGTCTTGACCACATTTAGGAGCATCTTTAATCCATAAAAGCATGTGGATATGTGGTGCTCCTCTGGCTTGGTATTCTTTTCTCCAAAAGAAGTGTTGCACTTCTCCAAGGGGAGGAACAGTTTTATTACAAATAAAATATAGCATAGCAATGAAGCGATGGTGAAAATATCTTGAAACATTAACAGGATCAAAAGAACAAAGTTCTCCAGGTGTTAGTATATCTATGTTTGTTTTGTTTTTATTTGATATGTGTAGGAAATCATGTAAATCTTCCCATGTATATTCTGCACAACTTAATATAAGAAACCAAGTGGGTGGGCCAAGGTTTCTGATCATACAACGTACATATCCATGACGTCGAAACCAGTACTCTTTAGTACCACACATATTTGGTAATAGATTTGTAATATTTGATTGTAAAACCTCATCCTTTTGTTGCACTTTTTCTAATAATTGTGTAGCTGTCATATTTTGAAAGTATGATCCTGATTTTAATATGTGTGCAACTCTGTAACATAAAGTTGCTAGTTCACTTTCAAAGAGTAGGTGGAATATGTGTTCCACATTTTGTCTAAATCTGGGATCTTCAGAATACATCCGTAATGAGCGGTGTTCTGAAGCTGATATTTGAATAGGTCTATCATCATACCTTCCGACTTTGCCAGTAGGAAAGAGTAGAGGAAAAGCATGTGCTTCTATACTTTTTTCCCATATGCTGATTGGCCATCATTTTGTTTGGCGCATTCGGTAAGTTTCCAGTACATCTTCTACGGTGTCATTACAGTGCAAAGGATAAATTGTATAATGGTCTAAAGTATTTGTTATTGTAGCAGGATCTAGTAGCTCAAATTGACCAGCTTCTTGTGTTTCTTGAATTATTTCAGTTGTATCTTTCAAGTTTTCTTCAATATTAATTTCTTTGTAATATTCATTATTCTCTTTAAGATATTGGAAGGCTTGTCTAACTTTATATAAATCTACCAGCTGTTGCCATATTGTTTTGTCTTTTGTAGGTACTCCATTTACTAATATAATTAAAGATTGCTGCATTGGACGTTGCACTCCTAGAGTATGCACATTTTCTTTTAGATCTAATGGTAAATAAACTACTTTTCCACAAATGCCTTTTACCAATTCAGAGGGAGGTAATTTTGCTGTTTTTGGTTGAAGGCATATTATTGCTTGAAATGGGTGTACTGTTTGAATTATGATGCTCTCATATAAATTAAGTTGTTGTAGGGGTTTTGGTACTGGGTATAATTCCAAATTATTTGTGATAGCACATGAAGGAGTTTAGTTGTTGTCAAGTTTTGTAGTGCAGTAACTGCAAAGTATTAAGGGCTCAGTTATTTCGTATTTGTTTTCTGCTACAAGGTACAGAGCTAATTCAAACCATTTAGAATCTTCATTGTCTTCTATTTTGTATGCTAGGTCTACAGTTTTTGTGTTACATTTATAAAAAGTTCTACGGCAACATACACATACATGGTTTGGTACTTCAGCTGATGTACTTTTAAATTTTAGTATTTCTTTTTTGTATGTGTTTAGCAAAAGGTTGCCATGTGTAGAATTGTTGCTTAATTGGTTTAAAGCTATTTCATTCTGTAAATGGCTTTCACTTCCAAAATATTATTTCTGGATATAGTGAATTTCTTCAAGTAGGTATTTTGCTGTACCATGTAGAAGGATGTTATTTAACTTTGCTAGTGCTAAAGCAGGACTTTTAGCATAGTACAGTTTATAGACTAGATTTCTTATAGTTTAATGATGTGTTGATATCCTTTTGATATCATGGAAAGTGGTTTTACAAGTAGGTCCCGTAATGCAGGCCAATGAATGTCCTTGTAGTCCTTTGTACTTGCGCACTGGACAGGTGTCCATATTTTGCAGTAATTTAATTTTGATTTTGTCTTTGCTTTTTACATATTTATTGAGGAATTGGCGTAAAGATTTGAAACATTGTTTGGGAATGTTACACATTGACGTGCATGGCCATTTGTACACTAGACGTTCTGATTCAGTTGAATGGAGGGGTAATTCTAAGTTTTCAGGGCATATTTTTGTAAGGAGTACTTCTTGTTCCATTATGGTATTATTCACTTTTTCATAACCTCGACGACTGCTATGTATGGCAATTGTATTTGTTTGCTTTTGTTTGTACGCTTCTTCATTAAAATATGGTTCTGTGCTCGTAGTGTGATTCCATTCACCTCCGCAGATACTTAAGAAGTTCTTTCTGTTGACATTTTGCTTATTGAGAAGTCTTTTTTGTAATTTAGTTATTAGTTTTGTTAGTGGTTTCATTTTGTTTAACAGTAAAATAAATAACTTTCTTTTGAGAAGAATTGCACTGTCCATCAACGCTTCTAAGATTAGTTTCCTACGATAGGTTTTAAGCATTGATCTTGATTTCTCTCCTGTTTTTATAAGATTTTGAAGGACTTTGTGATGGTATATTTTGGCTAAAATACTTTTCTTGGTATGCTTACGTTGCACTATATTAAAATTTGAAGTAGTTTTATCTGTAGTGATAGCTGATTTTCTGTTAATTGGTTTTTGGTTTGTTTTACATTTTGATAGAGGAGGCAAAGTTTTTGTACTTGAAACTTCTTGTGTTTCACTAAATGACTGTATTAACTGTTTTGTTTCAACTTGTTTTACAAATTCTGCTAGAGATGGATGCTTATGTTGGACACTTTTATTTTCATTTGTTCTACTTTTGCGTTGCTTTCTACGGACTTGACTTTTGGTAGGCATTCATTAGGGTCTGTTGAAAAAAATAAAGAAGGTATGGGTTGGGGTGTTCTGCAATGTATGTGTGGTGTGTGCATGAGTGTTTAAGTAAGATGATAAAGATGTATGTAATGGTGTGTGATTGTGCATTGGGAACTACAAATACAAGGGATGGGTATTATTAAATGAATGTGTTACTAAACTGGTGTTCAGAGGACAGAAAAAAGTAAGCTAGTGGTGTGGAGAAGTATACATAGTATATCTAATGCTATACAAGTAAAACAGTTGTTTGTTCAATAACATCTAAATTCTAGCGGTTGAGTTGGGTAATTTGTGTGTCGAAAAATAGGAATTTGTGGTCCATTCTGGCTGTAAATCGCTGTTTAAGACATGGGGATTTTTGGACAGAATGGTGCACAATCTCTATTTTTAGGCACATAAATAGCTTGTATTAACATTATAGTATGTTTGAGTAATAATACAAATATTATGGTGATATTCTACTTACTTTTTTTCTTAAATTAACAGGTAACTTCTTAGTTCTTCTTTGTTCTTCGAATTCGGCTGCTTCTTTTCAGGAGACTGGTCTTCACTGCAATTGTAAACACTTCAAATTAGTAACTTTGTTGTATATAGCACTGTTTTTAATTTAGATATTGATTTTTTTAATTGAAATCCTCAGTGCCTTCTTTAAAACCATTAAACTAATTTATTTACATAAGATACATTGCATCAGTTCAGCACATATGATATGCTCTTAATGAACAAATTGTATCGAATGACTAACTGTAGCAACAAAATTATCTTTACTATGTCTTGTGAAATTTATAATATACCAGTAAATACCACTATTTCTGTAACTAAGCTGTTCTAGGTAATAGGGCCTCAATGTCATGTCTAAATGAAAGTAATTAAGTAAATAAATAAATAAAAACAAAAAATATGAAATTGTATAAGTATTTTTTTAAAGATTTAAACATAGATTGTGCTTGCATGCATGCAAATTTGTTTGAATACATATAGTCTATATATTTCATTTAAAAATGTTAGTTTAACATGATTTGAGTGTGTGTGTATAAAGAAAGTAAATAGTATAAAGGTTTATAAGTGATAGTTGATTTTAGGATATTGAAAAAAATACAGTAAATTCCTTTTACAGATTACACAAGCTAAAAGTCTGTTTGAAAATGTGTTCATCTACTGTACAGAAAATATGCATACCTGAGGTTTGTGTTCATGCATATGGATATGCATGGAGCTGCAAGTAGAAATCTTGGAGACTTGTACAGTATTTCTGGTAGATGGTGCTTGCCAATGATATGACACTTGTACTCAGAGAGATTCACAGTACATTTGCAGTGCTGATCTATGATGATGCAGTTAGATGTAGAGGTCTTGAATGTTATTGGTGCATGGACATGTGATTTCTTAGCTACATCCAATGAGGGAATGGCAGAGAGAGTGAAGTGGAAATGGTAGAAGGGCTGTTCATGTTACGATATGTCCGAGGACATGGCGGTAGTTCGCGGACATCGGGAGTTACATCTGGGGATTTTTGGTTTCAGAAGTCATGCATGGACATCAATGACATTTGTGATGTCATCTTTGATGTTGTGGGTGTTAGTCTTAGCAGTGCACGGTGGTGGCGCGAGTTATGGTTGCTTAGCTTACCATAACTGGCGAATTTCAAGGGTTTTTCGGTTTTACTTGGAACCTTAACGTCCCTTTAACAAAGTTTGTTCACTGAATATATATATATATATATATATATATGGGTTTTGGGGGTTTGGCATTGGGTGGGGGGCTGCGGGGGGTTTTCCCCCACATATATGTTACAATTGACCTTCACAATTCGGTCAATTGTGAAAAGGTCAATGGTAATTCGAACAGTTGTAAAACTAACAATTCGTATACAATCGGGGACAACACCACGCCGTGTAAAAGACTGCCGAAAAAGGTGGGACAATCTGTGAGTGCATGTCCATGACATCCTGTCAGCCAAGCGTAGACAGGCCCAGCAACGGGTGGCAGAGCTTCCTCACCCATTAAACTTGGAAGGTGGGAGGACACCTGCAGCTCAGTGATTGACATGGAGGCCATCAAAGGAATCGGGCATGCTGAGATGGGAGCCCCATCATAGGCTGATGACGGTGAGTGACCCTAAGCATAATACAAAAGTGAAGACACACACAACCCCTAAATACAATGGTGGTGTCCAAATGGCAAGTAGATGACAGCAAATAGTTCACCCATCACCTCCCACCTAAAGTCAGCCCTGAGAAAAATGCTACATCCCTGTCACAAAAACACACAACAAACCCCACTGACACAAACCACAAGAGTCCTCAATTGCAAACACAAGCCCCATCTGCGTGCAAAAACAGACATAAGCATCACCGTAGAGAGGCAGGCCTCACCACTGTGCCATCTCATTGCGTGGTGCACACATCTCTACTACCGAATGCACACCTGAGCCCCAATCAAACAGCACATGGCACGCAGCACCTGAGGCAACGGCTACAGCACATAAGCCACAGCACACCTGTAGGCCACCCAACAGACACCATGGACATCATGGCTGCGCCAGAAGGATGGACAAACACTGCACCCTTAACCCCCAACTCCTGTAAGAACCATGGCCGCCCCTCCAATATGCACACAACAGTGTATAGTACTCAAAATTTACTAAAATCAATCTATGTAGGGTGTACCTTCACCCATGACTGATGCCCTGCCTCTCCATCCCCCACAGGCACGGGATCAGACAGCAATGCCAAACACACTGCAATAACAAAGTCAACACCAGCACGCAGGAGCAGAGGGGATGATGATGGCACCAGGCCGTTGACTTCAAGGGCTGGCCAGCGGTGCACCACTGCTCCCGAGCCACAGCACCCCAGCACACAGGGCGCACAGGCCAGAGAACCTGAGGAGCAGCCAGCTCCGAAACCTTTTAATGTGCCGCAGGCAGGAAACATTTATGCCATCAAGGCACACATGGCAAAAGGCACACCGGCCACAAAGGTCACAGTCAAGAAAACCCTTGCCCCACATCAGACACCTCATGTGGATGAGGAGGGATAATCAGAAGGCAGCAATGTCGAGGGGCTGCAGTCAATGCCCACAAGTGACCTTGGTGAGGTGGCTCAATCCACCCAACACAGTGTGGAGGAGGACGAGCAATAGGACGAGGCGGACACAGCAGACCATTGCATGTCAGAGGACATTGAAGCAACACCAACCATGCTGCACTCACCACATTCCTCATTGGGCCATGGATCTGGTGTTTGCAGCTCTGGGGAAGAGATGCCCGAAGATACATTCAGCCCTCAAAGAAGACCCCCTCACCTCCTGTGTAACCACCAGCTGGACCTACCATAGAGGACCATGAGGGCCAGATGACCCGCAAGGAGGAGTGCCAGCAGGACATGCACGACATGGTGAAACAATACCTTGCAGAAGGAGAAGCCACATGCTGGGCCCATCATGACAACACCCAGACAGTCAGTCACACATGCTGTCTACCGTGTGGCTAGGCGGGTGCGTGAAGGCATGGCATCCGTGACGCAGGCACACACACAGTTGGCTGCCACCATGGCCCAACATCACGCTGCACCAGCCGAGCCACAACCCCCACAATCGGCAAGCACAACCCCGGCGAGCTAGACCCAGATGAGCCCGGTGAGTAGGTTGCTGTGCAGCATACACCGACCAGAGGAGAAACACCCTCCATCTAGAAGGGGCCATGAGTAGCCGGACACACATGCAGGCGGGAGTACAGTTGGACTTGGATTGGGTGCAGGGGCGTGGCTGTGTGGGAGGTGTTGAGGGATGGGGGTTGGGGGGCATGGGTGTGTGGGGGTGTTGAGGTATGGGGTGTGGGGGTGGGGGTTTGGGTGTGTGAAGGTGTTGAGGGATAGGGGTACTTTGTAGAACATGAAAGGGTTGAGGTCCACATTCATACCTGTTAATTGTACATAGGTCAAATTTGATTAATACACCTGATGTGCATATGAAGAACACATGAATGGACATTGATTATTGAGTGTGTGTAATTGTATTTCTTAACAGTGCCCAGTGTTCATCATTCCCAGTGTCTTGTGTAACCCAGTCCATCCGAAATATTGTGCAATCAAAGCTTGGCGCACAGCACGTCCTTCAGACACATTCTGCTGTGGCCGATGTGCATCATCTTCCTCATACCGGTGGAATTTGGTCCATCTCAGGGGGCAGGGGTACATTACGACGGATGCACATGTTGTGCAGCATGGCACATACCAAAACAATTTTGCCCACCTTCTCTGGCTCATATATGAGTGCCCTGCCCGACCTGCTGAGACAGCGAAACCGTACCTTGAACAGCCCAAGAGTCTGCTCAATCATCACACCGGTGTAGTCTTCTTCGTTCCTGTTCAGTGGATGCCTTACAGGGTTGAGGAGCCACGGCTTCAGATGATACCCAGCATCACCTGTATGAGAGAAATAGATAATTTGATTGTGAGGGTTTTTGGTATTACTTGTGTACACTGACTGTACATTGTTTGTGGTGAATGGCAAGAGATCTTCACTGCCAGGTACTGCCATTTAATTAGAGCAACACTCAGGTTGGTGTACATGATGTTGATCCGTGGTCGGGGAGCATGGGTAATGTTCAGGTCTTAGGGACCGTAACACCCAATACAGCACTCACACAGATGTGATGGCTTTGTTGCAGAGGAAGATTCAGTATGCATGAAGGGCACTGTATGATGGATTTCCCTGATGTGCAACATGATACAAGTTGTTTTGGCAATCATGCTTTCAAATATTTGATATCGCCCTGTACATGTCTGTCAATGCCTTAACCCATGTGACCATGGCACAATGGAATTGGTGGTATGGTCTGCCAGTGTAGGGAGATGTTTCTGTGATGGCGCTGGGTGTCAACTGGCATGGTGGAAGTGAGGTTCTGTGTATTGGGCCTGCAGCACTCAGACATGTGTCAGTGGTGTTGACTACTTGCAGAATTCTATTTTCTACATCCATGTCCCATTGGTTTTTAAAGTGTCCCTTCAGGTGCACGGGATGGCATGGTGGTTTGTAGTGACAGGGGATTCCCTGAGAGGCAGTTGGATTTGGCTCAAATATGGCTGCATGAGCTGCGCTGTACTTTGCTGCGCTCATGTGAATTATGCATTGTGGCTGCAGGTTGGTGCATTGTGGTACCTGTGGCTAAGGTCTGGTAATGTACCATGTGTATGTGCAGGGGTGGGTGTTGTGTTTGTAGCTATCATTTACACATAGCTGTGCGGCCATGGCACGTCTGCATCCATTGTCAGTCTCACGCATCCTGTCGTAATCATTGGGGACACAGTGTTTAACACCCAGGACAGTGTCCCCCCTAAAAACAACCCCCATGGCCCAGCCGGCAGACAGGTTGCATATGCTTGTGCCCCCCAAACAACAACCCCCATGTCCCAGCCGGCAGACAGGTTGCATATGCTTGTGGGACCCCCCAACAACAACCCCCATGGCCTTGTGGTTGGTCTTACCCAGCAGCCAGGCACATTGTGAAGCATGTTGTTCCATGCAGCGGGGAAGCATGGAGTTGCGCAACACCATTGCATCATGAGTGGATCCCGGGAATCTTGCACTACAGGGCGTTATTATCTGGCTTGCATCACACACCGTCTGGACATTCAGGAAGTGGTAGAGATTCCAGTTGCAGTACACTAACTCCACGACATGCCAGACTACCAGCTACACATGGGTGCAGTCGAGGACACCAATGACGTTTGGCATGCCTGCCAGTGCATAGAATGCAATTCTGGTGGCATTCACCTCCTCCACAGTCTGTGGTAGCGATATGTGGGGCCTTGCGTGTTTCAGGAGTACATACAGCACCTTGTTAAGCACACAGGAGAAACATGGTTGTGAGATACCATGTAGTTGCCCTACTATGTGCTGTTAGGTGACTGTGGCAAGGAAGTGGAGAACAGACACTTCCTTCAGCAGAGGGGGGATGGCGGTACATATGTTGATCAGGCTGACCAGGTCATTGTGAATGAGATCCACAATTGTGTGTATTTTGTCCCTGTCCACGCTGTACAGGGTGTGGATCTGTGCAGGTGTTAAGTCAAATGTACTGGCCCTTATGCAAGGGATGGGTGGCTGCCTGCGGGGTACCACCGCCTGCAATGGTGGTATATTCTGACCCAGTCTCACCCTCGTTCTCCTCCTGCGCCTCCTCTGCATTCCTTGGTCTAGTGCCTGCTGGAGTAGTAGCAATGCAGGCATGTTCTCCAGTTCCTGCATTGCAACTGCTAGTGGTATCATTTTGCACTTGGAAGGGGTGTGGTGTGTGGGTGTGCTCCTTTTGTACTGTTCCTGACTCCATTGCCTCCACCTATGCTGATTATGAGCACCTGTGGCAGTTTGTAACCCAGCAGATTGTTATTAACTCCTGTCCCGCGATGCTTGTATTGCCAGCATCATGGTGACCATTCTTGCCGGCATCTTGATGCCGGTAAGTGCATGTCCTTGCAACTGGTAATGATCACATCCTTACGACAAGCCGGTGTTACTGGCATGGCTGTCGCATGCCCGTGCTCATATCGGGTAGGCGCTGCCCAGTCACAACGGGTCGTAATGCACCAGTCCAGTATATGATGCCAGTATTACCTTACCAGTATCATTATTACCGCAGTACCAACCTTGTAATGAGGCCCGTTAGTTAAGCTACAATTTGATAACTCATCATTCATGTTTAGGTCTTAAGTTTCATTAAGATATGCTTTAAATAGAATAACTCATTCAAGACAATAAACTATAGAAAATCAACAGTCATTTCAGAAAAATGTGTTTATTGGAGGAATGCACGGTATCCTGCGAAAAGCCACTGGGCCTCATTATGAGTTTGCTGGTACAGTAACAACTGTACCGGTAAGCTTGCCAGTACCGTAGTTACGTACCAGCAAACTACGAGTTCTGCTCGAGGGTGCCTTTGCAGCCACCAGGTCTGACCTGGTGGCCATACGGGCACCTGCGAGCAGAACATGACAGTAGCACCAGTACCATTTTTAATGGTACCGGTGCCACCACCTTCCCCATGGGGAAGTTTTTTTTCCAGTGCCCAGATAAGGGCAATTACCGGGTCCGGCAAGGTCGTAATGACCCGGTAATTGCCCTTTTCTGAGAACCAGAAAAAAGATGAATACCGGCGGCAGCCGTGCCTGTACTACAGGCAAGGCTACCACCAGGCTCATAATGAGGCCCACTGTTTATAATATCCAATTTATCACTCTTTCTATGCTCACACTGAAAGGGCACCTTCGTATTGTATCTCTTTAAATTGCTCAATGTTCAACCCTTTTCTCCACATAGACTAAAGTCACTCTTAACTTTTTAACCATGTGGCCTAGCATTTTCTCTCTCCTATGGGACTCTATGGGAATGGGGATTAACAAAATTACTGGCGCCTGACTTCCCGGCAGCCGGACTTGGAATCTCCCGGTGGCACCGGGAAGTCAGACACAGGTAATTATTTATGGTACCAGCAGCAATCCGTCGGTAGCACTGTTAGGGTTACCGCCAAACCCATAATGAGACCCATTATCTCCAGATCTAGAACTTTAAATCTTCATTAGAAATATATCCGGTTCAATTGTGGAATTACGTATTCCCCCTCACTCACCTAACTCACTCAACTTCCTATCTCCACCTGGAATCTAAGTGGAATCCTGCTCACCCTCGAATCCAATTATACTAAGGAGCGTTACATGCTACAATTAGTATATTTCATTGTATATATTTCACTATTGTATATTGCTGTAATTTCATTTAGCACACCCTATGTGCAAGCCTTACTGCTCTTTGGAGTGTAGTTTTCTGGAAATTGTATATTTGTACATGATACATTACGGTAGCTATATTGATGTCATATTCTTACTTTAACTTGTATTTTGTATATTTTGAAGCCTTTTGCATTATATTTGTACATACCTGTTTACTGCATAACTTTGTAAGCCTCGCATTTAGATTCAATCGTGCATTTTGTATATTTTGAAGCCTTTTTGCATTATATTTGTACATACCAGTTTACTGCATAACTATGTAAGCCTTGCATTTTGATTCTATCGCGCCCTATTACCTCTGGGTCTGGCGCGCGTAATAAGTGAATAAACAAACAAACAAACAATTGTCCTTTTTTATTTGCCTCACTTGTGTTACTTTTGAGTGATGTCCATGTCCACTTCAAGACATTTGAGTTATGAATTATGTGGAAGTTCACATCCTTGCATCATCCAGAATGAATGTTGGCGAGCACTGCCCCACTGGCCTAACCAAAGTCCATCTGTGAACAGTTCACATAAACAGCATCTGAGGTTTCAGGAATGCATGGACATTTTTAAAGCCACTCTGACCTTTGTTCCAGATCCATAACTGTGTCAATACGAACCTCACAATGCGTCACATTTTTTAAATGGAGCAGCACCCCCTACAGACTAGGTTATCAGGGTACAGAGATGCTAGGTAAAGGGAAGCTTGCTCAATAGAATAATATCTCTATTTAATTCATCAAAGTGTGTCTTGCATTGTGTAATCCAGTGTTTATAATTAAATAAGCCTGTCCACATCTGCTGACTGAATGTGGGTCCTAGGATCTAGGCAATCCAGTAATGGGCTTGGTAGACATGTTCCAGATGTTAAAGAAGCTGATCTCTGTTTCATGGTTAGAGGAAAAGCAGGTTTGATTTTGGACACCTTCTTTCTATGTCAATGTGGTCACAGTGTAAAGGTTGGTGATGTGTCAATAGTTGTATGAATTCAAGTAGAGATTTTTAGTTTCACTTGTGGTATTATCAGCACCTAAATGTGGGCTGTAGGAATCGGACACTGCTGAAATAATATGTTTTTGCAGTTCCAAGCGGAGAGGTTCAACACAAAGGGAAGATAATCATTTTAATACCTCTCACCCTCCAACTGCACCACCTTAGCTAGAGCGCTAGTCCTTTCCAAAGTCCATTATTGTAACGCTCTATACCTGGGCACCAGCCAGAAAAAAACATTAATAAGCTGCAAGTTATCCAAAATAACGCCCTTCGAGCAGCCCTGAACATACCCAAACATAATCACATCTCCGACGTCAGACGTTCATGCCAATGGCTATCTTTACCGCAGATAATTTAATATAAAACCCTCTCACTCACTCACAAATGCCTATCTAACCAAGAGCCCAGATACCTATCCGACAACTTCACTCACCACACCCCATCTCGTCCAACCAGATCAGCTCAAACACACTGCTTAAATATCCCCAGATACAAACTCCAAAAGGCAGGAGGCTCTAGCTTCCCTGTGCTTGCCACTAAACTATGGAACACACTACCATGCGATCTTAGATCTGAACCATCCTTTCATAGATTCAGACACAGTGCCAAAACCTGGTTACTGACCAAAGAAGCCTAGAACGCCCATCTCCCTATTATCGCACCTACTGCCTGCAACCCGTGTAAATTCTGCCTTGTTTGCAATACCTTGCACATTACCTGTAACTGTTCGATAATGCTCTAAACTTTCTGTGGTGTCCACCTACGGACCATGCTGCATTATATTGTTATGTTGTAATCAATTCAAGCGCCTGGATGCCCCAGGGCCAGGTGGCGCTATACAAATAATAAACTAAACTAACTAAACTAAACTAATACAGAGATTTTGAGCAAATCCAGGAGAGAAATGATTGGTAGTTGAATGAATGCAAGCAAGAAAATAGCAATAGCGTACAGTACCCAAGGACACCCACTGTCATTACAAGGAGGTTTTAGTCTCTCTTTAAGTGCATTGTTTTTGGTCATGTAATCTCTGGTTGATCAGCCAAGGCACCACAATTAGGAATTTATGTGGGGTGTCAGAAACACTGTGACACTTTATCATAGTGAATAATCAGACTATTTATACAAAGTCATCAAAAACCACACTATATGGCCCTCATTATGAGTGTTCTGGTCTGGTAACAATGTCAAAATAAATGCTGGTAAAACCAGATCTGGCATTGTTACTAGACCAGCACTCTCTGAGTTTGCTGGTAGGGGCAGTGAACTACCAGCAGGCCTGACCTGCAGAGAGTATAGACCCTACCATCAAGGAATTTCCGTCATCACCGTCACCACTGCTACCGGTGCCGGTGATGGGGACAAAACCTTCCATGGAGTGCTGTCGGACTCCATGGAATGGGAACTTAACACCATTGCTGGTACCTGTAATATCTCGGTAACTTAGGGATATCGGGCGCCGGTAAGGCAAGTCTGCCAGTAACCTGTTGGTGCTACCAGCAGGCTACTGGTTAACTTGTAATGAGGGCCATGTCTTCCATTAGATAATTAGTGAGTAGGTATTTACAGGACAAACAATTGTATACTGTAGAATATTAAAAGATTTGCAGACAAAGTCAGTAGTGAAATGTACATTACAATGTTTAAGTTTATCTTGAACTTTTATCCAGAGCACCCTGTAGCTCCTGACCTCACATCCAGCTAACAGGACATATTGCTGCTCTTTGAAGAAATACATATGACCCTGGAGCTCTGGTGTCACCAAATCCCCAAATGTTTGCTGGACTGTGTGTTAAGATCACGACCTCTCTCTCCTGATACCCTATGAATTTTAAGTAAGGAGACAAGCAATGTATATCGAGTTATATCAAGGTATATCAAAAACAAGAAAACTCTCAATGGCCATAAGGTGGGCCCTTCTGTCTAGGGCTTCTCCATAATCTAGTGACCTCCTGGGTGTGATCATAATCATTGAACATTCTATCTGCAACTCACCTCAAATTTTACTTTGTAATGTCACTGCCTGACCATCATTCTCCACCTTCAAGTATAACTGTGTGCTTCCCATTGCCAACCACTAGCTGGGCAGGATGGAATCTCATCATCTTCTTGGACACACTTTTGAATTTCTTGACTTGTACTTTGTTGCCTTGTTGAACATGAACCTCTTTGACACACCTTCCTAAGTCATGATATAACATGATGAAACGTGGTTCATACTCACACATTGCAGAGCAGCACATGTGTCTACATTCACCCCTTCATTTATTGATAATCAATGTGGGGTTAATGGGTTGGCTGCCTTCTGATCTCTCTTCATCACAAATGGAACCTTCATGAACTCAAATTCTAGATGTATGCTGTTCTCCCGAAAGTGGTTCATTCTCTAAACATATTAATTTGCTGATGGAACATGCAAGGTGGTACTATTATGGGATATGTTGTTATCTTTGCATTTCTGCAGTGTTGAAATGGACTCTGCTATGAGTCACTAAACGATCTGGGGTTCATTCATGGTCCAATAGGGATATTGGAAATTTGATGACATTTTGGGTGGCCAGACTTCTGAGCACCACACACCTACCTAAGAACTTAGAAGGTTGTTTGAATGGTTTATGTTCATAATTCAATGAAAAGTAAACATGTTCATTCCTCCCTTTACAGTAGTTTGAGAGCACCTATGTGTGTCCTTTCATGCCAAATGTATATGAACATGAAAACTGTCTAGAGCTCAGGAGTGTTCAGGCTTTTTAAGCCTTCCACTGTGACAGGGTCTCAAAATGGGCCAGGGATTCATGAACAAGAAAGCAGGTGGGGATAAGTAATAAGTAATAAGTCAGGCGGGGACTGGCAACATTTGGCCTTGGGGGCAAGTACAACTTGCTGCCCCATGGTCGAGTGGCCCCAGTCCACAATGCAGGAGCCCCAACTTCCAGAACAACCACACTCAATACCATCCTCTCCCACATCCACACATTTTCAAGAACATATAGTAAACATTTTTGACATTCATGCAACATATCGCTGAGCTATGTTTGTGGTTTTTTAAAGTGCCATGGCCATGAGAACGTTCCCCACATACCAAAGTAGTAACATGAATTTACCAGGATAATATAATTTGGTGAAATGTGATAGGTGGGATTAGAGCCCAGTATTCCTTGTGTCCAAGTTTGCAATTTGACATCAGGCTATAGCCATCTTCTCACGTTCAACCCCATGTTTAGCTTTAAACCAATGTATAGAGGTGGGGAATCTAGAGCATTCATTGATAGAGCAAAGGTATAGAGTAGGCAGCATGGCATTGAATTAAGTGCCAGGAACAAGCTGGCACAACAAAAGATGTATTCCTTTTACAGACTCTAACCTAGCATCCTGCTTTCCCAAAATGCGAACTCCATACCTGGCAGCATGTCTACACACCCCTCCACAACATAAGACCCTTGTTTGCCATTTTACCTCCCCACCAGTAAACAATTCTAAAATGGTTAATATTACAGTTATTTATGGAGCCACAGTGCCAACCTTGTTTCTTTCCCACTTTCTGTTGATAGTAAGACTGACAGAACCCTGACACACACTGAAATGCAGCCAGTTAAGAATCCTTAATGTTATTCAGGGGGAAGGTGCAGAATAACCCTCCATTATTCTCCCCAAAGACCCTACCAGTAATGTCTCTGTAAATCAGGTGCTGGGTGTTGGGTGGACCATCCCTGATCTTTTCATAAACCCCCTGAAAGAACTACTGGTTGGTAACTACAAGGTACCATAGAAACAGGAGTTTCAGGACTGCATCTTTCAGTATTCATCGTGTTTAGAGTGTCAACACAGATCTGAGTGCCTGCCCCTAACCCTGATTGGCTAATATTCTCCCTGCCTGGAATCTAACAACTTGCTGCCCCCAAGCTGCTTCCAATTCTAATTTGTGTAATCCGTGCAGCAGGTGAGTGCATCTTGGTCGTACAACCCCATTTTTGCCCTTATTCCACCACAAGCGTGCCCCCTGGCTATGTGAGCAGCATTCTCCCTTCCCTGCACCCACTTCCTGATCTGAGTGCCCGCCCCCAACCCTGATTGGCTAATATCCTCCCTGCCTCGAATCTAACAACTCGCTGCCCCCAAGCTACTTCCATTTGTAATCCGTGCAGCAGGTGAGTGCATCTGGGTCCTGCAACCCCATGTTGGCCCTTATTTTGCCAAAAGCATGCCCCCAGGCTCCGTGAGCAGTATTTTCCCTTCCCTGCACCCGCTTCCGAATCTGAGTGCCCACCCCCAACCCTGAATGGCTAATATCTTCCCTGCCTCGAATCTAACAACTCGCTGCCTCCGAGCCTATTCCATTTGTAATCCGTGCACCAGGTGAGTGCATCTCGGTCCTGCAACTGCATTTTGGCCCTTATTCTGCCATAAGCATGCCCCCTAGCTCTGTGAGCAGAATTCTTCCTTCCCTGCACCTGCTTCCTGATCTGAGTGCCCGCCCCCAACCATGATTGGCTAATTCTCCTCCCTGCCTCAAATCTAACAACTTGCTGCCTCTAAGCTGCTTCCATTTGTAATCCGTGCAGCAGGTGAGTGCATCTGGGTCCTGTGACCCCATTTTGACCCTTATTCCGCCACAAGCATACCCCCAGGCTCTGTGAGCGGCATTTTCCCTTCCCTGCATCCGCTTCCTGATCTGAGTGCGTGCCCCCAACCCTGATTGGATGCGCATCAACCTGATGAGTACACATCCGTTCAGCAGCATATTTGTGCGCCCATAACCCTAAGCTAGCTGCCTTTACTTATCCTCCACCCCAATCTCACTCCTACAGCCCCTTTCCCATCCCACTTCCTAGTTCTTCCCGCCCATCCGCCCTGTGAATGGCCCATTAGCTGTGTTGCCCAGGCCATTACCGACCTTCCAAGGGCAGCCCTCTGCCCGTGCAGCCACCTTTGGCTAAGGGCCCCAAGGCAAAGGACAGCTCCAAAGAGACGGAGAAGCAGGAACCTAATAGCCTGATGTCAACGAGCAACAACCAAAAAGTAAGTGTGGCAAGGGTGGGGACTGAAGCAATTACTTCATGCCAGACAACCCTACCACTCAACCTAGAAACCCTACTGTTGTAAATCCTGCAGCTAGAATGTATTCCCAATTAGAATGAGTGTGCCGAAATTACTCAACTGTGTTGAATCTCACATCTAGATAGTCTACACAATTATCATTGAGTGTACCATTACACCTTCACTGTGCCAAAGTTTCAACTTAGAAAGAGTGCCTAAAATCATCCTGTGGTATAGTTGATCTTAGAAAGTGTGTATAATAGCGTAACTGTGGTATAGTTGAACTTAGAAAGTGTGCCCAACATCATCCTGTGGCACAGTTGAACCTAGAAAGTGTACCTAATATCATCCTGTGGTATAGCTGAACTTAGAAAGTGTGCATAACATCATCACTGTGGCATAGTTGAACCTAGAAAGTGTGCATAATATCCTGTGGTATAGTTGAACTTAGAAAGTATGCCTAATATCATCCTGTGGCATAGTTGAACTTAGAAAGTGTGAATAAAATCATACTGTGGTATAGTTTAACTTAGAATGTGTGCACAATAGCGTAACAGAGGTATAGTTGAACTTAGAAAGTGTGCCTAATATCATCCTGTGGTATAGCTGAACTTAGAAAGTATGCTTAATATCATGCTGTGGTATAATTGACTTAGAAAGTGTGCCTAATACCATCCTGTGGTATAGTTGACTTCGAAAGTGTGCATAATATCATGCTGTAGTATAGTTGAACTTAGAAAGTGTGCATAAAATCATACTGTGGTATAGTTTAACTTAGAAAGTGTGCACAATAGCATAACAGAGGTATAGTTGAACTTAGAAAGTGTTCATAATATCATCCTGTGGTACAGTTGAACCTAGAAAGTGTGCATAACATCATCCAGTGGTATAGTTGATTTTTGAAAGTGTGCCTAATATCATCCTGTGGTATAGTTGAACTTAGAAAGTGTGCATAACATCATCCTGTGGTAAAGTTTAACTTAGAAAGTATGCATAACATCATCATGTGGTATAGTTTAACTTAGAAAGTGAGCATAATAGTGTAAGTGTGGTATAGTTGAACTTAGAAAGTGAGCATAATATCATCCTGTGATATAGTTGAACTTAGAAAGTCTGCATAACATCATCCTGGGGTATAGTTGAACTTAAAACGTGCGCATAACATCAACCTGTGGTATAGTCCAATTTAGAAAGTGTACATAATATCAACCTGTGGTATAGTTGAACCTAGAAAGTGTGCCTAATATCATCCAGTGGTATAATTGAACTTAGAAAGTGTGCATAACATCAACTGTGGAATAGTTTAACTTAGATAGTGTGCATAATAGCACAACTGTTGTATAGTTGAACTTAGACAGTGTGCCTAATATCACCACTGTGGTAATTAAGAAAATGTGCCTAATATCATCACTGTGGCATAGTTAAATTAAGAAAGTATGCCTAATAGCGTAACTGTGGTATAGTTGAATTTAAATAAGTGTGTCTAACAGCGTCGCTGTGGTATAAATGAATTCAGAAAGTGTACCAAATAGCGCCACTGTGCCAAAGCCTGAACCTAGAAATTCTACCCAATGGCATAACTGTGCCTAATATCATCACTGTGCAAAAACTTAAATTTAGAAAGAATTTAGAAGTGTGCCTAATTAGCCTCACTGTACCAAGGTCAAATTTAGAAAGTGAACCTAGTAACATCACCGTGGTATAGCTGAATTTGATACTGTGCCTAATAGCGTCAAAGTTTGAACTTAGAAAGTGTACCTAATAGCGTAACTGTGATATAGTTGAATTCTGAATGTTTGCCTAATTTCATCACTGTGGTATAGTTAAAACTAGAAAGTGTGCATAATATCATCAGTATGGTACAGTCAAAGCTAGAAAGTGTGCCTAATATCATCACTGTGGTATAGTTAAAACTAGAAAGTATGCCTAATATCACCACTGTGGTATAGTTGAATTTAGAAAGTGTGCCCAAAAGCATAACTGCGATATAATTGAGCCTGAATAGTGTACCTAATAGTGTAACTGTGTTATAGTTTAATTTTGAATTCTGAAAGTGTGCCTCATATCATCACGGTGGTATAGTTAATTCTAAAAAGTGTGCAAAATATCACCGCTCTTATATAGTTGAACCTAGGAAATGTGCCCAATAGTGTAACTATGGTATAGTTGAACACAAATAGTGTGCCAAATAGACACCACATGTGTGCCGCACTTATTTTGGTGCATTGAAAAATGTAGGCTAGGTGGTTTTATTCACTGACCAGCACAATATGAAAATTGAAAAGGTGCTGTATAGCAAAACGTTACCCTTGTCGTGTGTTCTTAAAGTACTTTCATTAGGGTCTGGTGTCAGCTCATGATGCACATGCATTGGGCAATAGCAGGCCTCAAACACACAATTAATTTGTATACAGGAAGATAAACTGTGGGATGCTGCTAGTTCTTTCTACCCTACTTCAGTTTCCCTGTATGTGCCGTTCAGTTACATGCATTGGGTCGTCATATGTATTGTTTGTTGTAGCACAAGTGTGTATTAAGTCTAGATTTGTGAGGTAGTTATTACATGTGTAACATTACACAATCACCCCTGACATCTTGCTACCAACATAATAGCAATAACCCCTTGTAGGTAGGGATGTTTTAGGGATATTATTTTCATTTGTGATGCCATCAGTGATGTCATCAATGATATTTGTGATGTCATCTTTGATGTCCTGGGTGTTAGTCTTAGCAATGCACGTAGATGGTGCTAGTTATGGTTGATTAGCTTACTATAATGGGGGAATGTCCAGTGGTGTTTGGTTGCACTGTGAAGTATAACATTCCTTTAGTGAAATGTATTTACTGAATGTACATATATAAGTATGCCAGGGAAGGAAAAGAAAGGGGCTAAACACGTGATGTCGTCATTGATGTCATCATTGACATTTGAGATTACATTTTTCATGGTCTGGGTGTTAGTGTTAGCAGTGCACAGGGGTGGTGGCAGGGTTGGGGGCTTAGTTTACCATAACTGTTGAATTTCAGGGGTTTTTTGGTTTTAATTTGAAGCATAAAAGGGAGGTGGAAAGTTTTTTGTAGTGAAGTGTACAGGTTTTTGTTAGGGCAACTTAACCATAACGTCCCCTCAACAAAGTTTTTTTTTGTAGTGAATTTCACTGGTTTTTGGGAGGGCAACTTAACCATAATGTCCCCTTAACAAAGTTTTTTTGTAGGGAAATGTATAGGTTTTTGGAAGGTGGAACTTAAGCATGAAATTGTGGCAATGAAGTTGTTGAGCAGAATATACACTGTAATCATGTGATTTTGAGAGATATGTCGTATAATCTACGTACTTGACATGCATTTTACATAGGACATACAGAACCCCCTCCCTATTGATATTGGAAAGGAACGGACTGAGCGCCTGTTTGCGGACGGGGTTGGACAGGATCAACATTACCCAAAGAGGCAGGGGGTAGCTGAAAATGTACTATTGTCTTACACAAAAAGTGTGCAACGTAGAAGAAGGACATAAAGATATTAGAAGTAGTAATAAGTAAATATGGAAACCTGAAGCTGGGACAAGAAAATGACACATTTAATAACCATGTAGAATGAAGTGGATGGCACCATAAAAAAAAGGATGCCTTCAGCGTAATCACTTCACAGAAACTCTGCAGCCTGGATCAACAGTGGACGGATGCAGTAGGACAAAGGGAGATTACAGCAAAAGAGTGAGTGCAGGTCATTTTTTTATATGGGTGAGGTTTTGTTTTGGTATGTGGTGTAGAAATAATAATTTCTTTCTGTTGTTTTGACTCAGAAATGGTTAGTACTTTGGAGTGGCTGGAGGAGTATTTCCCGCATGGGGAAATGTCTGAAGACAGTGACAATAATGGTACACATTGCTCTGCATATGCAAAATAGTGACAAGTGTTTTAGAGGCATTCAACTTATGTATTTTTTATTTTAACAGACCAGGAAAGAAAAGAAGAAAGGGAAACAAATGAGACAGAAGAAGACAGGATAAAAAGGATAGAGCAGAAAATTGACATATTGAACAAGAATTTTAAAAGTTTATGGGAGTTTGTGGAGGACTGTGTGAGAGGAAAAGTTTGTTACCATTGCCCCACCTGCACCTGCCCTGCTTCTCCATTCCCTAATGAACCTTTCCCAAACCTTGAACAGGAAAATAGATGTCTTGACGAAATATCCATCCCTTCTTCCCCTCACAAATCTTCTCCTCATAACCAGCCTGTGTTGAATCCTAATTCCCCCATATTTGTTTCAGTGTCCGCTTCCCCTGCTATTTCTTTAGATTGATGTGTGTGTGTGTGATTTAAATGTTTTTGTACAGTAGTTGTAGAGAAAGAGTTTGTGTGTAAATCTTTTTTTTAAAAAGACGTAAAATGTTCGCGAACAGCACGCCTGTTCGACCTATCCGCAAGGAATGGAATGTGGGTGCTGTAAATGCAGTACACATACCCTTACTAATGTCAAGTAAGAGGGATGTGATGTGTGACTGCACCATTTGTTGAAATTGTGCGTACATTAACAGAAAGTGATGTCCAAAGGATATAGTACCTCGCCGTACCGCTTGGAAACGAGATGATACATGTTCGTAGAACACACCAGATGTCCGGAATGGGTGTAAATGAGAAAAATGGGAGTGTGTGATGGACAGTATAGAAGTCCGTATCGGGTGCAGCCAAAATGGTGCCGTCCGTGGAACAGGCGCGGTGGCCAGCAAGTTCGTAGGCAAACAAAATGGACACTGGAACTGTCCGTACAGTGAACATAGCATGCGTGCACATACACAGTACAAACGTGAGTATAGCGAACATCGTGCCTGTCCCTAACTGTCCGTCTCACTGGTGTCGCACTTTGAATTACTTTGAGAACCCGAACACTGTCCGTAGGACACATGTGAGCATGCGCACATTTGATTCTTTGCATGTGCTGTCCAGGGGACTTTCATTACTGTCGCGGATGTGTTGAGGAAGTCATCATGTGACCGCACCTATGCTGAGTGTGGGGACTAATTTGCACGGTTGGTGTGCTTCCGCAACAATACAAAAGAACTTGTAGACACAAGGCAAAGTATTGAAGAGTGTAAAAATGTAATATCACACATCCCAGACAATGGCTCACCTCAGGACATGCTGTGTAAAATTTGTGTACCGCTTTGTAGGGATGAAGACGGTCACGAGGCACACCCCTGCACCCCTACAAAAGGCCACAGCCCCGAGCGCATCTTCATTGTCCTTCTAACTATAGCAGATTGAGGTGTGCTGCCTTTACTGCTGTAGTGACCAAAAGGAAACTAATCGGTATGGCTACCATGGCTGCTGTTGGGTCATTAGCCTCTGCACCACCCCAAACCCGCCACCACCACCTCACCAAGGGCCTGCAGAGAGATATATGGGTGAGGATGTAGAGATCGAGGAAGAAGAGGAGGAAGTGAATGAAGTGGAGGAACTTCACACTAGGAGCACTCGGCGGGAGTCATGGGTGTGGCGGTTGTTTTCCGTTTATGGGAGAGTACCAAAAGCACGTGCGAACCTGGTGAAGTGTGACCAGTGCGAGGTGGTGCTGAGTCACGGGAGATTTGTTGCATACAGTTTTGGTGCAACAACCTTGAAGCGACACCTCACTTCGTTCCACACTGTGGACATTCGCAAGGTGGTGCCATGTGAAGAGTGTAGGCGTTTGAGTTCCTCCACAGCATCCTCGGTGTCCGATCTTCCCACCACAAGAGACACTCCTGTGGGGGTGCGCCTCCCTCCAGCTGCATCACAAGCCATTCGCAATGCTGTGACCCTTACCTTTCAAAGGTGACAGTAGTGTGCACGTATTGTGATGCAGTACTCTGCAGGGGGGAGAGTTTTCATAGTGCTTTTGAGGCTGCAGTCACAGAGCACCAGAAGATCTGTCCCTTACCTAAATAAAGCTCACCGTAAATCTTTCTCTGTTCAGGTGCCCTTTTTTATCCCCGTGGCTGGTGTCCCTTCCTTACCCTCCTTGGGCCTCTTCTCCTAGTGTGCCGTGTGCTGTTAAGCAATGCAAGTAAAAACAACAACAATTACAGAAAAGGCTCTTTTCAGAGCCACCTTTCTCAGTATAACAATAGAACTATGAAGTGACGGTCGTAGACCCCTGCAGAGTTCTGAAAAAGTTTGCGGACAGTCGTAGGGGAAAAAAGGGAGGGTGCAAGCAGAGCAAACGCAATAAAGTGTACGTTGAGAGTAAGTGGCGGCTCTGAAAAGAGCCTTTCGGTGGTGTGTTGTGTGGGTCAAAAACTGTGGATTGCGGAAAACGGATTGTCAGATAGGTTAGTGTGATTGCAAACGAGTTTGCAATGCATTTTGCACATTGCGAAGAAAGATCTGATTACCAGCATATGTGAGGTGGACTCCATCTCTGCGGAAAATGAAAGTGCTGCGATAGAAAATGTTTTCATTGTGGAAGGAGGACATGCCAACATCTCTTAAAAAGGCACATAGAGCCTTATTTTCATTGCGTCTCGCTTTCTCCATTTGTGGACCAAACGCAGAAGAACGCAGCCATATTTGTCTTTGTGCAATACAGGATAAAATTATTTAATAATTTGAAAACATGTCTATGAGCTTTGCGAGTCCTTCCTTCATTGCAAATTGCAAAGAATTTCCAGATACATGGTCTAAACTGTTTCCTCCGCAATGAATGATCAGTATATCTGGAGGACGCTCTGTTAGTAAAGTAACACAGAGAGGTACCAAGTCCAGCCATCTCATGCCACGCACGCCATGCCAGTGCACTTCCGCATGAGGAAATCCGAGATTTGTAGATAAACTGCAGCTTTCAGCATGCACTCTCAACCACGAGTCTCCCAAAGCCTGTGAGGGAGAAGATGGTATTACTAAAGTACATCAGTCAGAACACACCTACTGAACTTTATGGACCAATCGCTATCTCCGCTCATTCTCATTTAAATGCGGCTCCACCCTTGAATCCCCGGTGGTGATACGTGCTGGCTGCTAACTACCGCCATGTTCACGGACATGTACAGGATAAGAGTGTGGCAACGGTACATTAAAGTACTATTCCCCTTTTTCCCCTTTAAGATAGGCTCTGAAAAGAGCTGTTTTTTTTTTTTTTGGCCAGATACCATACAGACATCTGGTATTTTATCTATTTTTTTGTATTTTTTGTCCTTGCTTTACTCTTGCAAACATTACAGAACCTTCTCTAAAGCAAGCCGTACGTTCCAAAAGAACATCACATTTCCCAAAAAAGATAGCGCAACACCATCTCCATCAAAGTAATCCGCATTGCTTGGAGCAATGTTATCGTGGCTGCAAAAAAAATACCAGCTCGTAGCATGAATGCACGCATGCCACGATTGATGATACACTTCCCGATGCTTTGATCTGGACAGGAAACAGATTTGTTGTTCCATTGTACTCTCGGGAGTAAAGCAGAAAATATTACTTTCATTGTTGGGAAGATAGTCATGAGTGCTTCAACCAACTGTGCCAAATCTGCCAACAAAGTATGTGAAGTCACGAATACCAAATGGCAAGCACCGTAGTGCAAAATTACCATATGAGGAGTGGTCATTCTACGCATGTCTCTACAAACTTGCAGAATTGCCGAAGCATTGGCATCAGTGTCAGCGCTCCACTCCACCTCCGCTCCTCTCACATCGAAATGGTGTGCCACATGCCTACTCTCGGCATAGTGTTGTAAGCCTAGCACAAAAATGTCCCCAAGCATCAAAACCCAGACCCTCTCCACCTCTGCCATGTTCAGTGTGCGCACCGTCTTTCGACACAAAAGAGTAATGTGAACATCTGATTGGCTGATGCCTACAGTCGCCTTTCAATGCAGGATTTGCTGTAGAAACCCGCGTGTGACACGCCCTACCAGCGGACAAGCGTTGCCTACGTGCGGCACGTAACTCTTACCCAGTCCTTGCACCCTTTCTACAATGGTACCAAAGCGAGTCCCTCATTGGACGCAACCAAGCGGTCGCCCAATCATCCACCAATCACATAGAACATCACTAATTTTAACTCCATCATCAACATTGCGCACTTCAAAATTACTGTCGATGATTCTTAATGGAAGTCGCATACCATTGCAAAGCACCTACTTCATAAGCTACTGTGCAAGGATTGCAAATTTCTACGTACAGCTCCATGCATGTCCACATGCATGAGTATAGAGTACAGGTATGTATATATTAATCATAGAACATGTGGAATACTTATGATTTAATTCAGACAAAATAATGCCGCTAAATGTCCATAGGGAATACATAACAACGCTCCCCCTTTAAAGTGCAAGATGTTTGATTTGTCATTAACAAATCGCACGACTGCTTACTGTCTTCCACATAACCTGTTCATACGTTGCAAGCATGTCTATTTAGGGCAGAAGTCAATTTTGTATGTGAAAACGTCGGAGTTGTGTACTCTACGGCCTACAGTAATACTACTTGCAATGTGATTGTATGAGAATAGTAAGCGCTCCCTATTGTGATGGTGACATTTCCTTCTGAGGGTCTTCCGATTTTTCGACATTGTGCTTTTAATTTACAAGTAGAACATGTTTCCCCATCTAGTACTATGCCCTATCGCTTACAAACCTCTCTCCTATGCATAGTACACTTTGTAAACAACAAGGCATTTCCATACCCTTAAACGTTTTAGCTATTTTGAAGGACTTTCAAGTGCCATATTGCAAGTACTATGCAAAGACTGCACAGAGTGATGTGAAATGTACACATGCACTGGGTTTAAATATGAAAGTTGAATGCTCTGACAAAAGAAGCATAAATAATGTCTACAGTGTCATCACTGCTGCAAAAACACAAAGTAATTGATTTTTTTGAAAATTCGCAGTAAAGACTACTCTCCTGAGAATCAACAGCATCTACACTGCAGACGACATATCCGAGGAAACCTGATCATCTTGCACAAAAAAGTAAGTACAGTACAACCTTTATATTGTAACTACTCCTCAAAGAGGCTGCATGGGTTATTTGTTTATTTTGAGCACCAAAGCAAGCATTGATTTGTAAAACATTCTACCTACAAATATCCATTTATTGAACAAAGAATAACAGGCAGAATGGCTGACAAATCCCTGTGTGTTTGGTACTCAAATAACATACGTAATCCTTAGAAGGTTATATTGTGAAAAGAAGTTGCTGTAGCAAGTTTTTGGCATTTCGGTTATTAATAATGATTCTCGTCACAAGTAGGCCACTTGGTACTCTCATCTGAAGCACATTGTAGTAGTATACATACAGTAAAGTAGCCTTACCAAATCATTGCTAGAGTTCACTGCACGTTCACACACCATGACAAAGAGCTTCCCCATCAGACTCATGCAGACATGCACACTGCACACATACATTGGACAACAGACAAAAGTATATTTTTTTTCTCAACAGACACCAAAGAATGCCTACCAAAAAGCAACTCCGTAGAAAGGAACGCAGAATTAGAGCAAATAAAAATAAAGGTGCCTAATGTAAGCATCCACCTGTTGTAGAGTTTGTAGAGAATCTTGGTACCAACCAGCTAATGCAGTTGGGTAACAAAATAAAGGAATTCTCAACTACCGAAACAGTACCTCCTCCATCAAAAGGTGTCACAAACACAGAAATGTTGTCAAAAAAACGGCTGCCAGTACAGCTAACAATGTTCCTAATGATCCTGATAGTGTAAGAAGAACCCATAGTAAAAAAAGTATTTTAGCAAAAAATGTTTTGTCACAGAGTCCTTCAGAATCTACTAAGACGAGGACCATAATCATCCTCACCCCTTAAAACCTACCGTAGAAAGTTAATCCTACAAGCTCTCATGGACAGTGCAAACCTTCTCAAAAGGAAGTTGGATGAAAGCACTAACAAAACTAATTACCAAACTACAAAAGGATCTCAGCAATAAATGGAATGTGAACAAATATAATTTCTTGCATGTTTGTGGTGGTGAATGGAGTCACACAACAACCACAGAGCCATATTTTAATGAAGAAGCATACAAACAAAATCAAACAAACACAATTGCCATCCATAGCAGTAGACGAGGGTATGAGAAAATCAATACTACCATCATGGAACAAGAAACACTGCTTACAAAACTATCTCCTGAAAACTCAGAATTACCTATCGATTCAGCAGAATCACACCATAAGTATACAAATGGCTGTGCACATCAATGTGTGCCATTCCAAACAAAGCTTTCATATCTTTACGTCAGATCCTCAATCAATATGTAAAAGGTAAAGACAAAAGTAAAATGAAAGTGCTGCAAAATATGGATATTTGTTTCCAGTGCGGAAAGACACAGGACTAAAAGGACATTCATTAGCCTGCATTTCTGGGCCTATTTGCAAAAGTACCTTCCATGATATCAAAAGAATATCAGTACTTCATTCGAATGTAAGAAATTTAGTTTATAAAATATGCTATGCAAAAAGTCCAGCTTCAGAATTAGGCAATTCAAATACCACTCTTCTGCATGGTACACCCAAATACCTACAAGTAAAAATTGACCGTATTCAGAAAAAATATTTTGGAAGTGAGAACCACTTACAAAATGAAAAGAAATAGTAAAATTTAAAAGGTCATCGGCTGAAGTACCAAACCATGTGTGTGTGTGTTGCCGCAGAACGTTTTACAAAAGGAACACAAAAAATGTGGACATAGTATACAAAATAGAAGACAATGAAGACTCTAAATGGTTTGAATTAGTTTTGTACCTTTTAGCTGAAAACAAATATGAAATAACTGAACACCTAGTATGTTGCAGTTACTTAGACAACAACCACACTCCTTCACGTGCTAGTACAAATAATTTGGAATTGTTTCCATTACCAAAAATCCTGCCTCAGCTCAATTTTTATGACGGCATAATAATTCAAACAGTTCACCCATTTCAAGCAATTATACGGCTTCATCCAAAAACAGCAAATTTACCTTCCTCCTAATTGTTGAAAGGCATTTGTGGCAAAGTAGTTTATTTGCCATTAGATCTAACCGAAAATGTACACACTCTAGGAGTGGAACGTTCAATAGAGCATTCTTTTATAGTCTTGGTAAATGGAGTACCAAACAAGGACAAAACAAGTTGGCAACAATTAGTGGACTTACACAAAGTTAGACAAGCATTCCAATATCTAAAAGACAATAATGAGTACTACAAGGAAAAAAATATTGATGAAAGCTTAAGGGAAACAACTGAAATAATTCATGAGCCATCCAAAAACTGGACAATTCAAACTTCTGGATCCAGCTACAGTATCCACTCTTTTGGACCATTACACAATTCATCCATTGCATTCCAATGAAAGCATAGATGATGCACTAGAAACTTACCAAATGCGACAAACCAAAGGGTCACCAAATGAGTATTTGGAAAAAAAGTATAGAAGCACATGCTTTTCCACTGCTATTTCCTACGGGCAAAGGTGGAAGATACGATGATAGACCCACTCAGATTGGTGCATCAGAATACGGCTCATTACCAATGTATTTGCAAGATCCCAGATTTAGACAAAATGTGGAATACATATTCCATCTACTCTATGAATGTGAATTAGCAACACTATGTTATGGAGTTACACACATTCTTAAATCTGGAACCCACTTTCAAAATATGTCAGCTACGCAGTTAATACAAAAAGTACAGGAAAAAGATGAGGTTTTACAATCAAGTATAACAAATTTGTTTGCAAACATGCGTGGTACAAAGGAATACTGGTTCAGACGGCACAGAGACGTGCCTTGCATGATTAGAAACCTTGGACCACGACTTGGTTTGTTACGCTAAGTTGTGCAAAATATGCATGGGAAGATTTATATGAGTTCCTACGCATAGCAAACAGCAACAAAAACAACATACATATATTAACACCTGGAGAACTTTGCTCTCTAGATTCAGTTAATGTCTCAAGATATTTCCATCATTGTTTCATTGCAATGCTAGACTGTACTTGCAATAAAACTGTTCCTCCCCTTGGAGAAGTGCAGCACTTCTTTTGCAGAAAAGAATATCAAGCAAGAGGAGGAGCATCACATATTCACATGCTGTTAGGGATCAAAGGTGCACCGAAATTAGGGCGCGACAGTGATAGCACTGTTTTGCAGTTTATCCAAAAATATGTCACATGTGAAATCCCTTCACAACAACACATAGAGAGCTGCATGGGCAGATTTTACAATTTCAAAGACACAAATGTGGCAAATATTGTCGCAGCAAATACAAAAACAAAGGTAAATACTAACACCAAATGCCACTTTGGTTTCCCTAGACCACTTACAGAAACAGATGTAGTAAACAACTTCATGTCTTCATTTCGACATAGTGTTAAAGGTATATCACCTAACAAACACGTATTACTTAAAAAGAAGGGAATAATCAAAATATATCGATGATTACAATCCAATCATTGCCCTGTTAAGGAATGCAAACATAGATGTGCAGTACATTGCAGACAATTCAACTGCTGTTGCACGATATGTTACAGCCTACTGAACAAAAGCAGAAAAAAACAGAGCTTCAAGACCTCTGGGATGACCTAGCATCAGACAAAACATTATCACAGAAATTGTACAGCTTAGGCATAAAAATGCCCTCCCATAGAGAATGTGGGGCCTATGAAGCAGCAGATCGTTTAACCGGCACTGCTTTGTATGGAAAATCAGACAACATAGTATGGCTCAGTCTTGGTCCTGCAAAATTAGAAAAAGAGTGTTAAAATCATATGAGGACATAGAAAAAATTGCCAGAAATGATCCCAACAGCCAAGACATTCTAAAAAACAATTCACTGGACACATACTATCCAAACAGGAGTACCACTCTGGAAAGCATATGTCTATACCACATAGCTCAAACCTTTGCATACAAAAATAATGTAAAACCCGATGAAAGCAAACGTAGATATAGAGTGACCGATTGTGAAGGGAGCTTAGTGAAAGTTAACAAACAAAGCTTAATTAATCATGTAAAATTGTCATTAAAAACTCCTCAACAGAAAGAACTGCATTAAATGTCTCTGTTACAACTTTTCAAACCATGTAGAAAAGAGGAAGAAATACTAGATAATTATGAGTGCTATGAAGATGTTTTCAAAGCAAATAAAAGCACTATCACCAATGTGAACTTTACGCAGTACAAAACAATGTTACACAATGAGCAGGAACAGGAAGAAGAACTTCAGGCCCAACTAGATAAAGACTCTTCTGACAGTAGTCAACCTTCTGTAACAGGAAGTCAAGAACATATTAGGACAACCACTAATAGCAAATGAGGCTGAAGTAGCTATGGCAGAAGTAGAAAACACCATGTATCAGTATTAAGAAGATACAGAAGACTTAACTGTACAACAAGCAAAACTTAACAAAGATCAGCGCTCCATTTTTGAAGACGTAACAAAACAAATTGTACATGGTGTACAACACGAAAATAAAGAATGTACCTGCCAAAATTACAAACCTATACAGCTGTACGTCAGTGGTGAAGCTGGATCAGGGAAAACATTCTTAATCAAAATCATCAGCAAGTTCCCTCAACAATTAACAAACAACAAACTGTCAGCTGTTGTAACGGCCCCCACAGGTTTAGCTGCCTACAACATAGGCGGTGTGACTTTACACCGATTACTACTGCTTCCAGTAGAGCATCAAAATAAATTAGACTACTACAAACTTTCTGCAGAAGCTGCAATGGAATTATGTAGAGTATTGAACCAAATTAAAATTTTACTAATAGATGAAGTGAGCATGGTCTCCAACCTAATGTTGGCTTTGATTCATCTCAGATTGCAAGAAGTACTTAAAAATAATAACGAAGGACTCTTTGCAGGGAAACACATTACCGTTTTCGGAGATCTTCTACAATTGACACCAGTGAAAGGTGAACTGATTTTTAAAACCTTAGGCCACAAACTCTGCCGGAAAACTGTTGGTAGCATACGTAATGTTAACCTTTGGCAACATTTCCAATACAGAGAATTAACTGAGAACATGCAGCAATCTGCAGATTTCACTTATGCCAACATCTGAAACAGTATTAGAGTTGGTGTATTATCGCAAGAAGCACAAGTTGTATTGAAAAACCAGCATATACATACACTTTATGGCGATAATGCATGTGCAACTGATGTTATGGAACAAATAGCGCACAAAAAGGTCAATTGTATGGCCTTAATGCCAACAGGCTGGCGCAAGCAGGCACAAGCGTGAAAAAGGAAGCGCGCATGTTTTTCTCGGGATGTGTGCCAAACCTCTGCGTGGCACACACGGGTGCACACGTCATTGCAACATCCTGAACGCCGTTCGCAACGCGCACAGGGGAAGCGCACAATGTCTGCGCACACACCAAAAAGGGGACGGGACACAGGGCGTAACATGCGGAATGGGGAACAATGCGTGAAAAAGAAGGCGTAACTGGGGAACTACTGCAGGGAAATACACGGAACGCCCACATGCACGCGAACAACCCGTATTCATGGTTTCAAATATGGGAAACCCGCGCATGGCAAAAGACGCGCATAGGTGTCAACGCGTCCGCCACACAAAGGCAGGCGGAAGCATCCCCACGCACAGTATAAAAGTGCGCGTAAACAACAAACATGTATATACAGCTACGATGAATGCCCCATTTGTCGCAGCACGGATCGTGGGACACCGCAGGAGGAGGAGAATAGCCAGGGCCTGCATGTTTTTCCCCTGGACTAGCCGTTTTGGGATGTCTAATGACCACGTCTATGGGAGGTATAGGTTTTCACCTCGTATCATCCTAGACCTCGTCAGGGAGTGGGAAGATGACCTTACATCCCCCACCCTGTGCTCCCAAGCATTGAGCCCCTAGGAGAAGGAGCTCAATGTCCTGCATTTTTTGGCCACTGGGTCATTTCAGAGGACTACTGCCATAGTGGGTGGGGTCTCACAGGCCACACAGTCATGCTGCCTACACCAGGTGTTGGCAATCATCACTGCACGCCCGTCAGTCCGCAGGCATATATACATGCCCAGAACACCAGCAGAAAGGCAGGCCGTGGTCCAGGACTTTTACAGAGTGGCACACTTCCCCAAAGTGCTTGGTGCCATAGATTGCACCCGTGTGGCGCTACGTCCACCTAGGGCCACTGAACACATCTATCGAACCCGCAAGCACTGGCATTCCATCAACGTGCAGGTTGTATGTGATGCTAAAGGAATCATCACCGCTGTCTATGAAAAGTACCCTGGCTCCACCCATGACAGTTTCATATACAGAATGTCCGCCCTGAGCCGGGCCCTGGAAGCTGGGCAGCATGGTGACACATGGCTCCTAGGTGAGTACAAATGCCTGTGCACATGCATGCAAGTCACACACAGACAAATACCCAAACCCTAATAATCTCAACTATTATCACCTCCCCAGGGGACAGTGCCTACCCTCTGAGCAACCTCATGATGATGCCAATCCGGAACCCCACCACACCACCCCAGATAAGATACAACGATGCCCATATTGCAACCAGGGGCATAGGGTAGCGCACATTCAGAGTGCTCAAGTCACGCTTCCGTTCCCTTGACCGCTCTGGTGGGCAACTACTATATGCACCCCCAGTAGTGTGCAGGATCATTGTGGCAGCATGTGTCCTGCACAATGTTGCAACATGGCGGGAGGTACCGGTGGACATGGTGGTGCCCCCACATCCACAACCACAGGCACAGGCGCTACCCATGGGAGGGGACAGGGCACATGGCGAGGCAGCCCGGACCCAGCTTGTGGCCGCATTCTTCACCTAAACTGTCACCCCTGCGGAGTGCACAGAGTCCTGGCACATACCAGGTGACAATCGATGATGACAAAGAGACAGTCAACTGTCACAACCTTACCACCCTGGGAATGTTGCCACGGAAGTGCTACATTGTGTGCATCCCTGGCTACTTAAACATAACCAATCCTGTGTGACCAAAAGGAACACATGCAAGGTGTGTATCACACACCCCTGCAAAACAGTCCATCACAATCCCTGGTATGTCACCCAAACCCTCCCAAACCACGTCACCCTTGTCTGCTACACCATGACATTGCATGCAATAGCAAAAGGCCAAACCATGACCAATAACATACAAAGTGACATGTCATACATGAAAAATGGCAACAGACAATGATGTCGGCCATGGAATCAAATGAAATGACTGACCAACAACCTCCCACACATACAAAGTCAGACACAAATGCTTTCCAACAGTCGTAGCATGAACACAACACTGAATGCCCGTTCACATGCACATTGGGCATGGCAAAATCCCGACTTACAAACCTGTGTGCTGTGTGTGTCTCCTGCAACACACTGCTCAGCACACAGCACTTTGATCAGCCATAGTGTTGCAGATACACCTTGAGCATCACATGGAAAAGACCAATGAAATCTACCACCAAATGACGCATGCACAGGGTACCCAAGTGGAAATAGATGATGTGCTGCATGGACACTGCGGGCCTGAGAATGCAATCTGTGTGCACTTGTGGCCATGGAAGCGTGGATGTACGTGTGGTGGATCATCGTGCAACTGTGTGTGTCATTAGGGACATGCACTCAATATATGCATGTGAAATCAAGTGACCCTCTGTGCCCTGTACACATCACATGTGAACATTGCGCATGTGAACACCCCAGCATGTCAAACCACACCAATCACCTGACACCTGAAAACTAAAGGTAACACAGGAACAGGCATTGAGCAGCAGAACACATCATGTACATAATACCCCACAATTACAATGTCAGAGTGTCCAAAACACTGTAGGCCAAGCTAACTATCCAACAACAAAAGGCCCTCCCTTACACATCACCGTGACCTTCTGCACAACTGTCTCTGGGGTATGTAGCCTTCTTTCTTCCTGGCTACAGGATCACCCTACCCCTTGGTCTCCATGTTCCACCTTGCGTGTAAATAGGGTCCAGCCCCCTCAGAGCCCACCTTGTCTGGTAAAATTAACAAACCGCAGATATCACCAAGTAGGCAAAACCACAAAGCAGGGAAAAAGGCTGTAAGCAACAAAACACCCTGTAAGAGTATCCAGTAGATGACTTGAAGTAGTAGGAAATGTCAAAGCACATGTACAAGCACAATGATAGAACAACCAAGGTAGCACAGTTGAACAATGGTCCAATAGGATGGGTACCATTTACGGTACATTACATACAATGATGATGCAACAACTGATGGGTAGTGTCACAGCTCCGGTGTCCAGGCACAGGAGTAGCACGAACCAACCACCCCCTCCGTGGTCTGGGCGCCTGCAAGGTCAAACTAACACAGGCCTCTGAGACCCCAGCGGGGAAGGAGGGTCAGGGGTATGTTGCATGGACAGGCATTGGTATTCAGGATAACCGGAAAGAGGGGCAGGAGAGTGAATGTGGATTTGCAAGGGAAAGTAGGCAAAATACAACTATTCAGTAAAGCACATACTCAATTACAGCAAACATGTTAATCATTGTACCAAATCAGTCAAATGCAAGCCAAAGAGACACTTATCCCTGGGGTGGGTGCTTGCCTCCTGCCTGCGCACTCTCAGGTCCTGTAACAGGAGCACTTCAATGCTGCAAAGAGAGCGTGAGTTACTAATCTGAATGTGTGTTTACAACACACACACACAACCCCATCCATGCCCTAAAGTAAGTGACTTCTCCACAAACAAACACACCTGTCTGCTGCCATGTACCCATACGTTAGCTTGGCCCGCCGATGGCACATACACTGTAAATGCAGTAAGGCTGGCGCATGTGGCCGCGCGGGAAATGGAAGACCAATGGGTAAAAAATCAGACATGATATAATGGTCCCTGGGTGAGCTGCTAGACGCATATAGCAAGGTGCAACTTCAGTACAAGTTTTATTCTGGCCGCCGCTGATTCAAATAGGTAGTGCACGTGGCAATTTGCACATGCAAATGACATGCACTCACCACAAATCTGTGCCTCGCTGGTCGTCCCTGTGCACTGTATTTGTTCCTGGCTAGGAAGGCTACTACCCTAATTACTCTGCTTCAATGGAGCAGGGGGTACTTGAGGATATGTTTGATGGCCCCTGCGTGTGCCCCTGACAACTTCCAAAGGCACTTGCCATGTGGCCCTCAACGCATGTCAGCTGTACTGTGTGCTTCTCCAACAATGCCTGGCAAAGGACCCCAGCACAGGTGCTACTTAGCATCTATGTGCAAGTGGCCTCGTGGAAGGTGGTCTGCGGCGTGGGCCCTTGTGTTGCTCACCTTGCCAGGAACTCCTGGAAACACGTCTGCTTCTGTCGGACGTCTGTGCACAAGCCCTGTGCATCTGCTTGCGCACACATCCACACGTCTGCACCAACGAACGTGGCCAGTTTCCTGGATTACTTGTCCCTTTGTCTGCTGCCAAAGGTAGTTTGGAGGCTCATCTTCCTGCAGAAAGGGCATTAAACAAGGCAATAAGGCTGGAAACTTCCTTGTGTGTGTGCCTACATGCTGGTTGTCACAGGGCCAGGTTACAGAGCTACATCCAAACTCCTCCCACCATCAGTGTCACTTTGACAGGCCAAGGGTGCAGGCTACTGTCTACAGCATGAAGTGCATCAAGCACATATATAGGCAAGAAAATGACATACATCACAATCCACATCAATTAATGGATAAAACAATCACATACTCACCCAAATTCATTACAGACATCGGGTGGATGAAATGCAACCAATCCGACTAGGGGTGTTAACACAAGTAGTACAGCGGCAGACAGGCCACAGTTATGAGGCGAGTCCAAAGCCCTTGTGTAATATTTTGTTACACCGAACCATCCTAGCGAGCCCATGGATAAGCGAAGCAGGAGTGGCCTATGTGAGTCAGGACCCCAAGCTGCAAACACATACACAAGACAAGCTTGAAGGGCCCAGCTGGAACAGACAGTGGATGCTTTCAAAAACCACAAAGCACCACACCATCACATGAAAGCACAATAGACAAATATTAAACTATATTAACTAATTAAACTAACAATGAACAACCTACATAACCTAATTAAAATTACTATCAAATAGTTGATATTAACTAACTAAACTAAAATCAAAAATCAAAAATGGCCACATAGGACATGTGAGGGAGGCACCTCGGAGGGGGGAGGTACAGGGTGCACCTCAACACCCACATGTGATGACGTTGAGGCAAAAAAAAAAACTCCATGGGCTCAACGCCTGCACAGCGTGACCTGTGTGGGAGATATTTCGTCGCCCGAGTCTGCCTCATCCAGAATAGGAGGACGAGGGACAGGAGCCCGACCACACTTAGGCACATCTTGCCCCTCGTCTGCCGGATGGGTGAGCCTGGTTCTGTGTGGCAATGACACGCAGGTCTGCATGCAGAACCTCCCGTGATACACGTGCTTCCTCTTGCAAGGTAACACATGTAACATGGAGTTCTTCCTGCCTGGTCTGGCTGGACAACTGATGCTTCCTCCCGGCAAGCACCTAGCTCAGCCGAGATGGTATGCTCAAGCTGCTCAAACCTCTCCTCCGACCGCACCGTCTGGGACGTCAAGAGGGTACCCAGAGTTGATCTGAGGGACTGATACTCAGCCCTCAGGTCCTCCATGTGTGCCTCTGTGTAAGCAGTAATTGCTTGACGCAGAGATAACATTTCAGCCTGGCGTGCCCTGTCAGAGGCCGCCATGCCCAGCATGAGTGAGCTGGCCGTGGATTGCGCCGCCTGCCACTGGAGAAGCACCTGCCTGGCAGGGGGAGCATGGATTGGGCCACACGTTCCATGCTCACAGCGATGTTATCAAATGCTGCCCCCTGATGTTCTGAATTGGCAATCATGTCTTGCTCCCACTCAGTATACCTCAGTGGCGCGTGGCCACCACGTTGCTGGGCTTGACACCTGCGGGACCCAAGGACCTGGCATCTTCACTGGGTTGGCATCGCCCGCGGCTGCACGACTACATGCCCCCGTCTACGTGATGTCCCAGGCAATCAGCGACTGGTGTGGAGGGTGACCCTGTGTCCCGATCCACCACAGGCAGAGGTCCCACCACCGTCTGGCCCTCAGTGCAGGTGTTGCGATAAGAGGAGTGTCCACATCAGAATCACTCACCCCTGACGTATGGACCTGATGCACATCCAACTCGACATGGTCGTCAGAGTGGTCATCTGGGCTGGACTCATTGCCAGCCAAAGACAAGATGGACTGTAGCACACGTGGGTGCTCGTGGTCTACCACCCCACGACCCCCACTTGTGCCGGGTTGTGGTTGTGATAACAACCCTGTGCCTGGCATGACAACACCATCCTCTGCCTCCATTGTGTCATCATCTGAAGAGTGGAGAGAAAACAACATTAGCATACATGTTAGAAGCACATAACACAGTCACACATGGCCATCACACAGACAGCCAACACATGAAGAAGACATGTCACACACAAAAGAGAACCTGCCATGCATGCCTGGTCAATTTGACATTGCATCAGTGAGTACACATGTAGAACGGTGTTAAATGTCTCAGAAGTGGGTTCATGCAGTGCAGAACATGTGTACTTTACTCACTAGCTACAAGAACAAGTACTTCATGATGTGTATCAAAACACGTGAAGGCAGTGCATGGGCAAGTTCAGCCATCACGTGCAATGTGCATGGAATGGGTTGCATGGCTACAAGCAAACCCCCCCGAGTGAAAATCCAAGGATGCCTTGCATGGTAGCAAAAGGGTGACCAGAGACCTGTGTATTGGCAGCCAGTGTTGACTAGCATCAATGGCATCATCTGAGTCAACTGACAACACAGCAGATGATGATGGGACAGTAAGCAGGACACATGACAAACCCTCAGTAGTACACCCATGTGTGCAAGACCCACTACACCAGTTGGACAGAGTCAGTGGGCCTGAAACTGGGGGAGGACTGTGCCCCACACAGACTGTGACACCCTAAACATGATATGATATGATATGATATGATATGATATGGCATTTGTAATGTGCCTATGCACAGTGTTTCAAGGCGTGATGAGGAAGGGAGGGGGGAACAAAGGGAGGACAGACAAACAATCCTACTAGGCCAGGTTTCATTCAGATCGTGCAAGTGCATGGGTAGAGGGAAGGGAAAAGTACAAGGGGAAAGGGAGGGGGGAAAGGTGCAGTACAGGGTAAGTAGAATAATAATAAATAATAAAAAGGCCAGCTGGTGGCAAGTGCAGGGGAAGTGCAGACAAGTGCTGGGAAGGGGGCTGTAGGGATACAGAGACAGTCCCACTTTGCAAGGGTTGCCAGGGAGGCAGTGCAAGTGGAGAGTGGCTGGGCAAGGGACCGAGATCGATGAGAGTGGCCCAGTTGCAGATTCAGTGCAATTTCAGTCAAGAATTAACAGGGGAGAGGGGGAGAGAAAGCAGAAGCAAAGAGGAAGGTTTTGAGGTGCTTCCGGAACTGGAGATGGTTCTCCTCAAGTTTCAGGGAGGCAGGAAGGCTGTTTCAGAGGGAGGCCCCTGTTACGGAGAGAGATCTACCCCCATCTCATTGCTTAGAGAAGCAGCTGACCCTGAGGGAGTTAGAGGCGGATGAGCGAAGAGCTCGAGAAGGAAGATATTTAGGAAGAGAGAGTTGAAGGTATTTAGGCCCCAGGCCCCAGAAGGCCTTGTGGAAAATGCAGAGGGCTTTGAACTTAATCCTCGCAGCCACTGGGAGCCAGTGTAGAGATTTCAGTCCTAGAGAGATTCGGTCCGTGGTCTTGAGGCCAAGGACAAGTCTTGCAGTCCTGTTCTGGATAAGTTGTAGAGGGCGGAGTGTAGAGGCAGGCAGATTTAGATAGAGGCTGTTACAGTAGTCCAGCTTAGAGAGAACCAGGGCTCGGGAGACAGTGAGCTTCTGGGGGAAGGTGAGGAAAGGAAGAATACCTCTGAGAAGGTGCAGCTGGTAGTGTGACTGCTTAGAGACGTCAGATATGTGAGGAGAGAAGGAGAGTGTGGAGTCGAAGATGACCCCGAGGTTTTTTGCCTTGCAGGTAGGAGCAGGAAGAGGGCCAAGAGACGCCGGCCAGAGAGCTGCAGGGAAGGAGGGAGTGGGTGTGCCGATGAGTAGAATCTCAGTCTTACTGTCGTTAAGGCAATAGTCATTGGCGGCACACCATTCCTGGATAGCAGACAGACAGTCTGAGATGAGGGAAGGAGAGGAGGAGGCCGAGGGTAGCCCGAAAATGAGCTGGGTATCATCTGCATAACACTGAAAGTTGGGACAGAGAACAGCGATGCGGTGGGCAAGGAGTGCCAGATACTGGTTGAACAGCCAGAGAGAGAGGTTAGATCCCTGGGGGACACCAAAGGTAGAGAAAACGATGTCAGAGAGGAAGGATCACAGTTGGACCTGGGAGAGTTGATTGGAGAGGAAAGAGGTCAGCCACGCCAGAGCCTGACCAGTGATGCCAAGGTTATCACGGAGATGGTTGAGCAGGATGGCATGGTTGACAGTATCAAAGGCAGAAGAGAGATCGAGCAGAATGAGAACACACAGAGTGTTGGAGTCAAGGTTTGAGAGCAGGTCCTCACGGATGTTCAGGAGAGCACTTTCCGTGCTTCTGGCAGCTCTGAAGCCAGACTGATGGTCATGAAGACTACCAAGAGATTCAGCATGGAGATTAAGCTGGGAGATTGCCAGTTTCTCAAGGAGCTTGCACAGGAAGGGATTGATGGAGATTGGGCGATAGTTCGCCAGGCAGGAGAGGTCAGAAGAGGGTTTCTTAAGAAGGGGTTGCACAAGTGAGTGCTTAAGGGGGGATGGGAAGACTCCAGAGGTGAAGGAGTGGTTGCAAAATTCGGCCAGGGCAGGACCCAGGGAGTCGATGTGGTCCTTGATAGTTTTTGAGGAACAGGGGTGAACCTGTTTCGACAAGACTTTCATAGATAATACTTGTCTGGAAACCTCGTCAGCAGAGAAAAGGGGAAAGGCAGAGAAGGAGGGAGGAGGGGTGGCTGCAGAAGGGCCAGAGGAAGAGCAGGGAATAGAGGGAGGAAGGTGATAGTAGGAGAGTGAGGACAGGATGTCCTGAGTTTTAGAGATGAAGTGAGAGGCCAGTGCCGTGCAGAGGGCCTGGGAGGGGACAGGAGAGGTATAGACTGCAGCAGGGTTGGCCAGCTCCTTGCAGATCTTAAACAGTTCGGCCAAATTGTTTGATGCCGCAGAGATGCGGGCTTGGATAAGGCTCTCGTCTTGGTGAAAACAGAGAGCCAGTATTGCCTTTGGAGCAGGCGGCAGGCCAGTTTGTCAGAGGATGAACATGAAGCACGCCATTTCCTCTCTGTCACCCTGCACTTGCGTTTTAGGGTGACGAGATCTGAGTCATACCAAGAGTTACATTTGGCTTTGGGCTTCAGGCGGATTCTCATGACAGGGGCAAGGATTTCAAGATTATCGGATATAGCAGAGTGGAGCGTGGAGAGGGCTGTGTCAAGGTGGGAGTCAGTCGAAGTGGGGGGGCCTGAAGGTGGCAGCAAAAGCCTCAAATGACACGCGCTTCATGGGTCGGATGACCGAGAAGGAGGGTGGCAGTGATGAGGGAGGCTTTGCCTGTGGGGTAGGGAGGGTGAGGTGGGAGGATAGGAGAAAGTGATCACTCCAGGAGAGAGGAGTGAAGAGAGGGACAGAGAGGGGAAGGTCAGAGGAGATCAGGGCATCAAGGGTGTGCCCTGCAGAATAAGTCGGCCCAGAGGGGAGAATAGAGAGTGAGAGAGAGTTGCAGAGGTCGGGAAAGAGTCCAGAGGGGGGACAGGAGGCATCCAGGTGGATGTTGAAGTCTCCAAGAAAGAGGAGTTGAGTGGTTGAGTACAGGAGTGAGGAGGAGAGATCCGCCCACTCAAAGAGGAAGGAGGAAATTTGACCAGGTGGCCGATAGATAGTAGCCACGTTAAGGGAATGGCTAGGAGAGAGAGAGTCGGCAGACAAGGCATTCAACAGAGGAGTAGGTCTGCATAGGAATGACAGTGGCAGGAATCCACTCAGGGAAGATAAGGATGTCATCTTTGATGTCCTGGGTGTTAGTCTTAGCAGTGCACGGTGGTGGCGCGAGTTATGGTTGCTTAGCTTACCATAACTGGCGAATTTCAAGGGTTTTTCGGTTTTACTTGAAACCATAACGTCCCTTTGACAAAGTTTTTTCACTGAATTTCATAGGTTTTTAGTAGCGTAACTTAACCATAATGTCCTTTGACAAAGATTTTTCACCAAATATATATATATATATGATGTATGACAAATTTGACCCTTTTGTCATAGGTCTAATTACCCTGACCCTTGCATCATTCAATCCTTTTGGTGTTGAATCTTCCACAGAACACACAGAGAACCATGTACACATGACATGTAGTGGCAGTCATGCCCAACACATGACACGAGTACAACAACCATGGCCTCGACAAACACGCAGCAACACTCACTGGACTGGGCATCAAAGTCCTGCATCTCTCCCACTCCTTCGACCAATTGTGGTGGTAAGAACTCTGCTACGAGTGACTCGTGCGGAGAGAGGTCTACCTCCTCAGGTGCCGACCCACTGCCAGTCACCAGAGTCATGTTGTAATTTGAGGTACGCTTCACCTTCGTGCTTCGTTTGAGGTCATCCCAACGCTTTTTGCACTCTTGGGCTGTGCGTACCTCATGGCCGAATGCACTCACATCTTCCGCAACTTGCTTTCAGTGGGTATCACGATGGGCAGCCGTAGTCTGACTATTCGGCCCCACTAGCATGCCACGGTTGTGGTCCCGCACATAGTCCACAAGGCAGTCCAGTTCCTGATTACAGAGAGGCTTCTTCCTCGGCATGCAGGAGGCCGTAGCTGTGTCTGGGGTCCCAGCCTGTACTGCAGGTGCAACCTTCCTCCTCTTGGACGCTGGTCCGGACCCTGGCTGGCAAATGCCGCCCTGATCAGTATGGGCAGTGGCACTGGTGGAATGAGCCGAGGGAGTGGTAGGTGGAACATGGAGTGAGGCCCTGACTTGCATCAGTGGCTGCTGGGTGCCCTGGAATGGACCCTGCACAGCAACATCCGCTGGGTCAGGGTCATTGACCAGGACTGTCCTGGTTGGTAGACTCACAACCGGGGTCGTGTCGGATGCATCTGCCCCTGCAGTTTCTGACACCCAGCTGGTCGGGCCAGCAGATGGAATTACAGACCCAGGGACACGTGCCTCGGTATGGGCAGCCCTGCGTGCACCTACGGTGTGCCTCCTGAACACCTGGAAATGTTCCATGGACTCCTCAAGTGCCAGCACAGCCTGTGCTGGCAGACCCAGAGCCTGGGTGGTGGTGTCCACGCTGCACCTGCAGCTACCACTACCCTTGGGCCCGTGGCAGTCGATGAAACGGACTGCCGGGTCACACGTGTGCCAGTGCCAGATGCGAGAACTGCATCTTGTGGAGCCGCAGGGGGTGGTGGCATGACTGCACCAACATGTGGCACAACATCGTCCCGAGTTGGCGCACCCCTGCCTCTTCCCCGTCTGCAGCCACCCTGGACACCCTGGAGTCCGCCTACTCCCTGGTCACCCCGGCCACGTCCCTGATCACGCCCGCCACAAGGAGGATGCCCAGCTGAGGCACAACTCACCTTTGGTGGCCTTCCACCCATGGCACAGATGTAGTAGTGCCGGCACAGATGGAGTAGTGCCAATGGGAGGTGTACACCACAATTGACCTGGGCAATTGGGGTAAAGGGGGTGGGATGCAAGATGTTAACAGACCCCCTGCACCTGCAAGGCTGTATGTGACCCCGGTGATGGAGTGACTGGTCACGCAACGCTCAGGCACCCCAATACTGCAGTAAAACCGTGCACGCAACCCTGCAGCCTACGTGCGTGGAATCAACCTCCCGCAGTACGCGGTGGCACACAGTAACACAAAAAACGCGTATGCCTGGGACACACAAAAACGGGTGTGATACACAGGGGCACCGGCAGTGGGATAAATAGCGTGCGCGACTCACCGTCTGACTAGCGCAATGCAGAAAAACACGCGTAGCCAATACCCCCGCCAAAACAAGAGATACGTCCTTGATAGCTGTGAAGATGTGATGGCGCGCAAAACAACACAAAGCAGGAACACACGTCGGTCTCCACAAAAGGCACATACAGTGAACTGCTGGCCTTGCACACCTTTAACCCGTGCTCAGGGAAACACCCGCGCACGTCACGTCACTTACACGCGTATGCCCTTTCCTCGGATTACACACATTCACACGCGGACGTGCAGTTTTTTCACGCGTGCTGAACCGCTATGCCCATGTCACGAGGGAAACGACTGCACCCGTAACGTCACAGAAGCGCTTGCGCACTAAGGGCCTTTGATCCAATGAAATCGCGTACGTGTGCTGACGTGCTTACGCGCTAAGGGCCTTTCCTCCAATTACACGCTGACGTATCAAGCTGGCCACGCAACAACACACGGAAGACCACACTCCTGCCCAGAAGGCCGAATTACTGCCCCCCAGATCCCTGAGCACACTCCCACCTGCCATCTGCTGCTGCCTGCATGCACCAGCAGGGATACCCCGTCCCAGGCCCGTCCGCAGGTGGGGGGGAGGCCCACGTCATCTGGCTCTCCACTACCTGCGGATGAGGAGTCCCATGACCGTATGGGCTCTGTCCTGATTGGTATTGCGTTGCGCACACGTGACATTCGTGATGATGTGCATGCTTCCTGGGGGGAGCATGCACACCATCACGAAGAGCTGCGTAGCATCATGGCATCATGGCACTGTTGGGAGGGGCCCTGGTCGGTGGGTTCCTACATGTGTCGCGCACTCTGGCGGACCTCTCCTCCTCTGTGGAGACTATGAGCCAGTTGTTCTCCCTGCCGTCTTCCGGCCCAGTTTCCACCAGGGCCCCCTGTGGACCTGGCCAAACCAACACAGCCAGCTTGGTGGAGATCCCATCCCTGCCACAGTCGGGAATCAGCGGTCCAGCAGGGGTGGACACCCCAGCAACTGGAGACCAGCAGATGGAGGATGTGCAGGCAACATCGGACAGGGCACATGGACAGCAGCAGCAGGCTCTAGGTGGTAGCATTGATGGCTCGGGGCCATCAACATCAGAGGGGCAGGCATCGGCCAGAGGGCAGGAGGACCCTGGAATGGGAGTGTCTTCCGTGTGGCTGCGGTTGGGCCAGCGGATAGATGCGTAGCAGCGGCAGGGGGAAGAGGCACGGCTCACCATGCTCAGGGCGGAGTTCTTCATGCATCGGGCATTGAGGCGGGCTGAGTGCCCCGAGGCAACTCGCAGGGAGTTGGAACAGGCCATGACTGCATCCCTGAGAGACCTTGGGGCCAGGGCAGTGGTCTGCCTCCAGGAGATTGGCATGCCCACCGCCATTGTATATAGTTAGATAGTGTTAGGTTTCCTTTCTTTTTTTTTCTTTTGGGATGCTTGGACAATGCCCCACGTTTTTGTACATAGTTTTTAATTAGGTAGGGTTTTATTTAGAGGTTTCAGTTCATTTGTTGGGCTCATGGACCCTGGTTTCAATCTGTGTACATAGTTGGAATGTGTCACTTGGAAGAAAACATTTTTGAACATCACCATGGATCAATAGATTATTTAATTTTGGTTTCCTTTGGATTTGCTTTGGTGGAGAAGGAGTTTTGACTAACTTTATTTTGGATTACTTTGGATTGTGACATCACTATTTCTTTTGTCTTTTTTGGACATGCATTTTTTTCTTATTTGAAATTATTTTCATGATTTGTTTCCATTGGATTAATTTTGTCCACAATACATTTTGATTTCCTACTTCCATGTGTGGTATTTACTCATTGGTTTACTGCATGTCACAATGTGGGTTTACACAATCACTGGCACCCAGTGTATGCGTGTGACGGACATGTGTTGATGTGCATAGTTGACTTTTGGTGTGTGACAAGAAATAGGCCTTTCAGTGTGGGGTGGATGGTAAACTTGATTGTGTCTCTAGACTGGGGTGGCATGCTGTGGGATTTTGGTGGACGTGAGGCCCATGAATGTGCTTCTTGATGACATGTTGGGTGGGGACATGAGTCGGGGCCTGCTGGCAGGTTCCCGTCAATGCTGGGGGTGCAGGGGGACATGAGTGGGGGCCTGACCATCAATGATGGGGGTGTGGGGGTGCTGGGGGACATGATTCAGGGCCTGCTGGCAGGCACCCGTCAATGCTAGGGGGGCAGGGGTGCAGGGGGACATGAGTCGGGGCCTGACCGTCAATGGTGGGGGGGTGGGGGTGCAGGGGAACATGAGTCGGGGCCTGACCATCAATGATGGGGGTGGGGGTGCTGGGGGACATGAGTTGGGGCCTGCTGGTAGGTGCCCGTCAATGCTGGGGGGTGGGGGTGCAGGGGGACATGGGTCGGGGCCTGACGGTCAATGCTGGGGGGGTGGGGGAGCTGGGGGACATGAGTCAGGGCCTGCTGGCAGGTGCCCGTCAATGTTGGGGGGTGGGAGTGCAGGGGTACATGAGTCGGGCCCTGACCGTCAATGCTGGGGGTGGGGGTGCTGGGGCACATGAGTCAGGGCCTGCTGGCAGGTGCCCGTCAATGCTGGGGGGGGTGGACGTGGAGGGGGACATGAATCGGGGCCTGACCGTCAATGCTGTGGGGGTGGGGGTGCTGGGGGACATGAGTCAGTGCCTGCTGGCAGGTGCCCGTCAATTCTGGGGGGGTGGGGGTGCATGGGGACATGAGTCGGGGCCTCACCGTCAATGCTGGGGGCTGGGGGTGCTGGGGGACATGAGTCGGGGCCTGCTGGCAGGTGCCCGTCAATGCTGGGGGGGTGGGAGTGCAGGGGGTCATGAGTCAGTGCTCACTGCTGGGGGCATGGCCAGGGTGGATGGGCAGCCTACAGGACATGACCAGGGGTGCAGGGTAGTCCCCTGTGGTGTGGGCTGGCTGCAGGGGCTGAGGAGGGGGTACAGGGCACACCTGGGAGGACCCACACTACCAAATCACATGTGAAATTACCCGCACACCCCGAAAATACACGTACCCCGCTTGCACAAGGCCTACCGCGTGTGATTCTCCACGCGCACCCCCGAAATACACATACCCCGCTCGCACAGGGGCAATTGCGTGTAAAACTTCCCACGCACCCCGGAAATACACGTGCCACACTCACACAAGACAAATCACGTGTAAAACTTCCCGTGCAACCCCTAAATACACGTACCCCCCTCGCACAAGGCCAATCGCGTGTAATACTTCCCACGCACCCCCGAAATACACGTACCCCGCTCGCAGAAGGCCAATCGTGTGTAAAACTTCCCACGCACCCCTTAAATATACGTACCCCACTTGCACAAGGCCAATCGCGTGTAAGACTTCCCGCGCACCCCCGTAATGCATGTACCCCGCTCGCACAAGGCCAATCGCATATAAAACTTCCTGCGTACCCCCGAAATACACGTACCCCGCTCGCACAAGTCCAATCATGTGTAAAACTTCCTGCGCACCCCCGAAATACATGTACCCCGCTCGCACAAGGCCAATCACGTGTAAGACTTCCCACGCACCCCCGAAATACATGTACCCCGCTCACACAAGGCCAATCGTGTGTAAAACTTCCCACGCACCCCCGAAATACACGTACCCCACTCGCACAGGGCCAATCGCATGTAAAACTTCCTGCGCAACCCCGAAATACACGTACCCACCTCGCACAAGGCCAATCGCGTGTAATACTTCCCGCGCACCCCCAAAATACACGTACCTCGCTCGCACAAGGCCAATCGCATGTAAGACTTCCTGCGCACCCCGTAATGCATGTACCCCGCTCACACAAGGACAATCGCATGTAAAACTTCCCATGCACCCCCAAAATACACGTACCCCACTCGCACAAGGCCAATCGCGTGTAAAACTTCCTGCACACCCCTGAAATTTACGTACCCCGCTCACACAAGGCCAATCGTGTGTAAAACTTCCCACGCACCCCCGAAATACACGTACCCCACTCACACAGGGCCAATCGCAAATGTATATCAACATGTCATGATGACGTCATATGCATGCAAGTTCACCCATAATTTTTGACAATTCTGTTTATAAGCGAGACACAGTCCATTACGTCCTGTAGCGACTGGCTGACAGTTTTCACCGGATAGCTGAGGCAAGCCCTATCCATAGGGTAATTTAGAAAGTTTCATATACTTTATTACTTTTAGGGAAGGTTGCACTAATGGGGTGCATCACTGATTGATCATTATCATTACAGGACCCTCTCATTTGTATCGCTTCTTAGCACTAGAAGAGATCCATCTGATGCTACTGTTTTATTCTTTTTTCAAGTGAGGCATTTCTGCTGTTTTCTAAATATATACATGTTTTCACTCAGGGCCTCATTACACGGTAAGCGGTAAGGGTTTACCGGTAAACCCTTACCGCCTTACTACGAGGTCCCTTTGCGAGTTGGAGAATTTAACGCCTGCTTTTTGCAGGCGTTAAAAACCAACCCGCAAAGGGACCAGGGAGATAATTACGGTACCACAATTTGCGGTGCCGTAATTAGCACCTTCCCCATTCCCATTATGCCCTATGGGGCAAAAATGGGAATGGGGAAGGGCAATGGGGGAAGGGGGAATTACCGCCCCACCAACCTTGGAATAGGGTGGTAATTCCCCTTTCCACCAAGGCGGTGCCGGTATTTTACCGGCATGGACCAAGGTGCTGTTAGCACCTTGGTCCACCGCCATCCGTGTAATGAGGCCCTCAGTCTCTAAGCACATACTCGTTAATTTTTTTGTATAGGTGTGTTCAACAGAGACATTGGGGGTCATCACGAGTTGGGTGGTAAGGGTTAACGGTCACCGGTAATGATGCTGGTGCCCGTAAACCCTTACCGCCCTATTCCGAGGTCCCTTAGCGGGTCCCGGCAGGAACGGCTGGTCTGACCAGCCGTTCTCTGCAGGTCCTGTCAAGGGACCTTGGAGCTAATAACGGGCCCGCATTTTTTCGCGCCCGTTATTAGCGCTTTCCTCATTCCCATTGAGCCCTACCGGGGCTCAAATGGAAAAGGGGAATGATCAACTGAATCGGGACTTACCGGTCCGCATAGGGTCGGAATGTCCCGGTAAGGCCCCATTCAGCCAGACCGGACCCAGACCGGGGTTTGGAGGCAGCCAATGCGCTGTTAGCGCCATGGCTGCCTCCAAACTCGTAATGACCCCCAATATTTTATACACATGAAGATGGAGATGCTAATCAGGTCTAGATGTGTATGAAATTAAATCATCAGAAAACATCACTGTTATATAAAAATATAAACACATGTTATACAAATGTTAATCGCTGTTACCTTATAGACTTTGAGTATAGACTTCAAGTATGTCTCTCAAATAACCTCACAGAATGTATCAAGCAGTAGAACATAACGACATGCATACATTGATTTGTCTGGAGCAGAATTGTTAGAAACCAAATAATATCTACTGTGTGTTTAAACACCTTGGGCCTAATTCACAGATGCGTTTTATAATGACAAAACCCCAGTGGAAAACACTCTGTGAATTTGTCACTTTGTGTGGTGTCTATGGTACTTAATTGATTATGCACATGATCAAATCACAAGTATTGTATAGATATTCATCTGTACTGATTGATGATACTAAACACGTTAAACTCATTTGTTCATCATTCCATTAGGTGAAACAGAATCCAATATGGGTCTTTTTGTACTAGTGATTTACTAATGTCCCTGCTCAGATGCGCTGTCTCTTTCACCTCTAGTAGCTGACATTTCATGTGTGTGATCTGGTTTCTGTTCTCATTGACATGCCTTGCTACTGCTGAGTTCGAGTTGTTTAATCTGACACCAGAGTGATGCTCATTCCATCTCGCCTGAGCTCTTCGAAATATCTGTCCAAGGTATTATTGTCAACACAGGCATGTAATGGCATAGACAACGTTGTTGGTATCATAAGTCGCACACTATTTAAGCTTGTTATTTTCACCTGTTCTAAGTTTAAGTACAGTATCGCTTTTAATGTTGTCGCAATTGCAACATTCCAGACAAGGGTAGATTCCCTTTTTCTTACAAGGTGGTTTTGTTGTCTGGTCTGGCCGAGTGTGTACACATACATCTCTTAAATTACTGCTCCTTTGATGAGCAACCATGGGTGTCTACCTGGACATTTCTTGTAATGTGTTATGACATGCAAACATGTTCCAATGTTTAGGCATGCTCTTCTTGACCTTAGATGTTTGTATGCAGTATTTAGTGGCAAATACTAGTGAGGAGGATTGTTTCTTGTCTTTCATATTCTCGAAATGAGAATCACAGGATTTTGTTCCAACTTTGAGTTATGCTTGATTAAGTTTGCCTATTGTGAGTCCCCTGTCATGGAATCTCTTAGTTATTCTTTCAAATTCATGTTTACACTGTCCCTCATTGCTCACTGTGCCTTCTGACTGTCACTAATTGGCTATAGGGAAGACTCCCAAGTTTTGTATGATGGATGGAATTTGAGGCAATGCCAATAAGAGATTGACGCCACCAGGTTCTTCTTTTTGATTCTCTTTATTTAACTGCAGTTTTATTCACTACCACGGTGTGACCGATTATCGTGGGGTTATATCCGTTGTGGTATACACATGAGTTCCTGAAAGAGTACATTCCAGGTTTTTGGTGTACACCAAATAATAAACTCTATATATGATTAATATCCTTAACATAATTAGTGGTGCCCAATTACAGTCTATACTAGAGGCGGTACACAGACCACGCTCATACTTGTAGACTGTATTAGATGGGGGAGTGTTTACATATCTGGAGTAGGACTTTGAGGTGTTTTTAGCAATTATAGCTGTTTGATTTTAGTCTTTTCTCTAGTTCCTTGGTGTTTAGTGTGTTTTTGTAGGAGATGTGTGTGCGCTCTGTTGTAATGCATGTTCAGTATATTGATACAGTGCTGCAATGTTCAACCATATCAAATAATAGATACAGTGCCCTTTCCTTTTGGTCCTTTTCCCTTTTTGCCTCTTACAACAGTTCAACAGAAATTTAAAATGGTTTCCTGCCCTTATACCGACACCCAGAAAAATATAAAAAGTGTCACCATTTCCCAGTTCCCACATACATGTTTTTTGTTATTCTCTTATCTCCACAGTTGCTGTTCTGTTTGTTTTTATTCGTATAGTATAGTATTTATTAGGATTTGCTTGGTAAGTTTATTGGGTTTGCGCTTTGTTTCCCATTGTGGTTTTGGTGTTTCCAACGTTTGGGTTATCGGGGTGGATACACACAGATCCAATATTTGACTATTAACACTTGCAGTACTCATGGTGTGCATGCAATGCTAAAAGAGGAAGTGGAATAAGGTTGCAAGGGAGCAGATGAAGGAACCCCATTTATCATTGCAGCAGCAGGTGGATTCCTCCATGATGAATGGCGTGGGAGGCTCATACTCTTTGTGGGTGCTGGTGTGCAGGTCTGGGCTACACAGAAATGCTGATCTTCTGAATCAGGATTGGTGGGGGGAAGAGTCATTAGGAAAAGGGCCTTCTGAAAAGTATTGGCATAGGGTACAGAACCATTGGAGAAGGCCCTAATTAGTGCCAAAGAGGCAGAGATGGAAGGGGCAGGTCCTGCCTGGGTAAGTGGTCTCCACCCATAAATTTGAGAGGGATGCTAAGGTTAAGGGGAAGGTCCACGAAGAGGAGTCTCATTGGCAGAAAACGATTGTGGATATGTTGTAGCAGGTAGTGAACCTATCTGAAGGACAGGAGCAGCACATGGAGGAGGTTACTTAAGAGGTGATAGATGGGACTCTCCCTCCAATTGGTCATGGTGGGGCCGGTAGAATAGGTAAGGAGGAGCCCATGGCCGGACAGTCATCAACCGGTCACACAGCCCATTTGGTCCAGGGGTTGGGCTACTTTTTCTCTTTCACCACAGAGGAACATCATGTTTCTTGGCTGGGGAAATACTGACAATCAGGAGAAAATAATAAGTACCAAGGAGCATGCAATGAGATTCTAGTTATGAGGAAGAATGTTATCTGGTTTCACATGAACGTATACAAAATGAATGAACACTCTGCCTTCACGACTCCTGTGGGACACCTATCTTCGACCATTGAACTCTCTAGTGGTGTTGGGGAGGGAGAAGGTTGCAGAACTTCCCAGGGACATCATGCGCAATTGTGTAAATATTGATCAGACCATGTCAAAACCTATGCACCAGTCAATCCTGCCCAGTAAGTGCAGGTTTTCTGGCAACAGTGACCAAGAGCAGGCCCCTGTGGCTGGTGGCATCTATACAGGTTGTTAGGATCAATGCACCAGCAGCAGTGCTCATCTTTTGGCAGGACCCTCTCAACTATATTCTGAGGCATGGGTGCACTTACAGTCTTTAATGTGGGCACGGGGGGCTGGAGCACATAGTGGTGGCAATCAACCCGAGTGAGCACATTGAACTCTGCCTCTCTTCCCATGTTTATGGTGTTGTATACACAGAAGGAATGATACAGTTATGGGGCAGGGATTGGCTTCACAGGGAGATTCCACAACCGTTACAATGGCAGTATTCTGTGGAAAAGCTTGGGAACTTTAGGAAAAACTCTATCAGTAAATATAGTGGGCACTTGCTCCCTATGAAAAAACCTGCAAAATGTAGTGAGTGGATGCAAACTGGTAAAACACCTTAGGCCTTTAGTGTGTGCCCCGTGAAAAAAACATGAGAACATTAATAGGGGTCTAGGCCCTGGGAGAAAAAATAACAGAAAACGTTGGTGGGGGCCGCAACCTGTGAGAGATCCTGAGAACATTATGTTGGGCTCTGCCCTGTGGGAGAACTTGAAAACCTTTAGGAATGGTCGTGCCCTGTAAGACCCACAATGAGAGGCTGCACAATGTCAACACAATCTGGGAACTAGTGCTCCACTAGACGAATAAACATCACAAATATATAGGGTTGCTGCACCCTGTGGAAGAACCTGAGAACCATAAGGGGTCTTTGTGGGAAAGCATGAGAATTTTTGACAAGTGGTTTACTTATCAAGGCACAGCAAATGGGTTCATAAACATTGCTCACACAATAGTCAACAGCAGATGTGAGACAGCAACTGATCAGTGCCCCATAGTCATTACTGCAGCTATCCGTTTCCCACCCACACACACAGAAGAAACAACCCAGCTCCACTTTTCAATATCTGCCATCTACCAGGTAACACATCATCATCATCATCCGAGCTTATGTGTTGGCTGTGGGAAGATGTTGCTCCATTGTCTTTTGTAATTAAGTGGCTGAAATGTTAATTCCCTAACATGAAACACTGCAAGGCTTCTATGGTGGTTAGAGACAATTAGCCCTGCAGTCCTAAAAGCTCAATTCGACTGCACACAGGCAGCGGGTAGCTCAGTGATTCCACTGCAAACTGCACATGTGCCACTGGCCAGATGGGTTGCCTGATGTACCAATACTGTAATGGGTCACCATCCCTTCCCATATTTTAAGGGTTCAGTAGATAAGCTTGAATCATTTGTGCAGCTGATGGTCCACTGTCTGTTCCATTTGATGAACCTTTTGTATTCAAGATGCCTGAATCACTATGGAGGGTGTTCCACATATTCTCCTCTCCATATGCTGTGCCCATAGTGTTGACAAAGTTTTCAACTACCATCAATAAAGTACTGATCGTGACATTCCCAGTGTAGTTGGCAAAATATGATCTAGCTGCGTTTTGTTCTGCTGACTGCGTGTTTCCTCCTTGTGATGCTTGCTGAGTGCACTGCACCCCTGACTCACCAGATGGAGCACCTCTCTGGGATATTCAATGCCATAGCTAACGCACTTCAAGTAAACCTGGAAAAGTTGCAGAGCAGAAATTAGAAAACAGGTACCACTGACACAGAGTTAATAATGCCACATCTCGAGCTCTGCTGTGAGTTTTGCATTAATATGAAATGGCATTAAACTGCACACATCAGCTGCCCAACATGCACAAAGTAGATTTGAAAAGGGAGGCCACTGAAGTCCTCAGGTACTGCAGATGCAATTTGTGGTGCTCCTGCAGTTAGTACAATACATGTTTGGTGTGGCACAACTGGTTGAAATGTGAGCCAGTATTTTGGGCCACAGCTACCATTTCTTTCACAGGTTCATAATTGCTTATAAAGCATGCAACCACGAGATGAAAGATATGTGCAAATCAGGCAGCATGGACACTTGATAAATTGTCAGCTTCTGAAAGGTCAACTTTGCCATGTGCCTCCAATTCCTCCAACATCTGTGGTTTCTGCCCAGAAGCCCTAACATGTTCAGCATTCCCTGGTGCCAAACTACATACACCTACTCCCCATTGAATTACTAAAATACCCCTTTGGGCTATTCGGTGAATGAAAGGCAAGCCTGTCTGCTGTAATATCCATGAAGTCCAATGTCTGATCAATGGACCACATGTCCATGATGAAGCAAACTTGTTGTCCTATGGACACTGCTGTAGCACCCGCACCACTGTAGCCATAACCTCTTTCTACAATTCAGGTACTGCTAAGCAAGAGAAAAAATAATTGGGAAGGACATTTGCAATGGTGATCACTGCCAAGATGTAGGGCAAAGAGTATATTGTCAACATTATATCCAGGTTATCAGTGCTAAAGTGCTGGCAGTCGTGGCCCTTGTAATATATTTGGACAGGTTCAAACATGTCCACTAACTGGCCTGACACAATGGGTGATCACTGCTATTAACTGCTGAAGTGCAGGGGTTAGAACATTTTATCCAATGCCCACGCAGTAACACATTTGCAGTATTTTCATAGATAATTCTATCAATATATAGAGGTATGTTCATTATCTGATGCAATGAGGAGGGATGCACTCCAGCTATCTTTACGTCTTCCAATGTCTGTGGATAGAGCTGATGTATAAGAGGCAGCAGAGGGTCCATGTTTTCCAGCAGAGTATGCAAAGGCCCGGATTTGGTTGTTGTGTATTCTTTGTTTGGTAAAGTCATATGACATGTGTTTTGTGATAACATACATGCTTGTCTCATGTTGGTGGAATGGTGCTGGTAGTGGTGGTTCCGGTGACATTCTAGATGACACATAATGATATGATGTACTTTCTGATCTGCAACTGGAAAGCTGGTTCTTACAGACACTGTACATGAGGTGAACCATTATCTAAAACTCTGCATCCGTGGTGTCTTTCTCACTATTCTCTACAGTCTTGCTGTTTTCCAGCACCAACGTTCAATCCCATCTGGAGCCTGATGGATCAGAATCTTTGCCTCGGCCATCATCCATCTCATCCTCATCACTGTTATCTGACTGATCAGTGGATGCTACAGCAAGTATGGAGACCCAGGATTTTCACACTCCTACCAGAAGGGTTCAACTCAATGTGGTGTTCTTATCTGAAATTTGGAAAAAAAAGATCATCACACCTCCCAAGTCTAGCCCTGATGGTCTTTGTGGATGTTCGCCATTGTGGTGCAATGAACATGCCTTTACGTTTGCTGGTACATAGACATGCGAGCGGGTGTGATTGTGACAAGGATGTTGAATGTGAGTGGATGATAACTATTTGACCACATGAAATGCTGATGTCCATGCAGCAAGTTCTGCTGCAGAAGTGAAAAGACCAGGAACACATGTTATCCCCTGCCTTTGGGTCATTTGGGTACTAACATACTGTTCCTAATTTGTCAGGCATTCATTGACTGTGGTTCATCCAACTCCCTAAAGCTATGCTGCTCTCTCCCTACAAAATGAGGACTCCCATTGACAAGCTGGCAACAGTGATTCCTGGATCATCCTGCAACTCCTTGCAGTTGCAGGTGGCATGCAATCACATGTGTCATATTCACCAATAGGACGAGAAGGACACCAACTTCTGAGTCATTCATCTCCCTTAATGTTTACTGCTCATTCCTAGCAAAATCAGTCAAGTGTGCCTTTTTCTTCAAGGTGTCACTTGGTAGCTTCAATTTACTTCAAATGTTTACACCACCTACTGTGTTATCCACATCCCTGAAACATTGCTGTTACCTCCTTGCAGAATCAGTTAAGCATGTCTCTCACTTAAGCGGTGTTCAGGGATTCCACGCTCCACCCATTCCTTCTCACAGTTGTCACTCAATGGCTGGTGTCTTGTCAACTCACTTTAAGATATTGATGCTGACTCGTGTGACAAACAAATCACAATGTGCTGCTTCTCCATCCCAGAAAAATCAGGTGGTTGTGTCTTTCCCACAAGCCACCGTTGAGGATTACCTACTCCCTGTGGTCTTCCTACTGGATGTGACACCCTGGCATACCTTCTTATCTTGCTTGAAGGGAAAGACATTGACTGGTGTCTTATAAGTCTCCCCTAATCCCAGCTTGCACCCTTGCAGAAAAATCATAAGAGTCTGTTTCTTCATGACGTTGTCCTGAGGGGTTTCTGGCTCCACTCCTTCATTTAATCAGGTGTGATCCAATGGCACTTGTCTCACCTACTTTCCTTAAGAGAAGGACACTGACTTTTGTGCCGCACACCTCCCTGAATATGCTAATCCCTTCTGGCACAATAACGTGAGAGTTTCTCTCCCACAATCTAGCCTGACCTCAATGATTCCCAACTCTTTCCACTTCTCAACCACATGATCACCCGATGAAACCTGTCCCAACTACTTGCTTCAAACTATGAACAACGACTAGTGAGCATCCAAATCCCCGAATGTCAGTTATTCCCTTTGATCAAACTCAGGTTAATGCCCTACTCCCAAAAGCTGCTTCAGGTATTCTCACCTCCTTCCACTACTCCTATCGAATGTCACCCAATGGGACAGGTCACACTGACTGATGAGCCTTCCTCTACCTGAATCTCTGATAATAGCACTTGTGTAATTAAGCCAGTGCAAACCTATTAATGCATCACACAGAATTGTATATACAAAATCAACCTCTGTTGCTTTATCAATGTGGTAACCAAGTCGGTCTCTAGCTTCCCTCAGCACATAATTTTCTGAAAGTGGGCCTCATCACGAGTTGGGCGGTAACGCCGGCGCTAATAGCGCTGGTGCTATCTGCCGTACCGCCAAACCCATTGGCGCTATTAGCGTCGGATCACGGGTTTGGCGGATTTGGGATTCCCCATTCCCCACTGAGCCCATTCGGGAATGCCCCATTCCCCATTGGGCTCAATGGGGCTCAATAGGGAAATTTTGCGCTCATACCGCCGGTGGATTTCCCGCCGGCGGTATGAGCGTGAATTTTCAGCAGATTTCCCCCCAGCTCAGGGCTGGGGAGAAATCCGCTGAAGCCCTGATTTGGCGGACCCTTAAATCTGGCGGTAACAGCGCTACCACCGGATTTAAGGGTTACAGCCAAACTCGTGATGAGGCCCAGTGTGTGTAATTGAACAGAGGCAGTGAAGTACTGCCACATTCTTCTCTTTGTTGTAGTCTAGAACAGCGGCTGGGCTCACATGGGCACAATGGTGCTGATTGTGTTGATGCTGTTGGTGTCCTAGATGCTCCGGGTGGTGTTTTGATGTGCTCTATAATCTGCAACAGAAGGCTGTTTCATAAAGAAACTGTACTACTACTAATAACATGAATTTGTGTAAATCTCCTCCTTCTTACCTGTATAACTGTTTTTCAGCAACAATGTTTGTTGCTGTCTAGACTCTCATCTCGTGATTATTATCCTTCTCATCATCATCCTTCCCACGCGACTTATCAGTAGAAGGAGGCAGCAGATTTAGAGACTACTTTGTGTTTTCCTTACCTGATCTTCAGTAGATCTGCAGGGCTCCACATTCTACACCTGAGATAGTGGACGGAAATTAATGTGCATCCTCTTCTCTTCGTGTCTTGATATTCATTGTCAAGGTGCAGTAACAGTGTATGTACTTGTCCTCTGTATTGACCCCAGAGCAACTTGTAAAAGATGGTGTGGAACTTCAGTTGACCATGCGCAAGTCTATCCTCCCCGGTATACACTGCTTGTACTGCTGCAAGAGTGTAAAGAGCATGCACAACATGTGCCCTCTGACTCTTTTAGATGTCGATATGTTGTTCTAAATGTGTTGTGTACTCACTGAATGGCGTGTCACCCCCATTCCTTAATCTCTGATGCTTCCTCCCCAAAATATTAATCATGAGTGTCAATAACAAAAGTGCCCCTCGGGAACAATCAGCTCGTCCCCGGCCTCCTTGATGGTGTTACCCACTGAATGTTTCTTGCCCACTCTTTTCTAATCCACTCATTTGAAGAGAAAGACACTCACTGGTGTGTCATCTGCTGCCCGAAACCTCTGGTGATGGCACTTGCATTGGTCACTTACTTTAAACCACTCAATGTAGGACACTGCACTAGTGAAAACAAGGAGGAAAATAGCTGAGGGAAAGCTGGAAGCAAAATCACAGTGGGTCAAAATTAGAAAAATAATAGTGGGTGACCTGGGAGCAAAATCTGAGAGAGGCAAATTAACAGTGGGAAGACAATCAAAAAAGGCCTGTATGGAGAAATGACAGTGGTATCACAGGAGCACAGTCCTGGGGGAGGGAGGTGAACTCGCAAATAAAGTGTCACAGACAGGAGCAAAACTACACCACAGTAAAATTCAATTGGGAGAAAATTCCAGTGGCGAATCAGTGGGACACCTCAGTGTAATATAGTAGAAAGTAGAAGGGTGAGTAGGCTAGTGAGGAATGCACACATTCAAGACACATATAGCGAAGAATAATCTGGTGCGGAAAACAATATTAAAGGCATGACAAGACAGGAAATGCAGAACAAAACATCTGAAGCCACAACTTTTCCTGAATATGACCTGTTCACATCCCTGTACACTCACCAATGTACTCCAGAGACCGCTTTGATTTCACTTGTTCCTCTCTCAGTCTCTCTTCCTCTCAAATGAGTCAATCGTTGCCGGCGTGCGTTTTATAATAGTTGCAAAGCAGCTCTGGCTGACCAATGGGGCAACACCCCAAGTGCAGTGCAACAGATTGTGTGCGCCTATTGTTCTGCTCACTTCTATGATTTAGTGCACTATACAGTTGACCGTTTTAACTCAAGACAATTTCCAAATGGTCTTAAAGCATACACCTACACAATGTTCAAGTGGTTTGTCACGGAAAGTCACAAACTTCAAATTGTGAGTGTGAGCGATTATTGTTTGGTCAGTATGTTCATACCATACGTCATGCCAGTCTACTCCTGGGTTAGTCAACCGTAAACTATTTTTGACCACAAAACTCACAATGGTGATTCACTTTCTTCACTTGTCCCTTGTCAAACCAGTGAGCTGCGGGCAAATGAGGTAAAACAGCTGTCCACGTCGGCGAAGGATACTCGTCTCAGGCTAGTGACCTCACTATGGGGCCAGACATGTAGGTCATTGCCACTCTGTGCTGGAAGAGAACTGTGTATGGTTCTGGTAATAATCAAGGACACTGATCATTGCATTTTACTACTTACAGTTTGATATAAACGTCTGTTAAATGTCTAATTTGTGCCGTTCACTTCAGAGCTCTACCTATTTTCTTTAATTGAGATTTTTTTTTTTATTTGGTTTTATTGGAATTTTACAGTTATGACATAATTCAAAAAATAATGCAAACATCCATATATAACAAGGTGAGGTCACAACTCTCCCCCCCCACCTCACACACCCACCCCCCCCTATCCCACGCCATGGTTTAATGGTAGATAACAACAACAGGGTCCAGCACATCCTCTGAGGATACAATGCGAGCATAGGGTTGCTTCCGAAAGAGAAACGGTGCTCAGAAAATAAGGTCCAACATGTAAGAGTCACATGTCTTATAACAATCGATCTCCTCCCACTCCAAGGGGGTAGCCCCAATTTTGTTGTTCCAATTAAGAGAACCGTCTGAGATGGTTACTTGTGCCTCAGGCTGTTTTCCCGTATTTGTCAAAAAATGGCAGCCATAGGGCCTTGATGTTAGATTTGGATTAATCGATCAGGTGGGTCAAATACTCCATATCGTAGATTGCTCGTGTTTTTGCTACCCACTCCCCCTCCCCCGGAGGTCGGGGTGATTTCCATTTCTGGGCCCAGCAGCATCTAGCCGCGACTAGCATGACCTGCAACATGTGGTTGTGTTTCACCTTGGGGCCCCCCTCAACCTCAATACCGAACAACACCAGCCAGGGGGACAGAGTTCTCAGCAATCCGTCCACTCCCCTTATCCATGACAGGACCTCACTCCAATAGGTCTGTGCCACCACATATGGACATAGTCTCCCTTTTCAACATGGCATTTCCAGCAGTGGGGGTCGTAGCCTTTTCTCATTCTGGCTATCCTTTGTGGGGGGTAGTGCCATCTGTGTATCAACTTCAGGGCCTGGTGGCGGTATTGGGGTGCAGTTGTGGAGCGGTTTGCCTGCCTACAGATCTTGGTCCATCTCTTTTCCATTATAGGGGTGCGCAGGTCTTTCCCCCATTGTACTTGGGAAGATGGGGGGTCCCGTGGGGTAGAGAACAGCAAGAACCCATAAAGCCGCGATATCACCCCCTTGGTGCCTTTGTGCTTTATGAAGAATTTCTCAAAATCGGTTAGGTCCCGCCTAAGTGTGTCTCCCCATATACTCTCGGTAAGGGCACTCTTGAGCTGTAGATATCGAAAGGGGGAGAGGTCAGGGAGGCCCAGGGTGTCCTTCAAGTCACCTAGAGAAATAAACACCCCATCCACCCAGAACAGTCCGGCCCTACAAAGACCCACCTCATACCATTGCTGGAAGGCTAGTGGTTCGTTGATCCCTTCCCAAAGTGGTGGGGCCCAGATGCAGCTCAAAGGTGAGGGCCACGTTGTGAGCCATCTCAGATAACCCCCTTCCTTCCGAATAGACCACAGCACTCCCAACAGTGGGTGTTTCAGAACCCTTCTTGGAATGGATGTCTTGGGGACCCATAGCCATTCGTCCAATGTGACCGGCAAGAAGAGTGTGTTGTCTAGCGTTACCCATTGTTTCTTTGGGCCAGTCATCAAGTGGTCAACAAGGACGCGCAATTGTGACGCTTTATAGTAGGTGTCAAGATAGGGAAAACCCACCCCACCCTCATCTTTGGGTCTTGTGAGAGTGTCGTAGGCAATTCTATGGGATTTACCGGCCCACAGATAACAGAGAAGGGCCCGTTTGATCTCCAGGAGGAATGGGTTTGGTATCTGGGTTGGCAGCATTTGGAACAGGTACAAGAATTTGGGGAGGATCACCATTTTGATGGAGTTGAGGCGAGCCTTCCATGAGAGGCCGTATTTCGACCAACGTCCCAGGTTGTGCTTGATCGACCTCCATAGGGGCGGGTAGATTACTTTGAAGAGATCCCCTAAGTCTGATGAAATTTGGACCCCAGGTCGGAGAATCCCAAATGCCAGAGATTTTGAGCAAAAGTGTATTGTGAGATTTGTGGTTCATGAATGGTAGACTCCTTTGACACGCATCACATTTTGAAAATAGTTTCAAAGTCTATATCCTTCAAGAAAACCACAGAAAGTGCATAGCTGTATATACTAGCTTTATATACTTGTGACAGCTCCCTTCACAAATTCGTCTGAATCAGCGGTCTGTTAGTCATTGATGTTGCCCACTTCCGTCCTATGCTCATTCTCGCAGCTACCAGGAGATATGATGGTTTCCTCACTTGCATCAGGCAGCTCAGGCGGCTGCCTGACATCTGTCAGCCTGTAGGGGGCGCCACGCAGTGGTGCTCAGAGTCCTGAAAGCCAGGCCGCACCCAGCCAGGCCTATTCAGAATAATGTTTTATAATGTCATCATGACATTATAAAAAATAATTTATGTCACAAACAAAACAAACAACAAATGTCACTTACATGACGCCTGTGTTGTATTACTGCTGCTTCAGCCTGCAGCCTTTGCCCTCAGGCAGGGCAGGCCGGGCAACAATTGACAAATTAGAAACATTTCTTTGTTGCTTTTAATTCCCCGCCCCAGGGCCCGCTTGCGCCAGCCAGGCCCATCATGGGTGCACCACACGTGCGGTGCTGCTTCAGGCTATGTGCGCGCCGCACGCGCGCACTGATAGATTGAGTTTGGGGCTGGCTGGCACCCCTGCCATTCAGACAAGAGGAGCGAGTGCCGGTGGAGCCAGCAGCACAGAGGTAAGTGTTTGTTTAATTGTTAGGGCCGACTATTCCCGTGGTTTTCATTCTTCAAAACATAACTAGTAAAAAAAAATTTAAAAAAGAAAATTGTCTGCTGTTTGGCACTTATGAATGACTGGGGAAATGAAGGGACCCATTGTTTGTTAATAAACCCACTGACAGCCACAACTTGCAAAATTGCAGATAATTGTGCAGGAGCATACGCAGCTCGGCGACTGCATAATTAATCTGATCCCCATTCTCTGTGTCATTATTGTTTCTGTTTCCTTTAATATGCGTCTTGCCCTACCACGTGCCCGCCTTGGCTGTTGCAATCATGTTCAATCTCCAAATGAACATTTTTAGTGCAGAATCCAGATTTGGATTTGTTTTTGAATGGAGTTCCAGATACCCACTTTCACCGATTGTCCTCTTACTTTTCCATCACCCTACACGTTGCCATACTCTACTCATTCCTCATGCACCTCCACTTTTTGTAAGCAAGACACTGGTTCAGACAAATGTACATTATCGTGATTCTGTCACAATAATGCACATTTGTGAAGATTCTGCATGTCAATGCACATGTAGAATCCCTTTTTATTTGGAGTTTTAACGTGGGTGCAGGAGGACTGGGGTCACACCCCTATATCACGAGACTGGGTACCCTGAACCCCTTTCACCCCAAGCCGTGGAAAGAGGGGGTACTTGCAACAGAGGCGTCTTGTATTACTGTCAGAAGGTCAGATGGACAAGGAATATGCAAGACATAGAAATGGGACAGAGAAAAAAGTGCAAGGGAAAGAGAATGTTTGAAAGGGGAAAGGACAGATTAGAAGTGACATACAGTGTAAAATGGCAAATAAGGTAATATAAGTATCAGGAATTGCGCAATGAAAGGAGGACAGGAGGAAATGCATGACTGAAAATGTACAATGGTTGCGAGCATGGTAAACAGGCGTAAACATATAAGTGAAAACATGCATAGGTGGTGTCAGGTAGGAATAAAGGGGAATGAAAATGTTTTAGAGGGGACAATAATTAGAGGGTAAACCGTAGTATGGTACACGTAGGAAATGAAAGAAGCTAGACAGGAAAACAATGCATAGATTCCTGTAAACCCAGTGTATCCCCAGTGTGTCCGCATTGTGGCATTATCACTCATTGCTGCACCCCATTGAGTGCTTTAAGTATTCTAAAAAAAAAAACAAGTGAAAAAAATACAAACAAATCTGAAGATTTGGTTTCTATGTACACGTGCAATTCTCACTGCATTGTCAAATTTCTGACAATGATAATTATTGGTCACGTCCATTATTAGAGCGCAGCGCTTGGAAGTTGGAATCCAGCGTGAAACGCTACGGCAGTGCACCAAGCATGCCTGCCTACATTTGAAAATCAAAATTCCTGAAATGTATCCACTGCCCACAGTCACACAAAACTCTGCCCATTTTCACATGCGTGCCTCCGCCCACATGTTAAAAAGGTAAACTCTGTTGTAATGTGATGTATGTCAGAAATTTGCATTTCCAATTGAAATAGGCATATTTCATTAAATTGCCTTTTCACAACCACCCAAATTGCATAGGACAAAAGGCATTCGCCTTCCATAAAATCAACACGTTAAAATGTGCACATGTAAACTCCAAGAACCAATACAAAGGTTTTCCCTGAATTTTGCAGTACCGAAATTGGACATTTCACCTTAGTTCTTTTTCATCAGGTTATGTAGTGCAATGGTGAGTTGTCCAGACTGCAAACCTGATGGCTGTGGTTCAATGGGGCTGAGTCCACCCTAACCTGGGCAAAAGGAAAGAAAGCAAAAGAAACGCACGTTCGCATTGAAAGTCGGCAAAAAGAATGAAAGGTGAAGCAAAATAAACACGCATTATTTTGCTACACCTGCATTCTTTTTGCCAATGTGCTGGAAGCGTTACAGTCATTACTGCAGAGACAAAGTCACACTCAGGCAGGAAGTCCATGGCAGTGCAGTCCTGCAAGCATAACATTACAAAACAAAAAAAAGTAATCAGTGAAAGCTGTCCTCCACCAAAATTCCTGAGATTCCCGGGTCTTTCCCGGAGACCTGGAGAAATGGTTAAAATTCCTGAGTCTCCGGGAAACATCCGGAGGTTAGCCAGGTATGGCACCAAGTCATCATTATTATTATCCCTCTTCTCTTATAGAGCTCCTTTTGAAAAGTAATCCCACCACAGGTAGCTAAACTGCGTATTCCACAGTATTAATTGCTGCCTGTGTTACAAAAAAAGAACGCACATTTGAGTAAAATGCCCGAAAATTAGAATAGGCAATGCATAATCCCTTAAAGTGTGTGACATTAAAAAGCAATATCTTTTTAGGCGCCCAGGTGGACTAGGTCACTGAACTGCAGATGTTGTCAAACTATGAAAATGTGATGCGTGTGAGACCTCTACTTACTTGCATTCTTTTGATGAGGTTTACTCAGCATATAGGGGCAGTGGGGATATCGTCTTGCGTATAGAGGCTACGTTTAATCAACTTTATACTAGGCATGATGGGAACGGCTAAATAGGTTGGCGTCATTGTATAGTTTGTCATTATGTTGTCCATGTCTGTTATCACATCTATTTTAAAACTAGTTGCACTCGTTCTAGCATGCTCAGTTGTCTTAAAATGGCTATTTCTTACTTTATGTATGACCTGTATTAAGGACTGGGCGTTTGTTGGCAATGATGAAGGGCTGCCAGCTCAAGTGGGAGGTGGGAATTCCAAGCGCCTGGAGATCGAGCACGGCATGCAGACTAAAGTTTGCAACATGTACTGCTAGCCAGCCAGGTTATACTCATCGACATAATATGCCAGTCTCCGGGAGATTTTGGGAACCGGCTTGTTTTGGTGTGTTTGCCTAGCGCCGCATACCCTGAGTGCTGTCAAAGTGCCTCTGTTTTCTGGGCCATTTCGAATTTTCTCCATTTGTGCAGCGGCTTGATATGTCTTGGGAGACATCGCTGCCTGGAGTTGTTGTCGCCACCTGAAACAAAGTAGAACCACGTTCTCCTCACATTTCCATCTGTCACATCTTGGAATGATAACCTACTATCAGAAAATTATTCATATGATTAGTCTAGGATTGCCCCTTGTGAAATACATGTGAGGGGGTATGAACAGAACACATGGCTGCAACACAGGGCCAGTGGGCCCTCAGACCCTTGCAGGCTGGTCACACTGCAGTGTGCCAGTGCGGACAGTTTGAAACTGCTTCCCTAAGAGCAGGTGACAGAAAAACTATTTACTTGGGCAGCAACAGCTGTGATTTCACATTAGAATTCTTCTGTAAAGTACTTGAATTACAATCTAATGAAACTAGCTTCATTTATATAGCAATTATTTATTCATATTGAGGAGGGGTTTTGTCGCACAACAGATGTGTAGTTTGGGAGTGACGTGAGCCAGTCGGGGGAGGAGGGGCACATTCTGATGAATGGGGGGGCACCAACGATGCTTCCTGCCTGGGGTGCAATCAGGTGTAAGAACGGCCATGTCTATGTAGTCTGCTACAGTGTCTCCAGTCCTGTTCTTGAATCTATGTAAATCCAGAAGGCATTCAGACTTGAAAATGAGTGGGCCTCTTTTAGGTCCCCATCCCTTCACGGCTCCCCCAGTCTTTTCAATGTCCATCTTACACCTGCACCCTGTAACCCTGTGGTGCATCCCCTCTAAACATCACCCTGATGCTTGACCTCTAGTCATGTGATTTACACATATCATAGATACATAGAGCACTGTGTACTCAAGAGCAACCCTACATCACTCTGGTTGAGGTCCATTCACTCACTAGTTCACCCTACCCAACCACTCTAACGTTTCCTAAATGATGTATGTCTGCCTTAAGCAAAAAGCAAACTCCTGCATCTTTGAAATCTACCCGGGACACACAAGGAGCACCAATAGAGTGTCCCCTTCAAAGCCGTGTGGTTGAACTTCAGCTAACATTTTAAACAGGTTTGTCTGAGGTTCAGTCTGGACGAATCGCGTATACTGTATATTACTCCAGGATTATGCAGAAAGGTCCTTTCGGGCCTACCCACAAACATGAACACAAATAACCCTTTGTCCACTCACGTTGCTGCACCTTTTCCATATTTTTTACAACTCAAGCCAAAATAACTGACTACAGATGGTTAAGTCCAACACTGAGATTCACGTTGTTTACCTGATGGTGATCATTAAGCAGATCATTCTGGCTATTAAGGTTCTGATCTCCTTGGCAGGTGTTTCTATATGTTCTGTTTCAGTTAGAAATCTGGGAGTTATTTTTGATTCACCGATGACTCTCCGCCTTTATACTAAGCAGTTGAAAAAACGTGTTTTTTTCTCCAGATTTAAACAAAGAGGCATATTATTTCCTGTATTACTAAAGAAGATTGTGCAATCGAAGTAGGAGGTGTTATTAACCTCCTTCTTGACTACTGCAATTCACTTTTGTTCAACACAGGCTGTCCCAATTCTTTTATTTAAACATTAGTGGTTATACTGAATGCCACATTTAGACTTGCATTTGATCTTAAAAAAAATTGTGGCCATCCATTAGTAGGTCCGAATCATTTCATTGGCTTGGTGTGAAGAGTATGTTTAATACCCTATGTCTCATACATAGATGCCCCTGGAACCAAGTGCCTGCCTATCTACAAGACAGCATCCGAGTTAACTCCTCAGTTCACACACTAAGCTCTAATAATACAATGTGTCTCTGTAGGAGATGGTCACTTCTCCATCTGGGCCCCAGGCGGTGACGTACTCTCCTCTCCTCGCATGAGGTTACCGATGAATCATCTTCATTTTAGGTAGCTTTGCAATACTTATTTTTTCAGATTAACAGGACTAGTTGAATGACACCCACATTCTCTCCTCCTCAATGATAATCAGTGCCAAGAGGCAATTAAGTTATGCAGTGTGGCATTTTACAAATATTGCCATTAACTCGTTCACTCACTCCCTTGCTTAAAATGTGTGCTGCTACTGGCTTCCTCACAGAGCCGAACTACTAATAAATAGCATTGCCATGTGTGTGAACGTGCTCTCAGGAGCTTCTCTATCCCTTTTCAACTATACTCTAAAACCCGGGAAGCATGGAGGGGCATGACCCAACTGTGCAGCCGCTCAATCAAGCTGAACCACTATTATAGGCTACGAGGCTATATACTCTGCTCCTCTAAGCTAGCGGTTAGGTAGCAGCAGAGCTCGTATACAGAGAGGCAGCAGCAGGTAAGTGTGCTCTGTTTTTGAAGAAAGCAGCAGTAACATCTAATGTTCCAATGTTGTGAAGTTACACTGGTTCAAAACAACATCCAATCTGTCAACAATCTCTCGTACAAAAGGTTTCTTGTCTGATACTGCCTTTTTTCTGGTGATATATGAGTAATAACATAAGTGAGAATGAATCCCATGTCTTGGCAATGCACCTAGTTTAATTGAACCTTTTATTAACCTATTGTATAGAGGATGTCTTAGATTTTGTAAAATGAAGAAAGTGGATTGTGCATTGGAGTGGGGTCATTAATCTATAGTGGGTTTCAACATTTTACTCTAGGTCACACACACTGGTTTCAGCATTGTCTACCTCCAGTGCATATGTGGCCCTTCCAGTGCATGGTCCAGTGAGATCTTTACATTGACTAAACAGAGAAAGAGGCATCGAAATTCAATGTAGCCATGTGGGCCTCAGAACAAATACAAATGTACAGGAGATGGGATCACTAAAATCTATCATGTTTGCATTGACAGGACTTCCATAAAGAGATGTGGAGGGAGGTGCGCATGAGCCATTATGTAAAGCCTGCCAACATTATCCTTTCCATTCCTCAGATGCTGGGTTACCCCCATATAAATCCAGGACTGAAAGTCCCAGAATGCAAAGTTAAAAGCATTACTGAACTTGTGTCTCCCGATTGCAATGGATAATGTTGACATGTATGCGATGCGCCACCTTGGTATTGACATATAGAAGTTTCATCCAGAGTGACCACATGGTCTTTATGAAAACATCCGATGATTGAAGTCATTTCCACCAATGATGTAGATGTCTGCTGGTACATTCTGTGGTCTTGATGTATGTTACCAATGATCCCAAGCATTAGAGTATATCAAAATGACTTCTGATGATTAGTTCTCTAAGTGCACATGTGTTTAATTTGCACACAAAAAAAAACATTTTGTTAAAAGACTTCTGTAATGACAAATACGTCTAATTGTTCTATTTACCAGGACATTATGTCACCTGTCATGGTCTTGCAAAATGGTACACTACATTTTCTTCAAGTGAACCACGTCCAGATACATTGGTGTGCCATCAATGTTGCAACCAAGTTACCATAACATGTCTTAAATCCAAGCAGCAATGTTTTTGCACACATATTCTCTGTGTCATAATAATAGGGAGCCTGATATATTGGTGACCTTGTGGCTTTGATTGGCAGAGGTTCCCCCTGCTTTAAGAGAATCCATTTTAGCAGAGCCTAAACGATGTGTTGAATCAAGAGAATTGACCACAAGAATACAGTGGGCCTCATTACACGGATGGCAGTAACCATGACGCTAGTAGCGCCATGGTTGCTGCCGGAGTCCGGCATGGTGATGGCGGAGTTACCGCCCCATTCCAAGGTTGGTGGTGGCGGTAATTCCCCATTCACCATGGCCCTTCCCCATTCCCATTTGGGAATGGGGAAGGAGCAAATAACGGTACCGCAATTAGCGGTACCGTTATTTCCTCTGAAGTCCCTCAGCGGGTCCCGTCCTTAACGTATGGTCTGACCACACGTTAAGGACGGGACCCACTGAGGGACCTCGTAGTAGGACGGTAAGGGATTACCGGCACCGGTGCCCTTACCAGTGCCGGTAATCCCTTACCGCCATCCGTGTAATGAGGCCCAGTGAATCGCTGGCTGCCTGATATTCATGATATCACAGATATAAGCATCACCTTCCCATACTTGTTTACAATGGAGAAGTGATAGCAGTTTGGGACATTTAGGAATGACTGGTGAGAAGACATGATGCTAAGGATCCAGCGTTTATTAAAGTTTGTTTTTCTTTCATCCAGTGGGTGCACGGAGGACATTTATGTTGCAAGCACTAAAAGTGCTCAGACGGTTCTCCATGCATTGGTGAAGCGCCATCTGTGAACTTTCTCCAAAGCCCCCATCAACACGGCAGGCGGTAATACGTGCAGATGGTGGAACACATCAGGTGGCCGGTAATAAACATAAAATAGGTATTAAAGAGAAGGCGAGTTGTGCTGGAACACACCGTGCTCGGTGCCTTCAAAAGCAGTTACTGGAGCGTACAAAGAAGAATGCATTAGAGACTGACCTCCCACTCACGCCAATATTGAAAACTCTCCTCCGAGATTTACGGCGAGCAGCAAAGGTCACTGGAGCGTTGAGCAGCAGCTTAGGTGATGTGCTTCACTGGGAAGTTCCTGCCTCAAAGTCATGTTACTATTTCAAACATTAATCCTTCAACTTGTTCATATGGCGAGTTTTCCAAACTAAGAAAAAATTCAAAAAAGTAGACATAGAGATTTCCGACTGTGTGGCAATGTAATTACACAATCAACCTTTTCATACCTTGAATTGGTTTAACTTGAAAATATACTACTGTGAAGCTATTTCATATCCATGTCACACAGGCTTCGTCATCGGATAACAGCGACATACGTTCAGCCGTGCATTTGAACAAATTAGCATGTTGTTTTAAGTAAGTCCAATACAAGATATTTAGAAAACTGCTGTAACTTCTACTGACAAGCTTTTTTCATTTTTATTTTTTTTTTATTACAAATGTACACTGTAGAAATCAGAACATAAATATGTACGTGCACCTGCTCTTAATAGTTCATTTGCATGTTTTATTTTCACAAAAAAGACTCACATTCAGGGCCATTGCTGGTTCAGGCCCATCCCTTCTCAATGTTTTGCTTCTTCAGAGACATTACCATAAATGTGTCCTTGGCAAATCCAAATTCTGAGAAAAGACAATGTGGTGCTGTTTTTCGACCCGTGCAGAGCAGCTAGTGAAGCCACGGTTGCCCTCTGAGCATTCAAACATAGCTCATCATGGGTGCAGTGTATTGGGCATCTGAGCTTACACAAAAGCTCTCTGCCTAACACATGGATGGACTTCTCCTGCGGCTTGGGGTTGGCACTGAATTTGGCACCAGAACTTATAATACCCCTCTTGTTTACAATATTACCAAGCAGGGCCTCATTTACAGAAGCATTTTACAATCCCATAGAAAAACGTTTTGTAAATCAGGCCCACTGCGTTAATTATTATAAATGCATTGTGTGTATTGTGCAGATTCGATGATCATCTTCTTGACCTCCATTCCCTTCTTGACCTTGGTCATCCAGTTCCACTTGTGACAGCTGCCCCCTCGACCCCCTTCCCCGGCACCCACATTCACACACACCAGCTGCCCCTGTTGTAAATGCTGTCACTGAAAAGATATTTACTTGCACTCATTTAATTATTTCTGGATCTGTGGCCCCCTGTGTCATCTTGGATGGCTTATGTATACTAGAGTGATGAGTAAACATACACTTCAAATGATCAGGACAATCTTGAATGAACTCATTTTTCCTTGTGCTTGCAATTAATCATTTTCACAAACATGATTTTCAGGAGCTAGCCCCCAACAAAGGCCCACATCTCGTCCCTGTGAGGAGTTCCATCCCTCATTCCCTGCCATGTAAGAAAGATGCAGCTACCACCAGTCCCCCCTCCCCACTGAGCCATCCTCATGTGACCATCTGGCGGAAGGTTAGCGCTGGGGCCCTCCTAATTGACCAAAACAGCATTTTGCTTGCTACAAGGAAGGAAGACAATATCAAGGAAACAAATCTTTGAGAGAAAAAAAAATCACATTTTTTATCAATTTTTGTGCAGAGTGCGGAACACTGTGTAAATGCCTGATTTAACTTAACACCACATATAAAGCATATTACTAGTTCACAGCTGCATGCATTTCTGACTTGGTTGGTTTTCTCATGCCATTTACCAACTTATAGTATTGTGCCCTGGTGCTCAGTGATTCTTTCAAGATGGCCACCCTGTTTTTTCTACAATTGGGCCTCCTTCCCTAGCATGCCTGACCCGCCCCCCCCCCCATTGGCTGCAGGATTATTCTTTAAACCACTGGGAGCACTGGCAGGCAGTAGCCAGCCCCCAATAAAGGCCCACAACTAAGGCCCTGTCTGTTCCTGTCAGTGCCTGGCTGGGTTTCCGAGCCCTATTCTCTTACAACTACAGCCAAAGATTCTCCTTCATGTAGGGTACTCCTTCCATGCACTTATGGACTGTGACATCCCTTGTCTTGCCATTACGTGAGTAGTGTCTGTTGCTTGGTGGATGCTTCACCTCTACTTGACTCACTCCCTCTGCCTCTCCAGTCATTCACATTGCAGATGTCCCCTGGTCTATGGTGAAACTTGAATCTGCTTTCACTCCCTGAACAGCATTTCCACTGACCCCATCTCTGTACTGCTGTACTGCAATTCCTGTGTCATCCTGCATTATATGTGTTTGTTAATGTAAAAATCAAATTTAGGTGTGCCATTATCCCGCATTATTTGTGTCTGTTAGTGGAAAAATCAAATCTAGGTGTGCCATTATCCTGCATTATTTGTGTCTGTGAGTGTAAAAATCGAATTTAGGTGTGCCATTATCCTGCATTATGTGTGTATGTCAGTGTAAAAATCAAAATTAGGTGTGCCATTATCCTGCATAGTTTGTGTCTTTAAGTGTACAAATCAAATGTAGGTGTTCCATTAGCCTGTATTATTTGTGTATGTTAGTGTGAAACTCAAATGTAGGTGTGCCATTTTGTTCTGTACTCTTAACACCCACTTGGCCAACTGTGTATCAGTTTCAGAACTGTGCCTTTCATCACTCACACCCCCACCCTCCTCCCGCCTTCATCTCTGCCAGGTGAGTGGAAAGGCCCACGGGACTGCTTGAGCCCATTGCATATTTTGAAATAATTATCCCTGCCCCGACTGCACCAGTGTCCCTTCCCCCTCCTCGGACCGGTTTCCACATACCTTCCAACCCACCTCCTGAATCCCAGCCCGTCCCACTCCTCTGATTGGCTATTGTCTGCGCTTGGCTTAAGCCTAGTCACCGGCCTCTTCGCCACCTCGCCACTCTTTGAGACCATACCCAGGTGAATGGAAAGGCCCCTGAGATTGATTTGAGCCTATTGCATATTTTGAAATAATGTTCCCTGCCCTGACTGCACCTGTGTCCCTTCTCCCTCCCCAGACCCGTTTCTGCATCCCTTCCAACCCACATCCTGCCTCCCAGCCCGCCTCTCCCCCCTGACTGGCTATTGCCTCTGCGCTTGGCTTAGGCCTAGTTACCAGCCTCTTCACTGCCTCACCACTCTTGGAGACCATACCCAGGTGAGTGTAAAAGCTCCCGGGACTGCTTTAAGCCCGTTGCATATTTTGAAATAATTTTCCTGCCCCAACTACACCTGTGCCCCTTCTCCCTCCCCGGAACTGTTTCTGCATCTCTTCCAACCCACCTCCCGCCTCCCAGCACACCCCCATCCCCTGATTGGCTATTGCCACTGTGCTTGGTTAAGGCCTAGTCAACAGCCTCCTCGCTGCCTCACTACTCTTTGAGACCATAGCCAGGTGAGTGGAAAGGCCCCCGGGACTGTTTTGAGCCTGTTGCATATTTTGAAATAATGTTCCCTGCCCAGACTGCACCCGTGTCCCTTCTCCCTCCCCAGTCCCATTTCTACATCCCTTCCAACCCACCTCCCTCCTCCCAGTCTGCCTCCCTCCCCTGTTTGGCTATTGCCTCTGTGCTTGGCTTAGGCCTAGTTACCGGCCTCCTTGAGACCATACCCAGGTGAATGGAAAGGCCCCCAGGACTGCTTTGAGCGCGTTGCATATTTCAAAATAATGCTCCCTGTCCCGACTGCGCCTGTGTCCCTTCACCCTCCCCAGATCCGTTTATGCATCCCTTCCAACCCACATCCCGCCTCCCAGCCCGCTCCCGCTCCCCTGATTGGTGTATCTGATAGTCATAACTGACCTTCTTAGTGCAGCCCTCTGCCCGTGCAGCCCCTGTGGCTAAGGGCCCCAGGCAAAGGGCAGCTCACACAGAGGCAGCCCCATATCATGTCTGCAGGTGTCAGCAAGGGAAGCTAGTGGCCAGCCGTCAACCAGCAGCTACTACCAAGGTAGGTGTGGCCTGGGTGAGGAGTGGAGCAATAACTCTACTCCAAGGTCCGACCACTCTACCTACCCTCTGAACCCATCAGCGCCACATCATTGAAGTAATGTTAGTACTCCCTTGATTCGCTTCTAGAAGGTGCCCACTGTGACATTACTGTGAACTATTTCCTGTGTCGCACACATAAAAACTGTTCTCGTTCCACAGATTCACATCCAAAAAGTGCCCAGTGAGATATTACTGTGATTTACTCGCCTGCACCGCACACTTTAGAATTGCTCTTGTTAGCTTGATTCACATTTAGAAAGTGCCCACTGGGATAATACTGTGATTTATTTACCTTTGCCGCATACTTAGTAATTGTTCTTGTTAGACTAATTCACATCTTGTTTAGTCTGATTCACATCTAAAGGCGCGACTAGAGGGTGCACACTGGGATAGTACTGTGATTTATTTGCCTGCACCACACCCTTAGAAACTTCTAAACTGACTCACATCTAGAAAGTGCCCACTAAGATATTACTGTGATTTACTTGCCTGCGCCCCACACCTAGAGTTGCTCTTGTTTGGTCTGATTCACATTTAGAGGGTGCACACTGAGATATTACTGTGATTTATCTGCCTGTGCCGCACACCTAAATATTGTTCTTGTTAGATTGATTCACATCTAGAAAGTGCCCATTGAGATATTACTGTGTTTTACTTGCCCGTGATGATCACTTAGATGTTCTTGTTACATTGATTCACATCTAAATAGTGGCCACTGAGCTATTACTGTGATATATTTTCCTGCGCCTCACACTTAGTAACTATTCTTGTTACATTGATTCACATCTAAAAAGTACCCACTGAGATATTACTGTGATTTATTTGCCTGTGTCTCACACTTAGTAACTATTCTTGATACATTGATTTACATCTAGAGGGTGCCCACTGAGATATTACTGTGATTTACTTCCCTGTGCACACACCTAGAATTTCTCTTGTTTCGTCTGATTCACATCTACAGAGGGCACACTAAGATATTACTGTGATTTACCTGTGTGTGCCGCATACTTAGAAATTATTCTTGTTAGATTGATTCACATCTTGGTTGGTCTGATTCACATCTTGAGGGCGCACACTAGCGGGTGCACACTGAGATATTACTGTGATTTGTTTGCCTGTGCCGCACACTTAGAATTGCTCTTGTTAGCTAAACGCACATCGAGAACTGCCCAGTGAGATAATACTTTGATCTATTTTCCTGTGCCACACACTTATAAAACTGTTCTTGTTACACTGATTCACATCCAAAAAGTGCCCACTGAGATATTACTATGATTTACTGTGCTGCACACCTAGAGTTGCTCTTGTTTGGTCTGATTCACCTCTAGAAGGCGCACACTGAGATATTACTGTGATTTACTTGCCTGCGCCACACACCTAGAGTTGCTTTTGTTTGGTCTGATTCACAGCTAGCGGGCGCACACTGAAAGATGACTGCGCTTTATTTGCCTGCGCCATACCCTTAGAAACTGCTCTTGCTATATTGACTCACATTTAGAAAGTGCCCAGTGAGATAACACTGTGATTTACTTGCCTGCGCCACACACCTAGAGTTGCTTTTGTTTGGTCTGATTCACAGCTAGAGGGCGCACACTGAAATATGACTGCGCTTTATTTGCCTGCGCCATACCCTTAGAAACTGCTCTTGCTATATTGACTCACATTTAGAAAGTGCCCAGTGAGATATTACTGTATTTCACTTGCCTGCGCCGCACACTTAGAATTGCTCTTGTTAGCTTGACCCACATTTAGAAAGTGCCCACTGAGATTTTACTGTATCTCACTTGCCTGTGCCGCACCCTTAGAAACTGCTCTTGCTATATTGACTCACATTTAGAAAGTGCCCAGTGAGATAACACTGTGATTTACTTGCCTGCGCCACACACCTAGAGTTGCTTTTGTTTGGTCTGATTCACAGCTAGAGGGCGCACACTGAAATATGACTGCGCTTTATTTGCCTGCGCCATACCCTTAGAAACTGCTCTTGCTTCACTAACTCACATAGAAAAGGGCCCACTGAGATATTACTGTGATGTATTTGCTTGTGCCGCACCCTTAGAAACTGCTCTTGCTATATTGACTCACATTTAGAAAGTGCCCACTGAGATTTTACTGTATTTCACTTGCCTGCGCCGCACACTTAGAATTGCTCTTGTTAGCTTGACCCACATCTAGAAAGTGCGCAGTGAGATGTTACTGGCCCTCATTACGACCCTGGCGGAAATTGACTGACCGGACCGCAACAGCGTAAATAGCGTTTCCGCCATAGCACGAAGGAGCAAAGTGCGGCCAATCACGACCCATCGGGCACGAGCATTACGCCATGGCGGAATCCGAAAGGCTGCGATGGCGGAAATGACCCCAAAACGGCCCTTACCGCCGCCGTACGCTGCACCAGGTGCAATACCGCCACCCATCTTAGCGGTCACCGTAATGAGCGGTCACCGTAACGAGCGTGCACCGCAAATTACGGCCACCGTAAATATACGGAAACGGAAGTAAAAGCATGTGGCCGGAACGGGAAACAGCACGCCGCACAACTATAAAATCCGAATCCCAACACAACCATAAAAAATCCGACCCTGACACACATCCCAACCCGTTAGCAACCCCAGTTAAAAAAATAAATATGGGAAAGGTAGCCAAGAAAGCGTGTGACCGCAAGCGGCAGGTACACTTCTCCCGAGAGGAACTGACCGTGCTCACCGAGACCCTACAGGAAAATTCCGCCGTCGTCTTCTCCAGTCAAATGACCAGGACGGCCCTTGCCAACAAGAAGGCCATATGGGTCCTGGTGGCACAGCGCGTAAGCGCGGTGGGGACAACACCCCGCACGCCACAGCAATGTCGCAAGCGGTGGGACGACCTGCGGATCCGCGTACGCAGCATACTTTCTGCGAACAGGAACATCGCCACAGCTACCGGGGGGGGTTCAGAGTCGCCCATCAAGTTGACCCCCTGGGAGGAAATCTGCGCCTCCACCATAGGAATGGAGAGCATAGAGGGAGTCGGAGGGATGGAGAAAGGAGTGCCGACATCCGGAGAATCAGGTAGGTTGGCCAAGAGAAACAATGCGAAATCCACAAACCACGAACATGTGCAGTACCATGTGACCCCATAGTGCAATACATACTTAGCCCTGACAGCGCCCTCTAAAAGTCAGAATGAACAAACAAATCAATCAAGAAGCCATAAACAACCCCTACATGTGCAGCATGCACCCCCTAACTGCAGGCAGCCAAATGAATGCATCCTCAATCCACACGAAAATGAGACCACCTCCAAGGCCCAGTCCCAAATCAGCCTCATGTACCACCCCAATGCATTAGATACGTTGCCATTCCAAATCCGACAGACCCATAACTAACGCTCGCCCCTCTTTACTCCACCACAGGGTCCGATACCAACGACGAGCTGCAGGACACCCCTACCAGCACGCCTGCAAAGAGGGCCAGGACCAACGTCCCAAGAGCCTCCACCTCAGGTGCAAGGATCAAGACACGGCAGCAGCAGGAATCAAGTGGCAGCACACTGGAGGGGACTGCAACAGGCACCCCAGCAGCCAGCAAGTCCACAACCCCAGCACCACAGGTCCCCCCAAAGAACGTATCTGATGGCACTGCCTCTGGTGGTAGCAGCACCATAGGTGACACAGCTGTCATGCCAGCATGCTCCGACACGGAAAACAGTGCTGGCGACGTAGGTACCATCCATGACCTTTCCCAATCCCCCTGCATGTTCCATCCCCTACACCATGACGAAACCACGCAGGGGCACCCTGAAGACGACGACTGGCCAACCCCCACAAGTCCTGTGCCAAGGCAACATGTGTTGAGCAGCCCCCCTGTCACACCACCGCAAATGTCCATGGCCCAGCAGAGGCAACAGTCCCTCGACCTGCTGATCGAGCAACAGCAGGAAGCGTCCACGCTACTCAAGGACCATGCAAATGAATGCGGGGGTTCCAGGGCAGCCATGGAAACATCCACCGAGACACTCAGGGCACAAATAGAGAAAAGTAGTGAGAGCCTCAGGGGAGAAATGGAGAGAAGCACCGAGAGCCTGAGAGCACAAATGGAGAAAAGCACCGAGAGCCTGAGGGGGGAACTGCATGCGACGTCCAAAGACGTCTGTGCTGAACTTGCTGCTGTGCGCCGTGTGCTCTCGGAGCTCTCACAAACCCTCAGAGACATGCATGGACGCGAGCAGGCAGAGACCTCATCCGTGGCAAGTTCCGTCCAGGGCAGCCCCCAACGCAGATCTGGCAGGAACCTGCGCTCCACGGGCAGGGGTGCCCCTGATACCCGTAGAGGGGGCTTGCAATAGCGTCTACCCACGGACAGCATGCATATTTGGACACTGGTGTTGGGGGGGGGAGGTAGTAGGGTGGAGGGGGTGTGTTGGGCTTCACTGGGTGGCGGGTCCATAGGGTGTATAAATCAAATCACATCAACAATACAGCACCTCATTATCATCCAATGACATGTGTGGACATTGATATTTGCGTACGAGGCCTTCATAGGCGTACAGTCCACAATGTGCCTGTACTACACACACACAGTGCCACAGGTCCCCTTTCCGTGTAATAGGCACCATGCGTGGTTGCTAGAAGCATGCATCTATGATGCTCTGTCGGATTGCACGTGCATCCTGTGCCTCATGGACTCCTTGAGGTGCCTCCACATCCCCACCCTCATCATCATCATCATCTTCAGGTGCATGCAGTACAGCGTCAGGGGGCATGGGCACATTCCTACGAATGCACATGTTGTGCAGCATGACACATGCCATGACCATCTTAGAAACCTTCTCATGGCTGTATATGAGTGCCCCGCCAGACCTGCTGAGGCTGCGGAAACGAGCCTTCAGTAGGCCGAATGCCTGTTCAATGACCACACGGGTACGTGAGTGGGCATGGTTGTAGTCCTCCTCATGCTCGTTCTGTGGGTTCCGGATTGGTGTAAGGAGCCATCTCTTCAGTGGATACCCGGCATCACCTGTATGAGACGAATGAAGGGTGTCAGTGGAATGATAGTGCTAAGTAGCCCCCCCCCCCCTGCAAGGTCATTGACGCATCAAATGGGCCACGATGTCATGCATGGAATGAGACTCACCGAGTAGCCAGGATCTGTGCCCTGCGTGTCGCTCCATGTAGCGTGGTATTCTTGTGTTCCTCAGGACCATAGAATCATGGGTAGATCCTGGAAATCTGGCACAACAATGCGTAAATATCTTGTTGGAGTCACACACCATTTGCACATTGATTGAATGAAATTGTTTCCGGTTGCGGTACTGGACCTCCATGGCATGTGGGACAACCAATTCAACATGGGTGCAGTCGATGGCACCAATGCAACCCGGGATGCCGCCAAGTGCATGGAATCCCACTTTAGCGTTGGTAATCTCCTGGTACGTGCGTGGTAGTGTGATGTGGTCGTCGGCGTGCTTCAGGAGGGCATCGTGCACTTGGAAGAGTGTCCGTGAGAACAGTGGCTGTGAAATGCCATGCAACTGTCCCACTGTGTGCTGGTAGGTGCCTGTGGCCAGGAAGTGGAGTGCAGACACCACCTTCAGTAGGGGTGGGATGGCGGTTGGGCTATCTATCATGCTCACGAGGTCAGCATGTGTCATGTCCACAATGGCGATTATGGTGTCCCGGTCCAAACGGTAGAGGGTGTGGATCTGCTCAGCAGTGAGGTTGAACGGATCGGCTCGGAGGCGTGGGATTGCGGGCCGCCTGCGTGGTGGTAGTGGCAGTGCTTGTGGGCCTTGCTGACCCTGCCTTGCCCTCCTCCTCCTCCTCCTCCTCCGTCTCCCCTGTGCGCCCGGTTGTTGTACCTGTTGTTGTTCGTCGTCTTCTTGTAGTTGTAGCACTTGCAGTGCTATCTGGTACCCCAGGCCCAACATCGCTAGTCCTGCCGGTAGCATTTTGGAGTGGGAGTGGTTGTGGGAGGGGTTTGGGTCTGCAATATATGTGCTGTCGGCCTGTATGGCCTCCACCTGTGCTGATTGAATGAATCTGTGGCAGATGCAATCCCTTCTGGTCGAGCACGGCCCGCACGTAAGGCTGCATTTGGCCGCATGGCATCTTGGGATTGGAATCATGTATCAAATCCCGATGGCAGTGTGATGTACTTTGACTGATTTTCATGCTATGCTCCCATTGTTACACATGCTATGATTGCAGCCGCTTACATACCTGTGAAGAGTCAGTGGTATGTAGGGCTCGATCGATGGCCGACCCTCATGCAGCACAGTAACGTACTTCACCGACGGGCGTGGCGTCCCATTTGTGATTGCAGCCAGTTAGCATCATGACACACAGCCGCACTACATTGATGTAATTGTGAATGCAAGCGTTCACAGAAGCCTTTTCGACGTAATGTTGCAAGTGAGGAATTCGAAGGCCAGCATTTTGGGTTTTGAAGTAGCGGCGAGGATACGCCCACAGGTCTGGCTGGAAATGTAACGTTCTATTGTAGAATGTCCTTGGGACATGGCCCATAACGAGCAGGCAATGAATGATATGAATTGAAGGGGATGCGCAATAGCGTAGTGGACGATGAGGCAGGACGTTCCCAAATCCATCTTGCTTCACAACACTACAGATCCGGCCAGGGGCACAGTGGTTTTTGCGGACTGCATTACGCACAGACGCGATGGAAGTTTCACATATTATGTGAGTGAATATTCATGCGTTTTCATTGCGGGATGAGGGAATGATGTGTGGATGCATGGACTGATGAATCCGTTTAGGGTCTGCCATGTACATGGGTTTTTTGGTTCACTCCCCTTCCCCTGCGTTATGTGATGCAAGGCTGCCATAGTGGGACATACGTCTCTCTGCCCTTGTCGGATCCTCCCTGTCTCGACGCGCCTTCATACACTTGTGTCTAGGCACGTTACTAATCCCATGTCATGGGTTCTATCTTGACGGACGCATGCACAGTAACCGACGTTGCCAATGGTGTATTTAGCTCGATTGGTTTCGTTGTGATTCGATACTGGATTAGGGGTGTGTATATTCCTTTGGAGTGGGCTAGCATGCATATGGGTGTGGATTTGGTGTGTTGAATGAAGATTGTAATGCATCATGAGACCCGTAATGCAATCGGTTGATTTGTGTTTCTTTTGGGTGACAGGTATCTCCTGCCCTATTGCAGATGCCATCTCTACGCCACTCCTCCAGATGGTTTTTACTCTCGACTCCTGCAGCTTCGGGTGAATCAGTGGAGCACCATTTCGATCATATGGGACGATCGCCAATGGGCCACATGCCCTTACGCTGTACTGGTGGCTAGGTGCAACATTTCGGCCTTTCAGCTCGACTAGTGCCTGCCTCATGGGACGGACCTGCGGTTCTTGCCGCTTCCATGTTGCCTTTTGGAACGTTGATGTAAGCCCTGTGTGCCATGATGGTACAGGGCGTCACACAAGTGGAAGCCGGTCAATTATTGCAGATGCAGCCCTCGGTGATGATGGTTGTTTTGGTGGGATTTTGCAAATTGATGTGGGGCCTTTGTCATTTGGATGTGCATTTAAATTGTATTCCGATATTTGTCGTGTTGCGTTGTTCTTTGCAGGTGATGTGGCGATTTTCGCTTTGTGGCGGTATGTATTGCGTGATGATCTGCATTGTGTTCCGCCTTCTGAGTTGAGTTGTGTGGTACAGTACTGGCCGCGTTTGCCTACGTAGCACAGTATGGTCACGGATAGAGGCTGCCATTGTGTCTGTTTACATGATGTGCTGTTCAGGGGCGGGGGATTGGCTTTTGGCCGACTGGTGCCTGTCAGCCAGGTCGATTGGTGGAATGATGGGTTGTTCAGAATGTGGCTGGTCACAGGTGACTGTGTTTGCGTGCGTTTGTTGGAGGGGGACTGGGGTCATGTCCATTGGAATTGCTTCTGTATTGATGCCATCTGTGCCCTGCAGCTCCCATCGGCCCCTCTTGGGATGAGCCTGGCTGCTCAGTCACTCTGCCGACTTGTGTGGTACATGCTTCTGCTGATGGTTGGTTTGTTTACTGGCATGAGTACAGGGCTGGTGCAATCCCCCTCAGGATGCTGTTGTGGATGTTGCCTTGCGCTGGTGGCAAGCGATGGGGGACTACTGTTGTTTTGTGTCATGTGTTCTTGATTTTCATTTTGATGTGTTGTACCTTCACATGCCTGTGCTGCGTCAGTACGGCTATGGTGACATGCCGTACATGGATGCCCACTCACGGGGCGCTTTGAGCCCCTGCATGCTTTTCTACGTTGGCATGCATGGGTGAATAGTGGATTTCACTGGTTGCATAGTGTGAGTACATTGCGCCTGCCAGGAGTTGTGCAATGAGGCCAGGGAGTGGAGTACAGGCACTCAGTGGGCCATTTACGGTTGGTTCGCGTTGCCGTATTTCTCGCCATGGCGGAATGGTACTTTACGACGTGCTTGATGGCGTTCAGTACATGTCCGCTAGGGTCAGAATTCGCGTACCGTTGCGCCATGGCGGTGATTCCGGTTTTGCAAGGCGCGCGTGCGCGTACTTGGTGCAGTTAGCGTTGCCGTTCACTGCGGTGTCGCTAATGGCATCGTACTTTACGGTGACGGGTCATGATCGCAACGAGCGGTGTTCGATGGCGGTATTGCATTTCCGCCATCATTTTTCCATTTCCGCAAGGGTCGTAATGAGGCCCACTGTGATTTTTTTACCTGTGCCGCATACTTAGAAAGTGTTCTTGTTAGACTGATTCACATCTTCTTTGGTCTAATTCACATCTAGAGGGTGCACACTAGAGGGTGCACACTGAGATAGTACAGTGATTTCTTTTTTTTTTGCCTCTGCCCGACACCTAGAGTTGCTCTTGTTTGGTCTGATTTACATCTAAAGGGCGCACACTGAGATATTGGTGTGATTTATTTGCCTGCACAGCACACCTAAATATTGTTCTGGTTAGATTGATTCACATCTAAAAAGTAACCACTGAGATATTACTGTGATTTATTTTCCTGTTCCGCTCACTTAAGAAACTGTTCTTGTTAGATTGATTCACATCTAAAACGTACCCACTGAGACATTATTGTGATTTATTTGCCTGCGCTTAACACTTAGTAACTATTCTTCTTACATTGATTCACATCTACAAAGTGCCCACTGAGATATTACTGTGATTTACTTGCCTGCACCACACACCTAAAATTGCTCGTTAGCGTTACTCACATCTAGGATGTGCCCACTGAGAGAATACTGTGGTTTTTCACCTGTACCACATACATAGAAATTGCGGTTGTTAGATTGATTCACAGCTAGATATTTAATTTAGTGTCCACGCCGCATGCTTAGAACTGTTCTTGTCACACTGACTCACATCTAGAAAGTGCCCACTGAGATACTACTGTGTTTTACTTGCCTTTGCTGCTCACTTAGAAATTGTTAATGGTACACTGACTCACACCTAGAAATCCCTCCTATGTTTGTACTGTGAATACTGGCCCGCATCCTCCTCTATCTGGTGCGTCAAACACCTGCCTCCTCAAACACTCATCCCTCACTCCTCATTCCTCCCAAGAACATCAACATCCACTTTCCCTCTGGCATCCATTGAGAACAAGATCATACCCCCCACCCATGCACCACACCCATTATCAAATTCACAAGCCAGAGGAGCTCTCTAGCGCCCCAAACAGCATGAATCCACCTCCTCTACCACACCACCTTTGCGCCCACGGAGGAACTCTTCACCCTCTCCCTCCCCCTTAGCCCTCTGGCGAACTCCCCACCCTCTCATCCTACCTCCCATGCCACCCTCTCCCTCCCCCTTAGCCCATTGGGGCACCCCATCCTCTCATCCTACCTCCCATGCCGCCCTCTCCCTCCCCCTTAACCCCGTACTTGACGCCTGCCAATAGACCCCCTTCATATCCCTTTCCTTCTCTGAAAGTAGCTTGTCTCGTCCTTGCTAGAATGGTAGCCTCTTCTCCTTCCCCCTTTCACCCCCCCTCCCACTCTCACATTCCTATGGCAACAAAAACCCACACAATACACAAAATGCAACTGGTCCTCTCCCTCGACCCTCCAAACCTCACCACTTCTGCTTCAGTCCAACCTCCCAGCCTCTCCCTCCCCTACCCTCGGACACTCCCCTCTCCCTCTCGCACTTCCCTTGCTCTTGACTTCTCACCCAGTACACCTAAACACCCAGTGCCTGCCAGAGTCAATCGAAAAACTAGCCACCTAAACCCCCACACTTTAAATGATGCACTCTCCACCCTACCAAACATCCCTCACCCGCCCCTCATCTCTTACATTCCTACCTCCGCCTTCCTACTCTTCCCACCCCCATCGACGTAACCCTCTCACCTGACACTAAATGTCCACATGAATCCACCCTCCCCCTACCCTGCCTCTACCGCTCTCTACCACCCTGAATGATCCTACCACACCCACCACCCCATTGGGCACCCATGTTCGCAAAGCTCCCCCTGTGATGAGGATCACGAAAACCACCTCCCTTCACAAAGTGACATGCATCCTTTTTAATGCCCACTCCGTAGCAAGAAATAGACACAGCATCTTTGACCTCCTATCCACTGACAATCCAAACCTCATTTGTATCATTGAAACCTGGTTCTCAGACAACTTTGCCACGGTATCCCTACAAAATATCCCCACCAAAAATATTGCCATACATATGGCCGTTTGTCTCGCCATAGGGAGTGGGGGTTACAGGGGTGTCCCACACACATTTTAAAAGAATGCAGGGGTTGCGGGGGTGCCCCGTGCAGGGTCCATGGGTCAATATTGCCGCAAAAATATTGCAATATTTTTGTATCACAATATTTTTGCGGGGATATTAACACATGGAACCCTTTGCCACAGTAGCACACAAAGCGTTCCCCCCTGGCTACTCGCTTATCACCCACAATAGACCCTCCAGAGGTAGTGGAGTGTCAATCCTCTTCAACCCCATTTCTTCGCCTCACTCGTTGAATCCCAGACATCCATCACCTCCTGTGAATACCTTCTGGTAAAACTCTCGCTACCATCAACCTTCATCCACAGCTTCCTACTCATCTACAGACACCATGGATACAACAGAATTTTCGCCAACAACCTCTATAGCTACCATTCAGGTAAATCACAATTCTCTTACACTCATGGGAGATTTCAATATCTGGTTTGATATGCCCAACAACCCCATGACTCATCCACTGTTTTACAGTCTTGATGCTCTCAACCTCTCTCAACATACCACTGGTCCATCCCACTCAAGTGGGCACACCCTTGATACAAATTTCACCTCCCATGACTCGGTTTATATATCCTGTCCTGAACCGCTCATCTAGACTGACCACTTTGCCATCCCTTTCTCTATCCACACTCCTGCCCTCCTCCTACAGCTCCCCTGGCCTCCACCCCTGATCTCAAATGCTGGAACAAAGTCAAGGTCCCCGACCTGGCTGAAGCCATGCTTCTCTGTCCCCCTGCTATGCAGCCCTGTGATAGACCCACAGCCATTGATTCCTTCGACTCCTGGTTTAACAACTCATTAATTCCTCTCACCCCCTTGCACCCAGAAACCTTACACAAAGGACCGTCCCCCAAATGGTTCTCATCACACCTGAGGGATGTCAGAAAACAAAATATCTCTCTTGAACGCAAATGGCAAGTACTTAAACTGATCTCAGCAGATATAGGTTTGCCCTGTACTACCGGAATTACAAATCCGATATCCGAAAGGCCAAAAAAGCCTATTACAATAAACAAATTCTCAACTGTGGCAACTGCAGCAAAGAACTCAACATGATCATATCGGAATTTGTGTAACCTACATGAAACTCTGGCCAATCCGCCCCCACACAATCACTCTGTTACTCCCTCTCCCTACATTTCTTCAACACCGTACTTGACAGGATGGCAACCATTAACACCAAACTGTCATTGCTCTCCCCCTTCCCTTCACCGACCCTGCCTGATCCCATTGCCCCGATTGCCCACTTTACCTATTTTTGACTCCTTCAAACCTATCCCCAGAGACAAGTTCCTTTACCTTCTATCAGCCAGCAAACCCTCGGGGTCGCCCCTCGACCCCTGCCCCACCTCTGTCCTGAAAGAAATGTTCTCCTCTACCTGCGCAGGAGAACGTGCAAATCGAAAGAAAATGACTCTCTCACCTGTGGCATCTTGCCTGAAGGCTTCAAAATAGCGCATGTTTAGCACCTTCTAAAAAAGCCATACCTGGACCCCAAGAATTACAGGCTGATCTCCAACACCAGATTTCTTGCAAACCTCATTGTCCGGACTGCATACTCCCAGCTCATCTCCATTGTAGAATCCTACAATCTCCTCGACCCTTCACAATCAGGTTTCAGACCGAGACATGGAACAGAAACCACTCTGATCACGATCTGGGATGATCTCAAGGTCACTGCAGACTCTGAGGGCTGCGCAGCACTGATTCTGCTTGATCTCTCTGCAGCCTTTGACATGGTTAACCATTCAATATTCCTTGAACCCCTCCACTCCCTAGGAATCCATGGCACTGCTCTCAAATGGTTTGCCTCCTTCCTCTGCAATAGGAAACAAATAACTTACCTCTAATCTTTTGTCTCAACTGCCCACTCGGGGGAACACTGGAGTTCCCAAGGGGCGCATGCCTATCTGCTCTCCTGTTCAACCTCTATCTGACCACTCTACCTGGAATCTCCGCACACACAACCTCTCCTGTTACAACTACGTTGATGATACACAAATTATCCTAAGAATCCACAAGACCAACCCTCATCCCGACCTTGAAACTTATATCCATGATATTGACTAATGGTTGACAAAAAACGACCTCCTTTTGAACCATGATAAAACACTGCCCTTCTCCCACATCCGTTTCCATGGCACCCCTCCCTCGGCCCACCTCCCGGCCCCTCCAATATAGTGAAAAACCTAGGCTGCACTATGGACTCAGGCCTAACCAACTTCTGTCAGATCAGCAACGTGTCAAAATGCTGTCACTACCACCTCAAACTTCTTAGACACATTTTTCCCTACATCGACTACCCCAACAGACTTGCCACAGTCATGTCTATTGTAATGTCAAGACTGGACTATGCCAACTATCTATAACTGGGAGCACCGGCATACCAACTCAACAAACTCCAAATAGCCCAAAACGCTGCTGCAAAACTGCTCCTCGCCCTGGGACACAGAGACCACATCTCACCCACTCTCTGAACCCTCTTCTGGCTCCCAGTCAGACAAAGGGCCACTTTCAAGACCCTATGCATTAATCACTGAGAAGTGCATAAAACCAGCCCAATGTACCTACAAGAGAAAATAAAAACCCTACCTCCCATCTCGCACCTTAAGATCAAGCACTGCCCTCTTTCTAGTGATTACAACATCTAACTCTGTCAGGATTGGAGGATCTGCCTTCTCAACCATGGCCCCAACTCTGTGGAACTCACTGCCCCCACATATTCGACACACCCAAGAATATATTACCTTCCGTAAAGCCTTAAAAATGTGTCTCTTTCCGTAATGTCGACTATGACCACCTGAGGCGACTAAGACCTGCAGGCCGATGACAATGCTCAATGAGATCCCAAGCAATGATGCCACTGAATATGCTTATTAAGTCACTATTAAGCAAACGCGTGCTTGAAATCCAGAATAGCAAGCTCCTTAGATTATAACTCCATCCAAACACTCACTTCCTATACAACTATGCTTACTCTTTACTCTACCCCAAAACACAATTAGAGTGCAGCTACACCCCTCAATCAATCTGGCTCACATACGAACATTACTCCATAAACACCTCATCATGCTAATAAAATGCAGCTATATCCCATGAAAACCGGCCTAGCTGCACACATAAGAGTCTGACACAGGCCTAACGCAGCTAGCAACCGGTCTTGGTGTCCATCCTCCAGACTGCACACATTCAACTGATATCAAATACCACCACACCTAATGCTAGGCTGCAGCTACTATTAGCATCTGGATGGAAAAAGCATAGAAAAGACATCCTTGATGTAAACCGTGGCCTCCCAATTGCAGACACCTATGTCAGTGCATCCTCAAGAGAAATCTTCACTGACATTCTTTTCTCTATCCCATCTCCTGACCTATGGACCTCCACCTCAATGCCACTCTCCCACCTTTCTCTTCCACATATTTGCGGCTTCTTCTGATCCAGCTGCTGCATCAATGTCTACTTCACGGGCACAGTCCTGTTTCAAAGGCAGAAGTTGTCTCCACCTGGCAACCTTCAACTCACGCTCAGACATCAAACACCCTGCTGGCATCTGCCTTCTCCTTGAAGACACTGACCTGGACATACTTGCACTCACTGAAACTTGGTTCACTGCCAGCTCATTTACATCCTATGACTCACTCATACCCGACAGCTTTAAGATCACTGCAAAGCCCTGACCCGACTGTGCTGGCAGTGGGGTTGCTGTAATCTTCCTATAGTGGATTCCTTCTTCCATCCTACACACTCAGCCCTATTCGACCTTTGAGAGCCTAGTATGCAAATTGGTCATCTCTCCTTCTTCCACCTTGTCCATTGCTACCATCTACCGGCCCCCAGGTACTTCTTTGTTGTTCCTCTCTGAGTGGGCGGACTTTGTACCTCCCTACTCTCTACCACCTCCAACCTGCTACTACTAGGTCAATTCAACATCCACTTAGATTCCCTTTGTGCAACAACCACCCTCTTCACTGACCTCTACTCCTCCCTATCCCTCTCTATTCTTCCCTCTGGCCCCACCCATTCTGCTGGACACACGCTAGATGCCATCATCCAATCAAACCTCACACTCTCTACTCCCCTGGTCACCCCTGTCTCCTGTTCTGACCACTCTCTCCTCACCTCTCACCACGGTCCCTATGGACTTGTGACAACTCCTCATAAAACTCTGCCAACGTGAGCTGCTGCCTTCTCTTCCACCTGCATTCCCCCACTTGCCCATCCAACACAGACTCTACCACTGATTCTGACCTCAGAAACCTCTATTAATCCATTACCAACAGCCTTGGCATCCTTGCCACAGTCATGAGAATCTGCCTGAAACCTGCCTCCAAGCGAAACACCTGGTATGACTCTGATCTTGTAGACTAAAAACATAAGTGTAGGTCTGCTGACTGGAATTGGCACACTTCAGGCTCACCCTCTGACAAATTGGCATGCCGTCTGATCCAGAGACACTACAGCCTCTCCATCCATGCCAATAAAAGAGCACACATTCAGGCACAAGTGTCCAATGCATCCAACAACATGGCTGAACTCTTCAAAATGTGCAGGGAACTTGCTAACCCATCCGCATTATCTTCTGCCCGTACTCCTTTGCAGTCCCTTTGTAATGCAATTGCCTCTCACTTCTTTTACAAAACCCAGGATATTCTGAACAGCCTTGTCACGCACTCTTCCAACCCTCCCCTCCCCAATATCACTCACGCTCCTCCTTCCTCCTCCTCCTCCTCCTGTCTCCCCTGAAGAAGTCACCATTGTTGTCAACTCCATGAAGGTCTCTTCTAAACAGGTTGCCCCGTGCTCATCCTGAACCATCAAGGAAAACATCTCGCCTCTCGACCCTGCTCTTGCTGATCTCTGCAACCACTCCTTTGCTACTGGTTCTTTTCCATCCTCTCTCAAGCACTCCCTTGTGTGCCCCCTCCTTAAAAAACCCTCTGCAGACCCTTCCTGCCCAGCCAACAAACATCCGGTTTGACACAGTGAACCATTCCATCCTCATAAAAAGGTTCCATGATATCCTTGGTATCTCGGAATGGGCACTGGACCAGCTTACCTCCTTCCTAACTGAGAGTTCCTCCAAAATCATTCCGGGCCCTTTATCCTCTCATACTTCCTCCTCCACCTCTGGTGTCCCAAAGGGCTCCATGAAATTGCCCAGGCTCTTTAACATATATCTTTCTCTGCTAACATGCCTCATTGCCTCTTTCTCCCAAACTTCCAGTCCTACGCTGATGACACACAACTCAACTTCAATCTTCCCACTGGTGCCCATGCACCTTCCTTTATTCCTGAATGACTCTCTGCCATCCAAGCCTGGTGCACTGCTAATGACCTCTGCCTCAATGTCAGTAAAACAGAGATTCTCCCTATTGGGTCCTGTAAGGATATATATGGGGATTTTACTGCCAGTATGCAGTATGCAGTATGGAAAGGCAGCCAGGCAGTTTTTCAGCAAGCATTATTTTTAAAAGCATGTCGTTTATTGGCAGTATGCAGTATGCAGTATAGCAATGCAGCCATTTAGAAATAGGTGCCAGGCACAGTTCTTCAGCAAGCATTATTTGTTTAAAAAGCATTCAGCTAAACCAGAAAGATGGGTATACTTTTGGAAGCATTTAGCACAGTGTGCTGTCATTTTAAAAATGTGCATATTTTACAATTGGGATGTTTTCATCTGTGTGGAACTGCATTAGAAATACATAATTAACTAACCTTATACCAATTGTATTACTAATATATTAAGCCCAATCCCTCTAACATTCTAATGCAGTTCGTGAGCACAGTGATATGCATTCAATTTTTTCATGAAAAGCAGAAATATGCACCAGCAGGAAAGGAAATTGCAACAATTGTTTTGCTGGGATGAAGCTTTCATTGTTCTGGAGCAGAGAGAGAGTTTTTTTTTACAAAACATTCTTGCACTATGATTGGTAGGGAAAGAGAGGTGGGACAGCCAGATGATGTCAGTTGATAGACAGGGAGAGTTGTTTTAATGGGCAAAGTGAGATGAAGAGATCATAGCTGCTTGGGTCTTGAGTGCATATGGTGACTTCCAGGGATGGGAGATTTGTGGCTGCAGTCTTGAAGATAAAAAGAGAGTGGGAGAGCTGCCTGACTTTTAAGTATTCTGAGAGTGTGCTGGGGGGTTCGCATAGATAAGGCTCCGATGACAAGTACTTCAGAATTCGCTTATTTTGGTGAGTCAGTCAAAGATGAGGAGCGTGGGCATGTATGAAATGCAATACATTTTTTGAAGGATAGAGTAGTCATTTAATTTTAAAAAGAAAATATGTCTCTCTAAGCATGTTTGCATTGGCTAAAAAAATGATGAACACTGAGTTCATTTTTCAATGTGTTTTATTTTTGATATCTTTTTGATGCATTTATTCTAAAAAGAATTGAACACAATGTTGGTATTTCTTCCATGTTTCTATATGCTTGTTCTCTTCACTGTGTTTTGTTACCAGAGACAAGGTTATGCTCACTATTGGTAAACTGGATTATATATAACATAAATATAGTGTAACTAAAAGCAAAGCTGGGGGCATTTTATTGTTTTTTTATGCCTCCCATGTTTAATGTGTTAGGGGGAAGAGTCAATGGGTAATTCTAGTGTTATACCAATGTGGTAAATAATTGTGCTTCCTCATTTCCCCTATGGGAAGACTAAATGTGTACAAATAAGCAAGACAGAAGTGTGTGTGTGAATGAGTCCTTTTTTGCATGCGGAAAAGAATGCTGTGACAGATGAGATACATACGTTACTGGATGTAAAAAAAAGCCAGTAATACAAGCCACATACAATAGGTGGCATTCTGAATAAACTCACTGGGTTCTCTAAAAGTGTGATAGGTCTGGGGAGTTCTCTACAGGCTACCAAGAGATATTCCAATATAGAGGTAAGGTGTGTTTTATGATGGGGCTGTAGTATAAAAAAGATATGCTCACCACTATACCACAAAAATAAGGTAATTCTGAAAATACCACAAAGTAATATAAAACTAAAATGTACCACCCATACAAGCTAACACTATATTATCACCAAAATAGGGTAATACTGAACTATCTCTAATGGTAAGGCCAGTTTACCGCCAGTTTACTGAAAAAATAACACTGTAAGGAAATACCGCCAAATCCAGAGTTTGCCCCAAAAAGACAAAACCTCCTACAGTCCCCTGCACCCTACTTCTTCCCTTCACTCTGGCCTTTTTCCATGAGCTCACCCCCTGCACCCTCCTCTAAAGCCAGGAATCTCAGAGTTATTTTCTGCTTCTCCCGTTCCTTCATCCCTCATATTCAGGCCATTGTCAAGAAGCCCTACTTTCAGCTCTTCCTTCTCAAAGGAACTCTACCCTTCCCCATCTTCCCCCAAAGACTCAATGGTACCCATGATCTGGTTCTCGCAGACTAGACTATTGCAACAGCCTCCTCCTTAATCTTCCTTCATCCACCATGACACCCCTCCAGCTAACCCATAATAGGGCAGCAAGACATTTCCTCAAGCCCAGGGACCACATCTCTCCTGCTCTACAAAGCCTTCACTGGCTCCCAGTCCCAGCACAGACAATTATTTGGAAAATACCTAACGAAATATATGGGGTCAGAGGTTAAAAAGGGTTGGAAGAGGGTCGGGAAGGGATAATGGCATTAGCAAAGAGGGTGCATGGGGGACCCACAACATTTAAAAAAATATATATGTGAAGTTTTTATTTAAAGTCATTTCTTTGTTATAAATGACTTTAAAAACAAAAGTTGTCAATGTAGGGACATAGAACCATTACAAGGGCTTATACGCGAAGATGCTGATATACAAGTTGCTTGCCTGGATGGGACTTGTATTTGTGTTTGTCTCCTGTACTTGGAATGATCGCATTTTGGGGTTGTACTAGCTGTGTACCTTCAAGCTGAGGTTGCAACACTCCAGCTGGTGCATGGGTGACATTGTAGTTGCAGTTTAATTTGAAGCCACAAAAGTCTCAATGACATCCTCCCAATTATTCTCTCTATTCTCTTCCTTATCCATGCCTTTCTCTATGCAATATTGATACAAATATGTAACAGGTATTCTTGGGTCTGGTGGCCATAAACCCACCCTTCCTCCCTGTCTCTTTCTCTATTTCTTTATCTTTTCCAATTCATGTACCAGCATTATATTTTTTACCTTCTGGCCCCCAATTTTCAATTCCCGGCTTAAAGCATTTCTGAAACCATTTAAAGGATATTTCACTTTCTTCTGATTTTACTTGTGCCTTCTTCCCCTTTAATGGGAAGCATCATAGTAAAGTTTTCACCAAATCAGAGGTACCTTTGACAAGGAAGTGTCTCCCTGTGCCAACATGCAACTCCATTCTGCTAGATACTTGCACGTTTCTGGTCAATTATTAATGTAGGTAAAATATGCTGCTGTGCCCACTATCTGGGATACTGTGGTCTTTGTCCTGGCTCTTTCCCATTTCACTTTATTTTGAGTCATTCCCCTAGATCACAGTTTTGATATTTACTCCCTTAACTTAAGTCTTAATTTGCCCCTAATTATAATTTTCAATGTTTATTTTCTACATCCTGAGACAACAGAAACAAACATAATTACATGTCTCTTTAGGATCCAGTACTCCACGTCTCTGATCCTCTGGCTCCTGTTACGCTCACCTGGCTCCCACAGGGGCATCGATCGGAACTGGACAGCTGCGGTTTCCACCCACGTGACGCGTAGTGCAGAGATGACAGACTGGACTAGCCCACCTAATCTCGTCTGCTTGACCCGAAGAAGTATTCTCCTGAAAGTGGAGAAAGGGAATTAGCCACCCGTGGATTTGAGTGATACCCCCCCCCCCCACTGTTCTCCCCTCTAATCACCTCCGATGTCTCTTTTAATAATCTCACCTTAGGTTTTTAAAGGATGAGCTCTCCATCCTGCGTAGAATGCAGGGGCACGTGGATAACCAGTTACTTCACTGGTCAGTTTCCTTGCCAACTATTTTAATTCATCCAACCAATTGTTTTCTCTGATTTATGTCTATCCCTACATTCCTACATTTGTCATATTTATATTTATCCACACTGTCCCTATTATTTAAATAATTATTAAATCATTTCTGCTGTTGTTCAGACCAGGAAGAAACACCAGCCTTCATTTGGAGCCCTTCTTTGGAACCTCTTTTAGAGATTTCAATTAGGCCTTGTGTCTGTCCTTTGTGTGACTATGTGTGTGCTTGTCTTGCTTGTACAGTAACTGGATAAAAGTGGCATGACCTTGCCTTAGTTTCACCTTTGAACATGTAGGCTGAAAAATGGTTGAATGAAGATATACGTTGTATAGTATTGTCATGTGCCTGTGCATTCTCAGGTATCTATCTACTAAACTTTGATGTAAGGTGATTAATACTATGCAGTATATAGGGCTCCTGGCAAATCCCTGACCTATTCAAGTAGAACAAGAAGCAGAGACACAATTGATCAGGGTGACCAAATGACTAAACCCCCCCAGCTGTGTAATTCAGTGAGTCACACCAATACATATAACTGTGCTGTTATTTTGCAAATCAATTTGACTTTTCTCAAATGCATGTATATAATGACATTAGTGAAATGACAAATCAATATTGGACAGGACGAAAGAAGTATACAAGTGTTACATAAAATCAACATACATTGTTGTCAATACATTTTGTATAAGACAAGCATAGAGTAAAAACGTTTCCCATCAATGTTATGGGATTGAAAAGTCTGTTTCAAAGAGAACAAGTTGATTTAAACAACCAATAATAGTGCCAGTGTTGGCATAAGCCACTGGAGAAAAGAATGTTGACATAAGGTGTGTATCGTCCAATGGTAGCTGGGTTAGTGAGCTTGGATTTGGGTGGCCATCATCAGGACAAACAAAAAGAAGTAATGGTTGAACATTGAATGTGGAATCCTGGTAGGGTATGTCAAAGAATGAGCAGAGGAAAGTGTGTCAGGGTATATATGGTCACTTGGATGAACTTATTTGTATCATTCATTAGGCATAAATGCTCTTTATTTAGAAGCCACCACCTCCAAGGAAGAGGGTGGCGGATGTCTTACAGTGTGTGGCTTGTTTCAAATGGTATCTTGTGGGAATCCAAGCTGAAATTAGTGATGGGTTCCGATCAAAGAGCAACAGTAGTAAAACTTGGTGCTTTGTCTTCTCATAAGAGAATAAGTGAAAGAATAAAAAAAAACGGCAATAATCGCTAGAGGTAGTACAATCGATACGTTTCCTGCCATACTTGTTTAAGGAGAACCGGGGCTAGATGCTTAGTGGTTCATAAGGCGTTAAATGTTCTTTATTAAGGTGTCGATTATGGAGACCACCAGTCTTAAGGAATGCCAAAACAAGGCCAAATCAGTATTTGTATTTTTATATAAATGATGCACAACATAGAAAGGTGAACACATTTATACAACATTGAATTCTTTCTACAACATGCCTACACACATTTAACAAAACGTCTGATCTAATTACCAACCAGGGACTCAAGTTTATTATGATTCACAGGTAGCAGTATTTGAACTATAAGATAGCATACACAATACTATATGCATCATTTTTCGGGGCAGCTTGAAATTATAAAGAACAAGTACATTCTCTCCTTCATAAAATCTCACTCATCCAGAAACTAGGCCTCACCCTGAGGATTCAATTTATAGCACCAATTTTTCACCCAGGTTTGCAGAGAAGGAATTCTTCTCTTTCTTGAGGGAAGACATAAGATGAATGGTACAGAATCAGATTAATTCACTTGATCTAAATAAGCCTATGTTTACCCACCCTATGCACCCGATCGTTTAAGATACTATCTGCTTACTAACAGAAACTTATTCAAAAGGAACAAACAAAATGTCTTAGACGTGAAAGAGAATGAAAGAATTGTTACTGTCTTGGCAGTTACAAATCAGAATCCATTTTCATAAATCCTAAGAGGAGGTGAAACACAGGCACATGCACACCTGTCAGCATTCCTACCCATGAATGATTTAAAGGTCTTCCCATGCATGAATGACCTGTTGAATCTAACCTAATATTTCAATTGGTATATGGGTATTTAGGATTCTTCTGTACAGGAATCTTAGGTAAAGGAAAGGATTTACTTTCAATAATTGAAAATAATAAAAATACAGTAAAAAACACATTGGAAACTTTTATTCCACGTGCATTAATGCCTTTGGGGACAGCTCTATGCTTTTCTATCCGTAATGAAAGTCTCACTCATATGGGTTTATCATTTATAGTGGCACTCAATCAATAATTATAATGTTAACCATTTGTATAATGTGCACTGGCTGATAGGCAGGTTGCCAACTGATGGTTTTATGTGTATGGTTTGGTGAGGGTAGACAGCATACCAGGCCTGGGTTTTGTAGAGAAGGAGCTAAGTACCCCCACCTCAACCATCTCACCCGCAGCACCTGTATGTTGGGTCCCAGAGTGGGAAACTGTTAAGAATTAGGGCCAGGTCAATAGTGCGTACATTAAGTTATTTATTTAGCTTGACATATGGTGACAGCAGGCACTGCCTCAAGCAGCAGGCACCAACTGACTCTATATGGAATGCTCTCAAAGAGCAAAACTCTAAAGAGAATACATGACCTCACAGTAGAACAGAATAGGAACGAATCAATGTACAAATGATTACATGTACAGATACATGTTAGACCATAAAGAACTGATGCTTAATACAAGTAATAAAAGTATTATCCCAACAGAAACATGGGCGATTCCAGTAAAAGTACCAATACCTAGGAGAATATGGGAGGCAAGGTTCCCATTGAGAAAACCATACCTGCACACGAGACAATATGATGGTCGTATGAGTGAAATCCCTGAAGAAACAGAGAAAAAGAATGACAAAGAAGAATGCTAATGTCATCATCACCAGTGATGTCATAACAGAAAATGCTGATGAATAGAGAAGAGATGGAGAAACTAAGAGAATATATACTAGTCTTTAAGGCATCAAGAAAGTGTGAAGACTGAGGACATCTTGGGATTAAGATGAAGAGATTTATGCTGCAGACATAAGGGAGAGATCAAGCTATTTCACACGTGTATACATAAAAAGAAATGGTAGTGGCCGTGTAGTTATAGTTAAGTTGCTAAACCCATAGAAAGAACACTTTTTGGGCGGCTTGTAACTTTGCTCCCCCTGGACGAATCCACACCAAACTTTGCAAAAGAATTATATGTCCCACACATAATTTCTTTGCAAAGTTTGGTGGGGTTTGGTCCAGGGGGGGGGAAGTTATAGGGGGGTCCCAAAATGTATTTTTTTCCCATAGACTGAATGGGGAAAAAACTTTGCTCACGCCTAGAGCCCAAACCGTTGGATGGATATTCACCAAATTTGCGGCAGGAGCAGTGGCTTGGTCCCAAAAGTGTGCTTTTGTAAATTTGGTGAACATCCGTCTGGTAGTTCTTTTTTAAAACAACCAAAAAGTAGGTCACAAAAAATGTGTGATATCTATGTCCGCTCCGCAGACGAACTTCCCTCTTCGCTCCGCAGACAGGACACCGATTGGCTAATTGGCTTGCGTCATGTCCGCGAACATGCAACGTGTCCGTTGATTGGCTGGGATGAAGCGTGAGGTGCGTGGGATTGTTTTGATGCGCCTGCCATCTTGTTTGGTGTCTGCGGACATTGCGGTAAAAACATATTAAAAAACACAACATTGCACTTGTCAAACTTATCAAATAATCTCTGGGGCGGTGAGGGGTGATGAGGATGGGATGGGATATGGCTGCAAGAAGCAAAGAATTGGTGTTTTTTTGTCGCACAATTCCAAACAGGATGTTTGTGAACAGTCCTGTGCAGGAACGGAAGAAGTGGTTGATTCCATCTTTTCCTCCACACAAAGCACTTGAGAAGATTGTGTTTGATAAAACTCTCAAGAGATCTGACGGGACTCACAGCATTTTGTCACACGGTAGATTTGGAGGTGTTCCACAATATGTGCCTAAAGTACAGGCCAAAGAGAATGCATTTCAGCATTCAAGGGATGGAGATGTATAATCATGGAATTGCGTGTGATTTTGTTCCGAGTACACATACATTGTCAGAAAACATAAAACATTGCCAGCGTGCCCTGTCCACCTAAAACAGAGCTCATGGGGCAGTTAAAATCCAGGTACAAATGATTACCATCTGTTTCTTTGATCAACAATGTTTTTTAGAAGTGTCCAAATAAAGCATCCAATTTATATGTTAAAATGTATCCTCTTTGTTAATTTCTTTTTTCAACTATTCAACTTTTTACAATTGTCTTACAATCCCACAAAAGGCATGAGACCTAGGCTACATAAGTGAAGGAGTCTGTCACCTAAGCATAGATGGGGCTATTGCTAGAAACACTTTCTACATCAATGTTGGAGTAGGGCGCATTATGTCATTGCAAAGTTTCCCTACCCCTTAGCAGTGCCACGATCATCGAGCAAGGGCAGCCCCCACATTTTTCCTACTGTGCACGTGCACAGGGCCGGTCTTAGACCAGATTGCACCCCAGGCAGGAAGCATCATTGGCACCCCCCCAAAATGTTGGCAGAGATGCTAACTTCAGAGACGATGGGGAGGGGCAAACTTACTTGTGTGGGGGCATCTACCTTCTTTACACATTCTAATGAGACTATTCTAGTGCAGCTTCAATGTTACAATCAGTTATATTTCTCTTTCACTTATAAAACCACTCAGAAACCACACCAGAGGCGTTGCTAGGGGGTGGCTAAGGGGGCTATAGCCCCGGGTCTTTTGGTTGTAGCCCCGGATAGAAGCTCAAGGGATACAATCAAAAGACTAGCTAGCCCCCAGTCCCGACAGTCCCAACATTAGCCTAGCCCCCAATCCTTTCCAGAGCTAGCAACACCCCTGAACCACACACTTGAGCAAAATTAGAGGGGGGTCCCAAAATCATGTAATGGTTTATTAATAAGGTGCCATTTGACGAATCTACACTTTATTTGGCAAACTGATAATAGATCTAGATATAAATGTTTTAGCGAAGTTTGGTGGGATTCTGTCAAGAGGGAGCAAAATTAGAGGGGAGGTCCCAAAATATTGTAAAGGCTTATTAATGTGGTGCTATTTGACAAATCTACACAAAGGTTTGCAAAATGATTATAGATCTAGATGTAAATGTTTTCGTAAAAGTCTGAATGGATTTTGTCAAGTGGGGGCTAGGTTATATGACGTTTGTCTGTGCATAAATTTGACACTTTAAAAAAAATAAAATATGGCTGTATTTCCAGCAAACCTGCATACGGAGCATTGGCAAGGACCTACAAGCATGGTTTTGGAAATGTGCCAGTGTTTTATTTTTTGACAAGTGTCATAATGTACCTACAAAAAATAGCAGTATACCTTTAGTGACTGAGGGGTAGCCTGTGGCCATGGGCAGTGGCCAGATTTTCTGGGTCATGGAATAAGGTAATGATCCGGACAATCTGGCTACTGGCCATGACCACAAGGGACAAAACATAGGATTAAAGTGCCATGTCCACCTGGGACTGGCTTTGTGGTAAAGTTATTCGAAATTAGGATGGATTTGAAAGGGAAGAAAAATGTGCTTGTGGTAATATGGTCATAGGGTTCTCTTTTTGGCTTCTGCAGGCTGCCATGGAAAGAGAAGAGTGTGAACCCCTGCCTTCCCTTTCCATGGTGGCCATCTTGCAAAAGGATTTTCCTTCCTACACTGGAAACCTAGGTTGCTACTGGCCTTCATCCCCCATGTCAGGGGCTGGTATGGGTGGATAATGGTCCAGAGACCTTGTTATCTACCCTTGCTTCGCTTGGCCTGATAACTTGGGATGCTGGGCCGTTATCCACCGTTCCAGTCCCTGGAACAGAGGATGAATGCCACAATATTCCCATTAGCATAAGACAAAATGCAAATGGAAATGTTGGAAAATCTTATTGAGTCTATGTACTTTACTGAGAAATATAAAGTAGATGGCGTCTATACTTTTATTTAGTTCTATTTTTTAACTGTGAAAGGTGGTTACTAAAGGAACATTTATTTTGTTTTTGGCAGGTGAGCTTAGAACGAAAAGTGGGGAGAGAAATGAGGGACAAGGCACCAAACACTAATATGGAGGGGCAGGTGGACAGGGGAAAATGTTGCGTGTGTGTTATTTCTGAGATAAGGGGCAGTGTTTCTCATGCTCCTTGATTACAGCAATGGTGGTGTCTCTTGGGGAGGAGAGATGGCATTAGCTGATTCTATTTTAAGATAAATAGCAGTTTTGCTACAAGTATGTACTGTGTACTACATTGTTAATGGATGAGTAGGAATGGGTGTTGGAGCTGTGCAAGGGAAATTTTGAAGTTAAAAGTTCCTAGATCAGTAGAAAATGCAGTTCCGAACTGTCCGTGAAGCACAGATCTTATCGTAAAGTGTGTACGGGTTCTCAGACACGTCATCATGCTGCGCGCCAGCATATGGTCAAATGAAGAACTCTCCGGAAGGTCTGACATGAAGTCAGATGTTCATAGACATCATGGTTAAGGTGCGCTAATAAAAACCTATGGAATTCAATGAAAAAACTTTGTTAAGTGGACGTTATGGTTAAGTTGCAGTAATAAAAACCTGTGAAATTCATTGAAAAAACTTTGTTAAGGGGACGTTATGGTTAAGTTGCAAAAAAAAAACAATGAAATTCACTGAAAAAACTATGTTAAAGGGAATTCAATGAAAAACCTTTGTTAAGAGAACCTTATGGTTATGTTGTGCTACTAAAAACCTATGAAATTCAGTAAAAAAACTTTGTTAAAGGGACATTATGGTTCAAAGTAAGACCAAAAAACCCCAGAAATTTGCTGGTTATGGTAAGCCAAGCAACCATAACTCACGCCACCATTGTGTATTGCTAACACCCAGGACATCAAAGATGACATCACAAATGTCATTGATGACATCACTGATTACATCACATGTCTGACTCGCTTTCTTTTCCTTTAGTGATATATCTTGGCCAGTAATAGTTAGGAACAAAAAATTCAAAACGTACTATATGTATAGACTTATACTTCAAATATGTTCTTACAATAATTCACTTAGGGTCCACTGACAGCACATGAAACATATACATTAGGAAAATACACACTTGAAATAAAGCAATGCTTTCTGTGTATGAAGACAATCAGTAAGGTTATCAACACTTTTTTATTGTTCTGCTGTTTTTTTATTGCTATACTTTCTCTGGATATGCTCAAATTTGCATTTGCATTACTTTCTTTAGGGTGAAGTCACATCATGTGATAGTTATACATAGGGAAGTAGTAGGTTTGCAGCAGAGCAATCATTTCTGTGCATAAAGATAATTAGTTAGGTTATGAACACTTTCTGGTTCTACTGCTGCTTTTTTGCCTACTTCACTTTCCCTTTATATACTCATATTTGTATGTGTTGTTTTGTCTTTGTGTTTTGTATGTAATAATGAAATTATGTAGTAAGTGGGTTTTATTAGCTACTTATTACATGTTGCACAGTACGCAAAACTCTAACAAGAAAGCATTTATCATTTCACTATTCAACATGGGAAGATTATGATTATTGCACCTCCATCATGTATGCTGCACACAATGCTTATGTTTATACATGAGTGGCTTACTAAACTGTAAGAGAATGCTATTTATATCAATGCATTGCTTAATGCACTACATAGCTCATGATATTTATTCCAATGATCCTTGACACTTTTTTGTCAACATTATAATAAAACTCCCTTGTACAGACTTTTCATGAAAAGTAAATGCACATGTGATGTCATTAGTGATGCCACATATACATACACGGTAGTGGCCATGTAGTTATGGTTAAGTTACTGTTTCCATAGGAAGAGCACTTTTTGGGTGGCTTACAACTTCGGTCCCCCTGGGCGAATTCTCACCAAACCTTGCAGAGAAAGTATATGGCCCACTCTGAATTTGTCTGCAAAGTTTGGTGATGTTTGATGCTGGGGTGAAAAAGTTATGGGGGGGGGTCCCAAAACATCTTTTTTTCCCATAGACTGAATGGGGGAAAAACTTTGCGTACGGCTACAGGCCAGACCGCTGCACGGATTTCACGAAATTTGTGGCAGTGGCAGGGCCTTGGGCCCGAAAGGCTGCTTTTGTAAAGTTGGTGCCCTTCCGTGCAATACTTTTCTTTAAAATGACCAAAAAATAGCTGCCAGAACATTAGTAATATCTATGTCCGCTTTGCGGTCACATTTCCCTGTTCGCTCCGTGTAGAAGGTTTCGATTGGCTAATCCGTGGCATGCTGCACGCAAACAAGTTGCACTTTCACCGATTGGTTCCGCTACAGCATGCAGAGCGTCTCATTCTCTCGATACGCCCACCCGCCATGTTCATTTTGTTTTGTGTTGTACGCAGACATCGCCGCAAACAAACCCTTTTGGGACACAGTGTCGAAAGGTCAGTGTTATTTACATGTGGCAGTAGCAAGTCAAACAGTGGTTTATTCTTGTTGCCACAGTCATTCCGTAAAGTGCAACTTGGTAGTCAATGTGCAAGAAGGTCTTACAGCGTCTATGTAACAGGACATAAACAACAGTCCTGTGGTCAGACTGCTGTCCTACCGTTTCCATTCTGAGGCACCCACCTGCACTGATTCATACACACAGCACTTCTGCTCTTGTATGGGAGTAACGTTTCTCATGAATGCCTGATGATATGTTGTTGCAAAAAGAGCATGTATTTCCATTCTGAGTAAAGGTCACTAGGTTTCATTTTTGCAGTACACGCTCCGTATGGCCGCTGATGTCTCAAAACCCATAAGCGTCCTTTGTTTTTTGACCTTGGGGTACAGGGAAGCAACAAAAAAAAAAGCAGGCAGTCACAGTTTGAACCAAATTCCCTTTGATAATGTTATCCTTCAAAAACCTTTGCACGACACATGAAATATCAGTTCCCGAAGAAGGTTTCCAGCAAACAACCTACTCTCTGCCTGTAGCGGACGCAATGGAACCTGTACACATAATGTAAGTTTCTTTATGACGTCTGTACCACAAACTGCCATTACCTTGTTAATTTTCCACAAAAAAACTTGTGCTCTTACTAATGAAATACAAGGTTTCTGTGCCGCTCTAATTTTTGTTCCCATCATGCAGACTGCACATTCTCACCGTTTGAAAAATGGCTCGCCCTTTCCAATCTTATCATTTTTATGTACTTCAAATGTTATGTATTACAACTTTGATTTCTGCAGAGGTTACCTACTGCTACCTTTTGTATTTTTCCTTTGTCGCTTAGCTACTACCATACAACATTTATATTACTATTGGCATACCTCCCTTATGCAGATTGCATATTGGCACCATCTGTAGGATGTCACTACATTTCCTTCCATTGAATTAAGACATTTCTGTGCCATTGTATTTTTTTTACCCATTATGCAGATTGCAAATTGTCACCATTTGTATGGTCGTTCTACAATGCCCCATCGAACATTGCTATTTATTACAAATGTTATGTGTTGCACCTTTCCTTTTTGCAAAGGTTTCATATTGATATTTTTTTTCTTCCTCCCACAGCTATTTCCTTCCGTATTGCGATTGCCACGGCTTCCAATGCCCCAGTGATGGTTTTTTTAACCGTAAAATGCAACTTTCCGTTACCGGTTGTCTGTCCATCATTATTAAATGGGATGACCGCATTGGACCTCTATGCCCGTATACAGCTGTCGCAATAAGAAGTAACATTCCATCCTTTCTGGTGTCGTAGATCACAGCGATTGACATCGTCCTGCAAATGAATGTGTGAGGAAATGACTACTGTGCCGACAACACACAGTTTCCGTCTGGGTAAACAACAACGTGCCCTGTAACATTAACATTTTCAATAACCTACCATCCTTTCTGATGCAGTACATCACAGCAATTCATTTTGTAATGCCAATGAATGTGAGAGGAAAAGAACTACAGTGCCGACAACGCATTCTTTCTGTGTTCCAAACCAACAATGACTCCATCACCATTACAAATGTCATTGTCCAGCACAGACACAAACTTTCAATTTCTATGCAATGAGAAAAAGGCGACCATTTTGCACAGTCTATTGTGAAATAAAACTACGATACTAATTCTTACATGTTAGTGTTTTTTATTAAAATTTGCTCTTCTACTTCAAAATGTGTCATGCTACCTTGTAGATCCCAGCATATTCATTACACATGTCCATACGCTGGCACGGTACATTACCGCGAATGGTATTGCATACCACTTGGTTTGGGTAAACAGCGGTCAGACCCATCTAATATGCTTTCGTGCCGTCACGCCAATTTCTGTCACCCAGATGCCTCAATGACCAAGATTGGTTCAGGCTTCACGCGCTATGTTGTCACCTTTGCTATCTTTTTAAAAGAGGAAAAATGAGGTAAGGTGCACTACAAATGTTTGCTGTATGAAATGTTTGTAAAATAATACATGCTTACACTCTCCCACTGGACACATCTTCAAACCTTTCGACCTGTGACCTTACAAAATTATGTGTCTAAAGGTTAGTGGCAATGGTCTTCTTTCACTATTTCTGATTTAATTGCGCTTTACTTCAAAAACTTTGTTAGTATTTTGTCCAGACGTACGAAGCCTACTGCTTTGCCCTCTCTACGCACATTTTTACACACAATATGTACTGCCAGCTACAATGGAAAGCGAAAAAGGGTTTCTGTGCAACACCTATGCAACACCCGCCTTCCCTTTCCATGGTGGCCATCTTGAAAAAGGATTTGTTTTCTTCAAACGGGAACACCGGAGGCGTTCCGATTAAAGACAACAAATCCTCTTTTTTGGTACCACGGCTTACTGCCGTACAATCTCGCTTGCTAATGGCATTCTACCCCCATTTTTTGAGAAGGAATGGGGTTTGTTCTTCCAGAGACTTCAGTATGCACTCTTGCTTGTATTGTGCTGCACAATTGCCCTGTTGAGTGGTGCACGGGAAATGTTGCGGTTACAAGTTAGTACAACAATATACAATGTCCTTCGGGCCTATCAACGATACACACATGATATTGTGACCTGTGCGCCAGCATATGCTAATGTGCAATACTTTGGCAGGTGGGCAGTTAAGTCAAATGTTCCTTTACACTATGGTTATATGTTACAATTAGAATTCTGATAAATGCATTGTAAAAATGTTGGTAAAGTAATGTTATCATTCACTTACAGTACTGCACACCTATGGAAATCAGTGAAAAACGGTTTGCCGAAGGGACATTATGGTTACGTTTTCCTTCTAAAAACCTGCAAAATTCACTACAAAAGAAAACTTTGTTAATGGGACATTATGGTTAAGTTGCACTAATAAAAACCTATGCAATTCAGTAATAAAATGTTGTTAAAAGGACGTTATGGTTACAAGTAAAAGCGAAAAACCCCTGAAATTCGCCAGTTATGGTAAGCTAAGCAACCATAACTCGCACCATCTACGTGCATTGCTAACACTAACACCCAGGACAGGAAATATGACATCACAAATATCATTGATGACATCACCTACATTGTGTTATGTGTTTGGGTTGTGGTCATTTGGTAGTAGTTTGTTTCTATGGGTGTGTCATGCTGTGGTGGTTGTGGCCAGGGCCTAGAGTCTTGGGTGCATGGCTGAAGGCCGTAGGCCATAGGCCATTCACCCAAGACTCTAAGCCCTGGCCACAACCACCACAGCATAACTCTACACTGCTACCAAACATTTTAATTGTGGTATGTGGGCTGCTTAGGGGATATGTGTGAGTACTGATTGGTAGTAGTGTAATAGTGTTTATAGGATAGTGAGATGATGTGTGTTTGTTTGTTTGTTGGATTCTGTTCAGATTGTTGATATTGAAGACTCTAGGCAATTTGAGTTGTATTTATTGGTGAGGTGTTTGTTTGCATGGCTGTGTTATGTTGCAGTGTTTGTGAGTTTAATTATTATATCCTTACTGTTTCCTTTGTTGAGGCTGTATGAAGAGTTTTGGCCAGACCATGCAGTCAAGATTGTAGTGTTTGGCAACAAGCAGTGCAGCATAAGATACCCATGGAAGCAAACATTTTGGAATGTGGTTTATGGTCAGGTGTTTGCTTGAATGGGTGTGTTATGCTATGGTGTTTGTGAGTCCAATCGTTATATACTTACTGTTTGACCTTTTGTGGTTGTATGCAGTTTTTTCATGACATGGGTAGTTGGAGCAGACATTCTTTTTCAATCACTGTCATAAAAGAAAAAATCACATGTTAGTGTAGGTAGTTTATAATGAATATTGAATAGTACACATTTCTGTATTTCGTCGACCCTCATAGTAATAGTAAGTACTTTAGAAGTATTATAGTTCAAACCAGTGCACTGTGCAATTTGCTCAGTTCCTGTGTTTGTTCATTAAATCATTGGGTATGTGGGAAGAAATCCATGCTGGATTAAAAAAAAAAAAAAAAAACGTTCTACATTGTGGTACACTAAATTTCTTTCATTGATTTAAATAGGAGGAATTGAATAGGTGTATTGGTGGTTTCTATTTGTTTATTTCTTTTTCCATTTTAGTGGTATTCATGTATCTGTTTGTTTGTTACAGAATCTTGGGGCAGTGAGATATCTGTTGGCGTATTCTAACTGGTTATAGTTTTGAAGTTCAAGTTTTGTTTATGTTCATACACAAATTCGTTATTAAATTTTGGTTTTAAGAATATTAAGTAAGTGTTTACAAGATTTGCTGGTAATATCTGTTTTAGAGTAATGGTAGTATCATTACATTAGAACCATCCACATTTCTTTTTATATATGCAGTGTAGTGACCTGCATTGGTTGTGGCTCCTGCGTGGTAGATTATACCTATTGTTGTGAAGGTTTTCTTACCAAGTGATACTTGACCATGTGTAAATCCAGTCAGCTTGCAGTTCTTTTTGATACCATCTGCATTATAACGTAAAAGCAATAGTATTACATATTTACTATGTGTCTGTATTTGTAAGGTGGAAAGATTATCGGAATTGCAGGTAGTACATAATCTGCCATGGTTTGCATTTTTTACATGTTGCTGAACTGGAATGGATTCACAGTTAGGTATGGATACATACACGAAGCGTTCATTAGGAACTTCTTCTTGTACTACATGCCTGCAAAGAGTGCATGTATGTTTCCACATGTATGAAATCTGTAAGATTTCATTTATAGGTATGTTTTTGTTTGCTAGTACTTTTAGCAAGTAAATCAGACATTCTTGTGGATCTTCTTGTGAGTTTAAAGTGAACTTGATCATTCCAGCACAGTAATCCAATTCCTGCCTTATTCCAGAAACACTGTAACCGTTGTCAGGATTGTTGGTTGCATCTCTATAGAGGACTAACATTTGCAAACACAATTGGTGAGAAGTACGTGTAAGTAAATGTTGTCTAAAATTGGTGACAATTTGAATAGAATATTTATTGCTACATTTTCATAGCAATTTACACCAGTTATATTTGGAAATTTAAATGGACCTGACAGTTCTGTGTCCAAATCATTTGTTGGGGGTGTGTGCTGCTTCTTCGAAGAGGTAGTTGAGTTACTTTGAGCAGCAGATTCTTCTTTAGTTGTGGTCGTTGATGAAGTATTAGCTTCTATTACTTTCTTTGGAGAAATTGCTGTGAGATCCTGATAGAGTCTGAAGTAGTTTTCTTTTTCAACGTTTTGCTTTTTGCGGAACAGGATAGGTTTTTAGATAGGGGTGTATAGTGAACACAGTCTATTGTATTCTAGAATGCAAGAAATATCAGCATTTACTTTACTTGTATCAAAGTTGATTAGAAATAGTCTGTCAAGTGTACGTAAGAGTGATAGTGCTACATAGTTCATGCCTTCTTTACAGACTGCGCAACCAATATCTATCAATGCTTTATCTGAGGTAAGACCTTGTGATTTGTGAATGGTGACTGCATATGCTAGAGTTAGAGAAAATTGTTCTCTGCGTACATACATGTCTTTGAAAAGAAGGAAGCGGGCTGTTGAGCGTCCTATCCTTTTAACTTCAGATAGTTGGTCAAAGAGAATATTGACAAACTGAATGTTGTTGTCACATGGGTATGTTTGAAAGCCAACAACTGTGCCAAGTGCTCCATTAACTAGTTCTTGCTCCACGTCAAGGTTACGTTTGAGCATTACTCTACAGTTTAAAGATAATTTTAATATTTTCTCCAAACTAGCTGTGTTAGAGATAGAGTTTTCCAAGGTGTTTAGCCTTGTTGTGGCTTGTTGACACATGGGTAGTATCATACCATGTACGTCCAGTTTGTCTGTAGAGGCAATTTGAACTATTGGTTGCATTTCTTTTTTTAACATGGTTACATTAAATTTTGAACAGCTTGCAAGAGTTGGCATCAAGGACATAGAATTGACATTTTTGTGTGCTAATTGTTCAATGACATCAGTAGCACATGAGTTATGGCCTTGGTTGTGACTGGTTTGTAATATAGATTGTGCTTCTTGAGATAGTACACCAACTCTAATACTTTTTAAAATGTTGGCGTATGTGAGGTCTGCAGACTGATGCATATTTTCTGTTAATTCTCTGTATTGGAAATGTTGCCAAAGGTTGACATTTCCTATGCTGCCAAGAGTTTTATGGCACAGTTTGTGCCCTAAGGTTTTAAAAATAGGTTCGGTTTCACTGGTGTTAATTGAAGAAGATATCCAAAAACAATAATGTGTTTTCCTCCAAACAGCTCTTCGTAGTGTTTTTTGAGGACATCTTGTAGTCTGTGGTGAATCAAAGCCAACATTAGGTTGGAGACCATGCTCAACTCATCCCTTTAGCAGCATTTTAATTTGTTTGAAAACTTTGCATAGCTCCATTGCAGCTTCTGTAGAAAGTTTGCAATAGTCTAATTTGTTTTGGTGTTCTACTGGAAGGAGTACTAATCGGTGTAATGTGACACCGCCTATGTTATAGTCAGCTAAACCTGTGAGGGCAGTTACAACAGCTGACAGTTTGTTCTTTGTCAATTGTTGGAGGAACTTGCTAATGATTTTGATTAAGAATGTATTGCCTGTACCAGCTTGACCAGTCATGTATAGCAGTATAGGTTTGTAATCTTGGCATGTACATTTTTTTTTCATGTTGCACACCATGTTCTATTTGTTTTGTTACTTCTTGGAAAATGATACGCTGTTGATTGTTTAATTGTGATTTCAGTACAGCAAAGTCTTCTGTAGATTGCTCATACTGACATATGCAGGGTAATTCATAGAATCCAGCGCACAAGTAGCGCACGCGGCTGGCGCACAGCGTGCGCCTGCGATAGTCTGCGCCAGCCGCGTGCGCCAAAACCGAATCCGGCGCACAGCGTATTCATGGATTTTAGCTTCCCCAGGCAGCCGTGGTGCACAGTGGCGCAGCGACTCGCTGCAGCGCCAGTTACGCCCCCAGGAACGCCCCTTGCGCTGGGAAATCTCATAAAAATCACAAACCAGCGCAAGGGGCTGCGCTAACACTGGACCATCACGGCAAGCGGCCCATGCGATTTTCAAGGGTGCGCGGGAAGTTTCACACGTCAAATCCCAGGCTACGTCCATTTCAGGGGTGCGCGGGAAGTTCCACACGCGAATAGCCTGGCCGCGTGTATTTCAGGGGTGCGTGGGAAGTCCCACACGCGAATAGCCTGGGCGCGTGTATTTCAGGGGTGCGCGGGAAGTCCCACACGCGATTACAGCAGGGTATGTGTATTTCAGGGGTGCGCGGGAAGTTCCACACGCGAATAGCCTGTCCGCGTGTATTTCAGGGATGCGCGGGAAGTCCCACACGCGATTACAGCAGGGTACTTGTATTTCAGGGGTGCGCGGGAAGTTCCACACGCGAATAGCCTGGGCGCGTGTATTTCAGGGGTGCGCGGGAATTTCCACACGCGAATAGGCTGGGCGCGTGTATTACAGGGGTGCGCGGGAAGTTTTACACGCGACTTCAGCAGGGTACGTGTATTTCAGGGGTGCGTGGGAATTCTCACACGCGAATTGGCTTGGTACGTGTATTACAGGGGTGCGTGGGAAGTTACACACGCGATTAGGCTGGGTGGGCCCTCACAGGTGTACCCTGTACACCCTCCACGGCCCCTGCAGGCAGCCCACAAAACAGGGGACTACCCTGCACACCTGATCATGTCCCCCTGCACCCCCATCCACCAGGGGCACCCTCCACCAGGCCCCCACCCATGTCTCCCACCACCCCCACCCCCCATCCACCAGGGGCACCCTCCACCAGGCCCCCACCCATGTCTCCCACCCCCCCCACCCACCAGCACTGTGGGGCACGTGGCCAGCAGGCAGTCAGGCAGCAGCAGATGGCAGGTGGGAGCGTGCTCAGGGCTCTGGGGGACTGTAATTTTGCCTCCTGGCCAGGAGCGTGGTCTTTCGTGTTTGAACGCGTGGACAGCCTGATAGGGAGTGAATCTGCACGTGAAAACCCCACACTCAGCGAATCGCGCGAAAACCCGTCACCAGCATATGTGCGTCTATAGTTACCTGCACGTGCAGTGTCAAAGCGTGTGATTGGTGAAAATGGATCTACACGCAGGAGTGACAAAGCGTGTGATTGGTGAAAATGGATCTACACGCAGGAGTGACAAAGCGTGTGATTGGTGAAAAGTGAGCTACACGCAGGAGTGTCAAAGCGTGTGATTGGTGAAAAAGGATCCACACGCAGAAGTGACAAAGCGTGTGATTGGTGAACATGGGCCAAGCACATACACGCCGTAAGTGACGCTGTACGTGTGGGCCTGTATATAAGGTAGTGTTGAACACCATTTCCTTGTACGTGCTTTTCGTGGAGAGCGAGTGGGTGAATTCTGTACTTCTTGTCGTTTCACACGCGATTTACTTCACGGCGTTTCCAGTTCGTACTCCCTGTTACCTCTGACAGCTTTTTCTCTTTTTCCTCTTGTACTGGTTTACCTGGGCCTGTTCCCTCAAACAGTGTCCCCTTCTACTGTTGTCCTGTCTCCTCAGACAGCGTACACATCTTCTTTTGGCGGGGGTGTTGCCAAACAAACGCGCTCATTTTTCACGCTCTTTTACCTGGCAGACGGTGAGTCACGCACGTATCTAACTTCTGTGCTTGCCCCGTGTGTAGCCTACCCCTTCAGAGGTCAATCTAGGCTGCGTGTGACACGCACACGTTCATTGTGTTACTGGATGCCACAGCGTAGTGCAGGGTTTTCCATCAGCACACGTGGTCTAGGAGGGGTATTGTGCACGTTCCTTAACTTTTCTGGGGTGCCTGTGCGTTGCGTGACCCGTCATCTTTCCCCAGGGGTGTCATATAGCCTTGCCACTGCACTAGGGTACGAATACCATCTGGTACCCAACCCCTTTGACACCCAATTGCCCAGGACAATTGTGCACACCGACTCCCATACGCACAATAACATCAGTGCCATGGTTGGGAGGCGTGCAAGCCGTAAGGGTGGCAAAGGTGGCCGAGCCACACGTGGTGGCCGTGGAGGATCCACTAGGGGACGTGGTTGTGACTTGCAGGGTGCCCCTGTCCCCCCCAGTCTGGAGGACCAGTCAGGGACACCCATGCCCCCCCCCCCAGTTGAGGGTCATGTGGCTGATACCAACCCTGATCAGCCCTTGTTGGACCAGCCCATTGTGGCAGCAGACCTGTCCGAGGGTGATCCCATAGCTGACATCCAGGTCAGCAGGTCCACTGCACGTGCACCGGTGCACATTGGTGTCATCAGGGCACGCGCATCTATGCCAGATAGGTCATCTGCTGGCCCCCGTAGCCAGGGTGTGGCTCCATCCACCCCACCTCTCATACACCCTGCCAAGACTGTGTCGGTCCTAGTTCATGCACCTCAGATCAGGCCTGACCCCATCCCACTACCCCCAATGCCTGCACCTACTCCCATGCTGAGTGTGCAATCCCACACACCCAGTACTGAGTCCACCACGGCTCCTGCCCCTAGTGTCCACAGCGGCGTAGGACACTCTGGATCCCCACCCCCTTCCAAGCGCAAGAGGAAGAGTGCACGTCCGGCACAGGCTGATTCCCCAGGCACGGCTGCACAGTCCGGCCCATCAAGGAAGCCAAGCTTCACAGACGCCGAACTGAATGCACTTGTTCAGTATGTGTCAGATCATGATAGGGAAATGGTCATCGTTGCAGGGTCCAAGACCACACATGCCAGACGCCAGGCACACTGGCAGACCATTGCTGACAGAATAAGTGCCCTTGGAGTAGTGAGGCGCACAGCTAGTGATTGCCAGAAGCGCTGGAATGACCTTAAGCGCAGGGCAAAGGATAAGCTGGCCTCAAGTCATGCCGCAACCTTGGTGACTGGAGGTGGGTCCCCAGCACAGGAAATAGAACTCACACCACACGAGTCCGTAGCTGGATCCTACGTCACCGAGGGACAACTCCAAGGTGTGGGAGATCTCCCTGATTACGAGGCATCATCCGGTGAGTGCACATGCATGTGTGTATTATCCATGTGCATGGTGTGTGTGTGAAGCATTCATGTTGGGTGCCTGTCAAGGGGGTGTGTGGCAGAGTAGATAGTGGCACCCATGTGCCTCATCCAGTATGTTCAGTGCAACACCATCTTCCCACAGCACTATCCCAACTGGCAACAGTGCACATATGGCCCTACACCATGGAAGTTGCCCTTGAATTGTCATTTTGTCACTACATTGTTGCTCATACTCCCCTGTCTATTCATCTGATGTCTTACATACCATTCCTATACTTTCCCCCAGCCAATCAAGTTTCATCTTCACATGCCTGACATGCAATGATACCACATGCTAATGCGTCCTCTGTATATAAATGCCTACCAACATGCTGTCATACTGTGGATGTTGCCTTGACATCCACCTCCTACCTGTGTGCTTTGGTACCGTCTGGTTTCGAGCCCCATTCCCTCACACTCCATGCTGCTCTTCATGGTCTATCTTCCCTGACTTCTACAGTTCAGACCATCGTGCCCTACTCACGACACCTGCTTGCTAACAGTCAAATGAGGGCACCCTGCCCTCCAATGAGACCCACCCTATTGCTGACAAGTGCATCTGAGCCTACTCAAAGCCAACTCTCACTGACATCTGCTCATACATGCCTTTGCCTGTCCCATAGACCCTTCACATGGTCCCTGTCCTCTCTCCTTGCTCCTCTTCCACCATCAATGGTGGGACCCGTTGGGGTGTACTCCTGGCCTCCTTCCAACCCTCAGAGGCCACAATTGATGTGCATGGTAATGGGAGCATCTCAGTCCAAGGCCCTTAGGCCAACCTCATTCTCCTTGAGAAATGCTAGCCACATCTCATCAACTTCCTTACCTCTCCTGCTGTCCCCCCTCCTCTCTCCTCATCAATCCTGCACTGCCTCCCTGCACCCTCCCATGATCCTTCTCCGCCTCCCACTCCAACTCCTACACATGCTGCACCTCTGATCTCTAGCACTCCCCGTAAGTCCTCCAAGGCTGTCAACCTCCTCCACAATTACACTCCTTTCACTGCGGCTGCATCAGGCATTCCTCCGATATCTGTCACTTACATGAGGTTATGCACCTTGACATCCTTGGTCTCATGGAAACATGTCTGACGGCCAGCTCTGTCTGCATCCTTCACACACTCCTACCTGATGTTCAGGAGACCCTCTCCTTTGCCCGCCACTACTGTGCAGGGGGGGTGTGCCCTTGGCTTCCCTGAGGGTATTCCTGCTACTGTCACTCCTACTTAGACCTACTCCACTCTGGAATGGCTTGTGTGACGTCTCTCTCTACCACACCTTGACATTCACAAACTGTGCGTACTGTGTCTGGGAAAACTGGTCAAATGTACTACTTCCTTTCTGAGTGTCCTCACCTCTCCTCCTCACTCATGTCCCCAGACACAGAAATCCTCTTCCTTGTTGCTGTACGCATCCACCTGCATGCTTGTTGACCCCCCCACGTGACCTTTCTGTGACCTCAGCAACTCCCTCTCACCCTCTAGACTCCCGTCTGTCCCTACTCATTCTGCAGGGCACACTCTTGATGCTCTGATCTCATCTGACTTTCCCCTCTCCGTCCATCTCTGCACTCCTCTCTCCTGGAGTGATCACATTCTCCTCTCCTCCCAGCTCACCCTCACCACACCACAGGCAAAGCCACCCTCACCACTGTCACACACCTTCTTGGTATTCCAACCCATGAAGTGTGTGTCAGTCGAGGCTCATGCTGCCAAAATCTCCCCCCCATCCAGCTCCCCCTTAGGCTCACTCCCATCCTGACAGGGCCCACTCCATGCTCCACTCTATGTCAGGTACACTGGATGTCTTTGCCACGGTCATGACCACCTGTCTGAAGCCCCATGCCAATGCAGAGTCCTGGCATGACTCGGATCATGTGAACCCAGACCACAGGTGCCGGGTGGCAGAGAGGGAATGTCCTGCATCATGCTCATCCTCTGGCAAACTGGCCTGCCACATGCTCCAAAGGCAATAGCGCCTCACCCTTCTCACCAAGATGAGATCCCCAATCCAAGGGCACATATCTGCGGCATGTGACAACTCTGCAGGACAGATAGAAATCTGCAAGGACCTTGCCGAGCCAGATGCAGTGTGTACCTCCCCTGTCCCCTCCGAGCCCACAGCACTGCATGATTGTCTCTGTACCCCTATAGGCCACCCCCCCCAGCACTTGTCTGCGCCTAACACCATCTGCCCTTGACGTTAAGTCCTACTTACCTTGTACAGCACTTCCAGCCGCCACTTCCCCTTGCACATCATTGTGCCACCCACCCCTGCACTTGCGTGACATGAATGACACCAGCACCAGTAGGATTGTTGACTGGCATCCCCTACTGCCCCACCACCCCTCAGTGCTCCGCTGTACCTTCATACATTTCTGGACCGGTGCTTCACGAATGCTATATGATTCCTTTACAGGTGATGGGGAGGTGGAATCTCATTGTTTACTGCATTTTGTTGATGTAGACAAGGCACTGTGCATCGTGGCCAATTTGGACTAGCAGATCCATGTACAACATGTCAACTTATTGATGTGATGATGCAATGTCAGGACCAGAGTGGTAGAAATCCAAAAAAGTTGCCCTCCTCTCCCTCTTCACTTGGTGGCTATGTCACATGCCATGTGTGTGATGGCATGTGCCTTTGACATGGCAATCACCGGCCAATGTGTGATGGCAGTGCTAGGCAGCATGGTGAGCAGGCGTTGCTCTCCAATCTGTACATTGTATGCCCTGAGCCTCCCCTACAGACCCAGTGATGGTGAATGCATAGGAGGTCTCCCAGTCATGTGGGACATGTGTCGTAGAACTACTGCCTCTGTTGTTCATCAGCCCTTGTTGCATGCCATGGTGCTAATGCCTGTTTCCATTTTTCTCTTTCATGTCTTTGCAGGGGACGAAGCACTTGTTGATGCTGGGGATGTGGTGGTTGAGCCGTCCCAGGAGGGCAACCCGGGCCGACCTTCCACAAGTGAGGGACGTGGTGTGTTTGTGGGTGAAAACCCACAAGTGCTGCAGGTCGTGCTGTCGAGGGGTGTCTCTGGGGGTTCCTCCCCCGAGCAGTATTCAGGTGTAGACTCGGAGGATGACACCTATGTGCAGTCGCAGGTGAGTGTTCTTGGGAGAGAATCTCCTCTGTCCGACCCACCTGCAGCCGGGCCATTGCCCTCAATGGGGATGTCAGTGTCGGCAGCTCAGCCTCCGGTGGTTACGGATGCAGGGCCACACCACACAATCTCTGATCCTGTTCCTGGGGCTGCAGATCAGAGAGGGAATGCAGTCCTGCAGCCTGAGGCCTTGCCGGCACAGCAAGGCGCAGTCCGCCTTGCCCCAGGCAGGTGTGGTGCCCGTCAACGTGGTGGCCGTATGCCACCTGGCAATACCGCTTGGGAGCAATCCATCTACGGTATGGCCAACCAACAGGCAGCATCATCCGAGATGATTGCACAGGCCATGGATAGGGTGGCCACTTCCATTGTCCCCCCAGAAAGGCTGATGGAGCGACTGGAGCAGGCTACAGAGTCCATCAGCCAGGCACACAGGGAGGATATGTTGGCGTCCAACAAGGACAGGCGGGCGGCACTGGCGACTCTGCGGGAATCACTTTCCATGGAGTCCCAGCGCCACAGGGAAGGCCTGAGGGAAGAATTCCGTCACCTCAGGTCGACCCTGTTAGAGCTTGAGGCTTCATCCCATAGAAGGACAGAGGAGCAGCTGGAGCGTCTGACACGGACGCTCTCGGCCGAGATGCAGGCAACTCGTGCGGAGGTCAGGTCATCCCGGGAGTTACTGCATGGGGACCTCCGCATGATTATAACCCAGAACCAGAACTACCAGACCCGCCTGCTTGCAGCCATGGAGGAGCAAACTCGTGCTTTGCGTGGGCTGCCTCCCATTGTCACACCATCTTCTGAGGCAGCTCCCCCACCTCCTGAGTCAGCTGCAGGGTCTGGCCAGAGCGATAGCGACTCATCTCCCACAACAGAGTAGCCGTGTGGGCCACGAGCCTATGGGGTGTTTTAGTTTCCCATGATCCACACAGGTGGATTGTGGCGTGCATCCTGTCCTCGGACCTCATAGGTGCCCCCCCCCCCGCCGGCCCTTTCATGGCCATTTTTTCTCAATTTTCTTTTTTCTTTTCCAAGAGTGTTGCCTTGTGTGGGTACCTGGGCATACACTGTATTGTGGCTGGGCACATGCAGGCTTGTCCTGAGTTTGGTTTAGATGCTTGGGTAGCAGACATCCACACCCCTCCTGCTTCCGTTTACATGGGCTTGCAAAGGGTGTGCCCAAGTGACAGCAAATTACACGGTGACATTGGACTCCCATGAGCTGTTGGCCAGTCCATAGTCAATACTGTGTAGACATTCATAGTGTACATTGTTGTTGCACCTAACTATGCATGATGGTTTGATATGTGCCTCTACTTACATATGTTGCTCATGTTTTGCAGGTATTTCACACAGTTCTTCACACGGGCATACTCTCTGGAGTCAGACTACATGTCGGTAGATGTGCACTGACACTTTTGCGTGGCGCCATCACTGTACATCTGGACGGTGAGGACATACCAGCAGAATCAGGTAATGAGACTACCATTGATTACATGCATTGTGTCTTGTTTGGGTGGGCTTCAAGGTGGGTTGGTGTGTAATTTGATTGAAATTACTCTTACACAGGTGTGTAGTAGTGGCTCCAGCGCGGTTAGCTGTTCAAGTGCGGCTATGTTCCATTTGGGGCACTGCTATTTGTGACACCGGTGTCATGTTGTGATGGCCAGTTTGTTTGCTCTCACATACCATGACATGGTGTCCTCAGTGGCGGGACTGTGAAGGGAATGGGTGACATGGCAATGTTGTCATGTAGTGAATCGCCTGTGGCAATGCATATTTGATTGATGGAGTTGTGTCTTCTCGTTGTGATGCATTGCGGGTGTATGTGTAGGTAGGGGTGCACACATAGTGACACTTCCATGTTAACAATCTCAGGCTGATGTGTATCTGACAGTTTATTGTCGAGTAATTTTGTGACATTGTCAGGTAGTGTCATCATTGATTGTCAGATGGTATGTGCCAGAGCAGTGTGCACTAGCCAGCACTGTGATTCCTAGGTGAAGAAGTTGGCCACCAGTTGCGTACGGGCTGCCACCCCCCGTGCCCTTTCCCCTCCCATGCGCAGCGGGCGTGCATGTGGTTGTGGATGTGGGGGCACCACCATGTCCACGGGCAGGCCCCGGCGTGTTGCAACGTTGTGCAGGACACATGCTGCCACTATGATCCTGCACACTATTCGGGGAGCATATAACAGCTGCCCGCCAGAACGGTCAAGGGAGCGAAAGCGTGACTTCAGCACTCCGAATGTGCGCTCCACTATGCCCCGTGTTGCAATGTGGGCTGTGTTGTACCTTACCTCGGGTGGCGTGGTGGGGTTCCGGATTGGGGTCATCATGTGGGGGCTGATAGGGTAGGCACTGTCCCCTGCGGAGGTGGTGATGGGTATCATTAGTGGTGTTGTGTCATGACCCAGTATCTGACATGCATGCATGTGCAGTGGCATTCATGCTCACCAAGCAGCCATGTATCTCCATGCTGGCCAGCCTCCAGGTCCCGGCATAGTGTAGACATTCTGTAGATGAAGCTGTCGTGGGTGGACCCGGGATAGTTGGCATATACTGATGTGATTATTCCCTTGGCATTGCATACAACTTGCACGTTGATGGAATGCCAGTGCTTGCGGTTTCTATAGATGTGCTCTGTTGCCCTGGGTGGACGTAGAGCCACATGTGTGCAGTCAATTGCACCAAGCACTTTGGGGAATTGAGCCACACCATAGAATTCCTGGATGCACGTCCGCCTTTCTGCATGAGTCCTGGGGAGATATATGTGCCTGCGGACTGATGGCCGTGCAGTGATGATGTTCAAGACCTGGTGTAGGCAGCGTGACTGCGTGGCCTGTGACACACCACCCACTATGGCACTTGTCCGCTGAAAGGATCCAGTGGCCAAGAAGTGCAGTACATTCAGGACCTTCTGCAGGGGGCTGAGTGCTTGGGAGCACAGGGTGGGTGATGTGAGGTCATCCTCCCACTCACTGACCAGGTCCAGTATGATGTGTGCTGGAAACCTGTACCTCCCATACACCTGGTCATCAGGCATCCCGAATAGGCTGGTTCTGGGTGTGAATATTCTGGCCCTGACTCTCCTCCTCCTCCTCCTTTGGTAGCCCACTGCCACAGCTGCTAGGAACGGTATGTTCATCCTGGCATCTGGCTTGTTTATTGATAAGTGCGCAAATTAATGCCTTGCGCGTGTTCTAGGCGAGCGTGTGACCCTCGCACCCCTGGAATCTAGTTCCCACTCCAATAGCGTGTGGAAATTCCCACGCAGCAGGCATACAGGTGCGCTGACGTACTTGCGTGTGTAAGTGCCTGCGCACCCCTGTAATACACGTACATAGGCCAATCGCGTGTACGCGCACTTTTGGCCAATTACACGCGATGTAATACACGTACATTGGCCAATCGCGTGTACGCGCACTTTTGGCCAATTACACGCGATGTAATACACGTACATTGGCCAATCGCGTGTACGCGCACTTTTGGCCAATTACACGCGATGTAATACACGTACATTGGCCAATCGCGTGTACGCGCACTTTTGGCCAATTACACGCGATGTAATACACGTACATTGCCCAATCGCGTGTACGCGAACTTTTGGCCAATTACACGCGATGACACTCTGACGTGCAGTATTTCCACGTGTGCTCCGTCATCACGTGCTGAGTGGGGAACGCCCGTGCGGATCACGTCAGACGCGCTTGCGCGGTGAGGGACTCTGGTCCAATAGAATCGCGTATGCGTGCTGATGCACTTACGCGCTAAGGCCCTTTCCTCGGATTTCACGCTGACGTGCAGGAATTTCACGTGCCAAATCACTCCGTATCAAGCTGGCCACCCGAAAACACACGGAACACCACGCTCCTGCCCAGAAGGCTGAGTTACTGCCCCCCCAGTGCCCTGAGCAGCCTCCCACGTGCTATCTGCTGCTGCCTGCCTGCCTGCCTGCCTGCTGCCACCGTGCCCTGCCATTTGGTGCCTGCACATCAGCCATCTCCAGGGGTCCAGTTGCTGTGTCCACCCCTGCTGGAACTGAAGACTCCCAACTGGGATTACATCGCTCCACAGCCCAGCCCCAGGACCCAGTTGCCCACCCACACCTGCCTCTGGGGTTGCCATGTCGGGCACTTCGACATCTGGCACCAGTGGCAACCCCAGGCCAGAGGGGCAGAGGGGCACCAGCTTCACTGCCACCGAAGTTGGTGTCCTGGTGGAGCATGTCCTGGGGCAGTATGATGCCCTCTTTGGATCGTCCCGCGCCAGCAAGGAAGGACGGGAGAGGATCTGGGCCGACTGTGTGGTTGCCATCAACGCGGAGGGGGTGGCAACCCGCAACGTCCAGAAGATCAAGAAGCGCTGGGAGGACTTGAGGTCCAGGACCCTTGTGAAGGCCCGGCGCCTCGTGGAGGGGGGCCGGGGCCGCATGAGTTCCATCCAGAAGAGGGTCCTGGAACGCGTACGCCCAGCGCTCCACGCCCAGGTCCTTGAGAGGGAGGCCCGTCTGGAGTTGAGCGGTAAGTGTGCAAGCATTACTGTGTGAGACAGGGCATGTTGCGGTGTGCTGGTTCTATGATACTTGCCTGTATGTGTGCCATGGGCCATGTATGCATGTATGTGTGCAGGGACATCATGGTAATGCATGTGCGACCAGTGATGTGTGACCCACATGGTTGTTGCATGTGTTGAAATGTGGCATGGGGAGCCCTATGCAGATTTAGGACATGAGAGCATGCCAGTCTCTGTACCTGGACATGGATGGGGGTGAAGGATGGGTGCTGATGCCAGGTACATATATGGTAGCCATGTCTGTGTGCCTGACCTGCGTGTCTGTGACTTGTGCATGCCATGGATGCATGACACATGTGTGTGACAATGCACAGATTCTGTGACGCACCCAACTAACCCTTGTTTCGCCTGTGTTCGTTGTGTTTGGGGCCAGATGGATGTGACTGAGGTGAAGTGTGTGCATGTGATATGCATGAGCCATGATGCATGTGAGTCACATATCATTGAATGTTTCAAGAGTCAATTGGACATGCATGGAAATGTGCATGGCATGCACCATGCCTGTTACTGTGTGTGTTTTGCCTGGACTGACCCATGTGTTGTGGAGGGACATGATGGAAGTGTACTTTGACAGGGGTGCTCATCTGCTATTGCTTCCTGTCTAGGGGACCATTTTACAGTAGCCTGATGCTTGTGTCCTTTGTCTCCCTCTACGCAGCGGCTAGTGAAGAAGAGGGCGGAGACGGCGCTGTGGAGCAAGGGGGCGGGGATGCCCCCACGGCTGCAGCGGAAGGGGTGGGTGAGCCCCCACAGGGGCCTGCTACGGCGGGAGACGGTGAGGAGCCATCCAGGTTGGTGGTTTGCACAGAGGAGGAGGAGGCCGACACTGGTGCACACATGGGGCCTGGTGGGAGCATCCCTGCTGGTGCAAGTGGTGCAGTCCAGGGCCAGGGGCAGGAGGCAGCACAGGTCACCGTGGAGGTGCCTGTGCATGTCGCTGTCCCTGACCCTGTGAGTGCACCACCATGCACCAGCAGGGATGCCCCGTCCCAGGCCCGTCCGCAGGTAGTGGGGATGTCCATGTCAACTGACTCCCCTCCACCTGCGGCCGTGGGAACCCCTGGCCGCGTGGAGCAGGTCCTGATTGGGGTCGCGATGCGCACGGCTGTGATTCGTGATGACGTGCGTGCTTCCCGGGAGGAGCACGCACGTCATCACGAAGTGCACCGTGCCGACGTGGCCCAATTGGGATCGGCCATGTTCGGGGGGTTCCTGCATGTGTTGGCCAATCTGACGGCCCTCTCCTCCTCTGTGCAGGCTATCCAACGGTCGTTCTCCTTGCCGTCTTCCGGCCAAGATGCCACCATGGCCCCCTGTGGACCTGCCCCGACCAATGCAGCCAGCTCGGTGGGGATCCCATCCCTGCCACAGTTGGGAGTCGGAGGTCCAGCAGGGGTGGACGACACAGCAAGTGGACCCCAGCAGATGGAAGATGTGCCGGCATCATCGGGCAGGGCACGTGCACGACGGCGTCGGTGGTTACCATCAGCCTGGATGCCGTCGTGCTGGCAGAGGCAGTGGCGTCGGAGGCAGCAGCGGGCTCGACGTGGGAGGCATCATGGCTCAGGGCCATCAAGATCAGAGGGGCAGGCATCGGCCGGAGGGCAGGGCAACCCTGGCATGGCGGTGTGTTCCGTGTGGGAGGAGTTTGGCCAGCGGATAGGTGCGGAGCGGCAGCGGGCGGAAGAGGAGCGGCTCGCCATGGCCAGGGCGGAGATCTCCATGCATCGGGCATTGAGGCGGGCTGAGTGCCTCGAGGAGGCTCGCAGGGATTTTGGTGAGCACATGGGGTTGTCCCTGCGAGACCTCGGGGCCAGGACAGAGTCCCGCCTCCAGGACATTGACATGGAGTTCGAGGATGCCCTGGCCAGCATCACCAAGTGAGCCGCAGGACTAGCCCGCTGCCTTTGTATATAGTTTTTTAGTTAGTTAGTGCTAGGTTTCCTTTATTTATTTTTATTATTTTGGACCGCTCGGACAATGGCCACTTTTTTGTACATATTTATTTTATTAGTTAGCATTAGGTTTCATTTGTGCAGTTGGGCTCATGGACCCTGGAACATTCCTGTATATATTGTTATATTTTGGGAGATACATTTTTTAATTTTTTTATTGTTTACACCATGACGTAATGGTTTTTCTTTGATTTCCTACTACATGGTTTTGCTTTGGACAAATTATATTGATTTTTTAATCCTTTGTTTTTTGGTTTATCATTTTTGTTCTCGGACATGGACCTTTTATTTACTTTGCCACATAGTTGTATGTTTTATTGGTTTTCTTGATTTGTGTTTTTAATACATTTTTATATTATCTTACACTTGTGTTATTTTCTCTTTGGTTTCTTACATGTCATGATATGGGTTTTGACATTCACTTGCACCCATTGTGTATGTGTGTGTGACAGACATGTGTTCTTTTGCATACTTGCCTTTGGGGTTGTGTCATGTGATTGCATTCACTATGTGGGTGCATGCAATCCTTGCCTGGGTGTTTGTGCTGGGTATGCTGGCCATTACTGCCATGATTGTGTATCGTCAGGACCTGGGGCCAGGGGGACATGGGTGGGGGCCTGCTGGCAGGTTCCCCACAGTGCTGGGGGTGGGGGTGGTGGGAGACATGGGTTGGACATGGGTGGGGGCCTGCTGGCAGGTTCCCCACAGTGCTGGGGGTGGGGGTGGTGGGAGACATGGGTTGGACATGGGTGGGGGCCTGCTGGCAGGTTCCCCACAGTGCTGGGGGTGGGGGTGGTGGGAGACATGGTTTGGACATGGGTGGGGGCCTGCTGGCAGGTTCCCCACAGTGCTGGGGGTGGGGGTGGTGGGAGACATGGGTTGGACATGGGTGGGGGCCTGCTGGCAGGTTCCCCACAGTGCTGGGGGTGGTGGGAGACATGGGTGGGGGCCTGGTGGAGGGTGTCCCTGGTGGATGGGGGGTGGGGGTGGTGGGAGACATGGGTGGGGGCCTGGTGGAGGGTGTCCCTGGTGGATGGGGGGTGGGGGTGGTGGGAGACATGAGCAGGTGTGCAGGGTAGTTCCCTGTGGTGTGTGCTGCCTGCAGGGGCCGTGGAGGGTGTACAGGTAATGCCTGGGAGCACACAGCCATATCGCGTGTGGAACTTCCCGCGCACCCCTGCAATCCACGTACCCGGCCATATCGCGTGTGGAACTTCCCGCGCACCCCTGAAATCCACGTACCCGGCCATATCGCGTGTGGAACTTCCCGCGCACCCCTGAAATCCACGTACCCGGCCATATCGCGTGTGGTACTTCCCGCGCACCCCTGAAATCCACGTACCCGGCCATATCGCGTGTGGAACTTCCCGCGCACCCCTGCAATCCACGTACCCTGCCATATCGCGTGTGGTACTTCCCGCGCACCCCTGAAATCCACGTACCCTGACTAATCGCGTGTGGAACTTCCCGCGCACCCCTGCAATCCACGTACCCGGCCATATCGCGTGTGGAACTTCCCGCGCACCCCTGAAATCCACGTACCCGGCCATATCGCGTGTGGAACTTCCCGCGCACCCCTGAAATCAACGTACCCGGCCATATCGCGTGTGGAACTTCCCGCGCACCCCTGCAATCCACGTACCCGGCCATATCGCGTGTGGAACTTCCCGCGCACCCCTGAAATCCACGTACCCGGCCATATCGCATGTGGTACTTCCCGCGCACCCCTGAAATCCACGTACCCGGCCATATCGCGTGTGGAACTTCCCGCGCACCCCTGCAATCCACGTACCCTGCCATATCGCGTGTGGTACTTCCCGCGCACCCCTGAAATCCACGTACCCTGACTAATCGCGTGTGGAACTTCCCGCGCACCCCTGCAATCCACGTACCCGGACATATCGCGTGTGGAACTTCCCGCGCACCCCTGAAATCCACGTACCCGGACATATCGCGTGTGGAACTTCCCGCGCACCCCTGAAATCCACGTACCCGGCCATATCGCGTGTGGAACTTCCCGCGCACCCCTGAAATCCACGTACCCTGCCATATCGCGTGTGGAACTTCCCGCGCACCCCTGAAATCCACGTACCCTGCCATATCGCGTGTGGTACTTCCCCCGCACCCCTGAAATCCACGTACCCGGCCATATCGCGTGTGGTACTTCCCGCGCACCCCTGAAATCCACGTACCCGGCCATATCGCGTGTGGAACTTCCCGCGCACCCCTGCAATCCACGTACCCTGCCATATCGCGTGTGGTACTTCCCGCGCACCCCTGAAATCCACGTACCCTGACTAATCGCGTGTGGAACTTCCCGCGCACCCCTGCAATCCACGTACCCGGACATATCGCGTGTGGAACTTCCCGCGCACCCCTGAAATCCACGTACCCGGCCATATCGCGTGTGGAACTTCCCGCGCACCCCTGAAATCCACGTACCCTGCCATATCGCGTGTGGTACTTCCCGCGCACCCCTGAAATCCACGTACCCTGACTAATCGCGTGTGGAACTTCCCGTGCACCCCTGCAATCCACGTACCCGGCCATATCGCGTGTGGAACTTCCCGCGCACCCCTGAAATCCACGTACCCGGCCATATCGCGTGTGGTACTTCCCGCGCACCCCTGAAATCCACGTACCCGGCCATATCGCGTGTGGAACTTCCCGCGCACCCCTGCAATCCACGTACCCTGCCATATCGCGTGTGGTACTTCCCGCGCACCCCTGCAATCCACGTACCCTGACTAATCGCGTGTGGAACTTCCCGCGCACCCCTGAAATCCACGTACCCTCCCATATCGCGTGTGGAACTTCCCGCGCACCCCTGAAATCCACGTACCCTGCCATATCGCGTGTGGCACTTCCCGCGCACCCCTGATATCCACGTACCCGGCCATATCGCGTGTGGAACTTCCCGCGCACCCCTGCAATCCACGTACCCTGCCATATCGCGTGTGGTACTTCCCGCGCACCCCTGCAATCCACGTACCCTGACTAATCGCGTGTGGAACTTCCCGCGCACCCCTGTAATCCACGTACCCGGCCATATCGCGTGTGCAACTTCCCGCGCACCCCGGTATGCACGCACACGTTTATTTTTTCTCTCAGCCCGTGTCTGTGTTTGTGGGTACCCCTTTGTACGTCATTTGTCCTGGAGGGCCACAGTATTGGACATTGATCATGTCTGTATATAGGTGCTATTTGTTGGTGCACCTTTTAGCGCACATTTCTTGCAGGCGCAGAGACGCTACCGCCTGCTTTCTTGTGGCGGTCGTGTTTGTGCCTGTTTGTGCCTGTGCGCTGCTTTGAGCGTGCGCTTTTTTGCCCTATTCTATTCCATGAATACGTGTTGTATGCGAGCGTGTGGGCGTTCCGCGCACTTGCCTCCTATACTTTCCCCGTGCCGCCCACATTCTTCCCCATTCCGAGTGTTGTGCCCCATTTTATTCCCCATTCCGAGTGTCCCGCCCTGTGTTCCGCCTACTTTAGAGCTGTGCGCTGCGCTCGGAGTGATAGCGCAGTGGCCGTGGCGCACGACGTTGGTTGACCTGTGCGCCGGCCTGCGCCGCGCGCTTTTTCAGCGCACGTCCTCTGCTTTTCTTGCGCACGGACTTCCATGAATCGACGTGCGCTGGTTTCCCTGCGCTTTTCGCTTATTTTCGGCGCAGCGCACGTATTGGCCCCTCTGCGCCGGGATTTTCGGCGCACATTTATTCCATGAATCGGCCTGATGGTGTTTTCTACTTCTGCCATGGATAATTGTGCCTCATTTGATATTAGTGGCTGTCCAAGTGGTTCTTGGCTTCCTGTTACAGAAGGTTGACTACTGTAAGGAGGGTTCACATCCAGTTGGGTCTGGAGTTCTCCTTTGTGTTGCTGTTCATTGTGCAACATTGTTTAGTAATGTGTTAAGTTTATATCTGTTATGTAATCATTTGCTTTGAAAGCGTCTTCATAGGATTCATTTGTATCTAGTAACTTGTCTTCTTTTCCCCAAGGTTTAAACGTTGTAGCAGGGACATTTAATACATGTCTTTATGTTGAGGAGTTTTTAATCACAATTTGATATGATTAATTAAGCTGTGTTTGGCAAGTTTCACTAAGCTGCCTTCACAATTTACTACTCTGTATCTGCTTTTCTTTTCATCTGGTTTAATGTTATTTTTGTATGTGAAGTTTTGGGCTATGTGGTAGAGGCACATGCTTTCCAAAGTGGTACTCCTTTTTGGGTAGTATGTGTCTAGTAAATATTTTTTCAAAATGTCTTGGCTATTGGGATCATTTTTGGCTATTGTTTCTATGTCCTCGTATGATTTGAGAACTCTTTTTCTAGTTTTAGCAGGACCAAGACTTAGCCATATTATAATGTCAGATTTTCCATATAAGGCAGTACCGGTTAAACAGTCTGCAGCTTCATAGCAGCCAAATTCTCTATGAGAGAGCATTTTCATGCCTAACCTGTACAATTTCTGTGATAGTGTTTTGTCAGATGATATGTCATCCCAGAGGTCCTGAAGCTCTGTTTTATCTGCTTTGGTTAAGTGGGCTTTGACATATCATGAAACTGCAGTGGAATTGTCTGCAATGCACTGCACATCTATCTTTGCATTTCATAGGAGGGCAATGATTGCATTGTAATAAATGATGTATTTTGATTCTTCTGTTCTTTTTATGCAATTTGTGTTCTTAGGTGATTTACATTTGACAGTATGTCTAACTGAAGACATGAAGTTGTTTACTTGACCTGTTGTTGATACCGGTCTAGGGAAACCAAAGCAGCATTTGGTGTAGTATTTCCCTTTTTTTTATATTTGCAATTACAATATTTCCCACATTTGTGTCTTTGAAATTGTAAAATTTGTGCATGAAGATCACTATGTGTTGTTTGTGAAGGGATTTCACAAAAGCATTTGGATGTGTGGTGCTCCTCTGGCTTGGTATTCTTTTCTCCAAAAGAAGTGTTGCACTTCTCCGAGGGGAGGAACAGTTGTATTACAAATGAAGTGTAGCATAGCAATCAAGTGATGATGGAAATATTGTGATACAATCACAGGATCTAGAGAGTAGAGTTCTCCTGGTGTTTTTATATCTATGTTTCTTTTATTTTTGTTTGCTATGCATATGAAATTGTGTAAATCTTCCCATGCATATTCTCCCCAACTTAATGTCACAAACCAAGTGGGTGGGCCAAAGTTTCTTATCATACAGCGTACATCTCTGTGACGTCAGAACCAGTATTGTTTTGTACCATGCATGTTTGCTAAAAGATTTGTAATGCTTGACTGTAAAATCTGATCTTTTTCTTGCACTTTTTGTAGTAATTCCGTAGTTGACATCTTTTAAAATGGGTAACTGATTTCAATGCATGTGCAACTCCGTAGCATAGAGTTGCTAGTTCACTTTCAAAGAGAAGGAAGATTATGTATTCCACGTTTTGTCGGAATCTTGAGTCTTCAGAATACATTTATAAAGAGCAGTATTCTGATGCTGTTATTTGTGTGGGTCTATCATTGTACCTTCCTCCTTTGCCAGTAGGAAAGAGTAGAGGAAAGGCACATGCTTCTACACTTTATTCCTATATGCTGATTGGATTCTGTAGAAGGTTCTAGAAGTTGAAATTGACCAGTGTCTGATGACAATTGAATTATTTCAGTGGTTTCCCTCAGGTTTTCTTCAATATTAATTTCTCTGTAGTATTCATTGTTGTCTTTTAGATATTGCAGGGCTTGTCTAACGTTATGTAAATCCACAAGTTGTTGCCAAATTCTTTTGTCTTTTGTAGGTATGCCATTTACTAAGATAATTAAAGATTGGTCTATTGGACATTGCACTCCCAGAGTGTATACATTATCTTTGAGATCTAATGGCAAATAAACTACTTTGCCACAAATGCCTTTCACTAATTCAGAGGGAGGTAGTTTATTTGAAGGCATATTATTGCTTGAAATGGGTGCACTGTTTGAATGATGATGCTCTCATGTAAGTTGAGTTGTTGCAGGGGTTTTGGTAATGGGAATAATTCCAAGTTATTTTTCATAGCACGTGAAGGTGTTTGGTTGTTGTCAAGTTTTGCAGTGCAGTAACTGCAAAGTATTAAGCGGTCAGTAATTTCGTATTTGTTTTCTGCTATAAGATAGAGAGCTAATTGGAACAATTTGGAATCTTCATTCGCTTCTATTTTGTACTTTATGTCTACAGTATTTGTTCTATTTTTATAAAAAGTCCTGCGGCAACATACACACAAATGGATTTGTGTTGTAATGCACACCTTGCCCTGGGGTTGGGTACTTCAGCAGATGTACTTTTAAACTTTAGCATTTCTTTTTTGTATGTGTGTAATAGAAGGTTGCCATCTGTACATTTGTTGGTAGTCTGTTGTAAATCTATTGCATTTTGTAAGTGACTTTCAATTCCAAAATACTTTCTCTGGATATGCTCTATTTCTTCTAGTAGCTGTTTGACTGTACCATGTAGAAGATTGTTATTTAAGTTGACTAGAGCTAAAGCAGAACTTTTGGCATAGTACAGTTTATGGACCAGATTTCTTATAGTTGTATGATGTGTTGATATCAATTTGATATGGTGGAAGGTGCTTTTGCAAATAGATCCAGAAATGCAGGCTAATGAACGTCCTTGTAGTCCCGTGTATTTGCGAACTGGAGAGGGTCGATATTTTGTAGTAATTTAATTTCGAATGTGTCTTTGCCTTTCACATACTGATTGAGGGGCTGTTGTAAAGATGCGAAAGATTTTTTGTCAATGTTACACATTGATGTGGACAACCATTTGTAGACTGGACATATTGGTTCAGTGGAATGGACAGGTGATACTGATTTTTCTGGGGATATTTGTGTGAGCAGCGTTTCTGTTCCATAATGGTATTATTAAGTTGTGCATACCCTCGTCCACTGCTATGTATTGCAATTGGGTTTATTTGCTTTTGTTTGTATGCTTCTTGAAATATGGTTATGTGCTCATGGTGTGACTCCATTCACTTCCACAGATGGTTGTGAAGTTATCTTTGTTGATAGTTCATTTATTGAGAACTCTTTTTTGTAGTTTAGTGCTTAGTTTGGTTAGTGGTTTCATTCTGTTTAAAACTAAAATAAATAATTTCCTTTTTGAGATGGATTGCACTGTCTATGACAGCTTCTAGGAATAATTTTTACGGTAGGTTTTAAGGGTTGTGCGTGATTTCTCTCCTGTTTTTATAAGGTTCTGAAGGACTCTGTGGTGGGAAATGTTTCTGAAATTTTTTTTTTGGCATGATTACTTGCCGGTACATCACGATTTATAGGTGCACTGGTAGCATTAGTGGGAGCTGCAGTCTTGTTACTCACTTTCTGTTTCGTTTTACATTTTGAAAGAGGAGTCAAAGTTTCTATACTGGAAGCTTGTTTTGTTTCGCTTAATGACTGTATTAGCTGCTTTGTTTGAACTTTTTGTCCACATTCTGCTAGAGGTGGATGCTTATTTTGAAGAGTTTTAGTTTGATTTAGTTTACGTTTGCGTTGCTTTCTACAGAGTCTGTTTTTGGTAGGCAGTCATTGGGGTCTGTTGGAGAAAAAAAGAAGGTGTGGGTTGGAAACTTGTAAATATGTGTGGTAATAGCACTGTTGTTAATGTAGACATAGATTTCTTTGTTTATGCAGTAGTTATGCTTTCTGATAACTGTGCATAGCATGTACATGCACTTTTCTTTGCCTATGTGCATTTCGTATATTTAATTTAGTATCTGTTAGTTGAATGTGCTTTAGAAATGATTACAATAGTAAGCACATAGAGCACACTTGGATTTGTAAGGCCGTGTTATTGGATTTTAGGAGATAGAAGAAATAATTGCATGCTTTGTTTGCTATTTTTACAGGGTTAATGGCAGGAATTGTATGGAAAAGTATGCAATGTATGTATTTGGGAAGGTGTGGGAAATAATTCAGAAGGATTTGATGGGGTCAGCAGCGTATTACTCGGTAGGTGATTACTAAGGTATTGGGTGATTCTGTGGTGCTTCGAGGTGGAAGAATCTGAAATGAGGGCTGCAAGAAAGGACCTGGTGCTTGTGTTGCAGACTGAAGGGAAGGGGGGAGATCTTGTATGTGTTTCTTTACAGCACTGTACATATTTGTAGATGATGTGATAGATATGACTGCACCTGTGCATAGTTGAATGCTGTTGTGAAATCTAGAACGGAATGGGTAACCAGCTGGAATGAGAGAGCTGTGCAGATTGGAGGAACAGTTGCAGAGGCAGTGGTGTTGTTTCAGCTGGGAGCCTTTCAAATGATATTGGCTATCTGTGTGCATAAATAAAGATGTATGTACTCACCCTTGCTGCGTGTAATTTTATAACACACTAGAAAGCCTTTTCCATAATTATGCAGTTATTTCTCCCATCTTTTAACATGAAATAACACTTTGTTAGATAGCTATGCGTGTTGTGTCTGATTACTAATATAGTCATTTGTAAAGGAAGTTGAAATGATAGAATGCATGTGAAATATGCAGAATCTACAGAAAGGAAATTGTCTGTAAATTGTATGCACTATACTGCATTACATGCTATAATGGTTGAAATGTGGTTAAATATGTGGCAGTGGTTATAGAAATGATAGAATGAATGAAGAAAATAACAGTTTGTACATTGCATTTACTATTATGGGTGAATACAAATTTGTAGAGCAGCTAACTTTGCAAGTGACACTTGATCATAGCAGATGGGAGAAATTACAGTAAGATTTTCTTACAGGTTACATAGGGTAAGTGTCAGTTACTCTGTTTATATGCAGTTATACAAGAGATGTACTTGTACTGTAAGGATATTTGGCGTGTTACAACACAGAGTACAGCACTACTGCACAGGTAGCAAACAGCACAGAGTACAGCACTACTGCACAGGTAGCAAACAGCACAGAGTACAGCACTACTGCACAGGTAGCAATTTTTTTTTGCAGCACCACCACAAGGGTGCGGTGCATTGCTATATGTGTTACCAGATTAACAAGAAAAGACAGGCTATTCAGTCAAAAACGATTTTAACATATAAGATGCAAATCTATTCTTACAGTTAAAAGCACACGTGCTCATTTAAAAATGCACACTATTTTTCACCTGAAATGCCTATGGTGCGAGAGACACATTTGAAAATAACAACTAACATAACTTATAACTAACCTGACTAATGAAACATAATCCACTAATAAAAATGTGTCTCCACTGCAGAATTAGGCCTATTCTGAAAGTGAACTTTTAAACGCACATCCATTTTTTTTCTCCTCTCTGCTGCCCTGTCCACATAATTACAGGAAGCAAAAGAGCTCGAAAGAACAGGAAATCAGTTGGTTACAAAGTATTACTATAAAAATGAGCCATTGTGTAGAGAAGGAGGAAATGGCATGATTGATTCTGATTGGAGCAGCGTCATAGCAAGTATCATGCTAGAGGGAGTGATCAGAGTTTTGCTGGGGGGAGTTTGAGGAGAGAGAAGGGCAGTCAAGATTTGGCAGAGCTGGGGGAAGGACCTATTTTTTCCTGGTTGGAGCATTCCTATCTGCAAAAGCTGAGAATTCCAGGCAATGACCCCGGTTTGAGAAGGAAAGGCGATCCTTTTTACTGGGGTTAATCTTCAAGGGAGCCACACTCAGAAAGAGAACAGCTAAAGAAAACTTGACTGAACAGATAAGGTAATTACATAAGTGTGGGAGCTAAGTGTGTATGAGACGAGAATGTTCAGTCAGAGTAGGAAAAGAGATTCCGGTGCCTTAATCACACGGTAATGTTGCAAATTATGTTCTGTTCTCTGCCAGTTTTTTTTTTTCAGTGTATTTCAGACAATGCTGTTAATGTGCTGTTTTAGTTATTTCTGTAAAGAGTGAGATCGTGTTTAAATGCAACTTTTATAATACAGAAAAATATTTGAAAGCAGACGGGTGGTGTGTCTTCTATTTACCAATACAGTGCTGATGAGGGGAGATTTTTAAACAGTGCAATTGTCATTTTGCATGATCAGATTCAGTATGAACAGTTGTGAGTGATTGTAGCATAGCTCGTTGGAGGTACATGAGCCAACGGGAAGAGAGACTCTCTGGACATAGTTCCCTACCGTATATAAGGTAGTGGAAATTACCACATATAGCTCTCTGTCGTAAATAAGTCAGTGAGATTGCCCATGGTGGCACACTAACACTAACACTGAAAATGTGGTATTCCTGAAATGTAGGCCTGAGGTCTCACTAGTGATTACACGAAAAATCTAAGCAAAGTTAAGGGATTCTGGACATTGGGGCCACCAATAAAACAAGGGAATAATGCTCACCAAAATACCACCAAATAAGCATACCAACCACGCACACCAAATATGCATGTCTGGGTGCTGAAATAATGCATGTCCACTGTATTATTGTTGTACAGGGCCCAATCTGAATACGAGGAGTGATTATTGCTAAGTTATTTTTCGGCGGTAATAAAATACCGTCAGGCCCCAAATCTCCACAAAATACCCAACATATTTATGGTGCGTTGCAGGCCGGGAAAGTGATCATAGAGTACCTACTGGGCGTGGCAAGCGTGTCTCACACTGCCATTTGCACATTAAAGGGAACCCATTTTATAATAGCAGTGTGCCACTAAAAACGAATTTCAGAATGTCACAAAGGGAAACCCCATTCTCAGATCTAGTGCAATATTTAGAGGCAAAGTTGTTTGCACATGGGAATTGGTCATCGAATAGCACGTTGGAATGGAGTAACCGCATTCAGGGTGAGGTGCAGAAAGAAAAATTAGACAATATTTTTGCAGAAGGCAGCATAATTCAGGTCTGCCTTACAAGATTATTGAATGCAGCCGATAAAAGTGCAGAGAAAGACTGTTTAATACGGCTATGCGGCAAAATATGGTTTATTTTAAACAAGTCCCTGCGAATGCAAGAGAATGATACTCAGCTAATTATCAGGTTAAAGACTGAATTAGAGGGGGCAAGTAAAAATCAGGAAATGTTGAGAGCAGAATTGGATGTATGCCAAAAAGACATGCAATTAAAATGCAGAGACTTTGATACTCAGTTATCCAAAAGCAAGAAACAATTTGAAGATAGTGAGCAAGAATTGGCACACTTAAAAGCCTTAGTGGATCACATTAGGCAGGATAAAGATGAGGTTGTTTCAGAAATGCAGATTTTACAAAAAGAACATTGTGAAAAAGAAGGTGATCTCCAGAGTGCAGAACAAGAAATGATTAAAATGATTCAAGAAAGAGACAAGAGAAATAAAGAGTTCAATGAATGCCAAATGCAAATGTGCGACATGCAGGAGGTGATTAATAAAATGAGTGATGAAAATAATTATTTGCAAAATGAAGCAACCAGACTCCTTAAAAAGTGTAAGGACTTAGAACAGCAAATGTGCATTCCCAGGTCCCAGGAGAGGCGGCAGGGTACCACATTCAATGGAGTGGAGGTGAATTCTAGCTCTGCCCAAAGAGCTAGTGCTCCAGTGACTGGGCCGGTGACTGAACTTGGTTGCAGCGCCCTTGGGGGATTTGATACTCCCATTGGGGGCAGCCACCAATCTCATACACCTGAAAACAGGATTGAATCACAAAATAGTGCAATTCCATGCATTGCAACAAGTAGCCCCATAAAAATAATGAAATCCATTAAAGCCCTGATCAAACCATTTAAAAAGGGAGGTGAATGCTGCATTGAGGATCACTTAGAAGCGGTGCATGACATTTTTAAAGCACTCCAGATACCTAAGGAACAGTACAGACAATATTTTCATTTAACTTTAGATGCCCCGACGGCCAGCATTATAAGGGGATTAAATGAACAGCAGAATATGACACGGCTGGAGTTTGAAAAAGAAATTAGGCGTCATTTTTCTCCTTTTCAGTCATTGCAGGAGGCAAAGAAAGTCGCGTACACGATTACTGCTGGACCTAATATATCCCCTCGCCAATTTTTACAAGACTTAAAAAGAGCATTTTCTCGCTTTGATGTATCTTTTGACTGAAATTCCAATGAGTTTAAAACTGCATACTTCTATGGGCTACAGAAAGACATCATATCCCAATTGGTCCGTGAATTTGACCGTGACAAGTCCCTTGAATGGATTGTACATCAAAGCACAAAACTATATAAGGTACTCTATTGTCAGGGTAGAGAAAGTGATAAAATGAAAGATACTAGACCTAAATCTAAAGAACCCTCAGCCACAGTAATGGAAATCAGGTCAGCCAAAATGTCCCTTGAGTCTGCTCAAAGCCAAGGTAAAAATAATGTGACACCTGAACAAAGGGGTAATCAACAAAGATCGCCATTTCCTGTACCAATGTTCCAATCACATGATCCTAGTAATAGAGAGAGCTACATCAGCCCTAGGTATTTAGGGGACAGACCCCGGGTAGGATACCGGCCTGATATGGCAGGTATGAACAATAACCAGAGACAAAATCAAGATCAAAGAAATGATGGTCCCTACCAGTCATTGGGGACACAGAGCAGATTTGATCCCAGCACCATGATATATGGTTATCAGGATAGGCCCCGATATGTGGATCGATTTACTGATAATGGAAATCAACCTAGGGGCCAGTACCCACAATCTGAGAGACAGGACATGAGGCAAAACGTGAACTACAGTCCACGCCAGTACAATGATTCCCCACCAGGGGACTATAATCAAAGGATGGGTGCAACCCGCTCCCCTCCACAAATGAATCAAGAGTTCAGAAACCATCCCAACCGACATCAATCACCTGAGAGATATCAGAATAGATCCAATCAGGGGGAAAACAACCAATATCGACCTAGGCCACAGAAAGAGGATCCTAGAGAGATGGAAAGGTTCCAGTGCCTTGAGGCCCAAGTGAAAATGTTAGCTGAGCAAATAGGAAAGCTCTATACAGCGCAAAAACAACCTTCCAAAGAGGGGGCTGATGGCCATAGCAATGACCGGGGGGCTTCCGAAAAGTGACTAAGTACTCATGATAACTGCAGTACCAAAATGACAGATTGCTCTAATATAATTTTGCATAACGACTCTGAGATGCCTAATGGATTAAAAATGAAAGTACCAGTAAATCAAATTGTGACTGAAAGTGCAAATACTTCTAAAAAAGAGGTACGGTTTAACTTAGAGCTAAATAAAACAGTAAAGATTTGCACAAATGAAAAAGAAACATTAGGAATTCCAAAAGAACAAAGGAACAGATTTAAGAAAAATGACTCATGCATGGGGAATACCAGTGAACAGGGAGTAAGTGGGGATGCTATAGCTCCTTCCCTGGGCAAGCAAAACAATGACCAAACACAGACAGAAAAAGGAAATACTCACAAGGAGGGTACAAGTCAATCACCTGAAGAATTCTTTGAGCCACATATTTTTGAAGAGGCTGAAAGGGCTGGTATTACACTAAATGATCACAAATGCACAGAATTAAAAAATGACAAATTGCTGAATGATGTTGTTACACATGTTCAGTTGGAGGATTGTAATGTGGTCTCTGATGTTACCCAGATGGATGGGCGAACAGTGGCCACACTCCAAAAAACCTCTGAACATGGAGAAATGAATAAAATCTCTCGCACAGAAATGGGTAAAAAGGAGGGAAAAATGTCTTTTCATTTACCAATGTGCTTAGCCAAAAGTGAAAAAGACCTGAGAAAGGTGAGCCCTGAAATCAGTAAGAATTCACATTTCTTATGTGTATTAGACAAAGTTGAGGACAGATATTATGCACCCATCACTGTAGAAGAAAAATGCCACACCTTTGCTATGATTGACACTGGCGCACAGGCCACAATTATGTCCAAGGAGCTGGTAAAGAGTATCAATGAAGGGAGGCCTCCACAGAGTCAGATCACATTGAAGGAAAATCAAGGCCCAGTGCATAACTTTAATGGGGAGGAGGTGCCCATCATAGGTGTAACTGAGGATGACATAAAAATAGGAAAGCACACAATGAAACAAGAGGTATTGATCACATCTATTTGTGAAATTCCATTTCTGATGGGGACAGATTGCCTGAAAAGATTGTCTCCTCTCATAGATGGGGTGAATGGAGTGCTGTGTTCCTTAACCAAAAAACCATTGAGGCCTAAGAAACTAAAATCACAAAACAGCAATATAAATGAATGTCACACCGTTGCCAAAACAAATGATGCTGTGGAGGTATATCTCCAGAATAGCTGCATACCTAGTGTCACTGTCATATTAATGTGTCAAGACAAAATGCAGAGCGACAATGAAAAACTACCTGTACAAATATACTTGGACCCAAGGAAAGATTGGCAGACTGCCATAGATGAGCACACATTATGTTTGTATCTAAAAGAGAAAACGTGCAAACAGAATATTGCTCCTAAAACAGATTCAGAAAAACACATTACCACTCTGGCAGAAATACACATGGAAGATGAGCAACCATGGGTTCATGTTGGTATAAATGATTATTTTAAAACAATAAAAGCCACTTTAGCGCTTGAACATGAAAGGAGTTTCATTAATGAGAAATTGTTGCAAAAAATAATGGAAAGGGAAGAAATCCCGAGATTTAGGATTAAAAACCAATATGTTTCTGGCTTGGACAGTCCAGACTTTGAAAACCGAATTGCAGGCAGATGCATGCTTAAAATTAGCATTGGGCAGAAAACAATTTACCATAATGTATGGATAGTGAGTGGAGCACAAAATGAATTTTACATGGGAAATGACATCATGCACAGAATGTGTATGGTGTTAGATTTCCTTAATCAAAAAATATGGTCACGCCTAGGTGGTCCGGCACCTGAATTTGAAGACAAAAGAAGGGCTTATCATTGCGCACAACTGGTTCCTTATGCAATCGAATTACAAATGAGGAAAAATACTATTATTCCTGCATTTACAAAACAGTTTGCAATAACACTGAAATGCAAAAATGGACAGCAGATGAAAGGCTCTGATGCATTTGTATGCCTGAATGAGTCCATAAAACAGCAAGGCCTGGATTATGAATACATTCCATTGGTAGACATTGGTGAGGGATCTGTAAAAATCATGGTAAATTATAAAGGTTGTCAGGATATTCATTTAGAGGAAAACTCCCTATTAGGAATGGCCATACAAAAATCACATTATACGGCAGATTTAAATAACATGGTGATTGGGAATATTCCTGAAAAATATGTAGATGCCAAGGGCGAGTTGCCAGAACACCTGGACTCTCAGCCCAAAGGAATATTTAAAATTCATTCTGTATATCCTTATGATTCAAATGAGACGGTGTGCTGCCATCAAGAGGATTGCATAATATTTAATTTAAATGAAAATGAAACAGAAAATCAGCCCATTGAAGTGGAAGCTGATATGCCAAAATATTTAAAAGTGGCAGCTTTACAAAAAGACACAGCCACACAGTTAGAAGAAAGCGCCGAGATTCCCTTACCAGAAGATTTTCCAGAATTTTCCAAAATGGTAGAAGAGCAGATCTCCTTAGCGGATGCATGTGAAAGCAATGAAGAGAGGGACAATCTGAGGGAGATATTTATGGAGTTTAAGGATGTATTTGCAAAAGATGCTTATGATTGTGGTTTAACTGATTTACATGTGGCCACACTGCCAGAAGGGTGTAGCAGAAACCCAGTGTTTGTACGCCAGTATAGACTACCGCTGGCATGTTTAGAATCATTGGCAGAGATTATTAAAAATTTGGAATCACGGGGAATCATCAGGCCCATTCATAGCACATCCAATACACCTATTTTAGGTGTATTGAAGCCAAATGGTCAATGGCGGCTATGTGCAGACTTGAGAGAGTTAAATAAAAGAGTACCAATATCTAGATGGCCACTGCCATTCATTGATCAGGGCCTAGCTCAGATACATGGTTCAAATGTATTTACCACATTAGATCTCACCTCTGGATATTGGTGCGTGCCATTGGCAGAGGAGATACAGAATTTATTTTCCTTTACATTTGACAGGACTCAATATGCCTGGCTTAGAGCTCCGTTCGGGTACATCAATAGTGGGAGTGAATTTGGCATATTTTTGAGAAAGGCCATGCCGGATGCAGCGGAAAGAGGAACAATAGTTTATGTGGACGATGTCCTGATAAAAAATGAAAGTTTGAAAAGCCATTTTGATGAAATAAGACATGTACTTGGCCAATTGCAGAAAGCAGGCGCCAAAGTATCTTTGCAAAAAGCACAATGGTGCAAGAAAAAAGTGAACTTTCTAGGGCATGAAGTGACTGAACATGGGCTAAATCCACAAAAGAAGAAAATAGAGGCCATACAAAGAATAAAAGATCCTAAAAATGTGAAAGTAGTAAAAAGTTTATTAGGGATGACAGGCTATAACAGAAAGTTCATTGAAAATTATGCAGAAATCACTCAACCATTGACTAAACTGCTTAAACTGAATACTCCCTGGAAATGGGAGAAAGGGCAGTCTGATGCAGTGGCTAAATTAAAGGAATGTCTTGTAAAGGCACCATGTTTAGCATACCCCAAAAAAGACAGGGATTTCTTTATAGAAATAGGTTTTTCTGAACATTGTATGTCAGCAGTGGTATCACAAAAACACGATTTGAATCACAAAACCATTGCATATGCAAGTAAGGCATTTTCCCAAGTTGAAATGAAATTTAATGAATGTGAAAAGGCCCTATTAACCACTGTGTGGGCGCTACAACATTTCCGCCCCATTGTTCAGGGAGAAAAGGTGATTATTGAAACAAATCATCCACCTTCGCAATTTTTAGAGAGTAAAAGAATTAGATCAGGCAATCTAGCACAATCCAGAATCACTTCATGGACGCTGGCATTACAAGGTTTTCCCGTAGAAGTGAGATATGGACAAAATAAAAAGAGCCCAATTGCTCAAGGGTTAGCTGACTTACATGACTGTGCAGCTGAACAAATAACAAATGAAATGGAAGTGGAAACTAGTTTGCAAGAATTTGAACAATCACCACACAAAGCTTTTGATGAAAAAACATGCAAGGATTTGCCAACTGTATATGTGGATGGTTGTGCTTTTCACATTGAAAATGACAGTAATAAACAATTAGTGGCAGGAATAGGAAATGTCTGGTTGAAATGTGAAGGCGTTCCCAGTATAGGGATGAGGATTGGAGATAGGAGCAGTCAGGTGGCGGAATTGGCAGCCATTTATAAAGCAATTGCTACTGCAGTTGATAAAAAGTTCAGTGAAATTGTCCTGGTGACTATGCACGGAATAGCTTTGTGGAGTATTTGCCTGGTTGGAAAGCAAGAGGCATGGGGACATACAACAAAAAGCCACTTAAACATGGAAAAATGATACAAGCCATAGACAAATTGGTGTCAGAAAATAATTTAACAATATACTGGAGAAAAATTTGTGGGCATTTAAAAACACCAGGAGAGGATAAGGAGGGAAATGATAAGGCAGACCACCTGGCTAAGATTGAGGCTGTGATGGGAGAATTGCTACCTATTGATTACTTAATGGGTGAAATACAAATTGATGCAGTCACATGTTCTAAAGCACCAAAGGAGGTAGATCAACCGGTGGTGCAGTGGAGTCATGACACGCCAGACCAAGATTTGATTGAGGCACAAAAGAATGATCACATTTTGGGAATCTATTATAATCATTTGATAGACCCCGAACAAAATCCTTTAACAGAAAATGATTGTATGGGAAAAGAAGAGTTGAGGGTGTTATTAAAGAACAAAACACAAATTAGATTACAGGATGGACTCATGATTAGAGAGTCCATAACAGGGCAAATACAGTGGATAGTACCCCTTTCATTCAGAGGACTAATGCTACACCATGCACATGATGCCATAACTGCAGGCCATAGAGGTTCACAAAAAACATTAGAAATACTAAAAGATTATGCTTACTGGCCACATATGTCCCAAGATGTGGAATTATATACTAGAGGATGTCTAGTATGCGCCCAATTTAAACCTGCTTCACCAATGCATAGAGCACCATTGATGAAAAGAGGCCTAACTCTCCCATGGTCAGATTTGCAAATAGACTATGTAGGTCCTTTAAAAAGGTCGAGCAGGGGACACCGTTATATTTTGAGTGTGGTATGTTTGATGTCGAAGTGGATTGAATGCATTCCTGCAGCAGATTGTAGTGCGCAAACAGCAGCCACATTGCTGGTGAACCATGTGTTCTCAAGGTTTGGGTTGCCACAAAGAATTGAGTCAGACAGAGGAAGTCATTTCACAAGTACTCTAATGAGTAAGGTATGGCAAATACTAGGTGTGAAAAGGAAACTACATATCGCATATCGGGCGGCGTCTTCAGGTACAGTTGAAAGAAGCAATAGGTCTGTTGTGGATATTTTAAAGAAATTTGTGGCAGAAGCAGGTTCCAGCTGGGATTTACGTTTACCGTTGGTTTTGATGGCAATCAGGTCGACTCCTGCCAAAGCAACAGGTGTTAGCCCCCATGAGGTCTTAACAGGTAGGAAAATGGTGTTACCACAACACCTACTATACAGAACACATGAGCAAACCCTTGTGAGTGCATCCACAGTTCATGAATATATTGATGAACTGAGGAGGCATTTGCAACATGCATTTGCTTTTGTGCAGAGAAATCTGGAAAGAGCTGCTGACAGTGAAAAATCGTATTATGATAAAAAGACATCAGTGAAGGAATACAGTGTAGGGGATCAGGTGTACAAGTTTCATTTTGGGAAAAGTAAACAGAAAAATTCTAAATTTCTAGCAGCCTGGCAGGGGCCATTTCGAATTATAGATAAGGTCTCTCCTGTGGTTTATAAAATTTTGAAAAATGAAGGTGAAACAGCAATAGAGCAGTTTGTCCATGTAAATCAAATCAAACCATGCCATCCCAGACATGAGATCAGGCAGCTTGAGCATGTAGAAACAGATAAAGTCCCTTGAACACAAAAAGAGAAAATAAATGGGTGTAATCAGGAGGCAGTGACAAAGAAGTTAAAAAAAAGTTGATTGTTATGATGGTACATAAACACTGTAATATATGTAAAAATATATAATATAAATAAATAAATAAATAAATGCACATATAATGGAAGCTCATGGTTGGTGTGATGGTTGGTGTGCAGAGAGAAAGTGTGTTAAATATTGAATATCTGCTTGTTTTCTTTTAACTTGTGTTTAATTTCAGGAAAAAAAAAAAAAAAAATGAAATATTTTTACCAAGCATGTTTTATTTTTGGCAAAAGGATGAAGTTAGTATTATGCTATGTACTTAATTTGTTTATTTTCTATTTTGATTTAGACAATTAACATTATTTGGTCGGAGGTTCCGGGATCAGAGCCCACGGGAGAGACGATGGAGTCCTGGAGTCCCCTGGATGAAGACCAAAAGATGCCTGCCTCCAGGTGGAGGTGAAGACAAGATAACCAGAATGCTGAAAAAGATGACCCCTATGGATCTAAGATTGCCAAGATGAAAGTGTACTCGAATGAACCAAATAACATCGCTGGTCGGGACATATCAGAGGCAGACAAGAGTGCTGACATATGGAGTTCCACGTATTTATTATTTTAATTATTTATTTTAATTTGTTATATTAATTATTTGTTTTGGTTAGTTGTTTTATTTCATTGTTTTTAATTGACTTGAAAAAACTAAACTTAGAGTAATGCCACTTCCACTGAGAAGGCAAATGTAGAACATTTTGTAAACTAATGAACTCAGATGAATACTGTATTGATTGCAACTTTTTCATTGATGCACATGAATATTCATTTTATTGGATTGCTATATTGTGAAAAGAAGAAAAAGAACAAATTATTTTTAGGAATTGGCTTGGATCGTAGCCAGATTCTAAAAACAAAAGGAGGGTATGTAAGGATATTTGGCGTGTTACAACACAGAGTACAGCACTACTGCACAGGTAGCAAACAGCACAGAGTACTGCACTACTGCACAGGTAGCAGACAGCACAGAGTACAGCACTACTGCACAGGTAGCAATTTATTTTTGCAGCACCACCACAAGGGTGCGGTGCATTGCTATATGTGTTACCAGATTAACAAGAAAAGACAGGCTATTCAGTCAAAAACGATTTTAACATATAAGATGCAAATCTATTCTTACAGTTAAAAGCACACGTGCTCATTTAAAAATGCACACTATTTTTCACCTGAAATGCCTATGGTGCGAGAGACACAATTGAAAATAACAACTAACATAACATAACTAACCTGACTAATGAAACATAATCCACTAATAAAAATGTGTCTCCACTGCAGAATTAGGCCTATTCTGAAAGTGAACTTTTAAACGCACATCCATTTTTTTTTCTCCTCTCTGCTGCCCTGTCCACATAATTACAGGAAGCAAAAGAGCTCTAAAGAACAGGAAATCAGTTGGTTACAAAGTATTACTATAAAAATGAGCCATTGTGTAGAGAAGGAGGAGATGGCATGATTGATTCTGATTGGAGCAGCGTCATAGCAAGTATCATGCTAGAGGGAGTGATCAGAGTTTTGCTGGGGGGAGTTTTGCGGAGAGAGAAGGGCAGTCAAGATCTGGCAGAGCTGGGGGAAGGACCTATTTTTTCCTGGTTGGAGCATTCCTATCTGCAAAAGCTGAGAATTCCAGGCAATGACCCCGGTTTGAGAAGGAAAGGCGATCCTTTTTACTGGGGTTAATCTTCAAGGGAGCCACACTCAGAAAGAGAACAGCTAAAGAAAACTTGACTGAACAGATAAGGTAATTACATAAGTGTGGGAGCTAAGTGTGTATGAGACGAGAATGTTCAGTCAGAGTAGGAAAAGAGATTCCGGTGCCTTAATCACACGGTAATGTTGCAAATTATGTTCTGTTCTCTGCCAGTTTTTTTTATTTTAATTATTTATTTTAATTTGTTATATTAATTATTTGTTTTGGTTAGTTGTTTTATTTCATTGTTTTTAATTGACTTGAAAAAACTAAACTTAGAGTAATGCCACTTCCACTGAGAAGGCAAATGTAGAACATTTTGTAAACTAATGAACTCAGATGAATACTGTATTGATTGCAACTTTTTCATTGATGCACATGAATATTCATTTTATTGGATTGCTATATTGTGAAAAGAAGAAAAAGAACAAATTATTTTTAGGAATTGGCTTGGATCGTAGCCAGATTCTAAAAACAAAAGGAGGGTATGTAAGGATATTTGGCGTGTTACAACACAGAGTACAGCACTACTGCACAGGTAGCAAACAGCACAGAGTACAGCACTACTGCACAGGTAGCAAACAGCACAGAGTACAGCACTACTGCACAGGTAGCAATTTTTTTTTGCAGCACCACCACATGGGTGCGGTGCATTGCTATATGTGTTACCAGATTAACAAGAAAAGACAGGCTATTCAGTCAAAAACGATTTTAACATATAAGATGCAAATCTATTCTTACAGTTAAAAGCACACGTGCTCATTTAAAAATGCACACTATTTTTCACCTGAAATGCCTATGGAAATCAGGTACTTCAGACAATGCTGTTAATGTGCTGTTTTAGTTATTTCTGTAAAGAGTGAGATCGTGTTTAAATGCAACTTTTATAATACAGAAAAATATTTGAAAGCAGACGGGTGGTGTGTCTTCTATTTACCAATACAGTGCTGATGAGGGGAGATTTTTAAACAGTGCAATTGTCATTTTGCATGATCAGATTCAGTATGAACAGTTGTGAGTGATTGTAGCATAGCTCATTGGAGGTACATGAGCCAACGGGAAGAGAGACTCTCTGGACATAGTTCCCTACCGTATATAAGGTATTGGAAATTACCACATATAGCTCTCTGTCGTAAATAATTCAGTGAGATTGCCCATGGTGGCACACTAACACTAACACTGAAAATGTGGTATTCCTGAAATGTAGGCCTGAGGTCTCTCTAGTGATTACACGAAAAATCTAAGCAAAGATAAGGGATTCTGGACATTGGGGCCACCAATAAAACAAGGGAATAATGCTCACCAAAATACCACCAAATACGCATACCAACCACGCACACCAAATATGCATGTCTGGGTGCTGAAATAATGCATGTCCACTGTATTATTGTTGTACAGGGCCCAATCTGAATACGAGGAGTGATTATTGCTAAGTTATTTTTCGGCAGTAATAAAATACCGTCAGGCCCCAAATCTCCACAAAATACCCAACAGTACCATACATGCCAAATCTCCCGATTTTGGTGGGAGACTCCCGATTATTCCGTGAAAAATATTGTTATTTTTCATTTTCTCCCACTGAAAATACAACTTTTCCTGATGCATTCTTATGACACAAATGTTGTCTCCAGTTAATGTCCCTCCAGGTGGGTCGGAATGATAGCATGTATGATGTAATGTGCAAAAAATATTCATATCTGTACTTTGTGTTCATGAATGTGGATGTGCATGAATCTGCAAGTAAAAATGTTGGAGAGTTTAGCAGTAGTTGCTGTAGGTGCTTTGCAATGACAGCACAATTGTACTCGAAGTGATCAACAGTATATCTTAAGTGCTGAATTGTGATGATGGAGTTAGATGTAGCGGTCTTTCATGTGATTGGTGGATGGTTGTGTGACTGCTTAACAGTAGCCAATGAGGGAATGGTGCAGAGAGTAAAGTGGAAAGGGTAGAATGGCTGCCCAGTGCTACTTATGCGCTCCACGGACAGCGCAGCTGTTCATAGACAGGACATGCTACATCCAGGGCTTCCGAGCATGAAATGGGAGTGTATTCTGAGGCTTAGCCAATCAAGTGTTGAGGTTCTGCTTTGTATTGAGAGAGGCTGTGTGTAGTGAAGATGGCTGAGGTGGAGAAAGTCAGGGTGGTGGGGCTTGGAGGCATGTTTGTGAATGGTTTGGAGCAGTATGCTAAATGTAGGAATGTGGCTAACCATTTTGAAACAAAAGGAGTGGAGGTGGTGTGGTGCGCTGTGAATGGCTTTAATTTGCAAGCAATGCTAGAAGTTTGTCAGGATATGGCTAGGTATAATAGTCCACATGTGGTTGTTCTGCACTGTTTGCATTTGGGCTATGTCAGTGCCCCTACTTTGTTGCAAGATCTGCAAAACTTGGTTCAGGCAGTAATGAAACTACTTCCAAATGCCAAGATACATTTTTCTGGTTTGATACCTAGGTGAATATGGGACAATAGTTCTGTTTTTTGTCCTGCGCAAAATGTTAGTAGGTGCTTAATCAACTGAGGTATGTTTGCTTTTATGACTAGAGCTTTCATGTTCTTTTGCAACAATGACAACATTGACTCTGGTAATGTTGATTACTTTTGGAAGATGGCATATCATTATCTTTTTTGGGAAATCCCATGCTGTTTTGCAACCTAAGGGTTGCTTTGGAGAAGCAAATGTGAAGATTTTTGGAGGAAAATCAAAAAAAAAAATACAAAATAAAAGGTGTTTCTGAAGCATCTGCAAACAAACCAAAAAAGGCTCTTTTCAGAGCCAACCTCAAATGGTAAATGGGGTACACTACTTCAATTTTAATTCCCTATGCTCTGATTTTTCAGTGTGTCCATGGACACCCGCGCTGTCCCAGGAAACTTCGAACACCAAGAAAGGGCGCAAAAAAATGCCATAAAGTATACAGATCGCCGGGGACATGGTGTGGGACATGACCAAGGGTGAACTTTCCCAGGAAAATACCTTGGATTTCTGAAAAAAACACTTCGTAGGTGTCCGGGGGCCCAGCGAGTGTTCGTTACACTTAGCACGGGTGCGGTCACATGATGATGTCTAGGACACGTTGGCGAATGGGACGGCTGTCCGTAGGACACCAAATGCACGGGGTAGGGTGTACGCATGCGTGCGGATGGTCTATGAACAGTGTTCCAGTCCTCGAACTAATTAAAAATGCGCCTCACGTGCGGCGGACAGTTGCAGACAGGCACAATGTTCATAGGGCCAAAGGTGCGCTACGCATGCATGCAGGTGTTCTACGGACAGTGTTCAGGTCCCCAAAGAAAACAAATGTGCGTCACAACTTTGCAGACAGGCGGACGGGCTATGTGTTCTACGGACATATGTTCTTTTAGTTACGAACAATGCAAACAAGGGGGAATGTTCTTAAGACACTTTGTTTTGCATAGCTATGAACATGCTGATGCCTTTAGTGTTCTGCTGACACCCCCATTTTGACTACGGCCAATTCAAACAGGTATAGAGTCCTTAGGATACCCCCATTTTGGTTAATTACGGACCGGAGGATATCTTGTGTGTCCTAAAGGTACTTCCATCTTGATTGAGGACAGTGCGAACAGGTATAGTGTCCTTAGGACACCCCCATTTTGGTTAATTGAGGACATCCCGGACATGCCGTGCTGTCCACGGACCCCCTAACTGCCTTTTTTTAAAAAATAGGACACAGAGGAATATACTAACAACACACCTAATATTTGATTATTGTATAAAATATAAAAATTAAGAAAGAGAGGGGGAAGCAGAAACGGATACAAATACGGGGGAATTAGCGGTTTGCACATGATGGATGGTAATGGAGGAAGGTAGTAAAGTCTCATCATAACATTTTTCTTGCTGCAGAGTTTTTGGGGATAGTGGGGTGGCACATGGAGAGGGGGTACAGGGACATGTGGACAGTGATATTTAGGGGCCGATTCATGGAACGAACGTGCGCTGAAAATCCCAGCGCAAGCAGGCGCAAGGTGGCGCAAGCGTGAGAAAGCAAGCGCACGCGCATGCGTGCGATTCAAGGAAGGCGCTGCGCTTGTTTCCCACTGGTTGTGTGCCAAATCGGTGCATGTCGCACGCGGGCACACACGTCATCAAACGGCGTGCGCTACGCCCACAGCAAAAGCGCACATAGCGCAGCACACACAACAAAAGTAGGCGGAACAGTGGGCGTAACACGCAGAATGGGGAATAACGCGTGAAAAAGAAGGCGTAACTGGGGAAGTACTGCAGGGAACTACACAGAACGCCCAAACGCACGCAAACAACCTGTATTCATGGATACGAATACAGGAAACCTGCACACGGCAAAAGACGCACACAGGCGTGAATGTGTCCGCCACACGAAGGCAGGCGGAAGCGTCCCCGTGCACAGTATAAAAGTGCGCGCAAAAAACAAACACGCATATACAGCTACGATGAATGCCCCATTTTTCGCAGCACTGATCGTGGGACACCGCAGGAGGAGGAGAATAGCCAGGGCACGCATTCTTTCACCACGGACAAGCCTTTTTGGCATGCCTGGTGACCAGGTCTATGTCAGGTATAGGTTTCCACCCCGTATCATCCTATACCTGGTCAGGGAGTGGGAAGATGACCTTACATCCCCCACCCTTTGCTCCCAAGCATTGAACCCTTTGGAGAAGGTGCTCAATGTCCTGCATTTTTTGGCCACTGGGTCATTTCAGCGGACTACTGCCATAGTGGGGGGGGTCTCACAGGCCACGCAGTCACGCTGCCTACACCAGGTATTGGCAATCATGACAGCGCGCCCCTCAGTCCGCAGGCACATGTACATGCCCAGAACACCCGCAGAAAGGCAGGCCATTGTCCTGGACCAGGGTGGCACACTTTCCCAAAGTGCTCGGTGCCATAGATTGTACCCATATGGCCCTACGTCCACCTAGGGCCACTGAGCACATCTACCGAAACCGCAAGCACTGGCATTCCATCAATGTACAGGTGGCATGCGATGCAAAGGGAATCATCACCTCTGTCTATGCAAACTACCCTGGCTCCACCCATGACAGTTTCATATACAGAATGTCTGCCCTGAGCCGGGCCCTGGAAGCTGGGCAGCATGGTGACACATGGCTCCTAGGTGAGTACAAATGCCCTTGCACATACATGCATGTCACACACACACAAATACGCAAACCCCAATAATCAAAACCATTATCACTTCTCCAGGGGACAGTGCCTACCCTCTGACCAACCACATGAAGACGCCAATCCGGAACCCCACCACACCACCCCAGGTAAGATACAACGTGGCCCATATTGCAACCAGGGCCATAGTGGAGCGCATATTCGGAGTGCTCAAGTCACGCTTCCGCTCCCTTGACCGCTCTGGTGGGCAGCTACTCTATGCACCCCCAGTAGTGTGCAGGATCATTGTGGCAGCATGTGTCCTGCACAATGTTGCAACACGGCAGGGCGTGCCGGTGGACATGGTGGTGGTACAGGCTCTGCCCATGGGTGGGGATAGGGCACGTGGCGAGGATGCCCGGACCCAGCTTGTGGACACATTTTTCATGTAAACTCCCACCCCTGCAGAGTGCACACAGGCCTAAAACATACCAGGTGACAATCAATGATGGCAAAGAGACAGTCAACTGTCACAACCTTACCACCCTGAGATTGTTGCCATGGAAGTGCCACATTGTGTGCATCCCTAGCTACTTAAACACAAGCAATCCTGTGTGACCAAAAGGCACACATGCAAGGTGTGAATCACACACACCTGCAAAACAGGCCATGACTATCACTGGTATGTCACTCAAACCCTCCCAAAGCACAACATGACATGGCAAGCAATAGCCATTCACCAACACAGTACCAATAAGGTACACGTTGCCATGTGAAAAATGTAAATTGGCATCAGAAAATGATGCCTGACATGGAATCAGATGAAATGACTGACCAACAACCTCCCACCCAAAAGAAGTCATACCCAAATGCATTCCAAAAGTTGAAGTTGTAACATAACAATGAATGCCTGTCTACATGCACATTGTGCATTGAAAAATCAACACTGCAGCTTCTTTGTGCCGTGTCCACCTCCTGCAACACACTGCTCAGTGCACAGCACAGTGAACAGCCATTGCGCGTGATGCACACCGTGAGACTCACATCTAAGCGACAAACCACATCAAAAAGCAAATTGGGCATGTACAGGATCCCAAACTGGTCATAGGACATGTGCTGCAGGGACACAGTGGGCACCAGAAGGAAAACAGAGTGTACACGTGGACATGGAAGGGTGCTTGTACATGTAATGCATTATCGTGCGAGTGTGTGGGTCAGTAGGGACATGCACTCAACATATGTATCTGCAATCAAGTGACCATCAGTGTCCTCTACATATCACATGTGAACATTCACCATGTGTACACCCCAGCATGTCAAACCACAACTATCCCCTCACACCTGAAAGGTAAACACAACACATGAACAGGAATTAATCAGCAGAACACATCATGTACATAGGATACCACAATTACAATGTCCGGGTGCACATCACACTTCAGGGCAAGGAAACTATCACCAACCAAGCACCACCCCTCCCTCACAAATCACCATGACCCACTGAACAACTGCAAAGGGGTTATGGAGCCTACATCCTTGAATTTCACCTGGCCACAGGATCACCCTTCCACTTTATCACCATCTCCCACTTTGTGTGTAAAAAGTTGCCTGCACCCTCAGAGTCCACCTTGATTTGCAAAAACACTACATCCAAGAGAACTCAAAGCAGGCCAACACAGAAGCCAAGCAAAAAGCCTGCAGGCAGAAAAACTAACCAGAATAGCCTCCAGTAGATGACTTGAAGTAGCAGTACCTCACAAAGGCCAAGTACTACCACAATGACGTAACAACCAAGGTAGCACAGTAAAACAATGTCACAACAGGATGTGTACCATGTGTGGTACATAGAATGAAGCACCACAAACGGATGTGTACTGTCACTGCTCCCGTGTACAGGTGCAGGAGTGGCACGAACCAACCACCCCCACCGTGGTCTGGGTGCCTGCAAAGTCAAACTCACACAGGCCTCTGAGACCCTGGTGGGGAAGGAGGGTCAGGTATATGGAGACGGGACAGGCATTGGCATACTGGATAACCGGAATGAGGGGCAGGAGAGGGGAGTAGGATTGACACAGGAAAGTAGGGAATGGCCAAGAATGTAGTACTCACATTAACACATACACAATCATACCAAACTTGTTCATCATAAACATAGCAGTAATTCACTGAAATGGAAGTCAAAGAGAAACTTATATCTGGTGTGAGTGCTGGCCTCCTGCCTGCGCACTCTCAGGTCCGGTAACAGGAGCACCTCAATGCTGCAAAGAGAGCCACAGTTAAAAATCTGTGCATTCCCATAACACACAAACACACCACCAAATATGCCCCAAAGTAACAAACTACTCTACAAACAGACAATCTGGTGTGGATGCTTCGTACCCATACGTAACATAACCCTTGTGATGGTTCATACATAGTCAATGCAGTAAGTCAGGCGCCGGTGGGTGCGTGGCAAATGGAACACAAATGTGTCACGAATCACACAACATGCAATGTTCCCTGGGTAAGCAGACAGACGCATATAGCAAGGTATGACTTCCAAACAAGTCGTGTTCCACCATGACCCAAATAAAGTAGGCAGTGCATGTTTCAAATTCTACATGGAAATGAAATGCACTGCACCCGAGTCTGTCCCTTGCCGTCTGTCCCTGTCAGCTGCTTCTTTCCATATCTTGGAACGCTACTTGGGTGATACAAGTGCCTCAATGGACCATGGTGGACCAGAGGTAATGTGCCACTGCCCCTGCAGGTGCCCCAGACAACCTTACAATCAACTAGCCATGAGTCCACCAACACATCTGAGCTGTATTGTGCTTTTCACCACCAATATTCGTCCAAGCTCACCCTCAGTGCTGCTGCTAAGCATACATGTGCAACTGGCCTGGTGGAAGGTTTGCTGTGTTGTGGCCCCCCTGTTTTGCTCACCTTGCCTGGAGTCCCTTGAAACACGTCAGCAGTTTTCGGATGTATGATTGCAATCCTTATGCCTCTGCTTGCGCACACATGTGCATGTGGTCACCACCAAGCGTGTCCAGATTCCAGACGTCCAATGGCCCATGTCTGCTGGCAAAGGTGGTCTGGAGGCTCATCCCCCTGCAGAAAGGGCATGAAACAAACACATGATTAATGCATTAGATTCATCTGTGTGTGTCTCTTCAGGCATCACATCACTGGACCATGTCAGAGATGTACAACAGAAATCACACCACAGTCCGTCTTTCACAGCCAAAGTGTGGAACACACTATCTACGGCATGAATTGCAACAAGCACATGTACAGTAAAGATAAGAAGCATACTACACAATGCATGGCAATGAATGTACACATGAATCATGAAACACCCCATCTAGCAAAAGCAGAACAGTGGTCAATAACACCCCAATCATCCCCACTAGGGGTGTTAACACAAGTTCCACAGCAGCAGACATGCCACAGATATGACAGTCCAAAGCCCTTGTGTAATAGGCTGTTACACCGAACCATCCTTGCGAGCCCATGGATAAGGGAAGCAGGAGTGGCATATGTGAGTCAAGGACCCCAAGCTGCAAACACATACACAAGACAAGCTTGAAGGGCCCAGCTGGAACAGAAAGTGGATGCTTTCAAAAGCCACAAAGCACCACATGTCACATGAAAGCACAATAGACAAGCAATTTTAAACTACGGTAACTAATTACACTACTTACGAAAAACCTACTTTCCCTAATTAAACTAACTATCAAACAGAAACTAAACTAAAAGAAAAATCAAAAATGGCCACATATGACCCGGGGGGGCACCCAGGAGGGGGCGGTACAGGGTGCTGCTCAACACCCACATGCGATGATGCTGAGCCAAAAAAAACCTCCATGGGCTCTACGCCTGCACAGCCCGACCTTTGTGGCAGATAGATGGTCATCCGAGTCTGGCTCATCCTGGAAAGGAGGACGTGGCACAGTAGCCTGGCCACGCCTAGCAGCAGCTTGCCCCTCGCTGGCAGCAAGTGTGCCAGACGGGTGAGCCTGGTTCTGTGTGGCGATGAGACATAGGTTTGCATGCAGAACCTCCCATGATACACATGCTTCCTCTTGCATGGTAGCACGTGTAACACGGAGTTCCTCCTGCAAGGCCTGGCTTTGCAACCGCTGTACCTCCCGGCAAGCCTGTAGCTCAGCCGAGATGGTACGCTCAAGCTGTGCAAACCTCTCCTCTGACCGCTCCCTCTGGGACATCAGAAGGACACCCAGAGTGGATCTGAGGGAAGCATACTCCTCCCTCAGGGCCTCCATGTGTGCCTCTGCGTGAGCAGCAATTGCTTGACGCAGAGAAGACATTTCAGCCTGGCGTGCCCTGTCTGAGGCCGCCATGCCCAGCCTGAGCAAGCGGGCCGTGGACCGTGCCGCCTGCTGCTGGAGAAGCACCTACCTAGCAGGGGGGAGCACGGATCGGGCCACACGCTCCATGCTCTCAGCGATGTTCTCCATTGCTGCCCCCTGCCGTTCTGAATTGGCAGTCATGTCTTGCTCCCACTCAGTATACAGCGGTTGCACGTGGCGACCGTGTTGCTGGGCTTGACCCCTGTGGGACCCAAGGAAACTGCACAAATACATGCCCCCGTCGGTGTGATGTCCCAAGCACATCAGTGACTGGTGTGGAGGGTGACCCTGCGTCCCGATCCACCATGGGCAGAGATTCCAAGACTGTCTGACCCCTCAGTGCAGGTGTCGCAGACAGAGGAGTGTCCACATCCGAATCACTCACCCCTGACACATGGACCTGATGCTCATCCAACTCGACATGGACGTCAGAGTCGTCATCAGGGCTGGACTCATAGGCAGCCAGAGACAAGAAGGCCTGTAGCACTTGGGGGTTTTCGTGGCCTGTCACCCCACGACCCCACTTGTGCCGGGTTGATGTAGTTCTACCAACCCTGTGCCTGGCATGACAACACCATCCTCCGGCTCCATTGCATCATCATTTGAAAAATAGAGAGAAAAAAGGCCACTACACATGTCAGAAGCACACAACACACACACACACACACACCAACAACATCAGGCAGACATGTGACACACAAAATAGAACCTGGCATGCATGCTGGGTCAACTTGGAATTGCTTCTGTGATCAGGCCTGTTGAAAGGTGGCAGTCTGCATTGAAGTGGGTCTATGCAGTGCAGCAAATATGTATGTTACTCACTACCTGCATGTACAAGGACCCCATGGTGTGTGTCAGAAAATGTGAAGGCAGTGCAAGGTCAACATCAGGCATCATGTGCAATGTGCATTCAATGGGTAGCATATCTACAAGCAAAGCACCCCTCCACCCAAGTGCAAAAGCAGGGATGCCTAGCATGGTATCAAAAGGCTGACCATAGACCTGTGTATTGACAGACAGTGTTGACTAGCATCGACAGCTTCATGTGAGTCAAGTGACAACACTGCAAATGACGATGGGACAGTAAGCAGGACACATGATGAAATGTCTGGAGGCCACCCATGTGTGAAGAGGACACTACACCAGTTGGACAGAGTCATTGGCCATTAAACAGGCTGAGGCCTGTGACCCACCCAGATTGTCAGACCCTAAACATGTGTGCAACGCAGTACTGAGCCACAGTAGACATGGGAAGGCTGATGAAACGCCATGCAATGTATGTCACCCAGGACTTTTATTACAGTGATCATCCAGTCAAGGACACATAGGGGCATGCGTGCAATGCACATGGAGCATGAATGGGCACTCATGTCCCTGCTGGGCATCTGACCTCTGCACAGTACAAGTGAGATACCCTGCATCAAGAACTAAGGCTGTACCACGCAGCATATGTCTGGCAGATTGGTTGTGGGAAGTTTGCATGTACACAGGACGCATTAACAGGGAAGTACCCAACAGCAATATTGAAGCAGACCAGTGCAAAGGTGGAATTGGGGTGCAGAGCGGGGGGTGGAGGGGCAAGGGAGCATGCCTACATGGAGTACCCGCATGCAGGCAGAGGACACATGCACATCAGTCATGCTATGACATCGTGCCTGGGCTGAGTGGAAGGTCACCCCACGCTACATGCAGAAGGGCCAGTGAGCTGGGACATGAACCGTAGGGGCATCCTGGTAACCAGCATGTGAGTAGGATGCAATAGTGTTGATCCCGACAATCCCCGTCTGCTCCACATGTCCACCATCCAGCAGATTAGACATGCATCACGGAAGCATTGCATTACTTGCACATCCGAACCATGTACACCTCACATATAGTGGCAATCATGCACAACACATCCCACAAGTAAAACACACACGTCCTCAACAAACACGCATCAACACTCACTGGACTGGGCATCAAAGTCCGGCATCTCTCCCACTCCTCCGACCTATTCAGATGGTATGAACTCCGCAACAAGTGATTCATGCGGAGTGAGGACTTCCTCCTCTGGTGCAGGCCCACCGCCAGTCACCAGAGTCAAGTTGTAATTTGAGGCACGCTTAGCGATAGCGCTGTGTTTGATGTTATTGCCATGCTTTTTGCACTCTTCCGGCTGTTAGGGAGAATTCTCTGTTTAGGCTGAATTTCCTAACCTAGTGAGTCCCCCAGCAGTTTTGCTGGATTACTGGAGTTTGTTTTTTTCCATCCTGCCAAGAGTGGGACACTTTTTCTCCCACTCTTGGACATGAATGTGGATAATTCCTTTGAATGTCAATGTGTTCTATGGGCTATGGGGTCTTTTACTCCATAGGGTCTTGTATGTTTTGCTATGTGTGTTACACCGCACCCTCCGTGCCGTAACACTGGGGCGTCCTAGAGGACCCCCACCATAGACTCCATACCCTGGGACTGACTACTGTCTGCCAGGTCATGTAAAGTCACCATTGACTTTACTAGCCCTAAATTTACTAACAGAACTAGTACAAACCATCCTATTGTGGAAGTACTAGTAGGGGTAATTTGATTGCCCCCTGGTCTTTTATTCGAGGGGGCACTGTCCCATCCCCCCTCGTCGAGTTTTGGCTGGTGGGAGTGGAAACTACTTGTTATATTGGACCCCAAATATAACTCTATGGGATTCTTCCCATTGCTGGAGGTTAATACTTTTTCTCGTTAATCTCTAACATACCGCCGGGTTATTTGTCTTAAATAAATCTACCGGTTGGTATTTTCTGCCAGAACTCGTTTTTTAAAATGGCGTCTGTGTTCGTCTCTGTAACTCCGAACCAAAGGTTGAGCCCTTTGTTCCACTTTTGGCGGGCTTCTACATAGAAGCCCTCCAAAGTGGTGTCATTCTGTCTGGGTACCACAAATGGGGTGTGGGAGGGGGTTTAGGCACCCTGGACTGAGTTGCCTTGCCAATTCAAGTCGCACTCTGGTGTGATTGGCCCAAGTGGTGAGCCACCCCGCTCACCACTTAGCGTGTTTTGATTGACAGCTAGGCTGAATGAATGGGGGTTTTCTGCATAAAAGCAGGGCTTTTGGGACTGGATCTTGAGAAGTCACCACAGGACCTAAGAATCTGACGAGGGTAAAGCTGAGTTGACCTGCAACAACGACACCTCCGGTGGAGCCCTGCTGAACCGACTCACCACTTCCCAACGACAGAGGAGATCTCCCCGCCGGAGAGTCTTCTTCCCCTGACTGGTGGGCACAACCAATCCCCTTTGCTTTTTCTTCACTTCCAGGGCGTAGTGGTCGAATTGCCTGTGCTGAGCACCCCGGCAACCGGATAGCCACTAACCCCCACCGCGACCAAAAGGTGGTGCCATGTGACGGAGCACTCCGCGGCTGGTCTCTTCCCTGGTGGTGCAATGATCTTCAACTTTCCTTCGACGACGAGATCATCTCTTCTTTTGGCAAAGCCCCGACTTGCATCCACCACCAGGAACAACTGCCCCCGCCGGAGCTGTCTCGCCACATACAAGGTACCGTGTCCGCCTGGCTTCCCTTGTGACGGTTAGCGTGAGGTATCTTAATCCTTGCCTCTCCATTGGGTCGCCTCCAAGCCTTCTTACCTTTCTGTTCTGAACTGGTCCAATCTTTCTGTGACAATTTGCGACAAAGACTCGAAGTGCATTTCCACTGTGATACTTTTTGGGACATATCGCCTTGCCTCTCTCCGATTGGGCCAGGCCTCTGAACTTTGCGATCTACAGTAGACCCTGCCTTACTTGTCTTGCATTTGTTCGTAAAAGTTTTGGTACCGAGTTGATTTCATACCCTGCCATTTCTCTCCCATCCTAACGAATACTAGAGTGCCATCTAGGTTAAAGCATTCCCCTCTGTCTGCAAATAAGTGGTGCCGCTGAACCTAGACTTGTCGAACTATTGTTAGAGGAGTGAGATACTTATAGTAATTGTGATTGAAGTTGTTTACCGCATTAGTGCCAGTGTGTTTTTCATAGATGTGTCTTTATAAATAAATAAATATATATCTTTACACCCAAGCTCTGTTCCGTGTCTGCTTGTTCTACTGTGTAAATTGCCCTATTTTGTATACTCCACATACTGCCTAACATTTCTTGAGAGAAGTCTGACTGCTCAGCCACAGCTACCAAGTGAATCTGTGTGGTACAGACTGCTACCAAGTGGGTTTACTGCCAAACACATGTAGTCCTAAATCTTTTGCAGTGGTCCCAGAGCGGACTGCACAGGTTTCCACCTAACAGCAGCGTGCGCAACCTCATGGCCGAATGCACTGACATTTTCCGTAACATGCTTCCAGTGGGTATCCCGTTGGGCAGCCATAGTCTGACTATTGGCACCCACTAGCATGTCACGGCTGTGGCCCAGCACGTAGCCCACGTGGAAGTCCAGTTCCTGGTTGCAGAAAGGCTTCTTCCTCGACGTGCAGGAGGTCGTGGCTGTGTGTGAGGTGCCAGCCTGTGCTGCAGGTGCAACCTTCCTCCTCTTGGAATGTGGCTCAGACCCTGGCAGGCTAATGCCGCCCTGACCAGTATGGCCAGTGGGTTCGGTGGATTGAGCCAAGGGAGTGGCAGGTGGAGGGACGACCAAAGGCCTGACTTCTGTCAGTGGCAGCTGGGTGCCCTCTAATGGACCCTGCACAGCAACATCCGCTGTGGCAGGGTCATTGACCACAACTGTCCTGGTTGGCAGACTCACAACCGGGGTGTTGTTGGGTGCATCTGCCCCTGCACTTGCCAACACCCGGCTGTTTGGGGCAGCAGCTGACATAACTGTCCCAGGGACACGTGTCTTGGTCAGGGCAGCCCTGCGTGCCCCTACGGTTTCCCTCCTGGCCTGTTGGAAATCTTCCAAGGGCTCCTCCAGTGCCAACGCAGGCTTCGCTGGCAGACCCTGAGCCTGGGTGGCACTGTCCCCGCTGCACCTGCAGCTACCACTACCCTTGGGCCCGTGGCAGTCGATGGAACAGACTGCCGGGTCACACGGGAGCCAGTGCCAGATGCAGAAGCTGCATCTCCCAGAACCACAGGGGGTGGTGGCATGACTGCACCGACACATGGCACGACATCGTGCTCAAGTGGCGCACCCCTGCCTCTTCCCCCTCTGCGGCTGCCCTGGACACCCTGGAGTCCCCCTACTCCCTGGTCACCCCGGCCACGTCCCTGACCACGCCCGCCACGAGGAGTACACCCAGCTGAGGCGCCCCTCACCTTGGTGGCCTCCCAACCATGGTACAGATGTAGTAGTGCCAGCACAGATGGAGTAGTGCCAATGGGAGGTGTACACCACAATTGACCTGGGCAATTGGGGTGAAGGGGATGGGAAGCAAGATGTTAACAGCTCCCCTGCACCTGCACGGCTGTATGTGACCCCGGTGATGTAGTAAAATCGTGTACGCGTGGGACACGGAGGCTACTATGACATCAAAAACGGTGCGATACACAGGGGCACCCGCAGTGGGAAAAATAGCGTGCGCGACTCACCGTCTGACTAGCGCGATGCAGAAAAACACACGTAGCCAATCCCCCGCCAAAAGAAGAGATACGTCCTTGATAGCTGTGAAGTTGTGATGGCGCGCGAAACAACAGGAAGCAGCAACACACGTCGGTCTCCACAAAAGGCACGTACAGCGAACTGCTGGCCCCGCTCTCCTTTAACCCATGCTGAGGGAAACGCCTGCGCGTATCACGTCAATTACGCACTTAGGCCCTTTCCTTGGCTTACACGCATTCACACCGGGACGTGCATTTTTTCGCGCGCGCGCTAATCCACTATGCCCACGTCATGGGGGAAACGCCTGCTCACGCCCCCGCACCTCATGTCACAGAAGCGCTTACACGCGAAGGGCCTTTGGTCCAATGAAATCGCTGACCTGCTCACGCGCTAAGGGTCTTTCCTCGAATTACACGCTGCGTGCAAGATTTTCACGTGCCAAATCACTCCGTATCAAGCTGGCCACGGGAACACACATGGAAGACCACGCTCCTGCCCTAAAGGCCATTTTCCTGCCCCCCAGAGCCCTGAGCACGCTCCCACCTGTCATCTGCTGCTGCCTGCCTGCCTGCTGCCCACGTGCCCTGCTATTTGCTGCCTGCACATCAGCCAGGGGTGCAGTTGCTGTGACCCCCCCTGCTGGAACTGAAGACTCCTGACTGGGATACCATCGCTCCACAGCCCAGCCCCAGGACCCAGTTGCCCACCCACACCTGCCTCTGGGGTTGCCATGTCGGGCACACCACCATCTGAGACCACTGGCAACCCCCAGCCAGAGAGGCAGAGGGCCCCCAGCTTCACTGCCACCGAAGTTGGTGTCCCGGTGGAGCAAGTCCTGGGGCAGTATGATGCCCTCTTCGGAAGTTCGCGCACCGACAAGGAAGGACGGACCAGGATCTGGACGGACATCGTGACTGCCATCAATGCGGAGGGGGTGGCAGTCCACAAATTCCAACATGTCAAGAAGCGCTGGGAGGACTTCAGGTCCAGGACCCTCAACAAGGCCCGGTGCCTCCTGAAGGCAGCGGATGCTAAGGGGCGCCGGGGCCACCTGTCGGAACACCAGATGAGGGTCCTGGAACGCATATGCTCAGCGCTCCATGTCCAGGTCCTTGAGAGGCAGACCCTTCTGGAGTCAAGCGGTAATTGTACATGCATACTGATTGGAAGCTGTGCATGTGGTGGTGTGCCAGTAGTGTGCAGGTTGCACATGTGGTTTTGTAGGGCCATGTATGGATGTGTATGTGTAGGGCCATGAGGCTAACACATGTGAGTCCTCTCATGTGTGAGACACATGTATGGTGTATGTGTGGGTAAGCATGCAGGCCAAATGCATATGTGTGAGCACACATGTTTGAATGACTGTGTATGTAAGTTGGCATGGTAGTGGTGTCACACATGGATGTTGGTTCCAGCTGCATGTACCTGCACCGTGTACATGTGCATGTATGTGTATTTGACAAGGGTGCAACAGTGATGCAACTTGGATGCATGTGACACTTATATGTAGAAGGCTGATTGGCAGATGTGACATGGATGCCGATCTCATCACTGTGACAATTGGTGGAGGTGTACACATGCATGTAAGTGTGGTGGCGTGTGTGCATGTCTAGGGCACTACCTGTGTTTCATGTGATGTCTGGCTCATCTTTGGCTGCTCATACTGTTGTATGTGTATGGATGGTGCTGGCCGTTGTGATATGGCTGTGGAATAGCTCTTGTGTGTGATTTCAAATGACATGTGTGTTGGGGATTGTGATGCCATGTCTGAAGTTTGACACTGCCACTCATGTGGAACTGTCATGTGTGTATCAGTCCATTGTACAGTGCCCTGATGCCTGTCTCCTATCTCTCCCTGTCTGCAGCATCAACTGATGAAGAGGGCGGAGAGGGTGCTGTGGAGCCCACCGGCAGGGATCGCACCGCCAGCCGGAGACACAAGGCCCGGCTCCCCTATCAGGTTGTAATCTCGTCGGGGAGTGAGGAGTCCGGTGCCGCATCCCAGGCCGCAGCTGCCGAGGGTATGTCCAAGAGGCGGAGGTCGGAGTTGGACTCCTTGGCAGCAGAAGGGGCAGCTGAGACCCCACAGGGCCCGATGGAGGAAGATGGCATCGAGTCATCCAGGTTGGTGGGGGGTTTGGTGGAGGAGGAGGCCATGCAAGGGACAGAGATGGGGTCTGGAGGTGGGGATTCCACTGGTGCTAGTGGTGCAGTGCAGGGGCAGGGACAGGAGGCAGCAAAGGCCGCCGTGGAGGTGCCTGTGTGTAATCCTGTCCCCGATCCTGTCACTGCATCATCCCGCACCAGCAGGGATGCCTATGTCCAGACCTGTTCTCAGGGAGGGGATTGGCTTACACCAACTGGCCTTCCTCTCCCTTCGGATGTGGCTATCTGGCACCGGGTTGAGCCTGTCCTGGGTGGGGTGGCGTTGCGTCAACGTGCCATGCGAGCTGACCTGCAGTCTTTTCATGAGGAGACTGCACGTCTTCTTGCATGGCTCGTTGACCGCGTTGACCCACTGGGACAGCTCACCAGGGCCGGATTCCTCCATTTTCTGGACCTTATCACGACCCCCTCCTCAACTGAACCCCCTATGTGCCAGTCGTCATCCGTGCCATCTTCCCACCCATGTGTCACCTGGGTGCCCTGTGGAGCTGCCTCTGACCCTGCGGCCAGGCTGGTGGAGGACACATCCCTGCCACAGTCGGGAGTCGGACGTCCAGCAGGGGTGGCCACATCAACAACTGCACCCCAGCCGGAGGAGGAAGTGCAGGCAGCAGGAGCCAGGGCACAGGCAGAGGCACAGCAGCAGCAGCAACAAGGTGGGAGCCATGATGGCTCGGGGCCTTCAACATCGGAGGGGCAGGCATCGGCCAGAGGGCAGGAGGACCCAGCACGGGAAGTGTCTTCCGTGTGGCAGCGGTTGGGCCATGCTATAGATGTGGAGCGGCAGCGGGTGGAAGAGGCACGGCTCACGATGGTCAGGGTGGAGAACTCCATGCATAGGGCCCTGAGGCGGGCCGAGTGCCACGAGGCCATTCTCAGGGACCTGGAGGTCCAGATGTCATCGTCCCTGCGAACCCTCGGGGCCATGGAAGAGGAACGCCTCCAGGACATCGAGCAGGAGTTCGATGATGCTCTGGCCCAGGAAATCAGAAAGTGAGCCGTTGGACTAGCTCACTGGCATTGTAAATAGTTATATAGTGTTAGGTTTCCTTTTGTTTTTCTTTTCATTTGGGGCGCTTGGACAATGCCCCACCTTTTTGTATATAGTTGTTCATTATGTAGGGTTTTTGTAGGTTTCCTTTCAATGGTTGGGCTCATGGACCCTGGATTTGTACTATGTATATAGTTCCACAATGGATTTCACTTCATTTGCCATTTTTTTTAACAATGGATCAATGGATTTTTCTTTTTTTTCACTTTGGATTTGATTTGACAGACAGACTCTTTGGACCCGTTTGCTTTTGGATTGATTTTTATTCTGGTTTTACACATCTTCTTTTTCATATTTTGGACATGCAGCTTTTTATTTATTATTTACATCATTGTGTAATTTAATTTAATTTCCTTGCTTTTGTGTCTAATACATTTTTATTTGATACTTCATTGTGTGGTATGCTTTCCTTGGTTTCCTGCATGTCACAATACATGTTTTCTCATTCACTTGCACCCATTGTGTGTGTGTGATGGACATGTATTGATGTGCATACTTGCCATTTGGGATGTTTCATGTGATGGGGATTTCAATGTGGGGTGTATGTAATACTTGGTTGTGTGTTTCGACTGGGGAGGCGTGGGGTGGGATTTGGGTGGCCATTAGGCCCATGATTGTGGATCGTGATGACATGTTGAGGGGGACATGAGTGGGGGCCTGCTGGCAGGTGCCCTGCACTGCTCGGGGGTGGGGGTGCAAGGGGACATGAGTGGGGGCCTGCTGGCAGGTGCCCTGCACTGCTGGGGGGTGGGGGTGCAAGGGGACGTGAGTGGGGACCTGCTGGCAGGTGCCCCGCACTGCTGGGGGGTGGGGGTGCAGGGGGACATGAGTGGGACATGAGTGGGTGCCTGCTGGCAGGTGCCCCGCACTGCTGGGGGGTGGGGGTGCAAGGGGACATGAGTGGGGGCCTGCTGGCAGGTGCTCTGCACTGCTGGGGGTGCAAGGGGACATGAGTGGGGGCCTGCTGGCAGGTGCCCCGCACTGCTGGGGGGTGGGGGTGCAGGGGCACATGAGTGGGACATGAGTGGGGGCCTGCTGGCAGGTGCCCCGCACTGCTGGGGGGTGGGGGTGCAGGGGGACATGAGTGGGACATGAGTGGGGGCCTGCTGGCAGGTGCCCTGCACTGCTGGGGGGTGGGGGTGAAAGGGGACATGAGTGGGACATGAGTGGGCGCCTGCTGCCAGGTGCCCTGCACTGCTGGGGGGTGGGGATGCAAGGGGACATGAGTGGGGGCCTGCTGGCAGGTGCCACGCACTGCTGGGGGGTGGTGGTGCAAAGGGACATGAGTGGGGGCCTGCTGGCAGGTGCCCTGCACTGCTGGGGGGTGGAGGTGCAGGGGGACATGAGTTGGTGATCAGTGGTGCAAGCGGACAGGTGGCTTGGCAGGGGTGCATGCCCATGGTGGATGACCAGGGGTGCGGGGTAGTCCCCTGTGGTGTGGGCTGCCTGTAGGGACCGTGGAGGGTGTAGAGGGAACACCTGGGAGGGCCCACACTGCCAATTCACGTGTAGGACTCCCCGCGCACCCCCGAAATTCACGTACCCCGCTCTGACAGCTAAATCACGTGAGAAACTTCCCGTGAACCCCAGTAATACACGTACCCCACTCGCACAGGGCCTATCGCGTGTGAAACTTCCCATGAACCCCATTAATACACGTACCCCATTCGCACTGGGCCTATCACGTGTGAAACTTCCCGCAACCCTCAATTAATAGACGTACCCCACTCGCACAGTGCCTATCGCGTGTGAAACTTCCCGCGAACCCCGGTAATACACGTACCCCACTCGTATAGGGCCTATCGTGTGTGAAACTTCCCGCGAACCCCAGTAATACACGTACCCCACTCGCACAGGGCCTATTGCGTGTGAAACTTCACGCGAACCCCAGGAATATTGGCCCTGTGCGAGCGAGCGGGGTACGTGTAGTTCTGGGGTACAGCGTGAAGTTTTACATGCGAAAGGGCCCTGTTGAGTGGAGTATGTGTATTCCTGGGGTTTGCTGAAAGTTTCACCCGCAATTTCGGCAGTGTACGTGTATTCCTGGGGTTTGCGTGAAGTTTCACCCGCGATTTCAGCAGGGTACGTGTATTACGGGGTTCGCGTGAAGTTTCACACGCGAATGGGCCCTGTTCGAGGGAGTACGTGTATTTCAGGGGTGCGTGGCAAGTTTTACATGCGAAAGGGCAACACCCATGCACAATACGTCACAGACGCGCTTACGCGCTAAGGGCCTTTGGTCCAATGATATCGCGTACGTGTGCTGACGCGCTTACGCGCTAAGGGCCTTTCCTCGAATTACACGCTGACGTGCAAGATTTTCATGTGCCAAATCACTCCGTATCAAGCTGGCCACGTGTAAACACACGGGAGACCACGCTCCTGCCCTGAAGGCCATTTTCCTGCCCCCAAGAGCCCCGAGCACGCTCCCATCAGCCATCTGCTGCTGCCTGCCTGCCTGCTGTCCACGTGCCCTGCTATTTGGTGCCTGCATGTCAGCCATCTGCAGGGGTCCAGTTGCTGTGTCCACCCCTGCTGGAACAGAAGACTCCCGACTGGGATTCCATCGCTCCACAGCCCAGCCCCAGGACCCAGTTGCCCACCCACTCCTGCCTCTGGGGTTGCCATGTCGGGCACATCTCCATCTGGCACCACTGGCAACCCCCAGCCAGAAAGGCAGAGGGCCACCAGCTTCACTGCCACTGAAGTTGGTGTCCTGGTGGAGCATGTCCTGGGGCATTATGATACCCTCTTCGGAACAAGACGCGCCAACAAGGAAGGACGGGAGAGGATCTGGGATGACGCAGTGGTTGCTATCAACGCGGAGGGTGTGGCAACCCGCAACTACCAACATATCAAGAAGAGCTGGGAGGAATTTAGGACCAGGACCCTCAACAAGGCCCGGCGCCTCGCGGAGGGGGGCCGGGTCAGCCTGAGCAGCATCCAGATGAGGGTCCCGGAACGCGTAGGCCCAGCGCTCCACGCCCAGATCCTTCGGAGGCAGACCCGTCTGGAGTTGAGCAGTAAGTGGCCAAGCATTGCTGTGTGAGACAGGGCATGTTGCAGTTGCTGGAAGTCTGATACTTGCCTGTTTGTGTGACATAGGCCATGTATGGATGTGTGTGTGCAGGGACATCATGGTCATGCATGTGGGACCAGTTATGTGTGAACCACATGGTAGGTGCATGTGTTTTAATGCAACATGGGGACCTCTATGCAGAATGCACACCTGAAAGCATGGCAGTCTCTGTTGCTGGACATGGAGGGGTGGTGAGGAATGGGTACTGATGTCATATACATGTATGGTTCATGTGTGTGTGTGTGTGTGTGTGCGCCAGAGAAGTGTGTGTTTGACTTTGAAATGCCATGGGTGCATGTGACTTTGAAGGCAACATCTTGGTTTACAGGGGCCCTTGTACATGGGTGTTGATGTTGATTGCAGGAGCCGGGAGTGTTTCTGCATGTGTGTTGCATGCATTGACCCATGTGTTGTGGAAGGACAGGATGGGTGTGACATTTGACAGTGCCACTCATATGTTATTGCTTCCTGTCTAGGGTATTTTGTGCTGTACCCTGATGCTTGTGTTCTATGTCTCCCTCTATGCAGCGTCAAGTGAAGAAGAGGGCAGAGACGGCACTGTGGAGCCAAGCGGCGGGGATGCCTCCACTGGGCGGCGACGCAAGGCCCAGCCACTCTCCCAGGAATTACCATCATCCAGGAGCAAGGGGGCTGGTGCCTCGCCTGCCACAACGGCTGTGGCGGAAGGGCCGGGTGAGCCCCCACAGGGGCTTCCAATGGCAGAAGACGGTGTGGAGACATCCAGGTTGGTGGTCTCCACAGAGGAGGAGGAGCCCGCTACTGAGCCGCACATGGGGCCTGGTGGGGGTAGTACCACTGGTGCAAGTGGTGCAGTCCAGGGCCAGGGTCAGGAGGCAGCACAGGTCACCGCGGAGGGGCCTGTGCATGTCGCTGTCCTTAACCCTGTGACTGCACCATCATGCACCAGCAGAGAGGCCCTGTCCCAGGCCCGTCTGCAGGTAGGGGAGAGAGCCATATCACCTGCCTCTACACTACCTGTGGACGAGGGGTCCCGCGACATATGGGATCCGTCCTGGTGGGTGCCACGTTGCGCACACGTGACATTCGTGATGACGTGCATTGTTCCTGGGTGGAGAACGCACACCATCACGAAAAGCAGCGTTGTGACGTGGCACTGCTGGGAGAGGCCCAGGTCGGTGGGTTCCTACATGTGATGCGCACTTTGGCGGACCTCTTCTCCTCTGTGGAGGCTATGCGCCGGTCGTTCTCCACATCGTCTTCCGGCCCAGATTCCACCACGGCCCCCTGTGGACGTAGCCTGACCAACACAGCCAGCTTGGTGGAGATCCCATCCCTGCCACAGTCGGGAGTTGGCAGTCCAGAAGGGGTGGACACCACAACTGGAGACCAGCAGATGGAGGATGTGCAGGCCCCATCGGACAGGGCACATGGACAGCAGCAGCAGGAGCAGGCTGTAGGTGGGAGCAATGATGGCTCAGGGCCATCAACATCGGAGGGGCAGGCATCGGCCATAGGGCAGGAGGACCGAGGAATGAGAGTGTCTTCCGTGTGGCTGCGGTTGGGCCAGCAGATAGGTGCGGAGCAGCGGTGGGTCGAAGAGGCGCGGCTCACGATGGTCAGGGCGGAGAACTCCATGCGTCGGGCGTTGAGGTGGGCAGTGTGCCTCGAGGCAACTCGCAGGGAGTTGGAACAGGCCATGAGTGCCTCCCTGCGAGACCTTGGGGCCAGGACAGAGGCCCGCCTCAAGGACATCGACATGGAGTTCGATGATGCCCTGGCCCGGGACACCACAGAGTGAGCCGCTGGATTTGCCCGCCACCATTGTATATAGTTAGATAGGGTTAGGTTTCCTTTTTTTTTTCTTTATTTTGGCTGCGCTTGGACAATGCACCACGTTTCTGTATATAGTTTTTTATTAGGTAGTATTTTTGATAGGTTTAATTTCTTCAGTTGGGCTCATGGACCCTGGATTGTTCATCTGTATATAGTTCACCATTGGATTCTTCTCTTTTTTTTTATTTCACCATGGAGCAATGGTTTTCACTTTTCTTTTTTCCCTTGGATTTGCTTTGTTGGACTGTGACTTTGGACACCATTTCCTTTGGATTTCTTTGGATTATGATTTCTTGTTTTTCAGTTTTTCAGGGACATGCAGCTTTTCGTTTTTTATTACCATTGTTGTTTGTTTGATTTTCATTACATTCATGTTGTGTTTAATACATTTTTTTCTTCATACTTCGATGTGTGGTATTATCTCATTGGTTTCATGCATGTCATGATATGGGTTTTCACATTCACTTGCAACCATTGTGTTTGTGTGACAGACATGTGTTCATTTACATACTTGCCATTGGGGTTGTATCATGTAATTGCCTTTTCTTTGTGGGTGGATGCAATACTTGGTTGGGTCTTTGGGCTGGGGAGGCTGGCCATAAGGGCCATGATTGAGGATCGTCATGACCTGGAGGCAGGGGGACATGAGTGGGACATGAGTGGGGGCCTGCTGGCAGGTGCCCCGCACTGCTGGGGGATGGGGGTGCAGGGGGACATGAGTGGTACATGAGTGGGGGCCTGCTGGCAGGTGCCCTGCACTGCTGGGGGGTGGGGGTGCAAGGGGACATGAGTGGGGGCCTGCTGGCAGGTGCCCCACACTGCTGGGGGGTGGGGGTGCAAGGGGACATGAGTGGGGGCCTGCTGGCAGGTGCCCCGCACTGCTGGGGGGTGGGGGTGCAAGGGGACATGAGTGGGGGCCTGCTGGCAGGTGCCCTGCATTGCTGGGGGGTGGGGGTGCAGGGGGACATGAGTGGGGGCCTTCTGGCAGGTGCCACGCACTGCTGTGGGGTGGGGGTGCAAGGGGACATGAGTGGGACATGAGTGGGGGCCTGCTGGCAGGTGCCCTGCACTGCTGGGGGGTGGGGTGCAAGGGGACATGAGTGGGGGCCTGCTGGCAGGTGCCCTGCACTGCTGGGGGGTGGGGGTGCAGGGTGACATGAGTGGGACATGAGTGGGGGCCTGCTGGCAGGTGCCCCGCACTGCTGGGGGGTGGGGATGCAGGGGGACATGAGTCGGACATGAGTGGGGGCCTGCTGGCAGGTGCCATCCACTGCTGTGGGGTCGGGCTGCAAGGGGACATGAGTGGGACATGAGTGGGGGCCTGCTGGCAGGCGCCCTGCACTGCTGGGGGGTGGGGGTGCAAGGGGACATGAGTGGGGGCCTGCTGGCAGGTGCCCCACACTGCTGGGGGTTGGGCACCTGCAAGGGGACATGAGTGGGGGCCTGCTGGCAGGTGCCCCGCACAGCTGGGGGGTGGGGGTGCAAGGGGACATGAGTGGGGTCCTGCTGGCTGCTGCTCTGCACTGCTGGGGGTGGGGGTGCAAGGGGACATGAGTTGGTGATCAGTAGTGCAAGGAGACATGTGGCTTTGCTGGGGGGCATGCCCATGTTGGGTGGACTGCCTGCGGGACATGACCAGGGGTGCAGGGTAGTCCCCTGTGGTGTGGGCTGCCTGCAGGGGCCATGGAGGGTGTACAGGGAACACCTGGGAGGACCCACACTGCCAAATCACGTGTAGGACTCCCCGGCACCCCCGAAATACATGTACCCTGCTGAAATCGCGTGTGAAACTTCCCGCAAACCCCACTTATACTCGTACCCTGCTGAGATCGCGCGTAAAACTTCCTGCGAACCCCAGTTATACATGTACCCCACTCGCACAGGGCCTATCGCGTGTGAAACTTCCCGCGCACCCCTGAAATACACGTACCCTGCTGAAATCGCGTGTAACACTTCACGCGCACCCCTGAAATACACGTACCCAGGCCAATTGCGTATTAAACTTCCCGCGCACCCCTGAAATACACGTACCCTGCTGAAATCGCGTGTAACACTTCACGCGCACCCCTGAAATACACGTACCCAGGCCAATCGCGTGTAAAACTTCCTGCGCACCCCTGAAATACACGTACCCTGCTGAAATCGCGTGTGAAACTTCCCGCGCACCCCTGAAATACACGTACCCTGCTGAAATTGTGTGTGAAACTTCCCGCGCACCCCTGAAATACATGTACCCTGCTGAAATCGCGTGTGAAACTTCCCGCGCACCCCTGTAATACACATACCCTGCTGAAATCGCATGTGAAACTTCCCGCGCACCCCTGAAATGCACGTACCCTGCTCACACAGGGCCAATCGCGTATGAAACTTCCCGCGAACCCCAGTAATACACGTACCCCGCTTGCTGTGCTGGTACAGGGTTAGTGCAGCCCTTTGCGCTGAATTGGGGATTTTGATGGCTTTTCCCTGCGCGAGGGGCATTCTTGGGGGCGTAACTGGCGCTGCTGCAGGGTCGCTGCGCCAATGTGCGCCACGGCTGGTTTTGGTAGCTGAAATCCATGAATACGCTGTGCGCGGAAATGGATTTTAGCGCACGCGGCTGGCGCAGAGATTCACATGCGCACATTGTGCGCCAGCCGCGTGCTCCACTTGTGCGCTGAATTCTATGAATTACCCCCTTAATGTTTTCTCTTACATCGTCCACCACAAAGTTTTTTAAAACAATGACATTTTTCAGTAACAGGTCCATTTTTAGCTCCATTCGCTGCAGAGGATTTTCTAACATCTCTGTTGTTATATTTTTTTGAATGTCTTTCTGGTCTGTTAAAAAAATGTGTTAAGTACACATAAAGCAATTGTTATTAATTGGCTTATATAGAGAAGTGCAGTGTCTGCCATTAGTATCACTGTCTTCACTCATTTCATCCTGAGGGACATTTTCTTCCAGCCATTCCAAAGTACTGGACATTTCTGTGTAAAAAAAAAAATATATATACAATAAATGTAGTGCACTCACTAGTTTCTTGCTAAGTGTTGGTGTTAGTGCTGCATAGGTGTCCTGTTGATTTTTGCTGTGCAATTTCTGTGAGGTAATTCTAATGGAGTCATATTCATTGTGTTTTGGTATATTCCACTATGTTGCATATGCTATGTAATTGGCCTGTTAGTGTCTTAAATGGACAGTTTCACTTCTTATTTATTATTGAATGTAATTTATTTATGTGCTGCTATTTGAACATGTCTAGTGTTTTTTTTTGGATGATATAACAATGTAAGATACCCCCTGAGTTTTTGGATAGTGTTGATGTTGTCCGAGTCCATTCACGAACAGGCTCATGGTTTGCAGATATCAGACGCACTAGCGCAGGTAGGGGGTTCAGTATGTTATATGTCATATGTTTATATCCTAGTAAACGTTTATCAAATTTAGATTATCTATATATGTAGATTCAGTGAAAAAATGTGTGATGTCATCCTTGTTGTCCTGGGTGTTAGTCTTAGCAGTGCACGGTGGTGGCGCGAGTTATGGTTGCTTAGCTTAGCATAACTGTCGAATTTCGGGGTTTTTCATTTTTACGTGTAACCGTAACATCCTTTTAACAACGTTTTTTCACTGAATTTCATAGGTTTTTAGTAGCGCAAATTAACCATAACATCCCTTTAACAAATGTTTTCCTGAATATATATATATATATATATATATATATATATATATATATATATATTCAGTAAAAAAAACATTGTTAAAGGGACGTTATTATGTTTCCAAGTAAAACCTGAAAAAACCCTGAAATTCGCCAGTAAGATTATACATCTTACTTATGGCGGCAATCAGATTTTTCTGAGAAATATACAAAATGCATTCCGACATTTTTTGGAATTAAACAATCCATTTTGCAGTAGGTGTTGACCATTTGAATTTTTGAAACACAAAAAAAAACACAAAAAGGATCTTTTCAGAGCCACCACTTCCTCCCATAGATAAGTGCAATGGTTCTGATAGGGCAGTACCCACAAAAAATGTAAATGTCCACAGACTGTCTGCAGACTTATAAAAATGCAGAGGGCCCTGCACTATTTATTCGTCACTTCTATGTCACTTCTATTTTTGAACTGTAGTTTTTGATGTTTTATATTTTGTTGTTTTTTTAAACACAACACACAAGGTAGGGATGGGAAAGGAGGGCAAGGGAGGGACAGCAACCACAGGGATAAGAAAGGGCAGGTAGAGAGAGGAAGATGTAGGGTGGGCCTTATTGAGGTAGTGGGTAGTCCTTCTTGTGCTCCTTGACTGCAGTCTCGAAAGTACTCGGCAGATTCTCCCCCTTGCAGAGTACTGTGTCGCAGTACATGCCCAATATTATGACCCTCGAAAGGTAAGGGTCAACAGGCAGCTGGAGGGATGCACTGTCCCACAGAAGTGTCTCTTGTGGTGACAGGAGTGGAAATGGAGGATGCTGCAGAGGAACTCAACCTACTAAGTTTATCGTAACGTACAACCTTAGGAATGGCCCCACCGTAGAGAGACTTTAGGTGTCGCTTCATTGATGTAGTACCATAGCTATATGAACCAGGCTTGCCACGACTCAGCACCATGCAGCACTTAGTGCAGATTGCCTTGTTTGCACAAGCTTTTGGCTTTTCATCAAGAGTGGTAAATAACCACCACACCCAAGACTCACGATGAGTGCTAGTAGTAGGGACTTCCACTACCTCATCCTCTTCATCCTCTTCATCCTCCTCTGCATCCTCACGCATGTTCCCCTCTGCAGGCCCTTGGGGAGGTGGTGGTGGTGGAGGGTTTGGGGGTGGTGGTGAGACAGCAGCAGCACATGCCATCAGGTTAGCTGAAGCAAAGGCAGCAAGAGCAGGTCAATCTGCAGCAGTAGAAAGAGAAAATGAGGATGAGCTCTGCGGTGTGGCCTTTTATAGGGGTGCAGGTGCGTGCTCAGCAGACACCCGCACTGTCCGCAGACAGATCGAGCACCAAGAAAGGGCTCAAAAAGTTCCAAAAATTATGTAGATCGCCAGGGACATTGTCTCGGACATGTGCATTGGTGAACATTTACTGGAAAATACCTTTTATTGCTCAAAAAAACACTTTTTAAATGTTCAGGGGCCCGGACAGTGTCCGCAAATAAGGACACAAGCTCAGTGTGGGTGAGGTTACATGATGACGTTGCGGACACGTTCACAAATGGGACGGCTTTCGGCAGGACACCAAATGCACAGGGTTGGTTGTGCGTATGAGCGTGGGTGTTCTACAGACAGAGTACGGGTCCCCAAACTAATAAAAAGTGCAACACATGTGCAGCGGACAGTTACGGAATAACGTGATGTTTGTAGGTTCCTAGGGCATGGTGCGCGGGTGTTCTGCAAACAGTGTTAAAGTCCCCGAATAAAATAAATGTGTGTCAAAACATTTTAGACAGGCGGACGGCATATGTGTTCTACAGATATATTCATTCTATTTGCGGACATTACGAACAGAGGGGTGGTTTTAGGACACCCTAATTTGAATAGTTACAGACATGCGGACGGATTTGGTGTCCTGCGGTAAACCTCATTTTTACTACGGACAGTGCAAACAGGTATAGTTTTCTTCGGACACCCCCGTTTTGGTTAATTGCAGACAGGCAGAAATCTTGTGTGTGCTAAGGACACTGCAATTTTAATTATGAATAGTACGAACAGCTATAGTGTCCTTAGGATACCCCTATTTTGGTTAATTATGGACAGGTGGAAATCTTGTGTGTGCTAAGGACACCACCATTTTAATTACGAACAGTATGAACAGGTATATTGTCCTTAAGACACCCCCCATTTTGGTTAATTGCGGACAGGCAGACATCTTGTGTGTTCTAAGACACCTCCATTTTAATTACAAACAGTACAAACATGTATAGTGCCCTTAGGACACCCCCTTTTTGGATAATTACGGACATCCCGGATACCTGCGCTGTCCGCAGACACCCTAATTGCCTTTTAAAAAAAATATATGACACAGAACTAAGAACACACTTAAAATGTTATAATTGTATAACAGTATAAACATTATGAAAGAGAGGGGGAAGCAGAAACTGAAACAAATAGAGTGGAATTAGGGGTTTGGACATGATGTATGGGAGGGGAGGAAGGGATGGAAGTCTCATCATAACGTTTTTCTTGCTGGGGACGGTTTGAGGATAGCTGGCTGGTATATGGAGAGGGGGAACAGGTACATGTGGTTCAGTGATATTAACTGACTGATTCATGGAATTATGTATGCCGAAAAACGGGCTTTGTGCGCCATTCTGTCCGCAAATCCCTGTTTCACAAATGGGGATTTGCAAACAGAATGGCGCATAAAGCCCGTTTTTCAGCGTACATAATTCCATGAATCAGCCCCTTAATGTTTTCTTTAACGTGGTCCTCACAAACTGTTTTATAAGAATGACATTTTTCATGAACATATCAATTTTTAGTTCCATTCGTTGCAGTGTATTTTCTAATGTCTCTCTTGGTATATTATTTGTAGATTTCTGTATGGTCTGTTAAAAAAGGGTTAAGTACACATACACTAATAGTTATTAATTGGCTTATATAGAGAAATGTTGTGTCTACCATTAGTATCACTGTCTTCACTCAATTCATCTTGTGGGAAATTTACTTCCAGCTATTCCAAAGTACTGGACATTTCTGTCTGAAAAAAAAATATATATTAGTTTTAGTGTACCTAATACTGAAAGTTTATAAATATATGAAATAAATGTAGTGTACTTACTAGTTTCTTACACACTTTTGGTGTTACTGCTCTGTAGGTATGTTCTTGCTTTTTGATTGGCAGTTTCTGTGAGGCAATTCTGTTGGAGGCATATTCATTTTGTTTTGGTATATTCCATTATATTGCAAACACTATTTCAGTGGATGGTTGGTGTCTTATATATACAGTTTCCACTTCTTATTTTTTATTAAATGTAATGTATGTATGTGGTGCTTTTTAAACATGTTTGGTGTTTTTATTTTATGATACAATAATGTAAGATACCCCCTGAGTTTTTGGATAGTGTTGATGGTGACCGCATCCGTCCGTGGACATGCACATAGTCCGCAGACATCAGAACCACTAGCACAGGTAGGGGTTTCAGTATTTTCTATGTTATATGTATGTAAGCTAAGGGAATCCTAGTAAACATTTATCAAATGTATATTATATATATCTATATTAAGTGAGAACATTTTGTTCAAGGGGTATTATGGTTAGGTTTAGCTACCAAAAACCTATGAAATTCAGTAAAAAAAACTTTGTTAAAGGGACATTATGGTTAAGTTGTAGTTCTAAAAACCTATGAAATTCAGTGAAAGAAACATTGTTAAAGGGACGATATGGTTCCAAGTAAAACCGAAAAACCCTTGAAATTTGCCAGTTATGGTAAACTAAGCAATCATAAATCGCACCACCACTGTGCACTGCTAAGATTAACACCCAGGAAATCAAAGATGACATCACATGTCTGGCTCCCTCTTTTTCCTTTACTGACATATCTAGGCCAGTAACAGTCAAAAACAAAACATTTTAAAAACATATTATATTTGTAGACTTATAATTCAAATATTTTCTTACAGTATATTCACTCACAGCATATGAACCATATACATATGGGAAAACACAGATTTGGAAGACAGCAATGCCTTCTATGTATGAAGATGATCAGTAAGGTTATCAACACATTCTTATAGTTCTGCAGTTTTTTTATTAGTTTAGTTTCTCTGGATATGCTCATATTTGTATGCATTGTACTCACACTACTTTCCTTAGGGTCCAGTCACATTATATGATAGTTATCCATAGCAAAGTAGTAGCTTTGAAGCAGAACAATCATTTCTGTGCACGAAGATAATTAGTTAGGTATGAAGATTGTCTGTTAATACTGCGTTTTTTTTGTTTACCTCATTTTCCCTGTATATGCTCATATTTGTATATGTTGTTGTCTGTTTGTGTTTTCTTTGCAATAATGCAATTATGTAGTAAGTGGATTTTATTAGGTACTTATTAAATGTTTACAGTATGCAGACCTCTAATAAGACAGCATTTATAATTTGTGTATTTAACATAGCAAGATTATTAATATTGCACCTCCATCATGTCTGCTGCTCACTATACCTATGGTTCTACATGAGTAGCTTAGTAGACTGGAAAAAAAAAACTTCATAATAGAATGCCATTTGTATCAATGCATTGCTTAATGCACTACGTACCTCATGATATTTATTCCAATGATCCTTGAATGTTTTTTTTTACAAACATTGCAATAAGAATCCCTTGTACAAACTTTTCATGAAAAGTAAATGCACATGTGATGTCATCAGTGAGGTCATCAATTACATTTGTGATGTCATCTTTGATGTCCTGGGTGATAGGCTTAGCAGTGCATGGTGGTGGCGGGAGTTATGATTGCTTAGCTTACCATAACTGGCGAATTTCAGGGGTTTTTCGGTTTACTTGGAACCATAACGTCCCTTTAACAAAGTTCTTTTCACTGAGTTTCATAGGTTTTTAATAGTGTAACTTAACCATAACTGAATATACCTATATAGATAACAGAAATGTCTACTACTTCTCTACATAAATCAATTATTACCCATTACTTAATGTGTACTTACGATTTTTTTTTTAAACACACCATACAGACATTAAAAATAATACAGAAACAGACACCTTAGAAAATCATCAGCAGTGAATGGAGCAAAAAATGTATCTATTAAAGGAATAGTGCGCTCAGACATATTATAGTCCCGAGGGTTCGGGCATGTGTTTCTAAGCATACGTTGATTGATTGTACAAACATTTCCTATGCACCGTACCGTAGTTTTCCTCTTTTTTACACATGCGAAATCAGGCAACAGGGTGCGGCCATCTTGTGATAATCTTATCCATTGCCGCATTGCGCAAGCTAGACTGCCCTGGCGGCACTAGTTTGTATGCCTCGCCCCTGAGGTTCACAACTCCAAACCTAGTGATATTTTCCGCCTATCTCTATGACGTTACTGGCCAGCGTAGCCAAACGCGCCCAGTCATCACCTCCGTCATACCTTTAGTTGACGCAGAACGGGAATATCAACACACATCACCTCACAACACAGCGCTTCCCAATTTTGATTATAAAACCTTACTTTTAAAGGGAATAGCAAAACTGTACAATTTTTAAAGTACTTTTATTTCACAATAAACGCTCCGAGAACATCCAGCGATTGACATAATCAAGCAAATGGGTAATATTTTTCTTCCTTCTCGAGCCACAAATGTTTATCGTCACTCACGCGGTGCTCCTTTTGGGTATAAAAAGCGCATTAGATGCACTGTGAATCGCAAGGCTTTGGTATCAGCTTGGCACTAGGCCACTGTAAACGATGTCAGATTGCTACTTATCGCTGGTACCGCATACAGGCATATCGGCCCATGGCGATCGTCCCATAAAATAGTCACTCCTATCCAGCTATTCACTTGCATCTGCAGCTGCCGGTTGAAAAACCCATCAGTTGGTATTTGGAATCGATGACAATCGCAGAAAGGTAGGATGTAGCTGTTTAAAGATTATAACAGAAATGTATGTCAGTAGCCGATCTTTAGTACAGTTTATCATTTTACCCATTAATTCAGCCCTGTGTTAAAACTAATGATGAATATGGACATGGAACAATGGGAACACAGAGAAAACAACATGGAAGTAGTGTTCAATTTACTTCAAAGCTTAGAGCTATGCAGTATGTTCAGCTCCAAATGGGATGCGGAGGCTGACGCTACAATTCGAAGAACACATAGACTGACTTTTAATTACATATTAGCGTTGAATTAGGCGTTTGTGGAATCTGGGGGATCCCACTACTAGAATACACACATCTCGATCCTGGACTGCCCATTTGCCTGAGACAAAAGCAAGTACACACACAACTTTTATTTGCGTGTTGTTGCAATATGACACAAACAACAACCGAGTACAATATAAGCCAGCAATAACAGTCGACGAATGATAAGTTGACTCGTTGGTATATAAAATCATTGAAAGTAAAACTTACATAATATTTGGCATTTTCATTCTCTCGGAATAACACAGACTCTCCGATCAGGTCCACTTATGTTCATAAAATGAAATTACATGTTCCTTTGTCCAGTTTTGAAATGGGGAACCTTATCATATTTAACAGTGTTACATCCCTCCCTTCTTGCATTCCTTTTGCAATCCTCCTTTTTTGTTTCAAGGTCAAAAAACTACCGAACCTTATATTGTGTACGATGCGTGGGTTAGCTCACCTCGGTAGTGAAAATTCATAGGCGCTGACCTTCACTCAAAATGGCAGGCAAAACCCGTTCACACCATACTGGCATTAGAAATATTTTTTAAAAAGATATCAATTGTTTGCTACCATTCACCAATGCGGGCGCCATTTCTCTTACTTTGTTCCTCTAGAGAACATGCATTCTCCCAGCAACTCCCACAGGCAAGCCACACCACTTGTCAGCTCAACCCATCTGCTCTTCACACAGCAAATCACATAAACATTCTTCGCAAGGAGCAATTCTCTAGCCCTGACAAAACGTGCTTGTATGAAAGTCACCACCACCACAACATAACACAGCCATGCAAATGATACCTCACCAATAGATGTAACCCAAAATGCCTAGAGTCTTCAATACCAACATCCTGAACACAATCCAACAAACAAAGACACATCATCTCACTGGCCTATACATACTATTACACTACTATCAATCAGTACACACGTTTTAAAAACATATCCCCTAAGCAGCCCACATAGCACAGTCAAAATCTTTGGTATCATGGGTGTGTTATGCTGCGGTGGTTGTGACCAGGGCCTAGAGTCTTGGGTGCATGGCCGAAGTCCTACGGCACTGAGGACAAAGGAGAGGGAATGGTGTTGAGGATGAGCAACAGGAACCCAGGGTGGCAGTTGCAGAACTGAATCCATGCCGAGACAAGATCACAGTAAACATCCCCAGAAATGTAAGGGATGGGGTTGATGCTTAGGTGAAAGGTTCAGGGAGGGGAAGTGTTGTGTGGGGCATATCCGGAGGGGCTTGTGATGTAATCTGGAGCACAGGGTGGGGGTGATTTGCACAGTGGAGTGCATTTCAGAGGAAAGTACACACAATCGGATAGGCGATACAAGGTGCCATTTGCAGGTAAAGAAGGAGAATGAGGTGTGTAGGGGTTGGTAATGGCAGGGGTGATGCATCTCCTGAATAAAAAGAAAACAAAGTAAGAAAACATTAGCTATAAATACAAGGGAGAAACTTGCATTCACACAGGGCCTTGTAATATTTTCTCTGCTTTTCATAAACCCCCAATTGCATCTGAACAGTAATCACTCACAACATGGTTATAGTGTAACTATTAATTCGTCCAAGCTGCTCTGCCATTTCAGCATTAGAGTGAACAAAAAAGTAAAGAGTGGATCAGATATTATGTCATTGTTAGGTATTTGAGTAATCTATTATGAGCTTCTGGATTTCTCATGGAGAATCACAGGTTGCATATTTGATCAGAACACACAGATCCACCTACAGTAAAACCTGTTGCTTGAACGAATGAACCAGTGAATTGTCTTTAGCCATGCCCCACATTCCTTACTTTTTCTGAGGCCTGACATATAGCTATTTTTGAACCTGAAAACCCCAGCTGAACACCCAAATCCACCTACATTGGGGTCATTCAAATGTATTGCGAGAGTACTGCAATGCTAAGTGCCCCCCTCACAATTTTTCACTAGGGTTGGCATCGGGCTTATTATGGAGGATGACAATGCCACGGCAGTGTGGTAGACATTGGGTTCAAGGGTTAGGTGAATGTCAGTTTGTGATGGCCAATGTTAAAACAATGGACAATAGGTCAATTTTGTATTATTTTGTAACGTACCATAATATTTTTGGTAAGTTGGGGAAATTATACATCTCTGAGAATCCTTGTAGTGACCACTCAATGTTCTTGTTCAAATGATTCTCAAATGAATAAGCCAAACATTGAACCATGTCAGTGACATTATTGTTAACACATCTGGTAATAGAGTTTTGGGGATGGAGAGGAATGTTTCAAAGATAAAGAAAAGTATTAGCAGCAATAATTTAGGCAATGTAGTGCCACAACAGATTGACAATCCAACAAGGTTTTCCATCTGGTTCCAGTAACTATTAATCAGTTTACATCAACCGCAAAGCCTAACTCTGTGAAATGCCTAATTCTACACTATGACTCAGGGATCACCATTAGGAAAAAACAACTATGTTTTAGACTAAGATCATTGTCATTTAAAACATTTAACTTCTTATAATTTTTCAAGAAGAAAATGCATGCAGATCAACCACAAAAATTCCAAAAACATTATCAGCGAATTGAAATCGCAAGCACATGTGAAAATATATGTTCTTACTGTAAAGGACATTAGAAAATGAACTATCAGCTCCAGGGATGGCAGTGTAAAAGCTGTGTTCCTGTGCCCTAGACTGATTCCCTCTATTTTACAATCCAACATGTCTATACCAGATACCCCTGAAGTGATTCAGCCAGCTAAGAAAGAAAAGGGGTTAGAGAAAAAGGACAATAATGAAAACATAGAAGACAGAATGCTGGAATAACTAACCAAGGTGACATTAGATATTGTGGAGATAAATGCAAAACTCTTCAAATCTGAGGAACAATTTGAGGAAGTGGTCAAGAGAGTTGAATCAGCAGAAACACACCTAAATACAGTGGATGAGAAGACTCAAGGACTGGCCGACTAAGTGAGAGATTTGAAATACTTAATGCAAGCATTATTTTGAAGTCATCTGAACAGGAAGATTTTTCCCGAAGAAAAAATCTCTGGATAGCTGGATTCCCTGAAAATGCTGAGAGAGGTAATGCAATTGATTTTTTACTAAAGAGCTTACCAAAGATATTGAATTTGGACCCAAACATATCCTTGTAGATTGAGAGAGCCCATCGATCCTTAGGGCATAAGCCATCCATAGGGGACAAACCAAGGCATCTCATTGTTACATTTTTAAGTTTCCCAATGAAGGAATTTATACTGAAAAGAGCCAGTGAATTGAGAGATCTAGCATGGGGTGGCAACAAAATAATTATATTTGTTCATCTAAGTAAAGATGTCCTGGAGAGGAGGAGGGCCTTTGACAAAGCTAAAGTGAAAGCTCGGGAAAAAACAGGAAGTATTATATACCCTGCCATATTCAGGGTTGTACTAGATGGTCATTTACACTCCTTTACTGAGCATAAATCTACTGAAGCTTTTCTGACTGACCTGGACTTAGATCCTATGGAGGGGTACATCTTTGGATCAGGTGTTCACAAAAATAACAAGGAAAAAGAAAGAAGGGCCTGAGCAGCTCAAAAATTTAATAAGGACAACATATGTTTGGATTGTTTAAGTTGAAGTTCTTTTTTTTCTTCTAATTTTTACTTCATTTTGTTTTCATTATTCAATATATTTTAAAATCTACATACAAAAATGGCTGTAATGAAACTGCCAGTATTTAACCTGCTTCTAATGCAGCACAAGCTTATATTGACTTTTAAATATGTGTGTGCTTGAAACTGAGGAAAGAACCCATAGAGGTGTTCAGAAAATAAGTTTGGACAAAAGAAGGTCACACGATACTACGACATGCGGCCATAATATGGAATTCTGAAGTGCGGTGCTATGGAAAAAACATTGATAGCTTATGGTAGGCAAGCTGAATGAAGGTCGGAAATGGCTCCTGTTAGGGCAGCGTGTGAGTAAATGTTTGCCCCTGCTTGCTACGATGCCTCATGCTGCGGCCGCTTGTCGTCCTACTTATGTATTGGGCTGGTGCTTTGGGCCGTCACCTTTCCTCTCACATGCCTCCCCCTTCCTATCTGCTGCCTTCTGTTTTCCTTGTGGTGCGCTGACCCCCTCCCATCTGACTTTAGAGCATTTGGAGGCGCTTCCTGGATTTTGTTGACTCTACTTGGAGCTCCTCCCTCACAGCCGTACTTTTGTTCAATATTGGTATGCCTTTGTGTTGCTGGCTATCCTGCAGGGGTCGCCCTCTTGGTACATTTTACCGTCTTCAGATGAGTTTTGACAGAGATGTGATCTCACTGTGCATAACGTCTCTGTAATCTAGAGTCCGGAAATTATCTCGCCAACTTTGGAGTTACGTAAGAATGAATTCGAATACATCAGAGAGAGCGAAAGTTAAAAAAAAACACATTTTCAAACGCATGGGAATGATCATAACGTATTCTAGGTTGATAATCAAACTAAGGAAAGGATGACACCTAATGTTAGGTTATAAGATGGGAACCATCAACCCAAACTTCCTTTTCAAAGTCTTTCCATACTGTTTCTCATTACTTGGGACTTGATTGCAGGTGGATATTGCACACGTAGAGTGAGATGGAGATGCTGCGTCAATGTTGCAGAGATGGGATCTTTACTGCACTGTCAGAATGGATGACAATGTGCTAAATGGAAACACAGGTTACATGTTTTTTAAGACGATGCGAAGGATGATTTATTCTACCGAGGTGTGTAGTGGAGGAGAATGGCTGCATAAAAATGAACTGATCACTCCAGTATGGCTAAGAGAGTTAACTGAATTAACTATCATATACTGCAGCCAAGTAGGAGAGTATGTTCTAACACATGCCATGACAAGCAGGACATAAAAACCAAAGGCAGACATGACTACTGGGAAGAAGATACAATGAAACATTTACCTTGGGGGGATTGTACATACTGAAATCTGATATGTGCTACTTTAGATGTTATAATATTTTTTTTTCTTTCTTTGTCTTCCCTTTCACTGATGGAATTCTGATGATGGGGTATAGAGCAGAAGATTAAATGCATGGCTGCATAGAGGTGAAGGGGAAGTTTAATTTAAGGGTGAGGTAGAGTGAGGTCAGAGGAAGATAACTCATGGTGAGCTACTTACCTTTCAAAGCTCAGTGTGATAGAATGAACTGGGATTTTTTACTAACAAGGGTTGAGAGTTGGGTGCTAGGACACTGGTGAGGAAGCTAATATCTAGACAGTAATAGGTAGAAGCTGGTCTTGTTACGTACAAAGCATTGGGGTTTAGTAGAATAAGTACTATGTATGTATGCAGTTAACACAGAATTTGAGGGCAATACTTACATAAATAGATAAGATCGTTGGATGAATTAGATGTAATATATGTTAAATTGAGGGTATTTTTTTAAACGTAGACCTATATCGCATCTGAACAGATATGCACGTATTTTGAACAGTGGATGGCTTTACATGAGAGTATAAGTTGTTTATAACCTATATGTCACCTTAAGGAATTCTCTGTAAGATGATAATGGGCATGGTACATTGGTATCTTAGAAATGAACTAAGGGAAAAAGGGAAAAAAGAGGGAAATATTACTGAATATAAGAAAATACATTGAAATGGGGATGGATCTACTGATAAGTATAGTTCAAGATGATGTGAATGTTGTACATAAATTCACTTATGAAAAGTCTGAAGAATATCAAACTTCACAAGTTGAGACTTATTGGTTTGGGTTGTTAATTGTTAGTCTGTTTGTGTTGATTTGTTACATTAGTTGTTTTGTTTTGTTTATGGGTTACTGCCTTTTGATTATGGTAACAGTTCATTTAGTGGGCTTGAAAAGCGGTATATTCAACTCATACTTTATAGGCAGAAAGATATAGGACACTTGTGGAATGTGAAAGGTATACATTGTTCTTCTAAGCAAAGGAAAATTATGGCAAGGATCTAGAGAAATAGAGGGTATATGGTGTTCCGTCAAGAAACTCATTTGAATGATAGATCTAAAAGTGTTTGTACTAATACAAGGTATACCCAAGTAGTATCTAATTGTTATGATTCTAAATTAAGAGGAGTGATCATACTATTCAGAAGGGGAATGCCAATAAAAATAGAGAAAATAATAAAAGACGAGTGTTGCATATTGCTGATAGATTTTTTATTTGACGATAAAACAATGACAGTATGACCTATTTATGCCCCGTGTTCGCCAACCGTGCAGTTCTTGAAAGGACTGAGCAATTTATTGAATGGGATGGGTGGAGAAAAAATGATTTTAGGGGGAGACTTTAATGTGATGAATAGTAAATTGGATAGGAAGTCAGAAAGTAGATATGGAAGTAAAGGAATAAGTGGTGAGTTTCGTGATTTTACACACAAATATAATCTGGTAGATGCATGGTTGGAGGTGTACCAAGTGGAGAGGGAATACACCTTCTACTCACCAGTTCCTAAATCATATTCAAGGATAGATTATATGCTTAATAGTGATAGGCTGGTTAGTCAGGCTGTGTGCTTAGAAATTAAGGAAAGAGGGATTTCTGACCATGCATTACTTGAACTGCAAATTAATATTATGGGTCTGAAAGATAGATCCAAAAGATGGAGTTTGCAGGCAAGAGTGCTTCAAGATTCAACAGCTGCTACAGAGTTTGTAACTTGTATTAAAAACTATTTTGATGAGAACAAGGATACAGCAGACCTCAAAATTGTTTGGGATTGCTTTAAAGCAATATTTAGAGGAGAATTAATTAGCAGTTCTGCACATGCTAGGGGTAAACATTTGCAGGTTACAAAAAGAATGGAGGAGGGAGTTGCAGAATTAAAGAGAACTTGCACAAATTTTGAAACAGAATCAAGCAGAATAAAATTGGGGAAGTTAGAGGGGTAAATGATGAATCAGATAAGTACAATGGCAGAAAAAGGGAGATAGAAATGGTAAGATATTAACCAATAAATGAAAAGGGGTAGCTAATGATACATGTATCACATCCATGTTAACTGATGAAGGGGAAACATTATTTCAAAACGAAGAAATGTGTTTTATTTTTGTGATTTTGATTTATTTTAGTAAAGTTAACATTTTGAAATTATCGGTTGAAAAGAAAATTTAGATGGGAACGAAAATTGAAGTTAGTGAGATACTTGACGCAAAACAATAACTTAATGGTGGGAAATCGCCAGGGCCAGATGTACTCATTTCTAAATTTTTAAAACTTGTTGCGACTCAGTTATCACCAATAAAAAAGTATATAATGACCTTCTGCTGTCAGAAAGTTATGTGAATCAATTAAAGTAGCCTTGATAATTGTAATACCCAAACCGGATAAAGATCATAGGAAGTGTGGAAATTGTAGACCAATATCACTGTTGAATGTAGACTTAAAAATATTCATTAAAATATGGTTAATAGATGCATAGGGGGCTTAATTGATGAACCACAGGTACTCCTGGGAGATTTGGATATGACAAAATTAAAACGGTATTAGATGTCCTAGGCTCACACAGTAGGGGGGAACCAGACTCAGTGCTAGCTTTTTTGACGTAGAAAAAGCTTTTGACAGAGTCATTTGAACTAAATAAGGATATTTCGGCAAAAGTACTAATTAATGGGTTAATATCTAAATCCTTTCTGCTGTCAAAAGGTACTAGACAAGGATGCCCATTATCGCCGATTTTATTTAATTACTCTAGAACCATTGGTGGCATATATTATACAATGCAAGGAAATAAAAGGGATTCAAGTAGGAAATACAGACATAAAGATCCTCGCTTATGCGGATGATATGACGATTCTCCTGTTAAATCCTGTAATGTGTGGCTCAATGCTGAAGAAAATGTTTGAAGAAGTTGGAAGACTATCAGGACATAAAATAAACTCGGATAAAATTGAAATATTCCCTCTCTCAAATGTATGTGATAAGAATGTGTTAAAATCTGGGAATTGCAAATGGTCCACAAATGGAGCAAAGTCTTTAGGAATACATATCATTAGAGATCAAAAGAGAATTGTCCAGTTTAATATTGAAAACATAATAGGCAAAATAGTCATGAATATTAGAAATGGGAAAGGCTAAATATGAATCTCTGGGCAGAAATGAATGCGATAAAAATTGCATTATTACCCAAGGTACTGTATATTATACAATCACTTCCTCTACTGATCTCAAAGAAAGCTCTGCAGAAAATTGATAATGTATTCCAAACCTTTTTATGGGGAGTTTGTAAAAGGCTGTGTATTCCAACATATATTTTGTTACACGAAGTTAAAGAAGGAAGGTTTGGATATCCTGATCTCTTCAAATATTATAGAGCATTATTAATAAAGAAATGTTCACATTATTTTCATAATGATGATATAAAAGGTCTAATCTGGCTGCGGATAAAGAGAGCAGTTTGTAAACCTTATACCATGGATAGCCTCGATACGATGGAAAAATTGTCATGGAAAAGAATGAGACTATAGCCAATAGTGGCAACTAAGAATGCGTTAACAACATGGTTTAGGGAAAACGGCCAACATTTTGGGATTAATTATGATGCATCAATATGGCATAATCAGGCGTTACATTTGCATAATATATGTTTGCACTGGCAGAGCTGGGTCAAGAAGGGTATATTAAGACTAAGGGATATTATGATGGGAGGTGGGATACTAAGTTTTGAGGAATAACAAGATAAGTTTGGTCTGGACAGAAGAGAGAGGAGTGGAATTGAATTTGTTGATAAGTCACAGAATAAGTATGTTTGATAGAGAATTAGAGGCAAGGCCAGAGATTTGTAAACTGTTTGATAGACGAGAACATGGTGTACCTACTTATATGCATTTGATGACTATGTGGTTAGATTATGTAGGATCATGGACAAAGTTGAAAGATGTCTGGTCGATTGACATCAAATTGCCCATATCAGAGGAAGAATGGAATTATCTCCTTAGGGTAGGAGCTAACGCAGGTGTGTACACATGTTTATGCTTAATAAGGCAAAAAGTTGTTGGAAGGATTTATTGGACCACAGTGAAAATGTATAAGTTAAAATTGATGACTGATGATGTGCATTGGAGTTGTGGTAGGGATGGGGGGACCCTATTACATCTACTTAGGAGCTGCCCGTGAGTACAGGTTTTTTGGAAAACAGGTTTTTTGACAGAATAGACATGATTTTCAATATGACTATCCATCGGTCAGCTGATAATGTGATTTTGCTACTACATAGAGGGAGATGCTTAACCACAAGAGAATACAATGCATGGATTGATAGGGCTAAGGTAGTAGCTGTCAAGCTAATCCTTAGAATTTGGAAGACCAGAAAGAAGCACATTGTGGAAGGTTGGTTGGTACAAATGCAAATAATGTCAAAGTATGAGAAGGAGTCTTTAATTGATAATGGTTGTGTGGATATATGCCATTCATTGTGGAGTCCTTTCAATAATTTATATTGGCCTCACTATGACCTCAGCGGTAGCCATGCCGCTATTGGCAGCATGGCTGCCGCCGAAATCGCGTCCGGGTCCGGCTCCTCAGAATGAGGAATTACTGGGCCATTCCGAGTTCGGAAGGTCCGGTAATTCCTCCCTCCAAGGACCCAGACCCGGTCCTTCCCCATTCCCATTTCAGCCCCCATAGGGCTGAAGGGGAATGGGAGAGGGAGCAAACAATGGGCCATTACTGGTTGGCCCATTGTTTGCTCCCTCTTCTCCTCATGGGACCCGGTAAGCACGCGCGGTTTGACCAGGCGTTGCTTCCTGGGTCCCGTGAGGGGACCTCGTAATGAGGCGGTATGGGGTAAACGGAGCCGGCACCTTTTACAGCACCGTTTACCCCGTACCGCCAGGGTCGTAATGAGGCCCTATGAGTGAATACATTTTTTATTGTCTCTAGTGTTGCGTGTTGTGTGTATACGTGAATTTACTGTATCTTTTTTTTAAGATTTTATTTGTGTTTGGCTCTCCTAACAAGTAAGAGAGTCTTTACAAAAAGAGAAAATACAATCAGATATAAACCGAGTCATTACAGAAAATACCTTCAGACGTAAAACATTACAGTACTCAAACATAAAAACCATCATACAAGTAAAATTGCATTCCTATGACATAGTACTAAAAAACAAGAGAAAGGGACAAAAGATGAACAATAAGGGTATCTATACGTTAAAATGGGCATACATCATCAATTTTGTACTTGATTTATGAGGAAAAGAGAGAGTGGAAATAGATGATTCAAATAGTAATCATGTAACAGTCTTTTTCCAATTCACTTGCGATTACTTTACATAATTTCGTTAGTGCATATATCAGCGGTTTATGGTTGCCTTGCATCATTCTGGCCCAAAGGAAAGGCAGGCAGTCGATATAATTCGTGTTTACAAATTCCATCAATAATATCGTTCTTTGATTCTTAAAATGGGGACAGTATAAAACCAGATGTTTTAATGTTTCAATGGATTCAGTGCACATTGGAAATCTGCAGTGCGGACTCACGGCATACAACTTGTGACCAGCCCATTTTGCTACTCTTTCTTTGGTGTGGAACAAATTAAATTTGAACCAGAGAAACATCCTCCGAGTAGAGTTACAAGGAAAAAGCACAATGTGGTCGTATCTAGGGATACGTTTACGTGTAAATAGGTGATATTCCTTGTAGAGATTGTACGAACTCATTCTATCGAGGGTGGTACACCAATCGAGTTCGAACAGCTTTTTTTTAGCATAACCTGGTCTATAGTGGACATCGTCCACGGTAATGTTAGTCATCTTGAGTATTGCAGCCATTTTGGTCGCATAGAGAGTCATGGAGGACGTGGGCAACGAGTTGATGGTGTGATTCAGCTCAGCATATAGGGAGTTCGCTATAGGGTGGCTAATCTTAGCAAAATTAGTTATGAGTCGCCATTTCCAACGAGTAGATAGTGCTACTAGACCTAATTCATGCCTCAGGATTGCATTGGGAAGGGACATCGGAAGCGACATGGCACGTTTCAGGGCAGATCCTTGCAGTTGGTCTAGAATTGGGCCCATTTCACCCATGCATATGTCAAGAGAATACAGAATTACGCTTTCAATTTTCAAAGTAAAAAACTCAATGAGGGGGATTAATGAAAATTTGCAATATTTCGCGTATATTATTTTGGATTGTGATATCAGGGGTCTGATCTTTTTGTTAAGTAGATCAGTCCACATTAAGATGGAGTTTTTCTCAGTTAGGTAATAGCCTAGATAGATCGTTTCTCTAATAGTGGGGATGGGGATCTGCATGATGTGCCATTGTGACTTGCCAGTACGCGTCCGTACACCAAATTGCATTACTGCTGTTTTAGCAGGATTAGGCACCAAATTGTGTGCTAATGCAAATTCTTCAAATAGCCGTAGTTTAAGTTGGAGGCCTGACGGGGTGGGATCAAATAAAATAATATCATCTGCAAAGGCGAGCCATTTGAGACGAATCAAGCCGATTTTAACAGAAAAGAGATTTTTTGCATCCCAGCCTTTATCAAGATCAGAGAGGTATAGATTGAAGAAGGTGGCGGCAAGGTTACACCCTTGCTTTAAGCCTACCTCTGTACTGATGGCTTCAGTGATACGACCCTCTGAAGTGAGCTTAATTCTGTAGGAGGTGTTAGTATGTAAGGCTTTGAACCAATAAATAAGGACAGATGGGATTCCCATGTTGGTGAGTTTAGCCCATAGTAAATTACGGATCACTGTGTCGAAGGCTGAGGACATATCAATAAGAGCAATATAAACCGGGTTAGTTGTTGGTTTCTTGGCTTCTGCGATCGTGAATGTCATAATCATGGCATTAAGCGCAGTGGACATACCTTTTCTAAATCCAGTTTGGTATTTGGAATATAGTCCTAATGCCCTAATGTGATTGTCCAGGTCATGAAGAAGGAGAGAGGCGAATAATTTGGCCGCAGTGTCAATTAAGGCAATGGGACGATAGTTCTGCGGCAACGCAGCATCTCCTTTTTTAAAAATCGGAATGATATTGGCAGTTAGCCATGAGACAGGAATGACTCCTGTGTTAAGGATAGACTGGAACTTAGTATTTAATATGCAGGCCCACAGATCCAGGTCTTCTTTATATAGGCAAGGAGGAAGGCCATCAGGGCCGGATGCTTTCGAATAACTGAGTTTAGATATCGCCCATTTAATGTCAGCGATAGTCCAAACCAACCGCGGCAGGTCATGATATCTTAGAGTAGGTGTCGTTATATTCGAAAATTGCACGGGAATCTGCAATTTGTGTCTGATATACTCATACCAGATAGATTCCGATATAACATTCGGCATAGAGAGCGATACTTGAGAGGAATGGCTCCTAATCGTTCGCCATATAGTTCGAGTGTCATGAGCTGAGATGGCTCTAACCAGTTTACAATTTGTTTCGTTGTGCCTTGTTAGCCTTATCAGCTTCAAGCTATGTTTATAGGTTGACATAATAGATTTACGCCGCGTAAGATATTGTTCCCGCGAAAGTGCGGTAGATTTTTTCAAGGCCCTAAGAGCCTTGTTTTTTCCCCGCTTCTGTGCTTTACAAAGTGGATCAAAGGAGTGACAGTGTTTGATGTCAGTGTTTTTCTTTTTGCTAAAGTATGTTAGTGCTGTGTGCGTTATTTCAACATATCGCTGCTCAATAACATTCATGGGCATACGTTCCAAGTTGTGCCAAAGTGCAATGGCTGACTTTACAAATTGAGTGAATTGCTTGCAGAGCGCCATAGACCATCGGATAGAAGTCATAGGACGATCTACTTCACACAATGCAGTAGAGTGATTGACTCCAGTAATGGAAAAATCAAATTTCAAGTTGCCTATTAACGCAGCATGGTCACCAAAAGGCAACATGGAGATTCTTAGAGGAGAAGATCGTAGGAGCAGGTTATGACTAAAAAATATGAAGTCAATTGTTGACCTTTTTCCATCTCTTGACCATGTGGACCAATTCAGCGGATCGGCGGGAGGAATGAGATCTAAGTCCCAATCTTTCAAGAAGAGTCTCCATGTGTTACCTCTATTATTCGAGAGGGAATTTCTGGGGGATCTTCCAATTTGGTTGGCGGTTCTGCAGTCGCAGTTAAAGTCACCGCCAAAGATGATTTCAATGTTATCATATTCGCGAGTGATAAATTCTAAGCAGTTCTCAACTGTCTCAATCATCTCCTCAATGGTGGTGATAGATGGATTCCAATACATAGTCATGACAATTAAATGGCGATAATGGTAGGAGTTGGCTTCCAATAATACTGCTAGTAAATTGTTAGCATGCCAGACAGTATTTGACTTAAACATAAGAGCATTGTCTATGGTTATCATGATACCGCCAGATGGACGACCGGCCGGAGCACGTATAGCGGGGATGTGGTGCGTTGCGTAATCAGACAGAAGAAAGGAAGTGGTTTTCATGGTCTCTTGGAACATTAATATTGATGGACGACAGAGGCAGTCGAGGGTTGAATGCCATTTCATAAGATTGAGGTATCCGCATGAATTCCACGATTGAAAGGAGAGGAGGGCTTTGGAGGACGGCTATGAAATAAGGGAGCGATCCGAAGTTTTTAGAATGGAATTAAGCATGGGAGCAAGCCATGGCAGGTCATGAGAGATGCCTGCTTTAAGCAGAAGCTCAGTGATTGCGTCATTAGCAGCCACAGGATTTGTAGATTGTGAAGGAATATGCGATTTGGGGCTCGTAGCCTGAGGACATTTAAATTGAATAAATTTAGTAGCCTCTTGTTCATTTTCCAGTGAGGTTAGGATAAGGCCTTCTTCATAAATACCTTCCCTGTTAAACCATAGATATTTCTTTACGGCCTCTGAGGCTAAGTAAATTGCAGCACGATAGTTATTGTCCGTGGCTAATGACACTCTTAGAATGTCTGCCGATTTGAACATCCGTAATTGAGGGATGCGGCTGAATAGTGCCAGAAGAAAAGCCCGATTGATCCGATTTCTACCAAGTAGATCGCTTTTCCCCTCAAATCCTATTAAATGGTGTTTTTCTGGAATGATTTGTTCATTCATATCAGATAATTGATCGAATGATTTTATGTGGGGATCAGAAGCGGTTGTGCTGAACGAAACATGGTGAGAGATCATGGATGGATCTTGGTGAGAAGTTACATTGGGAATGTTCGATTTCAATGATCTTTCATTCAGTTCTTTCCTGAGGATGTCTAAAATTGCGTAATGAGATAGCATGGTAGCAGCTTGAGGGTCAGAGTTGCAGCTACCTGTTAAAGAGCTCTGATTAGAAGTATTATTCAGAGCCGGAGAGGGAGGAATTGTGCATTGGGGCAGACTATTAGAGGGAAAACCAGTAGATTCCATAGCGAATTCAGGGGCCCACAATGCTACCTTTCCTAGTCCGTTACCGGACCTCACAGCGCTAGTACTTTTGGGGAGGTCAACATTGGCATGCAAGGTGGGGCAGCAGGTAAGGTCATTGATCGATTGAGGAGGTGCAGATAATGTCCCCTTATTACTACTAGATTGTAAATCAATCGAACGTGGAAGTGCTAAATGCACGGATGGCGGGCAAACGGATATCCGTGCATTTTCTTGTGCCTTGACAACGTTCATTGAGTTACTAATGTTGACATTTTCATTACTTCCAGGAAGTAGGGTACATACTTCACTATATGTCCTGGGAATGGAATTAGCTGGACAGTCGGCCGACATGATTTCGTCGTGCCGGGTGGTGCGATTTCTCCCACAGACCGGGAAGTAGGTGGCCAGATTTGATTGCGTTCCTGTCAGTAGTGATGGTACTTGTCCTTTAAGAGATAAATTGATTGGTATTACATTATTCTGTCTAGTTTTTCGTTTTAAGGTGGACATTTCAATGGAGTCGGTTCGCTGTTGCTCGACTCGATTTGTATGAGAAGCGGTCAAGCTAGAGTCATTAGTTGTGAGTATTCCGACGGGAGACCCAGTCGTTTCGGAAGAGTGAACTGCCGCATTGCTTTCAAGCAAATCAGATATTCCGGATGGTGTTAAGACATCTTGGCTTTCTTTCGAAAGTTGATTAAGGTCAATGTGATCGTCATCTGTGGGTGGATCGGCAGAGATCTTAGAAATCGAGCCAGGTGAGGGATTCAGGCCTTTCGTGGCAATATTCTTCTTTCTTTTGGCATTTCTTTTTTCGGCTCTTTGATGAAGTTTCTTAGCTCTCCGCGACATGAAACCAGCATAATTGCCACTGGAATCAGGAACCGGAGGTTCAGATTGCATCTGTTCAAGTGCTGTAAGAAGAACAGTAGGGCTGTCAGGGCCATTCATAGAGATTGGGATTACCGGAGGGTATATAGCTAATAAGGTGTTCAATTTCTCTATGGCAGATTTCAGGTCGCAAGCAGAATAGTGACATTTACACGAGGTAGAATCTATTCGCTTTTCTGAATGCAAGGTCAACAATTCTGGGGTCGGGTCCAGGCAGCACTGAATGCTTTTATTGTTCGTAGGCGTATTAGTAACAGATGGATGAGTCGTGGGGCATACGTTATTGGGATTTTTTAGCATTTCGGCTGCCATAATGAAACCTTCGATCCGATCCATTTTTGAAGTGATCAGTAACTGTGTTGACGTGATCTCCCTCAATGCAAGATGGGTCAGATCATGACCTTTGTCCAGGAGATCCAGAATACGGATGATCACTGGAAACGAGTTCGGAGAGTATTGGGATTGATTCCCCTCAACGGCGTGCTGGGTTTGACATTCAGGAGATGGTAATGCAGAGTGTTCTGCATTATTAACTAAGGGAGTAGATTCAGGTGAGAGCAATGATTGCGGAAAAGAGAGTTTTTTATTAATGATATTGTCCGAACCAACCCTCATATCCAAAAGGGTTTTGGGATCATGTGACATGTGGGATTGGGAAACCATACGGTTTGGTACAGCATTAAAGACTATGGGTGTCAGGATGCCTATCGAACGACAAACCGCCTTATCCAATGCCTCCATTTTTGCCATGGTTAGATCGAATTGGCATTGATCAGTCTCAGAGACCAGCGGGGATTCAGAACAGCTTTTAAAATCATCAATGGCCTTACGTACTTCAGGACTAATTGAGGGAGGAGAAGTAGGAGGCACCGGAGAAACCGGGGGCGAGGAAAGAAAGGGGAGCATTGGGTTTCTTGAGGCATTTATTTGCACAACATGTACTGCGGAGCAGGGTGTGCCCAGCGCATCTTGACTAGATATAGTTGCTAGAGCTTCCGGGACAGGTAATTCAATGTAAGAGAGGGTTCCCGGACATACCAGTGAATCAATGGTTGTTACTGAGAGCGGAAGAGGGGGGATGAATTTGCCCTTGGCGCTTCTTAAACCGTTTGCCATTTACGCGGAAACAGCCTCACAGAGGATGGAAATCAAGGTAATATAAAAGAAAGAAACAATTTTCTCTTCTAATAATTGACAAGAGCAATCGTAGAAGGGACAAATCCAGCTAAGGATGTATTAGCGCATTGAGCAAAGCATAAAATAATAGACTGCAAAGTACGCCGCAAAACTGGTAAAGCACCTTCAGCAAGATAAGAACCATAGAAGGGAACCGCACCCCGCAACGAAGCAGCGAACAGCAAACAGCGCTACTTAGAGTGCGTACTTAACGCGCGTACTTAACGCGCGCGCGCAAATGCGCGCAGGAAGGAGGTTAAGTACACTTCCGGTAGCGGGGGGCGGGACCAACTAGAAAAATAGAAAAATAAACATGTATAAGTATAATATACTTATAATAAGGGGTTATAATGTCAATGGTGAAGGCAGATGAAGAATATACCAGAGTCCAGGCAGGGTCAGGCAGTCCAGGCAGATCTTGCACACGAAGAGTAGCGTGGATAGACAGCAAACAGCGCTACTTAGAGCGCGTACTTAACGCGTGCGCGCAAATGCGCGCAGGAAGGAGGTTAAGTACACTTCCGGTAGCGGGGGGCGGGACCAACAGAGTCCAGGCAGGGTCAGGCAGTCCAGGCAGATCTTGCACACGAAGAGTAGCGTGGATAGACAGCAAACAGCGCTACTTAGAGCGCGTACTTAACGCGCGCGCGCAAATGCGCGCAGGAAGGAGGTTAAGTACACTTCCGGTAGCGGGGGGCGGGACCAACAGAGTCCAGGCAGGGTCAGGCAGTCCAGGCAGATCTTGCACACGAAGAGTAGCGTGGATAGACAGCAAACAGCGCTACTTAGAGCGCGTACTTAACGCGCGCGCGCAAATGCGCGCAGGAAGGAGGTTAAGTACACTTCCGGTAGCGGGACCAACAGAGTCCAGGCAGGGTCAGGCAGTCCAGGCAGATCTTGCACACGAAGAGTAGCGTGGATAGACAGCAAACAGCGCTAATTAATTTACTGTATCTCACTTCTTCTTTCTTACATGGGATTTGGGATGAGTTATTGCTGTAGAGTTATTGGTTTAATGTATAGTTATAATAATAACGTTAGATAGTATTGTTGTTATGGCAGTATAGATTATCAATATTTTGATAAGTTCGTAGTTAAGACATGTTAGTATAACCTTTGTATGTTGGAAATGTATATTTTTGCAAAACTTAATAAATATATTTGTTACATAATAGAAAATGATGGTCCTTAATTAATGCTAACGAACACAGGGATTTTCTGCTCAGATTAACCCAATTGACTCATCCTTGTGGGAAAGTCACTGTAGTATATATGATATTATAACTACTCATAGAACAAATAGTATCTGTATTAAAAATCAGACTAAGTGGCTTGATTGAACTAAGGAACAAAGCCTAATAATCATTATTTCCAGAGTAAACTCTACTCTACACATGCACCTTGCCCAGACAGGCTCTCAAGAGTAGTTCTGAAAACACGAATCTAAGAGATCCGGTCGCGGCTGAATTTACTGCGGCTGGAACGTTCGCATGAGAAAGGTGTGAACTACCAAACGTTTGCAGCTTTCCCATGTGAACACACATACATACTCACACCCACACACACACAACACACCCACAACACACTCATAACACACCCCCTACCCACACCCTCAGCACATCACCACCCACAACCCAACATAAACATACCCTACTTACCTTCTTCTTCACACTGGTTTCCTGTGGCGCCAGTTCCCTTTCACTTCCATGATCGGGAATCCGCGCCACAGGGTCCTTTTCTTTTCTTTTTTTTTTACGGGGGCTGCAGGGGTTTACCCCACAACCCCTGCTGATTATACTATAAAGTATAGTGAGCACCCATTTTTGTTTCTTTTTTTCGCGGGTGTGCTGTGGGGGTGTCCCCCGCATTACCCCGCTCACTATACCACACAATATAGTGAGCGGGGTGTTGTGGGGGACACCACCGCATCCCCGCAGTCTTTTTTTAATACTTATCTATAATGCTATCACCAAAGGTTCAAACTTTTGGTGGTTTGAACCTTTGGTGGTAGCATTTTTTGGACTTTAAGTCCATGCAAACTTTTGGATGCAGTCCGTTCGACCGCATCCAAAAAAACATACAATATCATGGGCATACATTTTACTTATAGTATTTCTTGATATTGTGAAAACAGGTATAATATCTGACCTTTGTAGAAAAAGTATTTGATTGCTCATTTTTTTAAAAAAAGGAGATCATTTGGATTCTAGGAACTATCATTTGATATTGGATGTCAGAAGCATGATATTTGCATTACATATTACAGAAAGAGTTAAATGCTTAGAGAGACAGGTAAATAATATTATCACCACAGCTAACAGGAGTCTCAACCAATGTTTATTTCATAATTTTGAAAAATCTGTCTAAATGTTCTCTTCTACAGGGTCACAGTTGGCTAAATGTTACCTTCATCGATTATAGAACTGCATTAGATAAAACTGATAATGATCACCTCTGGACTCATGTGCTGGAATGGCTCATAGATAAGGATTTGTTAAATCCTTCTGAAGTTATGTCTAATTACTGTAGAATTAAAGTTTGCTTGTACTGTGAAGGCACTGAACCTAACCCACCTGACACCAATAGAGGTCTGAAACAGGGGTGCATTCTTGCACCACTATTATTAAATATTTACATGGCCAATTTGGATGTAGCATTAACAAATGCTCGTGCCTCTCCTCCAAGACTTGAAACTACTTCAAATCAATGACTGTATTAATTGAATTTAAAGTATGGTACCCAAATCGGGATGCAATGATCACTTAATGCATAATGCATATGTGCAAAAGAAAAACTTTGAATATGGATACACACCCTCTCCCAACACATAACCCATAACACACGCCTCTGCACTCTAAATACCTCCCCTCTCGATCTCTTCACTCCTCTACCTCTCCCTCAGGGTCAGTCGTTTTTCAAAGAAAAGAGCTTGGGGTAGATCTCTGTCTTCGGCTGGGGCCTCCCTCTGGAACAGCCTCCCTGCCACTCTAAAACCTGAGGAGAAACATCTCCGGTTCCTGAAGCACCTCAAGACCTTCCTCTTTTCTTCTGGCTTCATTCCCCCTCTCCCCTGCTGATCTGTTCTCTCTTGGCACCGTGCACCTGGCCACCGTCTGTCCTCCGGGCCCAGGTACCTGCCTACCCTGCCACACTCCCGCACTGCCTCCGGGCCACCCCTTACACTGGGGTCTGTATCTGTACCCATACAGCCCCCCCCCCAAAATTTCTTCCTGCACTTATCAGACCTACCCTGTCTGGTGCCTTAAACCTAGCACTTGCAAATTGCTGGCTGCACTACCACTGTTTGTTGCCTTTATTATTTATTTATTGTTATTTATCTGTTTCTCCTCTGCTTCACACGTTCCACTTCTCCCCTCTACCATGCACTTTTCCCCTCCCCCTCTCCCATGCACTTGCGCGTTCTCAATGTCACTGGACCTAGTAAGATCTCAATTTTGTTCTCCCCTGTTCCTCTCCCTTGCCTTGTCGCGCTCTGAAACACTTGTGTATGAGCGCGATAGAAATAAAATATCAATATCAATATCAACCCACAGAAACACACACCCACATACATTCCCGAACACATATGTACACATCACAGACACACAGAATACACACACACATTCCCTGTGCACCATGCATCTCATACACAAAAGACTGCAAGCAAGCACACAAATACACACATTGACTTAAAGCTACCAGATATCGACAAAACTATGCTATTTTGCGGTTTGCATATTCACAGTCACACATATGACAAATACAAACACAATTTGTACATGCACATGATATACAATTTCAAGTTAAATAACGAAAATACACTTACAATTTATTTGGATTGTATGAAGAACAGACAATGGGGGTCATTTTGAGTACGCCAGTCCAAGAGAAATGCTGGTAAAACGTCTGGTACTAACGCCTCCATCGTTGTTCCCAGGCCGGCTTACTCTGAGTCTGCTGGTAGGGGCGGTGAGACCCGACCTGCTGGCACCTACTGGCAGAGACATCACTGAAGCACTGAACAACAGCACCAGTGCTTCAATAGTTCCCACCTCATGAAGTCCTATTGGACTCCATGGGAATTGGAACTTAGAATTACTCCGCCTACCCCTAATATCCCAGTAATAACGGGATATCGGGCGGGGCAGATTGTAATGCAGCTTTCCCGGTATCCCGCTGGAATTTCCAATGGGATACCGGAAAGCATTAATGACCCCAAATATCCTGGGAGCACAACTACGGTAAACACTAAAAAAACACACTGCATGCATACAACATGATTTGAAGATAGGTAAGCACAATACGCATATTCAGTAAGATGTGAATATAAGTAGGCACAGTGAATCCGCAATCCGAAGAGAAGAAGACATACTATTCACTAATACATATGCTTTAAATATAGGGAAGCCCTGACAATACACTTTAATACTCATGTATGCAGACAATGCAATTTCTAGATGCGTTTACACCATTACATGGACGATACTACCCCTGAACACAACCCCACGCATGCATTGAAAACAGTTTAGCACTGTGAATCGATTCACTTTGGTTAAGCTCCCTATCTTGTTCTACATTGTTTGACAGCTTATCTTTTGATATTTAGCATTTTGGTCGACTACATTTCATTAACGTGAATATGTACATTTATTTTTACTGGGAGTTTCCACAATGGCCCCTTCCTAACCGAGATCACTACCTGACCACTCCTCAGCCCCAACCCCACCTCACTGCTCCCTTACCTCCTTTCATATATAAATAGGCAAATGTATATGTGTATTTGGCGACTCTCCCAAATGTAGTCGTACATATAACCAGCATTAGCATCCACTATTAACTGTAACATTAGAAATCCAAGTCTTGTAAACATTACTTTTTTATGCTTTTGGCAGTCTCATTTATATCCTTTATCTTGGCATTCCCAACGTTTGGAGATAAACGTAGCAACTGTAAGACATTGCTTTAAATGTTGTAAAATATATTTATAGAATAGATATTCCGTACTTGTCTTGAGGTTAAAGTGTCCTCCAATGCAAGTGTATAATGCACAAAGAGTTGATTCCAAAGTGTTGTACAAAACATGAGTTATTTTCACGCTCTTTCATAATATTACAAAGGTGAGTTAATCAATCGCTGAAGGGAACACAAACTACTTTCGAAGTAATTTCATTCTGCACTTTCAACGGTTCTTAATCAGATCTTTTTCCTTGCTCATTTGTTTTTGCGGCTGCCCCTGAAATGCTTAACCAGTTAGCCACATCTACACTCATGTTTATCAAGCTAAATTTATGAATATTGACCTGCATGCTTGCATAGCAAAAGGATGCCAACACATCACATGTGTTTCTTTCTTTCTGTAAACAGATCTCAGATTCGAAATTAAACCTGTATGTTGTGCATTCAGGTATCAATAGTGGGTTGTTGTAGGGTTTATTTGCGCATGAAATAGCGGCAGTAATCATGCTTTAAGAATTAGCCATTAATTCTAAAAGAACTATTTGCAAACATGCATTTGGCGTCTATTAACTTCAGGCAATACACATGTGTCATGTTTCACCTGGAAACAAATTGGAAAACAACGTGTTATGTAATTAAGCTGAAGATGGGGGGCCAATTCTAACCCTCATGCCCCCACATGATCCGCCACACAATCCTCAGCACAATGCAGAGAAAAGACAGATGTGCCTCACTTTTAGGCCCATCATCACAAACGTCTATGTATCGCAGGTGTGAGAAACGCTATTCACTCAGACAACCGTTCAGACCATACCCAGTCAATGATTTGGACGGTATGTAAACATTTTGCACCTCCATGTTCATTCCCATTGCCTTGAAAAGCTACACTCAGCCTTGTAACTGACCAGGGTCCCAGGGATGGGAGGACATGCTCTGACCAATCCAGATTCACATTTCATGTGGGGATAATTTGTTGCAAGGGCCAATGGTCTCTATGTGACACTGCAACATTTTATATTGATACTAGTAGGGGTGATCTTAGGAGGGGCTCCTAGAAATGGATATCCAATTGTAGGACCGACCTAAACATTCACCATATGTAACCTGCTCACACTGACCAATGTAATCATTTTTTTGGAGTTGTAACCTGAATTTGTGATATCACACTGGGATAAAACTGGTTGACACATGCTTCGAATACAAGAGCTCTGGAGAATATTTGTTTGTCTGGTGTGATCCCTGACATTTGTTTTTGCTTATAAAAGACAGTAAACGTTGCCCCATGGCTGAGCCTCGCGTTCTTGTGGCTGGGAGTCGTTGATGGGCCTGAGTGGTCTCTGACAATAATTGAAGCGATTTCTCCAGAGTCTCGGCCATGCTATAAAAAACAACATAACCTGAGGGGAGCATTGCCTTTGAGTTAATGCCCTGGGGCAGCAGTTAGCAGCCCAAGCGATGTACCCTCCGAGGGATATATTGCTATTTGTACCCCGGCGCGTTGTACAGGAGTACTAATTGTATATTTTTCTAGAGTTGAGAAACTGCGTGTTACCCATTTCTCAACTCGAGAAAAAACTACAAAAAGAAGACAGCTGCCATTGATGGGCGAGAAGGGAACCGCAAGAAGTCTCTTCTCCCTTTCCATGGTGGCTGTTTGCATGCCAGAAACACTACTGTTTCCGGTGCCAGCGAGGGACAGCAGCGCAAGGTAAATGGAGCAGGGGTGGTTGTGGGGCCCTAAATTTGTGGAAAAAGGGAGGGCAGGCCATGGTACAGGGGCTTGGGGTTACAGGGGAGGATTTACCTGGAAGATGGAGGGTTTCAGCTCTGAGGAGGCTTGGAGCAAAGGCTTTACCATGTGGTAAAGCCCCCTTTCTGAGCCGCCTCATTGGCTGGGAGGCCAAGACCACGCCCAACCCAGGTATTATGTGCAATATAAAATGCATATTCCACAAAGGCCTGTGAACATTAGACCCTTAAGCCAGATTATCAAGGGGTTGCACCTTAGAATACAGGCCAGCTGAGAAAGATGACAGTAGGCAATACTTCTTTCTTACAGCAACCTATATTTTTTTCCATATGATGAAGATTCTAAACAATGACCTCAAATGCTATAACCAGGCCAGGCAGCATTAAACATAATGCCCATATAAGGCACGATTGTACGTTGTAACCATATGATGCAGGACAAGAATTGTCATATGACACATCCTTAAGCAATATTACCTGAGTTGGAGGGCATTATCGGGCCAGGTAACCCCCCCCCCGTGCAAGTGTAATATTGCTATTAGTATCTGGCACGATGTACCAAATGCTAATAATTCTTTATGTTAATTTGAGAAAGGACACAGTTGTTACTCAACTTTAAAAAAAAGAAATAAGATGGCCACCATGGATCCACAGAAGTGACTATGTAGTCCCTTCTCCCTTTCCATGACGGTCATTTGTGAGCCTGCAGGGATGCACCGGGAACACTGTGGTTCCCGGCATCGGTGAGGGACCATCCAGCGGTGGCACCGGGACTGAAGGGGGGACATTTTGGAAAAGGGGTATGGTTGGTAAGGGATCAGGGGGGAAGGGGCCACAGGGACGTGGGGCACCTCTTACCTGAGCACCCAGCAGGGGTAGTTGGCAGCCTCCCACTATGAGGAGGCTCGGGCAGTGAATTACCATGTGGTAATGCTTCCATTTTGAATATCCTCATTGGCTGGGAGGCCAAAGCACCCCCCTCACTCGGTACTAAAAAAACAGATAATGACAAATAACAATAAACAAAATGTTGAACAGGATTTTAAATGTTATCATGATGTAGCTCTTCATCCCCACACTACCCCCCCAGAGAATGAAAGGGGCAAAAGAAAACAGAATGATATGCACATAACCTCCAACAAGCGCACAAAAACACACACATATACATAAACAAACACACACACACAGACACACACACACACACACACACACACTCTGTCACTCACCAGCAACAATGCTCTGACTCTACTAGTGCTACCTACATACTCCAACAAATGTGGAGTTGAAATTCAAGTAGAGGTATTGGGCAACTTCAAAAAGCTGCAGATGGACTGGTCATTGAATGCTGTAGTTTGATGGTAGTGCAGCCTAAATGTCAGAGGTATTGAGGATGGATCAATTTTTGCTGGGAATCAAGGGGAAGAATGAGGGCAGTGCTATGAAACCATGTACTTGAGGAATATTGTAACAGGGAGCAAGAAAAAAAATGGTGTGGGATTTATGATTTCCTGAAGCTGGTGTGGACTGGGGATCATAGGAGATAGACAATGCATTCTGTCTTCCAGGAAGTGGCATGTGGTGGGGATGGGTAAAGTATGCTGCAGAAATGCAGGAGCAGAAGAAGCAAGAGTTTGGGGAAAGACAGCACAGGATCCAAAATCATGATTTCTGAGGCAGAAAGTAGAAACATATGAATATTTTTATTGTCCCTAATAATTTGCACAAGCACTGTTGACAGACTTTGTTGTCACTGATAAGATGGATTTATAAACTCTGACCTGATTCGCAGAAGTTTAGGAGGCCACCCTAGTTGAGTGGAACATGGGAACCTACTGGACAAGCCAGACCAAACATGGTAGCCTGGCAGGCAGTCAAGACTAAGTCTCAGGAGGGGTGAGAAGCCCAAAATGAGCACACTCAATAAAACTCCAGAGAATACACTTAGACAAATGTATATACAAAATGCATATACAATTATCATAAGCCTTAATAATTAAACACAAATAAACCACACTAATATAAAACAGTTACCAAACACGCCTTTCACTATTTTACATAAACACAATTACGGATTCCCTAATGCAGCAGAGAGGAAAACACAGCCACAACCTGAAACAGAAGGGTAGGTTAATACAAACATAGCATTAGGCAGTTCTTCAGAATTGAACTCTAACTTTAGCGGTCCAGCCCTTTGAAGTGGGGAGCCTTATGTTCAAAAGTACAGTAGTGCATTGAAAACACATGGTGGTGCGTAATGAGAGCAAACAGGTCCTCTTCAAGGAGATGTAGCAGTTCAGGAAGGGGCTTGAGGTGATGAAGAACAGTTTCCTACTATTCAAGGAGGGTCTACCCTTGCAGGTAAAGTAACTTTAGGATTTCTCGAATAACTAGGAAGTGCAGGCGAGCCCAACTAAATTGAGTATTTTTGCAAAAATTATTGTGCGTAACTGACAATGGCTGTGCCTGGGGGCTACCAGTGAGTAATACAAGTACTCACCGACCCCCGAAACAGTCTGGGCCAAACTTTGCCAGTCTAGGCCAGGTCGCTTGCAGGTTCAACCAGAGTTACACGTCACTCTGGCTCTCAGCGGCTGTGGGATGTTATGATTGTCTGTGGTGGGACAGTAGCCTTTTCTCAGCTGTCGATGAAGAAAAGAGGACAGTTCCAGTGCAGCTCATCTCAGAGCACAGGGGGGCATGTAAGCAAGGCTCCCACAATGATGGTCACCACAGCAGGCCGGCACATGGACCGCACATGCTCGTTGCATGGCACACACTCTTAAATCGCTACCCAGAGTTGCTAGGACTACAACATTTGGTGGGAGAGGGCCCAGGACCACAAACTGGTGATTCCATAAGTCTTGAGTGTCAACTCAGGACGACAGTGCTCCTGGGGGATACCCTGGGTTTCAGCTGGCCAGTTTGCTGGATGGCCCAGGAACACGTTCGAAGATTTTCTATTCGAGGGTAAACAGGAGTGCCGAGTGGAGTTGTTTCCACTACGGCAAATGGTCAAAGCACACTTGCAGGCCTTCAGTGATTGATGCAAAAGCAGGGGTCCGATGGGACAACAGCGGGCCTAGGGAGTCACACCTTCCAACATTTCTCTGACAGTTTCACGGGTCTGCTCTAGTGTTTCAGGATAATTGTCTCCTTCTGTAGTTCAATATGAACTTCAGGCGATCGACCTGGAATGGATGCACAGCCCCTTCTCTTATCCAAGATTCATTTTGTGCTCAAATATGGAATAACCACTTGAAGATCTTCTCTCTTACATGCACGCTAGTCGTGGACCAATCACGGTCCACGGTGGTACCAGTCATTCAAGCATGCCAGACATACTAGCACCAGTTGTGTGGATTGGGACCAGACAGTCACCAATCCTCTTCCTGGGCACTAGCACACGTGAAATGCAGGAGCCGCGAAAGTTATGGTTTCTGCGGGAGGCTACATGCAAAAATAAGGGGTTCCCATATTGGCTCAACATGGGGGAAGGCAAGGGGACAAAGTGGCTAAAGGACAGAAAAAAAAGATTTTGTGGCACGCCCATTTTCTTCTGGCACCGTCTTGATCCAAACGCAGTAAACATGATGTGGTTCATTAAAAAGAAGTAAACATAATTTAAAAGTAAACTGCTGCCACCAGTTCATCTAAGGCACACTTGTACAATCACCAAACAGTCCCTGGAGATTGTCTAGGGCCATAAGACAAAAGAACCCTTTGCGCAGCACTGTAAGGTACTTCACTGCATGAAAACGATAGTTTACATATGTTCTCAGATTGGTAAACCATTGCATAACCTCAACTTTGCAACAGTTTACACAGCCATTTTAAGCATGTTGCAAACATAATGTCTACCTGCAGTTTACACACCCTTTAAAGGAGTGCACACTATGTTTGCAAACATTTTACAACAATGTAAACTATGTACAAAATCTTGTGTTTACATTAGTTTGCTTGTTTGTAAACCATACCCAACCTATGGTTTGAAAGGTTTACACATTTTCTGTAAACCATTAACAAAAGATTTACAAACACAAAATCAGTTTTTATCAGGATGCACTTTGATTTTTTTTGGTAGGCCTTCCAGCTTTCAACACATAACAAAATATATTACAGTGCAATTATTTTATCAACATACACTTTGCTTTCTGCGATAGGCTTCTCAGGGTTCCCCTGCCCAAGCTCAGGAACCTTCCAACTTGCAACACAAAGTCAGTTTTATCGGGATGTACTTTGCTTTCTTCAATAGGCTTCTCAGGGTTCCCTTCCCCAAGCTCAGGCCCCTTTCAAGGTTCAAACACAAGTTCAATACCTCAGTTGAAGTTGTCTCGATGTACCTTGCCTTTTCCATATAGTCCTTTACACATATCATTCACTTATGTGGTGAAGCCAGATACTTTTGAAAACGCCAGGGTATAGGTTCCTACCCAGCGCGGCCACTCCAACGTATGATTCCTCTGCATATTTCTTTTGTCTATTTCTGTTTTCTTCAGGCACCTCCTGGACCCCTTTACTTTTTCTTTCATTTCCATGCACAATTACACTGTCAGATTCCTTTTTATTGTGCCCCTGGCACTTTTCCTTTACTCTTCTCGTGCTACCTTGCACCCCTTCTTCTGTTATGGGTCACTCGCACCTTTGTGCACACTTGCACTGTAGCTTTTCTTTATTTTTACTCACTCTCTGCTCCAATCGGTCTTTTGCTCGCTTTCTACTCCGATCTGCCTTTTGCTTTAGTGCTTTACCTTGGATGTTATGGTTGACTGTCTGTATGCGTGTGCAGGGCCTTGTGGAATGCTCATGTCGAATTCGAGTGTTGGGGGACCTGTGGGTTCCAGGAACTGACAGTTGGGACTTGGAGCTGGGCAGGGAACCAGGGTGGAGGCTTGCAGATCTTCTCTCCTACTTTCTTACTGCACTATGTAAGCAAGAGACAATAAAGCATGTTCCTGTTTCTACTTACCTGGGTCAGCCTGGTTCCTTTTCATTGTACATCACTGCCCCAGGCACAACTTGCAGGAGTCAAGTTACATCAGCTTTACATTCTGCTCCATTCTGTCAACTTTGCATGTTCTGCTTCGCGCTTGCTTTCAGCTGCGCATTGACCTTTCTATACTTTTCTTTCCTTTCAATTATGTGCTTCTTTTACTGTTTGCACCTTTCTCCCGTTCCACTCTCATCCAAATGCACACTCCTGAATTTCTCTCACATTCTTCACAAAACTCACAGAGCAGTATCGCGTTGAGAGGAGGTCCCTCCAAGATATATGCAGGGGTGAGATAGGCCAAGCCTTGAAGAGATCATCGTGGTTTAGGGTGATTCTCCTGCAGGTGGTCTCTGCTTTCAGGACCCAGTCTTTACTGGGGAACATGAAATGGCTGCTGTGTGTTATACAAGACTCAAAACATAGACTGACAGGATTTGGCAAATGGTTTCACTCATTCTCCTGTGGTGCAGTACTTAGGATGGCTCATATCAAATTGGGTCTCTGGCAGCAAAAGAGGAAGAACATGAAGCTCAGTATCACACACTTGGTTAAACAGTGATGCTGGGATTTTAACCCACTCTACACATTGGGCACTTGAACAAATAAAAAAAAAACCTTCTGTATATGTTTGCTCTTAGGAATCACTTTATTCTATTTTCGCTTACTTTGACATGTTTTGCAGTAGCTTGAAGTGCTCTTCATTTAATTCTTTCCAAAAAATGTTCCCCAATGTACATATCCCTTTATCAATTTATTTACATTTGTCTGGTAATCTAGTAGAATTGATTGCAGTATGATATGGGTGTAAAGACTGGAGGGAGGGTGTCTGTGATACTACCCACTATATGGTAGGGGTAGAGACGCAGAGGCACCGCAGCCAGGGTTCTCCAATTGTGTCAATGGACGAGCGACCCATGCTGAGACTCAAGGGCAGTGATGCAGGCTGGTTCTTAAGTACAATGAAGCCCCAAGCCCCCACAAAGGAATGTCTACACACTGTTATGTGCTAACACAGTTCTTTTATTAGATGATATTAGGCTTAGGTGAATAGATACAAATAAATAGGAATCACTTTGCATTCAGAACACTCTACTCCAATAGTTAAAACAATATACACAGCACTATATGGTGCCACAGTAATTCTTAGCTTAATCAATAGGCATAAATGGGCATATGTCATATGTCATGCAATGCACTAAATATATTAAGCGCTGTTTAACTTCAAACCATAAATGTAGAAATGTAGGCAATTACATCAGAACACCCGCAGAATGTGTTTTTTTACAATAAAATAGGCAATACCGTGCGGAGCCCCCTCACCCCAACCTGGGCAACCTGCAATAAAGGGTAAGTTTTTTTTTTATTTATTTTTTTATTGTGCATTTGTAAGGTGCTTAAACAATCAAATACATTGTGTTTCAAAGCGCCCACAGGGCAACAGGGAGGGAGCATGGGAATATAACAATGATAGATAGAGGTCCTTCTAGGCCTTGTGAGCACTCAGAGCGTGCAAGTGCAGACAGAGAGAGATGAGGGGGGGCAACTACTAGGATTAACAAGGAGGGAAGCGCTAAGGAGTAAGTTACAAGCTGTTAAGCGACTGGCAGATATCATTTGATGAGTGGTCGACTGCCAATAAATAAGTGCAGGCTTGTGATAGCACAGGCCAGTGGGTCCCTAAAGCAAGTGTTGGGAGTGGGCAGAGTATGAAAGCGATTGGGGGGGTGAGGCCAGGACCCAGGTGGACACATAAGGGCCCCGGTCACCAATCTCAGCGACTGTGGGATTTAGCAATGGAGGAAGGGGGGTGGAGGAGGTGAAAAGGAAAGTCTTGAGAAGCTTCTGGAATTTGAGGAGATCCAGCTCAAGACGAAGAGGAAGGGTGAGGGTGGGCCATAAGAGGGAGCCAGCCGAGGAAAGAGATTGTCCACCAGCTCTCTGTTTGGTGAATCGCTCGCTTGACATGAAGTGAGTTGGTGTTGGAGGAACATAAAGATCTGGGGGGAGTGACTTAGTGAGAGATTGGGGTGCAGAAATATTAAAACACACGAGAATTTGTTATAATTTGTTATTAGAGCACAGTCCTTAAATGTACAATAATTGTCTGCTTCTGATTCTCCATGTCCTACCTCCACAAAGTACCTGGGAAGCAGCAGGAGGGCCAGCCCAAGACAAATCCAGGACCCTTGTGTTACTCCTGCAAGAAGTCCCTTTTCCTCGTCACAGACCATTGGGTGCCTTGGAAGGCCAAGTGATGGAGTCTCTCACCTTTATTCGATGAGTCCCTTCGAGGATGGACCCCCCCTCTTGAAGAAAGATGGGTTGTTGTTGTTGTCAAGCAGTGGAAGGGAACTAAGCAGTGTCGGAATGGCAGCAGTGATGGCTCGTTGTGGTGGTCTCTGTGGTGGGGTTGCAATGCTGGCTGTTTCCTGAGTGTGACTGAGTGGGCAAAACTGAGTGACTGGGCATGACTGACTGTGTGACTGAGTGACAGTGGGCCTGAGCGAGCATGACTGACTATATCTATTAATCAGTGACTTAGTGTAACAGATTGTTATTATTACAGAGGCTGTCACCCTTAGGCTGTCCACTCCCTCCGCCTTGCAGTATCCAGCTGCATTCCTTTCTCCTTGTTGCCTTTCTACTCCGGTTTCAACTGCACTAACATTTTGCCAACAAAGAGAGTTTATCAGATTTATATAAGTGAACATTTAGTGTTTAAGCTCCTCGCTGGCTGCCTATCTTTGTTTTACTATGTAGAGGCCAATAAACAACTCCTATGATGAGCTGCAGGTATTCACCCTCACTCTTTTGTTTTATCTAAGATTTTTCCTCAGAATAAAACCACAGGGAGGGATTGATGGTTGGAACATATCTCCATTATAATGAATACACCCGACAGGCGTCTCATATGGGTTTCTCCATCTTTAGTCAAGGGAGCCCCAAACATCATTTTGAAATGGCCTGCTAAAAGCCCCCATGCATCTTAATCTGGTCCTTCTGTGTGCTCACTCACATTTCCAGGGAAGTGTGTGGATGGCCTCTGGGATGTGTGCAATATGTGCACTGAGGGTTTAAGTGAGAGAATAATGAGGTCAACTGCCTTTTCCTAAGCTGCCCGATTGTGCCCTGAGGGCACATTTCAAGGGGACTCCCTTGATTTCTGATTCCATATCACACCCACATCATACGTTACATCAATATCACAACAACATTATGTCCTCATCAAAATCACACCCACATTTCAACCACCGTACTCTTCATTACTCCTAGTCCTTTTCTTGCTCGTCAGAGCACTTATAACTCAATGGGTACGGCACAGTCGAGATGTCTGGGTCCATATGATTATGAGGTATGGAACTACAGGCATATGGGCGGGCACAATAATGTACATGATGACTGATAGAAGCAAAAAAGATGAAATAAGGGTCCTACTAATCTAGGCGGGCCTCAATGAGTAAGTACTGCGATGAGGAAGAACATGAATAGGAGTAATGAAGATTATGAGAAAGCAATTCTCACATTCACAGCCAAATCAGCACTGTTCGAATCCAGGTCCAGTGGTTTAGATGGACATTATTTACAGTGGGGTTCCCCAGTGACATGGGGTTTGTGAGGGGGTTTAAGGATGGTGTATATTGGGAGTGTAGTCCTACTTTTAAGTTTGTGGCCAGTATATTTTTTAAACCAGCCACCATAGGGGGTGAGGTTATGTGGTTGAGATACTGGATGAGTTTGGGTGGTAAGAGGGTATTGGGTTGGGCTGCTTAGGTTTATTTAGTGGGGATTTTATTGGCGAAATAAAAGTTCAACTGCACTGAACTATTTCTTTAGCAAATAATGCCCAGTCGCTAAGTTTTATCTTCAGGGTATACCAATTTGCAGCAATAGGAATAACACTATATTCATTGTCTTCAGTGGCTTTGCCAATGCTTTTTTTAAACAGGTCTTCAGTGGCTTTGCCAAAGCTTGTTTTAAACAGGACGTCAGTGCTTTGCCAACGCTTGTTTGCAACAGGACATTTGTGGTTAGAGTGGCTTTACCAATGCTGGTTTTAAACAGGACTTCAGTTTCTTCACCGATGCTTGTTTTAAAAAAGGACTTCTGAGTGGTTTGTGTGATGTAGAATGGAGTGCGGTTCTTGGAGATGTTGGTGATGAGGCTTTGGGGTGATTGTCAGGTTTCAGAGCCAGGCCCATGCCGATGGGATCTAATCTTTCTCTACATAAAGCAACCCCGGCCCCCCTGACAAATAACCAAAAGGGGTCACCGGTTTGAATGGAAGATATGGAGGAGAACCGGAAGGCATTGTTAACATCTGTATCCTGTTCTGTCCAGGCAACGTCTTTGTAGGTCAGCCTTGCATGTGGAGTCAACATAGCCCAATATTTAGTGGGAGGTGTGCGGGGGGCTGAAGCCCAGTCAGCTCAATCGTGTTGCGCAACTTCGTGGGATTGACTTGTAAACTATCTCGCCTGAATAGGCTTGCTAAGCACACGTGCAAAGCATAAACTTGTAGGACAGCTAAAACAAGGTAGCAAATAATAACAGAATATCGAGAACAGGAAAAGATCAAGGTCTGATCTTTCTTTACACATGCCTAAGCTATTCACTTTACCATTTGGAAGAATGCTGCCCAGACATGTTTCGACACGAAGCATGAAGGACCTCTTTTTCTAATGTTATGTCTCGATTTTTTCCCAGTGCCGTGACTCTGCTCTATATCGCGACTTCACTAGACCCTCATGATGCTGGCAGTCAGGCGGCGGAATACAGGCCTCCATGCACTTGCATGATCCAATGCAACGTGCCTTAAGATCCTCTGTCTGTTATCCCTTGTCTTCTCCCCTTAATTGCACTGGAAACACTTCAGAATCGGCATCAGGCCTATTTGATGTGTCTCAACTGTTAAATATACATCACACACTTACTTGTCTTGGAATTTCAAGGGCTCTGAGCGACTTTTTGTTTTTCCCCATGTTCCCACCCTCTTTGAGCGCTTTGAAACACTTTCCGGTGTATAGGTGCTATATAAATAACCAATACAATACAATAGATGGCCAGCCAGAGGGAGCTGAAACACTAAATCCCCAATAGGAAGGTACAAATCATTATTTGTCAGCAAGTGGCTGATGTGGAGAAACCTGTGTTAAAGGACAACGGGTTAATAAAAACACTTCTGTATAGCCCAAGGGAAGTCACTGACAGAAGGGCTCCAGCAAACACAGCTTGTAAGGCAAGCACTGAACAGCACACATTTCAAAGCCCCAGAATGACAGTAATATAGAAAGGAATATATTTCTGCGTATATTTCTGCGTTATAAGACTGCTGACTATAACATGGGGCAGTTGCTGTGGGCCCCACTGACCCTTACCAGAAGATACTAATCAATTACCAGTTGGATAAAGGACCAGAGAGAAGAACCAAAAGACAATGATTTGAACATTCTAATTGCCAGAAAAAGAAAATGCATTTTTAACTAATACTTTTTTGTTCTAACTTATTATGTCTGTGTTCTCTCTTTGTAAGTTTATACTCTTAGGGGCAAAAGCCAATGATGTGAAAATACTAATAGACAAATAACATTTATTTTTATTAAACACTTTTTTATTGTAACATAGTATGTGTGTTTTTTGTCTATGTTTATGCTATTGTGCTCTGTTTCTTACTTTTGAGACCCACCCACACCGTTTAAAGTGTGCGCTTGCTTTTTTCTGATTATTTTGAAGGGAGTCAGTTTGTTTCAGGCTTATTTCAGAAGGAGATGCAGCTTGTTTTTTTCTTTTGGACTGGAAAAACTGGACACCACACCACTAGCAATGGCAATCAGCGTGGGCAGGGGAATCTAAAAACAAACACCAGAATAAGGTAAGCAAATGATGCAGGTTTTCTAGGCTTGTTTCCTTTAGAGTCAGATTGTCGCTGCGCATGTTTTTGAGCTCTGTGTCTCTCAGGACGCAATCAAATGTTATCTTGATTTACGAGGCAAACCTGCCTCTTTCCCTGGGTGGAGAAGATACCTGTGACTGTCAAGGACTGGGTCTGCTTGGACTTGGGTCCAGATAGGGCATTGTCTTCTTTGCTAGTTGGACCAGTTTGTTAATCTGGGAGCCGAAGCCTTTCTGGCTCCTGAAAGGCAGCCGCATCGAGAAGACCATTGCGAGGCCTCTCCTTGCAATGGAGATCCAACATCACCTGGTTCTACCAGACATGCAGCGCATCACTGCTTCTCGGATGCGCCAGGCACCAATGAGGCAAGCAGACTACCTCTCTTTACTAGGAAAACATTTAAGCTTATCACACTATCAGTACTTCAGTACTGCATTATGCATCTGCAAAGCTACAAATAATTGCAGCATTTGTGTTTTACAGAGGTGTCCCTGCACCGCTTTCACGATTGCACATGTGTTATGTGCCACGTATTAAAGCTGGTACTTCTTATTATGCTATGCTGTGTGCAATGTAAGACGAGACTAATCAGTGAATGCAGGGACTTTCCGAAGTCCTGCGTGCTAGAATGCTTTCGGTGACCTAAATGGGTTATGGTAATGGACAACTCACATACCCTAGTGTGAACCAATCAATTTTGAAGCAGTTATCAGGCCAATCGTCTGGAATAAAACATCTGAAGAAAATAATTGGCACCATCATTTTCCCTTCCCTTGGAGAGCATCGACACTCTTCAACTCACCTTTGCCACCCTAAATACGCCAGTTGCCCTCCATAAACTTAAATGGAATTGCCCTCCAAAAGTGTTCACATTAACTTGAATGGGATCATGAGGCATCCACACCTTGCTTTCTGTCCACCGTTTTGGAGTGTCAGCAGGCTGTCGAACAGGCCACCTTTCATCCAGTACCAAAGAATCCACTGTCTAGAAGTTACACAGTCTGTGATTCATGTAACTTGCATATTTGAACATGGGAGAATGCAGGCATTTTATGGCAAAGCCATCATAGGTGTGGCCGCAACGGTAGCCCATGCAGGCATGTTGGTGCGAAGCTACCAAAGGATTGTTCTTCTAGGGGCAACAATTAGCATGTTGGGAAAAAACAATAAAAAAGGTGTGTTTTAAAGCGAAATGCAGTCATGTACACCGGGTGATGATTTTTGCTGTGCAAACCAGCATCAGTGGCCTGAATGTATGCAATGTTGCACTGGCCCTACACTGGCTTTTGCTGGCACAGAGAACAGGTGGGTAGCAGGCAAGAAAGTGCTCTGAGCCTGCCACACAGATCAGGTCATTTGATGTTGTCACAATTAAGGCCTACATGTGGAGAGGTTTTGCACACAGAGCGTGCCCGCCTGGAGTAGGAGAGTCACATTATGCAACTTTCAGCCGGAGGTATGATTACACCTTTAGCAGGGAAGTTACTTGCTGCCTATGGAACAATTATAACCATTTGTGATGTGGCTCCAAGTAGTGACATCAGGGACCTGAGAACTGTTGGACAACTGAGAAGACACCACCTGTGGCTTTAGTGAGGCAGAGGATGTGTGAAAGGTTGGGCCAACTCTTGACAGATGCCAAATAATGTGGACACACAAGAAGGTTGAAGGAAGGCCTGCAGCTCAGCATGACATGGCTGATGTGGGCAGTGCATGACTTCACTGTGGTTCTCGGATGACGACTGTTTCCAGGACTAGGTGAGATAAATGTTATGGTTATAGCCTGACAGCTGGTGCAGGAGAGGGTCTGCGTGGGCTGAGGCGAGAGCGGCCACCTCACATCAAAGGATGCTGGCGCATGTAAAGCTTGCCCAGGAAACTTTCAAGGGGTTCAAAAAACTGTTGAAAACCTGGCTATTTAATCAGTATCAATAACATAGCCCTCACAATATGTTGTAAATATGTCCCTGCCCTATGTACATATTCCTGTGTTATGAACATGTGTTTTTGTATATACACCTGTGATATGAATAATTGTCCTCTGCATTATTCATTGTTTTATTTTCACTATAATTGCGCCCTGTCGGCCACTCAATGTATGCAATCTCAAGCTGTCTGTAACTTCGCTGTGATGCCCAAGGGTCTGGGCTAGTAACAAATGTAATGAATAAATAAATATAATAACATTACAGGATCGGGCAGTTAAAGTTATTGTATGTAAAAGCACTGTTACTCTGATTCAATCAGTAGAACAGAGATGTGATCCAGTGAAACGCGGGCAGTGTGATCTGGCCTGCTGCTGCTTTTCCAGAGCATATTTTTTTAAGACCACGCAACACTGCTGCTGAAATGGGCAGCAAAGTAAGCCATCACTCCTCCCATGTTATGCAATAGTCATGGATTATCCTTTCTACGGCCTCATTACAAACAGCGCACTGAATGCTTGCGTCAGGCGCATCAACGTCTTTCTCCAATTTGCCTGCAGAGGGACAGGCACTATGTGTGTGATTAAAAGAACATATGGTTTGAAAGCCAGTACTAAGCTCAGCAGCGATGGGGTCACCAGGACTGCCTGCAATTATGATAGTCCTTTGGGAGGGGCATCCGCTCCAGAAAATCTTAACATAGCCTAAGCAAGCACTAGGAAAATAATTACCCATAATAGCAACCCCATCCATGCGACTTTAGAAAGAAGGCTTGTAAAGGACCATCATTCACAATACTTTCAAGCATGTACACATCTGCCAAAACCTTAAATAGTACACACAAACTCTGTTATGCCAGAGTTTGCATGAGGTGCCTGGGAAGTTTAGTGAAGCAGAGACATGTATGAAGTTTTGGGGAGGTTTCAACATGGGGAGTGTCAACTGAATGCTACTTTTGAGTGCTTTCTGGGACTGTCAGGCTGAGTGTGCATGACTGAGTGACGAGCCATGACCGACTGTGTGCCTGAGTGAGCATAACTGTGTTTTTAATCAGTGACTTATTCTAACAAATAGTAATGATTACAGAGTAAGCATAATTGAGTCCAGCCAAGCGCTTTTATCTGAATCACTGGGATTGTGTGGGAGTTACTGACTGTGTGACTAATATTGAATTACTGACTGAATGTGACTAAGTGATGGTGTGACTGCATGTGTGGCAGGGTGATTCGGTGACTGGCAGACTGAGTGAGAGAGTGATAGAGTAACTGGCTGAGTGAGGAATAGAATGGTTGGTTGAGGGAGTGAGTGGGTTCATGAGTGGCTGGCCCAAGCAGGGGCTATTTCTGAAATAGTGTCATTTTTTTCCTCAGCAGATACAAACAGTGTTCTTGGTGAAAGCTGCCGGCGCAAATTTATCTTCTTGGTGTTTACGACCTCTCGAGGCCATGATGGATAAGAAAACATGAGTGAACTCTTGGAAGGAAGTAGTCTGCTACACCAATGCAAATATGCTACATTTTTAAGAATGGTATCGAAAGTTGCTATTTCTTTTAAAGTGTGTTTTTATTTTTGTCTTGGTTATTTTACTTGTGTGTTTTATATTGTACTTTTTTCCCCCTTCAACTGCATAGAGGGAGTGATCGAGTAGCTGGGTGGGCGGGAGAGGTTGTGCAGGTGGGAGTGTGAGTGTGGGTAGAAGATATTGTGTGTGCATTGTTGGGAGATATTGTATGTATGGGGGTGTAAGATGGGTAGGTAGTTGGGGAAGAAGAGGGCTGGGGAGAAGAGGAGTGGAGGCATTTGGGGTAGAAGGGAATGTGGTCACTGGTCACAGCACTCGCTATTCACCTCACAACCTGTCTCAATGCAAACTAGCTAAAGCGGCAAGCTTGCTGCACCAGTTCTAAATCGAGTGGATGAAGGCAGACCTGGTTAATACATTTTTATTACACCAGTAGTGGGTTTAAAACTCCAATAAAGTCATTAACTCTCAGAAGGATCTATGTGATTTTTCTGTCGCAGAAAAGTCTAGGACGGAAAAGTTTGCATGAGAAATGTACGCACCACAAAAGGTTTGTACATTTCCAATGCGAACATTCATTTAAAACCTCTACAAACCCACACCCACAACACAGCCCCACCCACACCCCAACACACCCCCACTCACACCCCCAACATACCCCCACACACACCCTACTTACTTTTTAAGACGCGCTGTGTCCCTGCGGTGCTGGTTCCCTTTCACCGGCGCTGCAGGGTCCTTTTCTTATTCTTTCTTTTTTTTGGGCAGCTGCAAGGGTTTCCCCCCACCACCCCCGCTCACTATACCGTGTAGTATAGTGAGCGGGGTGTTGCGGGTGACACCCCCACAGCCCCGGTATATTTATTTTCTTGGGTGTTCTGAGGGTGTACCCCGCAACCCCCACTCACTATACTGTATAGTATGGTGAGCGGGGTGTTGCGCGGTACATCTGCAACCCCCAGTCTTTTTTTTTTACCTACCTAAAATGCATGCCACCAAAGGTTTTAACTTTTGGTGTTCGAACCTTTGGTGGCATGCATTTAGGACCTATTTCATAGGTCGGAACCTTTTATTCGGCCACTTCTTCAGATTCCTCTCAGACGACTGCTCTGAAAAAACACTGACAGGCCCGTGAGTGGGGCGGTGTTTGCCTGCAGTGCTCATTGTCCCCGCAGGGTTGGTCCCCTTTCTGAGGTGAATACTAGCTTTTTCTAGGCATGGTGTTCAACACATTTGAATATTCAGATATAATGAAACCATTTGTGTCAAACTAGAAGCCTTCATAGGTAGTGAGTTTTATTTTACTTGCAGTAAGAAGTGCCATTTGTTGATATTGGAATTTGTAATATACTATTTCAGTGTACTAGGATGGAATGGATTTGCATCAGAGGTTGGCCATCAGACACAGCATGGAACTGGCTCTTCAGTGGAAAAAGAATGGTACAGGAACCACAGAGTGCTTTAATCTGATCCCGATCCTGGTCCGGCAACAGCATCAGAAGTAAGCACCCGTTGAGTAAAAAATAAAGTTTGTTGACACCCTATTAAAAGTAATGCTTTATTTTCTCTGTCAATATGCAAGTGAAATCTAGTCTTCTCCCTGTCTCATCTCTCCCCTCTTCCTCTGGCATTCTTGTGAAGACATCTTGTGGTCGATACCCTTGCAATAGGCTATATGCGCAAGCCTACAGTGCTATAATATTATGTATTGTCCTTACAAAACTGTTTCACCAAAGCATGATACAATGTTAATAAATAACCAATTGGGCAGAAAAATTGAAAATCAGTAAGGAACCAAGATAAACAGACCAACAAAAACAGAATATTCTTGTGGATGTGACTTTATTAAATATTTGAACAATGTTCATATCTTGATATAGATTTTCAGTTTTGAGAAACCTAATCATTTTTCATTTCTTATATGCACAGAGGAAATGTCTTCTTGTTACAGACTTCTTGATGAACCCTGTGAAACCATGGGAAACAGTGATTGTGGCAAAATAAATACAGATAAGCAACTTGCCATGCTAAGTGCTGGACCTTGAATGTAGCAAAATGACAGAAAAGGGAAGATTAACATTAAATTTCCATCAACAAGAAGCTTTAAATGGTACATAAATGCCATTCAGTACACGTATGTTAAATATATTTATTCAGAGATTGTACATTGCACATTGTCTACTGTCCTTCCTTTAATCCACACATCCCTTCTCTACTCTGTCTTCCTAGAGTACCTTTTCATCCCTCATGTCTCTACTTGCCCTTTACTATCCTGATCTTACTCTCTCATTCAAGCACTTACAAACAACCACACTGGTACCAACTACTCAATCCCAAAGCCTTACTTTCCCTCCATCCAAACACACCAAAACCCTCTTAGAAATATTCCACCTACTGCAAATACTTCTGTGGTCTTTTGGTCCTACTTCAACTCCTTCCAACCTCGCCTAAGCATCTATCACTGCCAGCTGACACTCCTTGACTTTTATAGTTCTCCTTTACCGGTCTAGATACTTCCTTGTGCTTCCATTGGACACCTGGCTTACTTGTTTTCCCCTGTCAGTCACTAGCTGATCTATTGTCATTTCTTCCCATACTCTTCCCTTCTGGGCTGGGACTTCCCCTGGAAGTCTTCATGAAGGCCTTTTTCTGCATCCCTTTTCAATCTCCATTGTTCTACTGCCAGCCATGAGGTCACTGTGATTGTTTTCTGTTCCTCTTCTATCCTTGATGCCTCACTTTGCAAACACGATATTTGGAATGTTCCCTGGTCTGCCCTATTCCTGTGCAGTCTCTTGCTAGTCCAGTTCCTCAGCAGCTCTGTGCTTCATGCAGTGAGTATTGGGTCTCCCATTCTACTCCTGGATGGGAAAGGATAGTTAATGCCCATTAGGGCAACCATTTTGCTGCTCCTGTTCTGTCCCGAGTCTTATTCATAGGGCCAGAAACAGGAGAAACCCAAACACATTGTGGTACATGCCCAGGGGGCGTCAGGGCCTAAACACCCCAACTCCCACACCCCTCCTCTGTGATAGGATCGGCTCTGGCATACGCCTTGGTAAGACTATGACCGGTCGGGAGGGGTCAAGACCCTAACCCGGCCACATAGTGAAAAGATCATCCAAATAATGAAAGATGAATTAGAAGCCTGATTGCCCAAACAACTAGCCTGACGCGGAAGGGTACTAGCAATAGTGAACATAAATCAAAAGTGGATGAAGCAGTTTTTCTCCTGGACAACAAATCCAGAGCAAAAGAAGGGTCGCCGCCAACATGATGCTGAATATTTTGTAGGCATGAGGGAGTAGGAGATGTTTTTTTTCTGTGATAGATGGCTAATTAAGCTTGGGGAATTGGATTTGCATGGGATAAATGCAGTGGGGTGCTTCATAGCAAATGTCTAAATTCAGTATGAGGTCTGGATAAGGACTGTGTGGCACCAACAACTAGCCTTGTTTGAAAATGGAAGTATGTTAAGTATAATATGGAATCCAAACCAATGTGTTAATGTTTAACTCCACAGGTTCCAAAACCCACACATGTATTGACCATCAAAGAGTTGGCAGTTTTGCAAAATCAAGTTCTCATCAGATAAGTAAAATGTCCTGCTAACCTTTCCTCACGTAAATTATTACTTTTGAATGTCCCATGCAGCTGCACAGTGAAAAGATTTTCTTTATTCAGGTTTCCTATAGGTTAAATAGAAGACCAGCCAACAAAGGAAACTCTTGTTGACCCTGCCATCTTTGGTATGTTTAAAAATAATGTATCTTTTCCCCTTTGCAAATGCCGTGAGCATTACAATTAAACTTAGATTTGGGTACAAAACTTAGCATCCCTTGTCTTCAATCCATACAACCCCATGTAATTCTACAGCTGTTCTGTGCACCGATAAACAGTCACTCATCCACACATTCACCCATGCTGTGGCAGGTGAAGTAGATTGGTGCCATGGTACTTTTTCATTTCTATGCCATTATTTGGTCATGTATGTGTTATCTGTATTTTTAGATATCAGGCAGTCTGCGTGTGTATGTCTCTATTTCCACATTCAAATGATTTTCTGCCATCCTTCTCTTCTTTGAAAGACACTTCCCACGCCTCATCAATTTCCTTTCTTCTTCTGCTGTCCCTTCTCTCCCTTCTTCAGCTTTCTTGCCTCTCCTCCTTACTCTTCTGCCCTCCATCGTGCTCCTTCACCTCTGCAGGGCGTACCTCTGATTGTACCCTTCCCGGAAGTCTCTAAAGTTTGGCAACCTTCTCCATATTCTTCTCATCACTCTCAATTCATTCTCAGCCGTCAAACACTCCTCTGACATCTGCCGTGTCCTGGAAGAACTCAACTTTGATCTCCTGGTCTCCAATACAGGCCGGCCCATCACTTATGCCTACATCAGCGCTTCTTCCAGGCAGACTGTCATTGACCTCCTCTATGTCACTCCATTTCTTCACCCAGTAATGGTGGACGCAGATGGGAAATACTCTTGCACACTCTCCATAGGAGCATCATTAATGTCTACCAGAATGGCAGGTTGATAGGTGTCTCCCATCGCTCTACAACGTCCTCCTTTCTCATGCCACCCCTCCTTCTGCCACTCCCTGGCACCTTTGCCAACACTGACGGGTGTACCGCATCCCAATACCCCTTCTTGGAAGACCTTAAAAAGGTGGCAACCAGCTTCACTTAGCTACCCTTAACTCTCGCTCTGCTGTATAACATTCCTCTGCTATCCGTCACCACCTTGAAGACTTTGACCTTGATGTCCTCACTCTCACTGAGATGTGGTTCACTGGCAGCTCTGTCACTGGTATTGACACACTCCTCCCTGAGGGCTACAAGATCCTCTATAAATCCAGGCCTAACCGGGCTGGAGGCATAGTGGCCCTGATCTTCCCTGAATGAGTTCATGCTTCTATTATACCCACTCAGTCCTACTCTTCCTTTGAATGCCTCCTCTGCAGGCTTGGTGTCTCTTCTCTCCTCTCACTGACTCTCACCACCATCTACTGGATCCTCACCCACTCTCAGGCTTCCCTTGGCCCCTCTTGACCCTTCCTTCCTACTCTACTCCTTCTCGCCCATAGCACCGGATGAGGTCTCTAAACAAGTCCTCTCTATGAATGCCTCTTCCACACAGGTGCTCCCCTGCTCCTTGGCTGATTTCTGCATCAATCCTTTTCCACTGGTTCCTTCCCACTACCCCATAAGCACTCACTTGTGGACCCTCCTTAAAAAACCCTCTTCGACCCTTGCTGCCCTGCTAATTACTGCCCTTTCTCCATTACCCCCTTTCTGGGCAAACTTTTGGAGAGGTTGTTCATCTGCCAACTGATCCAGCACACTGAATCTGTTGGTTGTCTCCATGGCCACCAGTCTGACTTCAGAGCATCCAGAGGTATAGAAACTGCTCTCCTGAACATCTATGAAGACTTGGTCTCAAATCTCGATTCCAACTCTCCCTCACTTCTCATCCTTCTCGATCTGTCCTCTGTATTTGACATGGTCAATCATACCACCCTTATACATCGACTCTGTGATACTCTTGGCATCATGAACCTGGCATTGGCCTGGTTGACCTCCTTTCTATCTGGCTGACCTGCACAGGTTCAACTGGGCCCTTTCCTCTCCTCCACCACAATCTCCAACTGCAGCATCCCTCAGGGCTCCACCAATATCTACCTTGCTCCTCTGGCCCACCTGATCTCCACCTTCTCTCCTCACTTGAAGTATTATGCGGATGATACGCACCTCTCCTTCAAGCTTCCCTCCACTTCCACGTCCTCTTCTTCTGCTCCTCTCTCATTCCTGACTGTCTGATTGCTATTCGGGTATGGTGTGCTACTAATGATCTCTGCCTCAATACCAGTAAGACTGAGATACTTCTCATTGGGACCCCTGCTCCCTCCTTCCCTCCTACTCTCTGGGCACCCTCCATGGGTCCCCTCCCGCAACCCTCTTTTGAGGCTAAAAACCTTGGTGGCATCTTCAACTCCTCTCTCGCTTTCTCTCGACACATCGCAGACCTTGCCAAGAAGGCCCACTTTCAGCTGCATCTCCTCAGAGGCATTCTCCATTTCCTCACCTTTTCCCAGAAACTCAATGTCTCCAGAGCTCTGGTCCTCTCTAAACTGGACTAGTGTAACAGCCTCTTCCTTCGTCTACCTTTATCCTCCCTTACCTCATTCAAGTAACCCAGAATAGGACTATGAGGCTTATCCTTGGCCTCAAGCCCATGGACCACATCTCCCCAGCCCTAAAATCTGCCCACTGGCTCCCTGTGGCTGTGAGGATCATGCTCAAGACCCTGTGCATCATCCACAAGGCTTTCTGAGGAGTGGGACCATGCTACATCCAAATCTCTCTACCTAAGTACCTCCCTGGTACAGCCCTTTGGTTTTCTAGCTCCAATTCTTTGCAGATCAGATGCATTTCTAAGCAGAGAGTGGGGAGTACATCTCTTTCCATGGCAGGAACCTCCCTGTGGAATGGCCTCACTGCACCTCTCAGGCTTGAGCCAGACCTCCTTAAGTTCCAGAAGCTTCTCAAGACCCTCCTTTTCTCTTCTTCCTTTCCTATCCCCCTCCCCTTCTAATTCCCCCCTCTGGCACATGGACTGACTGCCTTCTGAGTCCTACAGGGCACCAGGCCTTCCAAACCCAGTCTTCCCCAGCACTCCGGTCTTCCAAACCTGCACTTGCCCTTCTGGGCCCCCTTCCCCTCACTAGCCTGCCGGGGTGTGCATCCCTACCTAGCCTGGCCCACCCTGTCCTTGCACTTAGAATGTGGTCCTCACTCCCTGCATCCCCTAGAACTTTCCCACCTGGCCTCCTCTTGGCACTTGCCTAGCCCAATGGGCCCCCTATTCCCCACCCCCCCTTGTACTTGTATGCCACCGCTCTACCCCATACTTCCCTCCCATTCCATAATGTTCCCTTCCCTCTACCTGCACCCCTCCCCACTCTCCTCCCCCTGCCCTCCTTGTTACTGCACTTGCATGATCCGAATGACACAAGACCTAGTAGGACCATTATCGTTGTTTTCTTCCCTGTCCTCCCCACACACTTTTTTGTCCTGTGACACCTTGAAACACCATTTGATGTATAGGCGCTATATAAATAAGCAATACATAAATAGTGTATTTTGCATGTAAATGTGCAAGACTGAGCATTTAGTTATCTTGTGTCCTCCTCAAATGGAATGCAGCAAGTGAAATTGCTGGGAGCTATTTATGTCATGCTTGTAAATTAAAAGCGCCCATAAAGCTTGACACCAAGCAATACCAGAAGCTACAGTTGACTCCCTAGTCGAACCGTTGCCATTTAAATATACCTATGTGAAATTAACTAGTTTTGGGAATGTGTATAAAGGAGCATTATGATACATATAAGACATTTAGGGCCTCATTACACGGATGGCGGTAAGGATTTACTGGTACCGGAAAAATACTGGTACCCTTAAATCCTTACCGCCTTACTACGAGGTCCCTTTGCGGGTTGGGGGATTTAACACCTGCTGCGTTAAAAACCAACCCGCAAAGGGACCCAGGGAGCAAATTACGGTACCGCAATTTGCGGTACCGTAATTAGCGCCTTCCCCATTCCCATTGAGCCCTATGGGGCAAAAATGGGAATGGGGAAGGGCAATGGTGGAAGGGGGAATTACCGCCCCGCCAACCTTGGAATGGGGCGGTAATTCCCCTTTCCGCCAAGGCGGTGCCAGTATTTTACCGGCATGAACCATGGCGCTAATAGCGCCATGGTTCGCTGCCATCCGTGTAATGAGGCCCTTAGAAGTAAAATGCAGCATTTTAATATTAAAACCTAGTGTACAGCTTAAAATAAGCTTTCCACAAAACAATCACACCACAACAAAAAGAAAAACATTATCATAAACAATTTCAATTACATTACAATCAAGCATTTATAATGGCCAATAGTTTGGATCTCAAATGAAAGTTACTTTTGTGGCATGCCATGTACTAGCTGCTAGTTCTCCAGATATGTTTCCTGTAAACCAGGTGATGCCAGATATCTTGGAGCTACTCGTAGGTGCTCCTGCCCATCAAATCTTTATTTTGATTAGTAGGAACATGTCCCCAGTTAAAATCTCTTAACTTCATTGCTGGTAATAAAAGGTAGTAGGTAGTCAGTCAGATGACTTGAGTTGCAAGCCACATTGCCTTTACCCAGACTGTGTTCCAAGAGTTACTTCTATGCCATTCCAGCTTCCCGGTAAGAGAGTGAGACAACTGCTTGTGTAAAGATGGGTACTTGCAAATAGGAAATATAGTTGCATGCCCGGGTTTTCACATTCTGCGTTTTACAAGCATGAGTTGGGTTTCTAGAATTCGGATTAGGTCCGAGGGAACAGCAGAACCACACAAACTTATGTTGGTGATGGATTTGAATGCTAACCTTGATTGGTAATAAATAAATCCTCTTTATTTTGGGAAGGCTGTTCAAATTTGGGTATGTATTTATTGATAGTTGATTAAAAGCACAATATACACGTCATTCACTGAAGAATGTTTAACTTGAAATGAAGGGGCAAGGGGAATTTGCTTGAAGGGTGAGACATGTTTAGACTTCACACGCATGCAAAGTAATAAACAGCTATTGTAATACAAGGCTGCTCAATGTCTGACAATACATAGGCATTTAGTCTTAGTGATAAAAACTGCACCACTGTCGCAAATTGTGAACATTATTAGACCAGCATTTAAAGCTTGGTCTTATTTGTGCCCTTCTTGCACAATTCTCTCTCACCTCCAGCTTGGGATTCTCTGTCCTCCCTCCACTCCCTTGGATCTCAAATAAATATCTGTCTCTAAGCAATCTCACTCTATTCTAATGGCTATCTTCTTCCTTTCTTTGAATCAGAGCCACTGTTGAGACACTTGCTCCAAGTGGTCTGCCACTCATTGCTAATGGTTAGCCTACTTACTTACAATCTGCCATGGAGGAGGTGCTCGCTATAAGCGGTCTGCCAATCTGTGCTAATGCTTATCTTTCTCTCTGTGCCTTTTTCTTTCTCCCTTTTTCTCTTTCTCCCTCTCTCTTTTTTCTTTCCTTTTCATTATAAGCAGTAAGTCACAATTAGCTAATGGCCCTCCTTTTTCTTTTTTTAGAATATAAGTTATGCATGTGTATGTGGTCATTCACACCATGCTAATTTCATACCCACATTCAGAAGGGGGATACAGGGCTTCACAAAGTGGCTTAGGGAACCATATTTCCATGATTAGGGCACAGAGAAGTAACACTGTCACAATGGCGAGTCCAATCTTTACAAACTGTGTTTTTGGAACAGCCTCATTACGAGGTTGGAGGTAGCCATGGAGCTATTAGCTCCATGGCTGCCTCCAAAACCCTGCCGATTCCGCCCTGGTGAATGGAGCAATTACCGGTCCATTCCGAGGTCGGAGGGACCAGTTATTCCCCATTCACCAGGGCCATTCCCCATTCCCATTGGGAATGGGGAAGGCGCTAATAACGGTACCGCAAATTGACCCTGACCCTGGCCAACTTTGCCACCTCTCCCTCTTGTGGCCTTTCCACTCATGTTACAGGTGTAATTGAACAAGGGAAGGCACACCAAGCCATTGCCCTGGGAAATTAGAGTGGGGGCAGTGTACATGATGGAAAATGTACTTCTGTGGTCCAGCAAGCCGCAAAAGTACACCAAGTGACAAAAATACCAGCTGCGTAACACACAGGCATCCCAAACAATAGAAAATAATGCTTACACGAGACCTCAATAGCTTCTGTGAGAAGAAAAGGCATTACACAATACGCAGTGGCACCCAGCAACACAAAAAATGCATAAGCAAACCCCAGAATGCTACTGTTAAGGTAAGAATAGAGGTACACAATACACAGGGGAACCCAGAGTATGAAAAATGCATATGCAACTCACCATTAGTTTCTGAAAATACTAAAGTAGACACATGTATGCGCGGAGGCAAATCCCCCCCAAAATGAGAAGTTTGCATGATTCGAATTGCGTGGCACTCCAAAAATCACAGTATTCCATTTGTCCGTCTGCTCCCATCTGCATGTATGGTGGGAGTTGCTTCTACACGTACTTATGTATCCCCAAATCTGGTATGCTCAATGCCAGCGTGCAGCGTGCGTCATGTAAGTTACACGATAAGGGCCTATCCTCGGATTTCATGTGGCTACGCCATTTCCTTACATGCAAAGTCCTGTCACTCTGTTTACGGCTGCCCACACATTAATGCACAGAAGATGCTCACTCCTTCCTCCCAGCGATTTAACCTGCCTCCTACTGCCCATAGCTGCCTCCTACCAAGCCATCTGCTGCTGCCTGCCCAGTGTGTGTGCCTGCTGTCTAGCCATTGCCAGTGCACCTTTCCTTGGCCCTGTGACCACCTCAGCTGCTCACCAGACTCCCACCATGCCATACCATAATCACCACTCCACAACCCATCTCCAGGACCACCTTGCCCACCCACACCTGCCCCGTGGGTTGCCATGTCTGCACCTTCATCTTCAGACCAAAGTGGCAACACCCTGGCAGTGAGGCAGAGGGCTGTCAACTTCACTGCCAGGGAAGTTGATATCCTGGTGGAGAAGGTCCTGGAGAATTTTGATGCCCTCTTCAACCCACTGATGAAATGTGGCAAAGAAGGACGTCAGTGGATTTGGGACGGGATAACGGATGCCATCAACACTGAGGGAGTAGCATCCTGTACCTTCAAGACCGTGCATAGGCGCTGGGAGGGCCTGAACTCCAGGACCCACAGCAAGGCCCTGCACTTCATCGAGGTCGGTGCATCCATGAAGGTGCCTCACGCATGCAGGTGCCGGCTGTTCATTACCAACATGCAGGTCCTCGAGAGGTTTTACACGGTGCCGCACACCCAGGTCTGCGAGTTGTGTCAACGTCTGGACTTGAATGTTGATTATCCATGTGTTGCTATGCTCTACAGTGCATGTTGCTGAATGTTGGGAGTGAGTCCCTTAGGCTTGCAGCAAGTATGCCTCTTATACGGATGTCTGCGTGCATGCCCCAGACATTGTTCTGCATGTCCGCATTGGACCATATGTGTTTTGAATGAGATATCTCTTGCATTGTATGTTGTACTGCTGCCTTTCAGACCGTGCACATGTTTTGTTACTTGTGTCTGAGACGTGCCCATATGAAAAGTGTGACTGTTGAGGTAGTGTTGCACGCGTCATGTACATGCATGATGCTCATGTCTATGTGGCAAAGATGGGAATGTGTGACTGTCATCACTCAAGACTAGATGCAACACATGCATTTGGATGTCTGACGCAGTCATGCAGCGGGATTACAGTTAACAGTACTCTGATGTTATTGCTCATCACACTGCTTGTGGCCTCTCTGTTGATGTGTGTGCATGACATGTGTATGTGCACATGATGCATGTGTAAGTAGCATACACAATTGCTTGGTTGTGAGAGTGTCACATAGCCTGATGTGAATGTCGGGAGTGATGGGCACACATGTATCTGCATGGATGTGGATTGCATGTCCATGTGTGTGGGGTGGAGGATGATGGTTGCTCCCTTGACTAGTAATCTTCATGTGAATGGTCGTATTGCCACACGCACACATTGGAGTAGTGCACTGATGTTTCTGTCCTGTGTTTCCTTTTCCACAGTTGCATCTAATGAAGAGGGTGGAACCAGTGCTGTGGAGCATGGCAGCAGGGATGGCCCAGACATGCTCCCATGAGAGCACATCTTTGGGGAGCTAGGAGGCTGGGGCCACTCCAGTATCATCGGTCAATGCTGCTGGGGAAAGTCCAAGAGGGCGAGGTGGGAGTGGACTCCTGAGCAGCTGGGGGGACAGTTGATGCCACACAGGGGCAGTCCATTGTGGAAGACTCCCTGAAGTCATCCAGGTTGGCGGGGGTAGCTGTTGATGCTCAGCGCATGGGGTCAGTTGCTGGTGGTGAGGTGGGCATGACTACTACAGTGGGGCATGAAGCTGCGCAGGCCACCCTGGAGGTGCTTGTGCAAAATCTTGTCCCAGGGCCTGCGGATGCAGCTGTATGTGCCTTAGGGATGCCTCCACCCAGGCCCAGCCCCTGGTGTCTGCTGTTTCCACACAGACCGACACCCCCTTACCATCTGCTGTTGCCATCCAGGACTATGTGCTACCCCTGCAGGCCAGGGTGGCGAGACATACAGCCGTCATCTGTGATGATGTGCAGGCTACACGTAGACTGCTTGCATGTCATCACAATGAGGTATGCCGCCTCGTCAGCTTGCTTGCAGCATGCCTTGTCCGGTTTGTGCTGTATGGGCGGTCCAGTAATGCGACCCCCTCCTCGTCTTCCCCCACTGTGCGCCAGTTGTCCTCCAGGGTGCCTACCGGCCCAGATACCACCAGGGCCCCCTGTGCACCAGTCCCACCCACAATGCCCAGTTTGGCAGAACCAACATCCCTGCCCGAGTTGTGAGTCGAAGGTCAATCAGCTAAGGTGGTCACCGTGCCTACTATGGCACCGACAGGGTCACTGCCAATGGAGGGACAGCAGGCACCCAGAAGCAGGGCAGGGGCTGTACGCACCCGGGTATCGTCATCAGCCCAGAGGATGTATACACAAAGCAGTTACTGGGCACTGTCGCAGCAACATGCATTAAGGAGGAAGATACAAATCTCAGAGCTCGACATCAAAAGTGAGCAGGTGTGTGATGTAAGGCGAGAGGGACACGTGGACCTCAGAGAAAGGATGTCTTTCATGTTCCAGTGCTATGGGCAGAAAATTGGAACAGAGAGGCAGCAGGTTCGGGAAGCAAGGATTGTGTTGGCCAGTGCTGGGATTCCACTGCGTCGGGTGAGGAGGCAGGCTGCCATCCTGGAAGCCACTTGCAGGGAAACCAAGGTGATATAAACACATATGCTGGAGAACCTGCAAGCCCTCCAAGGAAGCAACGAAGGCCCACATGGGGGATGAGGACGTGGCCCTGGTGGAGAGCCTAAGCGAGATTGGAGATGAGGAGATGGACTAGCCTGCTGCCTGTGTATATAGTTATTTAGGTGTAGGATTCCTTTCTTTATGTATTATTTTCCCCAGACTTTTCAGACATTCCTTGCCCCTTTTTTTTACAGTAACTAGTCATTTAGGTGTAAGGATTTTATTTTTTTACAAATATTACCTGGACAAATTTAAATTTCATTTGAACATTTTTCCTGTACATATGTATTCAATATATATCATTGGGCCTCATTACGACTCAGGCGGTAAGGGTTTTACGGCGGCGTTAACAGCGCCGACCCTTACCGCCTGAGTACGAGGTCCCTTAGCGCCATGGCGGACTTAACACCTGCTTTTTGCAGGTGTTAAAATCCATGGGGCTAAGGGACCACGGTGGCGTAATTAACGCCTTCCCCACTCCCATTATGCCCTATGGGGCAAAAATGGGAATGGGGAAGGGTAAATGGGGATTGGGGACTTACCGCCCCGCCAAGGTCGGAATGGGGCGGTAAGTCCGCCAACCACCATGGCGTAAACATAGTTTACGCCATGGTGGTAAAGTCACGGCCCAGGCGGTAACTTACCGCCTGGGTCGTAATGAGGCCCATTGTGTTTGTAAAATGCAATACTTTCTGCAGTTCATTTGTGTGTCAGCCTGGTTGCTAGTTCTATTTTGAGCCAGTGCATCACTCCATTGCAAGTCATGTGTCTTGTTGCATGCATGCTTATGTGTTGTTGCTGGGATGGTTGCGGATGGCAGGATGCACATGTGCCTGACATGTGGTGGTGTGTCAATCAGGCAAATGGGTGTGTACTGTCTATTTGGATTTGCATTGACCTGTGCTGCATCACTCTGTTTGGCATCACTGTGGTTGGGGTGGAAGGTGGTGGGCTCACTGTGGGAGTGTTCCATGGTCACGATCATAGCACATTACTTTGTTATTGCTGTGTAAAGCACATGTCATGCATACACCTTCACCAGCATGTGCAATCACACAATGCCCTCTCTCTACCTCTACCACTTCTCTTTACCTCTGGAATGCAGTAGTGGCACATGTTTGATATTCCGGCTGCACAATTCACCAGTTTCTGTGAGTCATGCTCTCTCTGACTACCCTACCATCACCCATGCATGGACTGGTCATGACAGGATTGACAGGTATTTTGCCAACCAGCTCACTCATGCTCAGGCTGTGACACACCTGGCAATTGTTTGTGGATCTTGATACAAGTTTTGGTATGTTTGCTTCTGTCGTGGACACACATACTGTCACTGTGCTTTGATGCAATGGCAATGTGGCATGGGCAGCATGCACATGTTTTTGCACTCACTTGTCACATGTGTATTTTGGGGAATGATTAAGGCCTGGAAGGGTGTGTGAGCAGAAGCTCCACTCATGGATGGACCTACAGTGATTTCAGTTGTTTGGATTTACAGGATACATGTTCATGTTGTAATTCATGGTGCTGTCACACCACGGAATTTCAGGTGAGCAACAGACATCCATTGCAGTGGTGATGTGTCAGACTGTCAGGGTACTGCCTGTGGGTGGTGTCCAGTCTGGAGGGGGCTGCCTGTGGGGGATGTCCCATCTGAAGGGGGCTTCCTGTGGGGGTTGTCCAGACTGAAGGGGTCTGTCTGTGGGGGGTGTCACAAGTGAGGGGTTTGGTGGGTGGTGTCTCATCTTGAGGGGGCTGCCTGTAGGGGATCTATATGATCACTGTGACCACAAATGATTGTGACAGCCTAAAATGCAGCCTTTTTTTTAAAACCTCCTTTACACCACATAGATATGGAGGGGGCTGCCTGTGTGGGTGGCGTCATAGGTATGATATATGATATATGATATTATATGATATGATATGGCATTTATTATGCACCTATACACAAGTGTTTCAAGGCGCGACGAGGCAAGAGAGGGGGAACAAAAGGGAGGACAGAACAGCGATCCTACTAGGCCAGTAGTCATTCAGATCGCACAAGTGCATGGGGAGGGGGAAAGGGAAAAATGCGAGGGGGAAAGGGAGATGGGAAAGTGCAGTAGATGGGATAGAAGAATACATTAGATAAATAAAAAGGCCAACTGGTGGCAAGTGCAAGGTAAGTGCAGACATAAGTGCTGGTAGGGGGACTGTAGGGCTACAGAACCAGTCCCCAGATGCAGGGGTTGCAAGGGAGGCAGTGCGTGCAAGCAACTGGCGAGGCTTGGGCCCGAAATCAGAAAGGGTGGCCAGGTAACCAGTGCAATTTCAGCCAGGAATTCAGCAGGGGAGAGGGGGAGAGAAAGTAGAAGCAAAGAGGAGGTGAGGGGGGCTCTGGTGTGGTGTCCAGTCTGGAGGGGGCTGCTTGTTGGGGTGGTCTGTCTGGAGGTGGCTATCTGCGGGAGGTGTCCAGTCTGGAGGGGCCTGCCTGTGGGGGGTGTCACAGGTGAGGGGAGCTAGAGGGTAGTGTCCCATCTGTATGGGGCGACCTGCGGTGGTGGCCATTCTGGAGGGGGCTGCCTGTGGGTGGTGTCCAGTCTGGATGGGCTGTCTGTGGGTGGTGTCACAGGCACGCGGGGCTTGGGTGTGATGTCCAGTCTTGAAGGGGCTGCATGTGTGGGGTGTCACATCTGGAGGGACTGCCTAGGGGAGTGTCCAGTCTAGAGGGGGCTGCCTGTGGGGGGTGTCCAGCCTGGATGGTGCTGCCTGTTGGTGGTGTCACAGGTGAGGGCAGCTAGGGGGTGATGACCCATCTGGAGGGGGCTGCCTGTGGGGTGTTTTCCTTCTGGAGGGGACTGCCTGTGGGGGGTGTATAGGGGTGTCCCGTCTTGAGGGTGCTGCCTGCAGGGGGTGTCCAGTCTGGAAGGGAATACCTCTGGGTGGTGTCACAGGTGAGGGAGCCTGGGGGATGGTGTCCAGTTTGGAGGGGGCTGCCTGTGGGTGATGCCACATGTTAGAGGGGCTGATGTGTGGACTACAGTGATTCATGTACAGGAATGTGGACTGTATGGGTGTCGAGGGTGTAGGGGGGAACTCACATTTTTGTAAGGGGTGTAACCTACACTTAGGAGGGGGTGCATGATTTTGCTGGGGTATGGGCTGTGCTTGCGAGGAAGGGCATGCATTTTCTCTGGGGTGCGTCTTGGGATTGCAAGGTTTTGTCACACGATTGTGCTGGGGTATGGGCTGGGTTTGAGAGGGAGTACATGCGTTTTCTATGTGGTGTGTCCTCGGATTTCAAAGTTTTGTTGTGCATTTTCTCTGGGGTGTGGCCTAGGATTGCGAGGTTTTTGTCGCACTATTTCGCTTTGGTACGGCCTGTGTTCACAAGGTTTTGTCACGCATTTTCTCTGGGTGTGGCCTGGGATCGCAAGGTTTTGTTGTGCAATTTCACTGGGGTACGGCCTGGGATTGCAAGGTTTTGTCACGCGTTTTCTCTGGGGTGTCGCCTGGGATTGCAAGGTTTTGTTGCACGTTTTCACTAGGGTATGGCCTGGGATTGCAAGGTTTTGTTGCAAGTTTTCTCTGAGTTTCTGGATGCTGGGCCAGGGATGGCACAGTGGCTTGTGCCATGTTAGTCCTTTAACTTGCTTTTTGGTGTGCGTGGGGGCGTGTTGGGGGCATTCCTCATGCAGCTTGTTAGTTGTGCGATGCTAGTAATGTGTCTTGAAATCTATGAATATGCATGGCATGCAATTTTTTTTCGCCACCATGGCTCACGCAGGTTCCTTCTCGCTGCATGATCCTTGCGCCATTTCTGTGCCAGATTCCATGAATCGGGCCCTAAGTCTCAGGAGGGGTGAGAGTGATTGGAAGCCCACAAGTGTAGAAAAGTGTATAAAAAATACATATACATTTATTATAGGCCCTAATAATTAAACACACATAAATTACAATAATATAAAACAGTTACCACACAGGCCTTTCACTATTTAACATATATACGTTTTGCCCAATGTGGTAAAGGGGAAAACACAGCCACAACCTGTAACACAAGGGTGGGTTTACACAAATATAGCATTAGATACTTCTTCAGAATCGATCCCTTATTTAAGCAGTCCAGACAGTCACGGAATCCAAAGTATTTGTCTCTAATTAAAATTGGCAGAATGTTACTGGTGAAGGCTTCTTCAGGTATTCGTGCATGCCTCATTGAGTAGAAGGATGAAACTGTGCCTTTTGGGGAGAAGACACACCAAGGAATCAACGTAAAGAGATAGGGAGAGGTTACGCCATCGACTTCCTTTAAGAAAATAACAATTGAAGGTGAAAAGGGCAAAAACGTGGTCTTATGAAGTCTATATATTAGCTGGGAGTTATATTTGCAGTGGGTAATTGTTTAGTCTGCTTTCCTTGAGAGGAGCTTCCTTCTTGGGTGACAGGATCATCACTTACCCATCATTCTTTAGCATCGTGCATTCTTTTGAATTGTATTGTTCATACTTAGAGATAGGTTCTGTCTCTGAAAGTAGACGTCATATATTATTTATTGAAGCTTGTTTCTTCCAAGGAGAGATCCTCATGTTTCTTGTGTTACAATATTGATGGAGCTGCTAACAGGGATTTGGCTTGTTGCCCTTCCCACCTGCTGCTGGAATGTAGGCGTTGCAGTGGTGATGCTCCCTGTTACTTGATGGACAGCTATTTCCTTGAGTGGCTTCAACGCATTCACATTCAACTACCACCTCTCCCTGTTGAGTTCTCTTTATGAGTTCTCAAGTTCTCTGTTTCCTCTGTGAAATCATTATTTATTATTATGTATATGTATTTATGGATTCTTTGAAGGCATAGGGCATGTTGCACAGAATATCTTTAAAAATAAAAGACCAGTAAATAGAGCTATCCCGAATAATGTGGTGTACATTATGGTGAACGTGTGTGAGCAATTGATTGGAGAATGGTGACAAATATATTGGACAGAAATGGGGGACAGGACAACAGCAGCATGTCAGACAGTAGTTACTGGAGATTGACTATATGCAGGGTAGAGGGTCTGAGATGTTGATTGCTATTTTCTGATAAAATAGATATCAAATCTGCTTCGGTAAATACAATGTAATTGACAAGTGGACTTGGAAATACTTCACAGTACAACAGTTGTGTGATGAAATGTTGCTTAGTGGTGAAATGTTGCTTAGTGGTGAAATGTTGCCTAGTGGTTATGATCTTTATGAAGTGAAGTTCATCACACTTGGAAATATAGACCTCGATTCTAATTTTTGAGTTGACTCTGTGGGAAAGATCCTGAACCATGGGGATTGAAGGCTTTAAAAGGATTCAGATCGATATTCTCAAATAGTAAACACAGATCACTGAGTCATGCCAAGTGTGCAGTAATTGGCATTGTGGACTTGGTCTTTCTGGATGTCTGTCCATGTCACCATTCACATGGTGTAAGATTGCAGTGGTTGCTGCTTATGTTGTTCCTTATGCTGTAGATACGAATTGGAAGTGGCCAAAGCAAACGGGGCGGCCTTCTTTGTATCTTACATCCAAGAGGTTGAGTCTGTTTTTTTCCAGCTGCAGCAAAAGTGTCAGCATTTGCCAGAATTATGTGAGTATGCATGTTTCAAAATACTGATCAGGACGTGCTTGCCTGAGAAGTTCCCACACTGTTGTAGTACTCCACAAGGGAACAGCAGTGTGTGATTTCTAAATGGAGCTGCCACGCCACATGGGAACTCCTCATCATCCTCCTAAGAATGGGGCAGTGGCAAAGGCACAGCAATTCTGAAGAGTGCAAAGACATGTTTGCAGCCCAGCATTTCATGAAATAGATATTCATTTTACACTTCAGACATGTCTCTGATCGGACATGTAATGGTGTGATTTCCACAGTGTGCCTTCTGATGTAAGGCTGCTCGGATAAAAGACTATTGTTTTGAGGTTTGTGTAAAATGGAGCCATTTTTCAAATCAAAGAGGCTTTTTTGGTTTGTGCTTGAAAGTTACATTTGAAGACTGTCAAACTGTGATGTGTCCATAAAAACTACGATCAGTGTATATTATACGTGAGTGAACCCTCTATCTCATGAAGTTCAGCTCTGAATCAGTGATTCCATTGAGTGGACACTCATATAAACCATCTGCTATGCACAGTCTAATGACAACCAGCAACCTCTAGGTGAGTAGGCTACCTTCAAGAAATTAAGCAAACATGCTGCAGGAAATCTGTGCAATTGGAACACACATGTCCTTTCCCTCAAATGCTGGTTGTCATTAGGACCATGATTAGATATTATTGAGATTACAAATGTGAATTGCGCTCATGCTTACATCTGATCTTATCAGATCTTAACACCAAAAAGCAATTAGTCAGAGAAAGTATGACTTCTATGTCCAAATACATGCCTAAGCAGAATGGGGATAATTTTCAACATTAAACTCCATGTTAAACCTCCATATGTTGTGGCTATAATTTCACAATCTGGATCACAGTGTTCCTAATTTTAAAGCAGCTAATAGAGGATTAACTGCCATGTGTGACTGACTTTAAGTTATGGAAAATCATTTTCAGCAAATTAAAGTATCAACACTTTTAATATTGGTAATCGTTTTTAAACTAACAGTAACGTGTGGTTGGAAAACACCAAAGTAACAATTGGAATACATTAATGTGCATCTCCCTCTGAAAGAACTGAAACCAGTTGGCATTGCCCCAACCAAGGGAGGTTATTTAGACATTCAGTTAGGATTTGTATTTTCCTTTGGCATCTTTTCCCAATTTACATCAATGTTATCGCTGGTATGGCTCTCTATGAAGTAGATGCTGGCTGATATTTGAGGTGAGTGAGGTCTTTGAACCTCGCTTAGCTGCACAACTCATTTTGTTTTCTGTGCAGCATCCCGAGTTCAAAAGCAAATTTGAGTTATCTTCACTCCATCCAGGGGGTCTGACTTAACCAACAGCTGAAACATTGCACCCACAACCAGTGAACGTCCTGCTTCAGATCAAGCAGTGAGTACAGTTGTCCAAAAAGATTCTCTGTTAAGTGGGGTTCTTGATTTTTATTTCCATTATGTGTTCTGGGATATCTTTACATCTTAAAGCCTCCATTTTCTACAGGAATCCGTATTCCATGGTGTTCACTTAGACGGTATCTATGGATCCTGGGCAAGCCAGTATGGTATCCCCAAAATCTGAATTACTCGCAGTCTGTGCTTCCCTTTACAAGAAAACCTTAATTTTCCATATTACCAATTTCTTCCTAACTCTTAAGTCTATTGCTTTCCAGACACTTCTGAGTCATGTTTGAGCCTATTTATTTATTTATTTGGGATTTGTATTGTGCCTATACACACGCGTTTCCAGGTGCCGCAAGACAAGATGGTATGGGGGAGAACAAGGGAAAACAACAAAACAAAAGACGGGTATATTGGCCTTGTGACAATCCTACAGTGCAAATGTTTGTTAAGGTGGAAAGTGCAGGGGGTAGAGGGTGAAGTGCAGGAGCGGGGAGCCCCCGGAGAGGGGGACAGGGAAATGCTGCATGGGTCAAGAAGGCAAGTGCCAGAGGGAAAAATTGGCAAAGGGAGGATGAGTGCAGTGGGCAGGGTGGATTTAGTTGGGTTAATCATGGAAAAGGAGCCAGAGGCATGAGCTGGCAAAAGATGCAGGAGGGACTGGTGGGGGGTGGTCTGGCCCCTGTATGACTCTGAAGGGACCAGCCCTCAGAAGTAGTGGGAGAGGGAGTGTTAACATGGGATGGAAGGAAGAGGAGAAAATTAAAATCTTGAGATGTTTCCGGAACATTAGACAATCCGGCTCAAGTCAGATGGGGGAAGGAAGGCCATTCCAGAGGGAGGAGCTGGCTGCAGAAAGGGTTCTACCTCCCGCCTTCTACCTGGAGAAACATTTGACCTGCAGAGAGTTGGAGCAAGAGGACCAAACGACTCTGGTTGGGAGGTATTTAGGGGGGGAAATCTGTATGTAAAGAGTTCTCAAGCCCCAGTCAACCTTCGAAGATTTTAGGGCAGGAGAGATGCGTTCCCTGAGCTTGAGGCCAAGGATAAGTCTTGTTGGTCTTGTCCTATTTTGGATTAGTTGGAAGGGGCGAAGGGAAGAAAGAGGCAGATTGAAGAAGAGGTTGTTGCAGTAGTCAAGCCTAGAGAGAACCAGGGCTCTGGAGACATTGACCTTCTGAGGTAAGGTGAGGAAAGGTAGAATGCCCCTGAGAAGGCGAAGCTGAAAGTTGGATTTGTTGGCAAGGTCCGTGATGTGTGGAGAGAAAGAGAGAGATGAGTCAAAGATGATCCCAAGATCGTTTGCCTCACAATTGGACGAGGGCATCGGAACCAAGGAGTGTGGCCAGAGAGAGGGGGGACAGGTGTCCCAATGAGTAGCATCTCTTTCTTACTGGCATTAAGGCAGAGATCATTGGCAGACCAACCTGCCTGAATAGCAGTCAGGCAGTCAGCTATTAGAGAGGTGGAGGGGAGGGGGGTAGAAGACGGCAGCTTGAATGAGAGATGTGTGTTATTTGCATAACACTGGAAATTAGGTGAGAAAGTGGAGATCAGGTAGGCCAGAGGGGCCTGGTAGATGTTGAAGAGCCATGGCAATAGAATGGAGCCCTGGGAGAAGCCACACGTACACAGTGTGGTGGAGGAGAGAAAAGGACCCATTTGTTTTTCTACGGTCAAACCAGTCATTCAATAATGGCATTGTTCTAAATGCCATATAAAACAAAGGTTACTTACCTTTGACAGTGCTGAATATTGGTGCAGGAAAGGACTTGGACTTCTCAAGTTTAGAGGAGGAGTTAGTGGTGCTATCAGAGGCGTTGCTAGGGGGGGCTGAGGGGGCTATAGCCCTGGGTCTTTTGGTTGTAGCCCCAGATAGAAGCTCAGGGGCTACAACCAAAAGGCTAGCTAGCCCCGAATCCTACCAGTGCCTTCATTAGCTTACCCCCTGATCTTTTTCAGACCTAGCAAGACCCCTGGGGGCTTTATATTTTTATACGATTATACAGCTTTTATTTTTGTGTTCGACATCTTTTTCCCTAATTTAGGAACCTGTGAGTAACCCATTTTGGGTACCTAAATGGAAGAAATGATATATGTAGATGTGGATTTTTGTTTTGTTTTTCGTTTGCTGATCTTATTGCAAGTATGCTATTTAATAAACATTGTACATTTGTGAAACTAAGTCTATGGGCGTTCTAATAATTATCAATATTTTTTGTTTTTAATTTTACATTAAACCATAAATCGAAATCTTAATGCTCAGTCTTGTTACTAAGTGTAAACCTAGTGAGACCTTTGAAGACCCTGGACAGGTCAACTAGTTGACATTCACAGAATACTACACCAGATTTGAAAATCATGCTAACACACATCAAGTCACACAGATCTCATCTAGTTGCGAAGGGCAGACTTCCAAAGGTGGAGCTAAGTCCATACATAGCGTGTGTAGCCTGTCAAACAGGTTAGTGTTAGGGCAAGGGATTAGTCAATGAAACCAGGATCATTTTTTGTAGGGAAGCAGGAAATGGGTGAAGAAAGGTAGACTGGGAGCTCAGTTAGAGTTGCTGCCACCATTTTGAATTGACCAGCATGTCCAGCATATGCAACAATCAACTTAACCAAAGCCACAGCACTCTGGGACTTTCCACAAATTAGGGAGTACACTGTGGCAATGAGATGTCCCACTGAAGGAACTGTTTGGAACCTGATAATACCAAACCAGGAGTGACGAATACTTATGATTGCATACATTCACTATGCTGGTAAGCATGCTTGCGTTTAATTGACTTACATCCTTCTGCCAAGGAGAGAAGACAGGATAATCAAAAGGTGAGAAAGATCCTTTCTTGAACATCCCTGAGGAACATAAAAGACACAAGTAGACAGCCTTGCTGAGGTGCAAGAGCAGAAAAAATCACACGTTCAAGTGGTTCTTAGAAGAAGGACCCCAACATGTAGTATTCAACAGGTGCAACTTTTGGAAACCGATTTTGCCACGCTGGCCCTAACACACCATTTGAGCCAGTGCCAAGCTGATTAGCAGTCACCAAATCACTTGTTGATACCATCAAATTAAGTGGGTCTATCTACTTAATTCATGGACATTGCTGGGGCCGAATAGCCAACTCAAAGACACCAATCGTGCATCACACCATCAAGCAGCCTAACAAACCCATTGAGATGCAATTTCAAAGACGTTGCTTCTTTGTCTGATCAGTTAGACCAGTTCAAACCAATGGAACGCACAATAAAGACCATCAAAGACTAAGGCAGACAAATAGTGAACTGGGTGCAAGTTTGCGGCACCTTATTAATACAAACATCAAGCTGCGTCTTTGGCTCCAGAGAATGGTGAAGTCTCATTACTCTATCAGTGCAGAAAGAAAGACAATTTGATAAACATGTCCTAAATGTTATTTTCGTTTTCCCTCCCATTTTCAATGAATTCCCCTTTGTTGAATTCCAGTGTGTTTGACATCTGCCTGCTTTATAGTTCTCTGTCGAATGCCTCTTCTATGCCTTTTCCTTGATGAGGCAGGCTGTTGGTGTTTTCAGTGCAAAATGTTTCCATTTTACTGAAGAGTGTTATTTATTAAAAAGACTTGCTTGGAAATCCCTTTGAATTAGTACTCACCACACGGTGATAGTGTGAAAAAAAGTATCTGCTGACATATTTCCCGAGAGAGTACAGCCTGCCCTTGGAAATTGGGTGAAGGAGGTATACCATTTGCTTTTATCTCGTTAGCTTTTGTGCGTGGAACAACCTTAACACCAGTTGTGGTTTAAATGTCAGCATATGATATGATAGTTTATACAGCACCTATACACAATGTGTTTCAAAGTGCTTCAAGGCAAGGGAGGGACAATACAAGGACATTTTTACAGACCATGAACAGTAAGGATGTGAAATTAACTAACGTACTCGGCCTGACGACATTTCAGATAGTGCAAGAGCTAAGACATAGATAAGGAAGGGGAGGAGGGGTGGGAAGGAAATGGAAACAGGTGACTACCGTACTAGGCCTGATGACATTTCAGATAATGCTGGAGAGGGGGCACACAAGGGGGGGAGGAGACAGACGAAGTTGCTATCATACTAGGTCCAGGGACAATTCTGATAGAGTAAGTGCATAGAAGAAAGTAAGGGGAGGAGGGAAGGACTTAGGACAAGGGAGAAAGGGAGAGGAGAGAACAGAGAGTAAGTAGTCAAAAAGAGTACAACAGCAAGAGGGGAGAGTGAATACAATTGCAGAAGTCAGTAGTAACACATAATGTTGCAAGCCAGGATAAAAGATGAAGATGGGAACAGCATGATTCAGGGCCACCATGAGTACAAGATGCAGGAGGTCCAGCATGAGAGTTGAGAAAGGGTGACACACAGTGAATCAATGAAGTCCATAAAAGTCAAATCTAGCATTTGCCACAAGACGGTGATGGTGAAACCAGTATGTATCAGGACAGATTCCTGCAGAAGTAGGCGGGAATGGGGGAGGTGGAGCAGGGTAGAAGAATCAAGCAAAACATGCAACACCTGTGTGCGGGAAGGGTGGGGGGGCACAAGGGAACATCACAGGAGGATGGCCTGTGGGGGGCAGAGGGAGTAAACACATGTTGATGCATGCTTACCTGCTGTCTGAACAGGGGTTTGGGTCCTGGATCCTCTTGGTCCGAACAGGTCCAAACATTAATTGCCCTTTTCTTTGTCTGCCCTTCGCTTTGGACGCCCGGGCGAGAGACTCCCTTCATCTAAGAGTTAAGAGCAGAAAGGAAGAGGAAGGGCTAAGAAGTTGGGCGGGGCTTAGGCCAGGTGATCTAGAACCACTTGCACCTGCTCCCCATCCGCAAAGGAGAAGAGGCTGGAAGGCTGCTTAAGTAGAGAAAAAAGCGGCAACCAGGAAGGCACCAGGTGGGCGGGGCTTGCTAAGTTGGGAAAAAGAGCAGCAACCTGGAAGGTGTCAGGTTTGCGGGGCTTAGACCAGGTGACCTAGAACCCAGTTGGGTAGGGCTTAGGCCAGGTGACCTAGATCCACTTGCACCTGCTTCCCATCTGCAAAGGAAAATAGGTTGGAGGGCTCCTTAAGTATGGAAAAGAGCGGCAACCAGCAAGGCACCATAGTATATGAAAACCTTTGTTGTACCCTCAGAATTCTTTGTAGATTAATCTTTTCATCAAACAATGCTTTATTGATACGTCCGTTTTGAAAATGCTGAATGTTACATCACATGCCCACGATGGTGGATCTTTCAGTTTTGTCAGAAAGGCCTTTCAAGAATTTTGCACAGTATTGAGTCATCGCCATGCCCAATCACAACTGATCTGCGTCACATGGGAAAGGTGTCGTAACGGCTCCTCTCTCTAAGCCTATGTGATGGAGGTAGAAGTTAAGTGTATTGATCACGTCAACTGCAGCCTCTGCACTCTTCCAGTTGTGCACGTGCACTGGCAATTGTCTTTTTCTCTCCTTTTTGCTGCTTACATTAATGAGGATGTCCTCCTGCGATTACTTAGGATGCCATTTAAGGTGTGGGCCATGTGTTTCGGTCTCCTTTTAGTAGCTCACAGTGTGGTTGACTGGCATTTCAATCTTTAATGATGTCATCAATACTCAGAACTACCTATTTGTTTAACTCTGGGTGTTCTCTGCCACTGTCCCTGTGAGGCACACGCGTTATGCCCTTGCTCATGCAGGTTTTGTGAAGTGCCCTATTCCCACAGATTTAGCATCCATTCTTCAGCAGTTCTTGTCTCAAGACACGTGCGCTGGGTTCGTACACCTGTACCACACTTTGGCATTTGAGTTCAAGTTCTTTTTAATGTGCAGCTTTTTCTGTCACCCCTGAGTAATGCTGATTCGCAGAGTTGGTACTGTGCTGCCCTTTGGATTTGGTGATGCCTAAGGCTCCCTTTCCACCCATCTCATCCTCCTTGCCTTGTCAGTAGTCAGAGTCTCTTTTCATGAGGCATAAAAGATGGAAGCATACATTATTAATCACCCCAGCTCTCTCTTAAGCTTTCGAATGATATTCTAGATTCTTCTCCGTGCTACACAGTTAACACAAAAAAATTGTAAAGTCAAAAATACTAAAAGAAAACATCTAAAATAACTAAGTGAAAAGTAATTCAGCGAAACATGTGCATTGGGTGTGTGGGGTATGGGGAAATAATTAGTTACTAAAGTGAGTTGCTGTGGAGGAGATTTCCTCTTCTACTACGTAATCGATAGGAAATCAAAACACGTTTTAAAAACAACATATATAGAAAAGAGAAAACTTTTCTTTATTTGGATTTTTTACATTACTTCAACGAAAGTGATGGAGTGTTTAGTGGTGTTCAGCGTTGTTGGAGGAACTGTTTCTTTAACGAAAGTACCAAGAATCACTTGTATACTTTAAAAGGTTTGCTGGCAGGGAAAGGGGTGTTCGGCTGAGGTTCGCGGATTGTGGCAGATTTTCCTTTTGGGATCTGCTTTCCGGCAGCACCTGTGGCTTTTCCTGCCTTTCAGGTTTCGATGGCTTCTTACCCGTAGTAGTTGATCAGCACCCGCTTGTTATACTCATGGAGCCCCGTTTCTGTGTCTAATTCAGAAGTTAGAGTGGAGTGACACAGAGCACACGTTGATTTAGGTTAATCTTTACTATGACAAATACTAGCGGAAGCTGCTGCTCTTTGCCTCACAAAGGTTTTTATCTTACAGTGTGCTCATTAAATGGGTTGGGTGAGTCTTTTTCTTCATTTTATATTATTGACCTGGTTGTTTAGCTGCTGTTGCTTGACTGTCTTGCAAAAATCACTTGATGAAGTTATTATCTGGTCCATCTCTCCATTGTCCTTTGAATTTGAATTGATTAGTACTCACAATCCGGAGTGCAGATGAACATGGGCACAGAGAGAGTGAGATGATCCCCACAGCTTTTTTTTTTTTTTTTTTTTGTAAAAATATCTTTATTAAGTGCTTAAAGATGATACAAGGGTAATAAATTCAATTCAATAAGAAGACTTTTGTGGCAATTACATTCCCCCCTCAAAGCAGAAGGGGTGGTTTCAATTTTACTTTGGGCATTTGGGTGGGTACATATATATTTTCTGTTCAGAGTCTGTGGTTTACAAAGTGTTCGTGTTTTGCCTGAGTAGGCTAAGAGTTCTCTTTTTCTTTATTTTATTTTTGGATGATTGCCTGGGCTGGGGGTTTTACTCAGGTCCCCCATCTTCCAGGCTGTCCTTGATTTCGTAGTCTCTTAGCAGGCCGTGGACCATCCTGCGGCAGGCTTCGGTTGTCAGCAGCTCATCATTGAGGACCAGGCATTTCCTTGCGTAGAGGAGAATGTCCTTCATGCAGCAGAGGATCCTCCAGCAGTTCTGGATTGCCTCTACTGTGTGGGTCTGTGCAAAGAGTCCATACAGCACAGACTGGTGTATAATGTCTTGGGGCGGGATGTGAGCACTCAACTCAGTGTTCAGGGCCCTGCGCAGTTTCCTTGCAAAGGGGCATGCCCAGAAGAGGTGGTACGCTGTTTCCTCTGCCGGGCACCCCCTTGGGCAGCTCCTGTGTGGGCAGAGGCCCCGTCTTTTCATGAATGCTCGCACAGATAGTGCCCCCCTCACCGTCAGCCAGGCGATGTCCTTGTGAATATTCAGGAGTTTGTTTGATGCCACATTTTCCCACACCTGGGTAACTGTGGCCGCTGGCAGGTCCTCAATGGGATCTGTGGTGTCTTGGGACCTGATCAGGTTGTGGATTGTCCTTGGGTTCCACAATGCAGGCACCACCCCCTGAAGGCCAAAATCTGCGATTAACTTTTCCATCTCCCTGTAGTACCAAGGGAGCGTCCAGTTGTACGGGGCCGTGTTTTCCCACTTGTCCCAGCCTAGCCTCCTCCATGTTGGTGTGAGGAAGAAGCGGAAAAGGAGGTAGGCTGAGTGGGTCTTGTTGGCGTTGCCCAGGGAAATCCTGACGCAGGTGCAGGCGAAGCAGGCACGCAGTCTTGTAGGGAGGTCCGGGATTCCTTTCCCTCCTTTGCGCGGTTCCTTGTACATGGATGATCTCTTAACTCTGTCCATCTTTGAGCCCCAGACAAAGTGGAAGACCATGGCGTTGATGGCCCGCGCCTCTCTGGCTTGGAGGGGCCACGCTTGGGCCACATACTGCAGGACAGGCAGCGCATCATTTCTCAGCACCAGAGCCTTCCCTTCCATGCTCAGTTTGCGGAGACTCCAGAGACCCACAGCTGCCACTAGCGATCTCCTACTTTGCCCGACTACGCCACGGCTACGCCAGAAGGCAGGCTTTAAAGCCGTGGCGAGCGGGATGAAAGTGAGTCAGGGGGCGTGGCCACTCACGTTGCCAGCGGTTGTCAGCTAACATTAGCAATGCTTTGCAGAAGGTCCTCGGAGAGTTCTTCATAGCTTTGTGAATGCTAGTTATTTTATTGAGTGTGAATGTGCACTTATTACACATGCCACATTAAAAAAAAAAAAAAAAAACAGTGGGTTGTTTCAACCAAGTGTCTTACCTCATTGGGGTTTATTTCTCCAGATGGTGTCCCGACTATGCAAGGGGCTTGACCTATGAAACTTTGAAACTTGTTTTTATAAGGAACATTGAGAAATGGGACTGGGCGGGTAATTATGCACATGTTGAGGCCCTGTGTATTCATAAATATGTGGCGGGAGTGATGTATAGCTGCCTACAGCCGGAACAGTATCCTAGGCAATGCCCGAGCTCGAATGTACGTTTCTTCAGATTGAAGTTGCGTACAAATCAGCTACCAATACTGGCACTAATTGGCCCTCAGTTAGGGCTGCATCAAAGATAACGATATTGCTGCATGTGTAAGATCTCCGAACAAACCGAGACAGCAAAGCATATCGTGACAGAATGTTAAACTATGGGCAATTAATATATGACATTATTGGGCCCTTTTGTGTGTATAAATACGGCTCTATCAAGAGAGACGATTTTTGGTTTTATTTCCTGTTTACAGACAATAAAAAAAGTGCACATTGCTTTGTACCAGTTGTGGGTAATAATTAAAAAATGTTTTTTTATCTGTGAACATAATGGGGTACGCTGAGAGACGATTAAATACCCAGTCCCCACATTAGTAGGATTTGGACGCTTTTTTAAATTATGTTTTAAGCTTTTTGAGTGTTTTTAAATATAGATCACAACATAATCACTGTGAATGGAGACTGCAAAGGAAATGAAAAAGGACTAATGCAGATTAATTTGTGAACGTTATGTCATTTTAGCAAATAAGATGATTTTTAAGATTGTCTTGTGATATTTTAGATTTTGGGCTCAGAGAATATAATGGAATGATGTGCTAAATTAATATTTTGTAAAGTTTTTTATGAAAAAGAAATAATAATGATAAAAATAATAATAATAATAATAATAATAATAATAATAATAATAATAATAATAATAATTGCTCCAAGTAACTAGGTCTGATTCGATTACCAATTGTTTGTGCTTTCATGAATACCAAATCTGGTTTGCAACCAATATATTCCTGTAAATCTTTGTCCAATAGTAAGACGTTCCATTGTCTTTTGAGCATTCTGTAAACCTCATGATTATGTGCTGATAAAGTGGTAATGACTCTCACTGTGTCTTGGTGTTTCATGTTGTTCACCACGTTAGGTGTAAGTAGAGTGTTTCTCTCAGTGGTTCTTGTCACAGCAATGGCTTTGTCTATGTAGTGTGGGTTATACCCTCTAAGTTTGACTCTGTCTGCCATAAACTGCCTTTCTAGGTCAAAGCATTCTTCTGTGCTGCAATTTCTACATGCTCTGAGCATCTCTAAAATAGGGATGTTTTTAATCACATGATTCTTGTGTCCACTGGTCGCATGTAGGACCAAGTTGACTTGTCAGTTTCTGAAACGTTTTACTTCTTATTATTTACAATTCTAAGGTCAAGATCTCAGAAAGTGATTTTATCGATGCTGCAGCTACAGGCAATCTCTATCTGAAACGGGTTAGCATTAAGCTTCTTAGTGAAAATGACAACTTCTGTGGGGGTGTCTTTGCACATTACTAGAATATCATCAAAAACATTTCCAGAGGATAACATGATTGATGCATGTTACTGGGCTTGATGAAAATTCACATGTAGTCTCCGATTGGCCCATAGCAAGATTAGCTATAGTTGGTGCAAATTTAGACCCCATTGCTACTCCCATAGTATGACTATAGCATTCTACTAAAAACAGTTATTGGTTCATGCAATTTCTAACAATTCAATTATCATTTCACAGAATTTGAAATGAGATACCCATTTCTGCTGGAGCCAAAAAACAACTGTGTTCAGTGCCAATTCATGTTAGATAGATGTATACAACAATTTGAAATCATAAGTCACTAGTAACAGGAATTTAAGATGTTCAGAATATGCATCAAATCCCTTGTGTAGGAACTAAAACTAATAACATAATCTCTCAAATGTGTATCAATAAATTCTGACATCGGTTCTGTGGTCCACCCAATTCCTGATAAAATGTGTCTCAGCTCAGGTAGCTTTGTAAATGGTTTATGAACTTTGAGAAGACAGTAAATTGTCAGAATTGTATTATCTGTTTTTAACAAATAGTATTTTTTTTCTTCATCACCCAAAAGCCCATACTGGTACCACCTTTGTATTAAGCAATGTGCATTCTCAATTATTCTAGTCACAGGATTGATATTCAAACGTTGGTAACAAACAGGGCTATTAAGATGATTGATGCCTTACATTATGATTCATCACAACAATATGCCCACCCTTGTTCTGGGGAATCACATTAAGAAGTAACTTTTCGCACCATATATATGATGTGTAAGATTGAGGCTAGGAAACTAACCATTAGTGACATTTCACCCAACAAGTGAATATACTTGTTTAAATATTGTCCTCTTTGTTTTTTGTTTTTTTTCCCCCTCAGGTATGCTCATATTGATATGCATGTTGACCATTGCTAAATCTATTGATTATTTATTTTTGGGATACAATATCCTCTTTTTTATTTTGCTTTTACATATATAATGTGGTGTGTGACTATGTGAACAACAGAAGTATAAGATTGGCAGATGCCAATAACAGATTAATGTCGTAACAATTCTTCATGATACTAACATTACTTAAAAGAAACCTTTGTATGATTGGTTATGAAAAGCTACACTATATACTGACAGCCCTGAAGAAGAGAAGCAGTTCTCGAAAGACGTGTCGGCTCATTGGATTTACTTATGATTTAACAATAAACTTGTTCTTACTACAAAGATATTCTCTGACAGTCAATTAGATGTGACAAATCACCTGTGGCTTCCACACAACCATGACAATAGGAATGGGAGCACACTAGAAACTTGAATACTTTCAATTGACTTTGGGCTACTGGTTTGACCATGATTAATATCACTAATTGTGGTAGTGATGGCTGCATGGCACATATAATGAAACTTTTTATAGAGCGCGAACAAGGTACACATGCATCAGAGCACTGCGCAAAGTATGCAAATATATAAAATACAGTAACATTTTAAACATAATAAAATACAACAAATGCAACTTAAATACATGCACAACAACACACATTAAGGTAGGGTATTCCAATGAATCAGAACAGCATAGTAGATTAGGTACAATATTTCCAAAGCCAGGTGTACATTGCTTTTCTAAACTTCAGATAATCAAACTCTTGTGTATGTTAGGTGGCAAGAGTTCCAATGTAACACAGCTGCATCATGAAAGGATCTTTACAGGTTTACATTTCGGCACGTCTCGGAGAAGAAACTTCTAACTTCGGTTAAATCTGCAACCTCCACAATTGTACAGATTAGAAGCCAGATAAAAAGGGGTCTGAAAGTAAATCACATCATAAACAATGCAGCTGCATGAAAAATATCTTGCACTAAAAGACGACAATGCTCAGGAGAAATATAGGATATTACAGATCTCGAGGCAGACAAATGAAAATGTGCACATTTTACCAACAAGTCAATATGAGAGTTAAACGTCAGTCTGGAATCACTGGTTATTGCCTCCATTATGTATTTATGTTTTATTTATTAATGTTTATTCTGTTTCTCCTCTGCTGTGCACTTTCCACTCTCCCTTTTCCATGCACTTTTTCCCCTATCCCTTTCCCAAGCACTTGCACGTTCTCAATGTCACTGGGCCTAGTAAGATGGTTGTTTTTGTTCTTCCATGTTCCCCTTCCCTTTCCTTGTCACGCTCTGAAACACTTGTGTATGAGCGCAATACAAAATATCATATCAAATCATCTCATAGCCCCGGCAGACTTGCCCCTTTCTGGGCGCCGAATAAAATTACTCCCCATTCCTAGTTGAGTCCCATTGGACTCAATGGGAATGAGGAGGATGGTAGAACCGGCACCGTTCAGAATGGTGTTGGTGCTACTGTCAAGGTCTGTGGGCGGGTGCCCTTCAACCCGCCGGGTTGGACCAGGTGGGCGGGGCGGCACCCACCCGCAGAACTTGTAGTTTGCCGGTTTGGAAACAATGGTCCCGGCAAGCTTACCGGGACTGTTTTTCGGGACCAGCAAGATTGTAATGCGTACCCTTGTATTGGCAAGATAAAATCTACAGGTTGTCTCATAGGAATTGCATGCTTTTGAAATTGAAAATAGAATGTACAGGTTTTGCATTAAAACATACCTTTAAAAAGTATAATAAAGGGTGGTGGTTGTCACTTTAGGGCAAATAAAAATCGTATTACCAGAGAGAGACATTTGATTAAAGATTGATCTATGACCAATATCCCTATATTGGAGATGGGACATTATTAACAGTACATGTTTGTGCAGTGGATAATTAGTAGAACATTTGTATCATTTATGGTCTGGACATCCTATCACACAAAGTCTAATGATACAATATGTGGTGGGGTAGGTTGTGTGGTAAGTGGAAGCATGGGATCAGAGTGTTCAGAGTGAACCCCTTTTCCTTGCTCACAGCTCCACCAAGAAGCCTCTCTATCATAGAGTCGTACCACCACAGCATGGCCTTCTTTAACAGTGCCTCATTTTGAAGATAGAGTTCATCCCCATGATATGGTAACCCATCTATAATGGTGAACCATGGTCTGCCCCTACTCCATTATACAAGATCTTGTGAAGTAATTGTTTCAGTCACTACACCCAAAATTGTGGATTTCTGCCCGATTATCTGGGGTGGTGGTATTATAGTATTCTCTTATGGAGAAGATTGCAGGTCTGGCTGCTGGTAATGTCAAGACAGTGTGTTGTCATTTTGTTAGCTACTTACAGACAACAGGTTAGGGTAAAAATAAAGGGCATCATCACACGTTCCGAGGTGCAGGAAAAATAGTTAAGGCTATTCAGTTACCGCCGGAAGGTAACAGAATTACTGACATTTTTCCCACACTGCTGAATTATAAATGTGAACGTTAATTGGAATATTTAAGTGTAACAGAAAAGTCCATGGAGTCCTATGGGGAAGTACTCTACTGTAAAACCACTATTAATCCCTTGGTAATTCCACGGGAACAAGTGGCAGTAACGATAATCGAGTTTGGCGGTAATTCAGCAGATTTAAAGTCTTGGCTTTTTAAATGTAGGTCAAGCAAAAACCTTATGATCATTGTGTCATTTGCTAAATCATCAAAACAGAATGTACACTCCTCTGAATAGAGCCCCGAGTATATGTCTGCCACTACTAAAATAAAAATAAATGGGCCAAACCTAATTTACAGTAGAGTCAACATAGATTGTGTGATGGGAGATGATTAAAGTAGTTTAAATCCTGGCAAAATAAACAAATTAAAATACTGGAATACCAACATTTCCTTTGTATATAATCCAAACATGTCAATTCATAGTAATACCACAAGACTTAACATTTTTTAAACCACTGGCCACTCACCCTCTCAAGTAATTTGTCCCCATAATCTTTTGTCATTCTACACTGCTTCTGTTTTTGGCTGTTTTAAAATACAGTCTCTCACAGGGGAATTGTAAGAGCAGGGCGGGGATAGATAGACTACACAGAAGCTTCACTCGCTCCACACTGGTGCACAAAGGTCTAATTCCAACAGCGTGGTCCTTACCATAAGTGTCTCACCCAAGTGAAGTAGCTGGCAACAATTATCAAATGCTACAACACGAGGAACATCAGTAGTTTCTGTTGCTCTTATATGTGTCTTCTCTAATTCTGACCCTTTGAAAAGAGAAACTTCTTTATCAATTGTTGCAGACATGTTATAAAACCATTACAATTAATTAACGACTGGCCTAATATCACAGTGTCAACACGATAAATAAGACAGGCCTAAGGACACGGTCGCACCTGTGTGCCAATGGACATGAGCTGACATTACTAGAGTTTTATCGAAATGTAGCGAGAGCTGTACCAGGCATTATGGGTCCTGAAGACCGAGGTATGAGAGACCAATAACGCCTGGTAAGGCCCGAGCTGCAGGTTAATAAAGCAGTAAGAACACCCTTAGTATTTACTTAAATTAGAAAAAATTACAAACAACACATAAATATTGCAGGCATATAGGTTTTATTGGGAAAAGTGTTAGAGGGTGGAAAGGGTAGTTTTATAAAGAACAATGGGCCTCATTACACGTTAGGCGGTAAGGGTTTACCGGTACCGGTAAGGGCACTGGTACCGGTAAACCCTTACTGCCTTACTACGAGTTCCCTTTGCGGGGCCCGACCTTAACAGCTGGTTTTACCAGCCGTTAAAGTAGGGTGCCGCAAGGGGACCTTGGTGCTAATTACGGTACCGCAATTTGCGGTACCGTAATCAGCACCTTCCCCATTCCCATTGACCCCTATGGGGGAAAGAAATGGGAATGGGGCAGTGCCTTGGTGAATGGGGAATTACCGCCCCCAATCACCTTGGAGTAGGGCGGTAATTCCGCCATCCACCAAGGTGGACACGGTAAAATACCAGCGGCAACCATGGCGCTGATAGCGCCATGGTTACCGCCTACCATGTAATGAGGCCCAATATCTATTCTAGGTTTAAGTGTGTGGTGCCATAGAAATGAAGAGTGCATTTAAAAAATTGGCCTTGTGGAAAAAGACCAGTGATTCCAGTGTTGTTCACATTTGGGGTTGAGGTGGTGGCTACCGAATCATGGACAGATGATGAGTTTGGTAGATCATCTGGTAAAGTTTCTCTAGTTGGTTGGTCTGTTTTTTGTGAAAGTTTAGGATATTTCTTCATTTTGTTGGTTGCAGCAGTGTATATGATAGCAGTAAGAGAATTGGGGTTCGACAATGTGCTTGGAAGTTCATCTGGTAACGTTATTCCAGTTGGTTTGTCTGTGTTTTGTGTCAGTGAAGGAAGTTACCTTTTCCTGGTTTTTGTAGGTGTATCTGTCTCTGGCGTTGTGTTACTAAGGGAGGTTGAAGATTTGTTGTTTGTGTTTCTCTCATTATGTAGAAGTCCAGACCATTCCCTTTTCTCATAGTAGTGTGGGCTCCAGTAGCTTTTGATTGAGGATTCATTTGTGTGCCCAATATCAGACATTATTTGATGAGATTCAAGCCCTGCATTAACTAAAATCGGCTTAGTTGTCACGAAGTGATTTGTGTCGATATTAGTTGATTTTGCTTGTTTGCTGATTGTTTGCATCATTGAGCACTGTGTATTTTTCCCAAGTTGTCTGCATTTATACCTTATGAGGTTAAGTTTGGCTTCAGCAATTGTCATTTGTTTAGCCAGGACAAAGAAACAAGCTGCATTTAGGGGTAGCTCTTGGAGATATAATTCAAAGATGTAATGAGGCCGTCCTCCCCATCTAGAACTTCATACATTGCACCACAACGATCATCCCATTTTTATTTTTCAGTGATTGATTGGTGGTTTTTTGTAGTTTCATTTAATGTTAATGTGACATATTTGCGCTGGTGTCATCTGTGCAATTACAGTTGGTGGGGCACGTTGTGCTTCTCTACCTTGTCATGCAAAATGTAGTTGGATATTGTATCACACTTTGTATTGCAGAGTTATTGGATGGCCTGTATTGAAGATACCACTTGTTTTTAGTGTGTGCATATCATTTTCGGTGATGTATGGTCTGTGTGTTGTTTGATCTTTGCGCTCATATCTTGCTTTTTTTAATGATGGAAATGAAGACAGTATTGGCACTCTGGAAGTCTTCCCCATGCATAAAGTTGACATTTCGTGAACATGGAGGGTTTAGATACCTATTTAGGCCAGCACGGATTTAAATGAGGCTTACAGGTTGATATTCAGAGCCTGATGCATTTCTTACTTCTGCATACAATTTCCGCAGTAAATTGTTCAGTAGTGGAAGTGGAAGTTCTTCAAAATGCAAGGACTGTTTGCACTGTGCTAGCCAGAATTTTAATATATTGTTGCCCATTTGGTTGCAGTTTGTATATTGGCTTTGCCTATGTTATTTGTTTGGGATTTGCACATGATTTTCAGTGATTTTTTACAAAGTAGAAGCTGCTATGATTTTCAGTGATTTTTTACAAAGTATAAGCTTCTATCCTGCCGGCCTTTACTTGGTTGTGGCTTATATAGGGTAGTGGGAGGTAATTAGCATTGGGGGGTTAGTAGCCAAATGGGAAAAGTACATGCAGGTGAAAGTATTATTATTTTTTTTTTTTAATTTCACCAGGCAGATAATTATTATTGGAGGGGTAGACTATTTAAATGTGGAAAATAAACCCAGGTGTCAGTAGTCATTTACTGTTTTTACTAGGCAGGGGAACGCAGGGGCAAAGTTAGTTAAACATTGACATATAGTTATTATTTAACAAACAAAAAAGAGTGTATTACAATGTTTAGCAGGTGGGCACTGTTCAGATTTTACACAGATTTAAGTTTGTTTAAAAAATAAAAACGGGGGATAGTACAGGGGCAATGTGCTGGTCTTGGAAGCAAGACCATGCAGCGCAACAGAGCTTCGAATCCCAGATCTGTGCTTAGAAACGCAACTGAGTTATTAAACACGTTATATAAAATCAATATACATTTTAATAAAATAAGTGTGTTCTTAACGTTTGCAGGTGAGCACCGTTGGGAATTAACTTTGAATGATCTTTATTTACCTTTTTTGCACTTTTACTTTCTGTATGTTGCAGTATTTTATTATATCATTAATGTTGCCTACACAAAAGCTTTCATTTAGATTGATTTGTGAGGGGACAGGGCCATGGTATGCAAGCATGGCAACGAAACGCATTAACTATTTCCCGGTGTGGCTATGAGGTAGGACGCAGGGCGTTGATGGAGGCGGTGGCATCGTCAATTAATAGCTGGCTATAGTGGCGGTGCCGTGACAGAGGTAAGTGGCACCCTGATTTTGCAGTCTTTATTACATCTGCTGAATATACCTGTTTGTGTAGCCCACAGATTGAGCAATCGGGTTACTGAAAACACTGTTACGGTTTTCTAATATTTTATATAACAGGCTTCAAGTTCATAAGATCCGCTTAAATGTAATAAACAATGTTTGTGTTGCCCATGTAACGTGCCAGCGATCTTTCCTAACATGAGTCATGCATAGGTATGTACTGTGGTACATATATAAATGTTTTGAAGGGTTCCAAAGAGATACAGAAATAGCATCTAAAAGATTTAAAGGACTGGTTGTTTGAAAACACTGATTCATAACCTGTGTCATGAATGCCATTTAACGCCCACCCCAAGGAGTCCACAAGCAACCATTTTTTTTTTTTACTACAAAAGAAAAATCACGAACTGGCACAGATAGAAGAAAACAAGGCAAAGGAAGCAAGGAGGCACGCTGGTCCGAAAGATGATACATATATATCAGAGGTCCTATAAGGGAAATCTACAAAATTAAACAATGCATAGCACTTTAGTAGCATTCTTTTTCCTTAATCCTAAAATAAAGATGCAGAAGTATGGAGTGACCCCTCCAAACATAGGCTCGTTAATTAGAAATAGGCAGTGCGGTCCCTGGATAGTTCCCGCTCGTGCTTCTTTCAAAATCCTGAAAGACAGTAGCTGAAAGCCTCACACCACGGGGACCTGCGTTGAGTTGAAAGAAAGTTTAATCAGCTTGTGTGTACAGATTGCTGCTGTGCGCAGGAGCAGAGAGGGGATATCAGGACAGGCAGCCAGTGAGGACCAAGGCTTTGCAGTCCCTTGCAGCCTGAACCAGAATTTCCAAATCCACTTCAGACTTGACAGGAAGCCAATGCAAAGAAGGATATCAGGGGTAATTGCCTGTCTAAATCCAGTGTCAGTTAAAAGTTAAATAGCCTTAGAAATCTCTGTGACTGAGATGTGTTTTCTCCCAGCAGTTCCAATTATACCTCGAATAACGGAACTGGATAATCTCAGGACATATGGTCATATCATATACTGTCAGTTCGATCAGAATTGGCAAATCTAAAGAATGCCTTCTTACGTCATAGATCTAGACGTAGAAACAGAGGACGTCACAGCCAGGTTGTGTTTTGAGAGGCAGATTTATCAGAAAATCGAACATGTGCTTGGAGGTGAACATCCTTGACACATTCAAAGTTTTCGCTTTTATTTATTGCAACGAATTGCGTGTTGGGCAAAACTACGCATGTTCTGTTTAGTGAAAAAAGCACCCGGAGAGCCTGCAAATGGCAGAAGTGCACGTTAGACACCCTAATAACATAACTCTGTGTGTGTGTGTGTGTGTAACGGTGATAGAAATGGAGAAAAGGAACTGCTGGTACTCTGGCTTCATCCAAAAAGGAGGAAGTTGGGTAGGGGGTGCTGTGTGGTAGTGGTGGGGAGGGGCAGGGCAGAATGGCAGGGCAGAATGAGGCTTGATGTTTGGTTTGCAATCTCCTTCTTGAAGTGCGGCATGACCATTAAATGCTAGTAATTAAGCAATAAGCCCCGAGATGCGGGGGCATTACCGAGCCAGGTAATGCCTCGGGCCCATAGTTACAGGCCCTTAACAGTGTCATTAGATAAACATGGCATTTTCCTATATTTTCCAACATGCATAGTACAAGAAATCAACCCAGCGGTGTTAGATGGTATTTAGTATTATGTCATCCACTACAATTAATACATAATTATATTTCTAAATATCAGTAGTTGAACAAAACTAAAATGCAATACTTTTGGAAAGCCCATACAGTACCTTAAACTCAGTTGACTTTTTAGGTGCCAGTAATCGTTTTCTTGCAGTCACTTCAAATGCATAAAATGAACCTTATATTGAAAATTAAGGTAAAAGCAAAGCCTGTGCTGGTGAAGGGTGTTCCGCATGACGTGGAATCTTCCGGAAATGTGCATCCCTTGTGAGACGCTTCGCTGGTGTGTCATCCTGTTGGTCCATGGCTCCCTGGTAAGTCACTCTCCTCCAGTCAGTTGCCGCTCTAGCTCTTTGCTGCTCTGGTGATTGGCTCTGCTCTGGTCCTTTGCTCTTTTGACCCTTGGCTTCCTGGTGAGTTATCAGAAAAAATCTAACAGAAACAAAATCTTTTCTTTTTCTGCGTGTTGTTTCTGCCTAATGTGCATGTTGAAATCCCAAAATTCCCACACTTGCATGGTGTGTCCATGCAATCAAATTTGGCACAGCCCGGAAAATGATACAGTAAAAAAAAGAACGTGAACACATCTCGACGGGCAACTCCTCCACATCGTTTACAGAGTGGATTATAACAACCTAAAGTTCACACTCATTAAGCAACATTTTTTTACAAACACCACAGACACCACACAAACATTTACCTGAGCAACCTGGAGCACACATTAGCAACTGCTCCAGACAGCTCGCAAAATCTCTAAAACATACACCTCAGAGAGATGCCTATGTTTTTAACATATTCATGTCAACGCTGTACCAAAGTAATCTCGCCCTCAGTACCTTACTCCATCTCTTGCAAATCCAGAAGCTCCTAGAAACAGGGACAATGTTAGGAGTCTTATACAAGACTCAGTAATGTAGACTAATAGTGCATATCAAAGAGTTTCACACATTCTCCTGTGTGGCAGCACTCAGGATGTTCCAAGCAATATTAGTGAATTACAGCAAAAGGAGAACTAAATGTGTGTTCTACCAAAGTGGCCCCATTACACAGGTGCACTCACTGGTTTACGAGACTATATACCTATCAGGTCAGTCAAATCAAGTGCTTTGAAACTGAGGGAGGGCCACTGCAACAAAAATGAAATTCTTTGTGATGGCCTTTGCGGCCACTAACAGAGACGGGTACAGCATTTTGTCCTAAAAACATGTTGAATTTGCTTAATATTAAGGCTGTCTTTCTTTCTAATAGCTTGTAACCACTGCCATTCTTTTCAGTCATGTCAGAGATTAAATTGTTCGTCCATATTGCAAACTTTGTGTTAACATGTTGTAGAGGAGGTACCAAGCACGATTCGCACTCCAACCGCCCATTTTGAAGTACCAGGACTTTCACACGGAAATATGTGACGTATGAAGAACAAATAAAACCAGCAGAGAGCCGCAGTTGGGCTCTGTCCAGTACCTATTAGAAGAACAGAACCTGTGGAAGTACAGACACCTAAGAAAACCTGGACAGCAAGGTACCCATTGAGAAAACCATATCGACATATGAGACAGAATGACGATTGTCAGAATTGTAAGAGGATTCAATTCAGCACTACAGCTAAGTCAACGCCTAGTCTAGAATACTGAATGAAAACCCTTATGGATATATCTTTAGGTCCAGTTCATGCGTTCTGGATGACTACCCCTATATAACACCCCTCTCTTGGAATCCCCCTGACCCCACTGAGCCAAGAAGTAGTTCTGTTTTGCAAGTTTAAAAGGTTTATTTGATAATTTAAAATATATATATATCACACTTTATAATAAATTAATAATTGAATAGCACACTTAATCTGATATGATAAAGATCAACAACGGAGAATCTGGCACTAGCACACTTCTTATAATCACTAATGAGTTGACATGAAATGGATAAGGTAGCACACTGGTAAATAGGAACAAAAGTATAATGTGGTAGAGGATGCTTTATGTAAGCTCAGGTGGATGCAATATTCAATGAATGCAGTACAGAAAATACTCAATATGATTTCAACCAAACAATGTAATCACTTTTCTCTGGCAATCCCCTCCCCCCTTGATGCAAGGCAAGGAAATGGAAGGAAAACACACAGTTCTCAGAAATGCAATCAATGTAAATCAGTTCACCCCAGCAAGCTTACACTACAGAAAACAGATAGGAGTTTTGAAAACACAGGCAAAATGCTTTGATATGTGCTAGCAATGGATGAGAAATATGCTGGAAATGCTTTTAATTCCCTTTCAGAGGTTCAGGGTGAGTGGTATTTAGTTAATATTAGTCCAGGCTCACACTAGCAATGATGCAGGGATAGTTAGCAGGTTAAACGAATTTCTGGCAAATGGAAGGCAAGCAGCTATCTTTTTGCAAGTGGAGAAATTTGCAAATTGCGGTAAAATTCGCGAATGCGTGTTCCGCGATTGCGGTAAAACTATAAGGGGTAGGAATGTGGTTCTTGGTGCGATTCAAAGCTAAGATTCTAAGCTTTCAAATGAAAGTTACTGCAAGTCTCTAGCACAAACGGTCGCGGAGATATGAGCGATTTTGTGAAGGTCGTTTTTCAGATTTGAAATTTTAAAAGCTCAAAATGACAAGTGCAGCTTGCAACTAGAAAATGACAAGTGACAGCTTTACAAATGACAGGTGACAGTTAGGAGGCAGTTCTACTTAGATTAAAATAGCTTGAATTATATTATTTTAACTAAGAGATGGGTTCTGCACAGTTTTGCTATGTACTCACACTATATTCTTGAGTGAAATGGGCCTCATCACGGATCTGGTCATGGTTTTAGACTGGGCTCTGGTCTCTCTCTGGGCACAGCACTGCTTTCTCTCTGGGTACAGCACTGCTTTCTCTCTCTGGTCTGGTCTCTAGTTTGGCTTTCTGGAGGTTGATGAATTTGAAGTCTGGATCTCTGGATGTTGTATGGTCCGGCAGAGTGCGTTGCAGCAAATGGAATTGAAGGTCTCTACCTAAGTTTCAGTGGTCCATTTATATGTTCTGCAAGTGGGTGGGTGTGTTGGTCATAACTAAACTTGCCCCTCTCACTTGTCATTGGTCCAATTTCCATTCCTCACTTGATTTGGGGAAGGAACTGTGAGTCAGAGTGATGTCATTTTATGATCTCTTGAAAAAAAACTCCCCTGTAATCTGTGCACCCAAATCTATATATGATCAAAATCCATATTTCACAGTTACACAGTTGTTTGAAATTACATACCCATGTCACCTATCACATGAGGTATACTCTGTCCCAAATCTGCTGTTTCTAGGAGCTTGCATTCAGAAATGGCACATATTTCACTTTTTAACTGATTTTTCAATTTCTGACATTGACCCAACTTTACATACATGTGCGCAGGGAGTATGGACATTAACTGATGAAGTTTCAGATTTTTAACATGCATACATTTAGAGTAATATCCTCTTTTCCGCTAAAACCCCCCTGAACATACCACCGGTTCTAAAAACCTCTTAAACTGTGGGCAGAAAAATCACAAGAATTATGGTATCATTTATAAAATTTTCACATGTCCGCTCTATGAATGATCCATCTTTTTAAAGTTATGTTCTGTCTCCAAAGGGGTGTGGTTTCCTCTCAGCACAAGGTAGAAATACTGGTTTATCCAGTTCTGCCAAGCCAGCTTGCTCTCACAGGCAGTGCCCCTCCCAGCTTCTGCCAAGAGGAAGCTACATTTTACGACTGCTGTAATAAAACCTTTGCCTGAGTCAGAACAGGCTTTGTTCAGAGCTCCTGTAGAGCACAGGTAATTCAATTATCAGATAGATGGCATATCCTTAGTGTTGCCAGCAAAAGGCAGATAGCCTGGGAACACAGCTGTGACTCAAGTTTCACTCCTGATGGGGGTAGTTGCCAGGCAGAATCAAGTTCCTTAAGCCAGACTTTCAGCTAACTGTCATGTTTTTTTTGTTGCTTTTTAACTTAACTTGCAATTTTACACATGCAGCTAGAATGCTGATTCTAAGTGCAAAACTATGACATTTCAACAGTTACAAAGGCATGTGACACCAAACATAGGTCACTCATTTAATCTAAACATTTTCGATTTTAGTATCTTTAAATCCAGTGCAACTTAAACTGCTGCAATCCACAGCTCAGCCAGTCTTGTTATAAACCTTCCGGTCACTTCAGAATATCACTTTACATTGTATCCACCTCTCAGTAAGTCTTTCTTTAGCCTGCTTTGGGTTCATTCAGTTTTACACAAAAAAGTAAAATCTGGTGTGGTTTTAAAATGCCGGCTTTTGGATAGTGGTGAGTACTGGTACTGCACCCATTTTTGGGATTTAACAAATTAATTCCCCACCATTCTAGGTTGCATTTGGCAATCAGCATTGCCATTCCCAATGGTTTCAGACTACTGTGCGGGTAGTCCAATGGTGATTTTAAAGCGCTTTGAAGCTAACCGGCGCTACTGTTTTTCCTTTGGCAACCCATTTCCCTCATGGCAACCCGGCCTTTCATTCTCGCACTGGTGGGTGGCAAGTGAGGCAACCATTTCGGTGTGCGCACAAACTGCGCAGCTTTCCTGTATTTCAGCGCACATGTGGGTTTTCCGCCATCTTGAATTTTCTAAGCCCACAGCACCAAATGTTGTGGCATGATAGCTTAAACGTGGGTCAGGACACCCAACAGAATATAATACCCGAAGAAGCTAAAAAGAAGCTAAAAGCTGAAGGAAGACAAATGATGATGTCAAAAGAGCCCGGACTGACTCACATGTAGAAGATATGATGACCTATGATGGATGAAAAGAGACAAAACACCATGGATAAGGGACATCCTGAGCCTAAAGTGAAATAAGTGATGTCAAGATGTCAGAAATTATGCCACATGCGTGATGAAGATATTCAGTTAGTTTAAATGTTTCCATATGGAAAGTAACCGCAAGAAGCACAGAAATCATGAGGCTTGCTTATGCTTAGTAGTGAGATAGATTGGGGCAAGCGCCACCTATACATATATCTACCTCAAAGAGCACTTTATATAAGTAAACTTCCCCTATTCACAAGAGCAGAATCAACCAAAGGTTACTAAAGGTCTCAAGAGGAGAGTTTTTCAGCAAACAAATTAAGAAATAAAGACAGAGAAAAACTCAGATGAAGACAATCATCTCAAGAAGCCAAAGTCGTATCGGCTGAAATAGCCCAACAGTTGATACAATTAATGAGAAGAAGAACAGAGTATCCTGTTAAGAAAGGTCAAGATAAGCCACAGATGGCAGTCGACTGGCAGAATTAAATCAAATACACAAAATTGCATGAAGAATAAGACGATTTCACGGTCTCGAAATCACGTGTCCAGGCAAGCTGAGGGGATGAAACTTTCACACCTAAGCATGGACCTTGGCCATGCACAGACACCTTTAACTTTCCCAGACCAAGAAGTAGACTCGAGGCCAACCACAAAGAAATAATTGACACATAACCACTGAAGTGTTGATTGATTGTAGCAATAATTGGAGGGAAGCTGGGGGTGCAGATAACTCCCTGCACCTGGCTGGCTATTCTGCACGCTGCTAAGCAAATAGAAAAATATGAGTGGGGTTGATGCCAACCCAATCATAATGGACCATGTAATCTAGGGTCCATAGTTAGTAGAACCAATGAGACGTTGTACTCTTAGTGACGTTTAGTGTAGCCTTTTTGAAGGAAGGGCTTAGTTGCCCCACCTGACATTGTTTATCCAATTCCCTCTCCCCGTTACCATATACAGATATAGGCCCTATATTAAAGTTACCTTCCTAGAACCAATAGAGTTGCACACTAAAGTTTTAAGAGTTACACGTCAGTAGTGACGAGTTTTTGGTATAAATACTATGTTTTCTTCTGAAATTAATTGGAGTTGAAGCGAGAAGGAAGATTGAGCGATTGCTGATATTCATGAACTCCCCGTTTTTTGTACTTGTCATTAAACTGACTCCCTTTGCCGAACTATTGAGTTGTCATTATTGATTTGGTACGAGAGTATTAATCTGCATCCCCATCCATCTCAAGGGTGCTGCTACTCATCTTAAAGTGCTGTTTGGGAAACCCCCAGTCCTATGGGCTGGCTGAGGTCCCTACTGCACAATGTGATGCAGGGATGCCAACCCACTCTATGATTTAGTCCCCTGACCACATAATTTCAAAGTTTTACTTAGTACAGATATTTCAGTTTCGAATTGCAAGGCGTACACTAATATCTTCTTATAGAGTATACTTGCCAAATGCATACTTTGCTTAGTACAACAATCTGACAAGGTGTAAAGCATCATAAAACTATATCAAGCACAAAGAAAATAAGTGTCGCTTTTTTCCGCATTCATAATCACAAGCATTGACAAAGCCAATAGTTTTGGAATTTGCTAATGTCCATTGCAGTTTACATGTATGGGCCTCAGTAGCAAGGGGAAGTGAGCAAGAATGCAGTAGAATGTTTGGGGGGTAAGGAAATGTAAGAGTGAGAGACAATGTGATGAGGGTGCATGCTGGTTGAGAGTGTAAGGGAATAAGCTATTGAAAGAGAAGGATTGAAAACATTTGGACACAGATGGCGAGACAGAGCAAGCATGTTAGAAGAGGGTGGGGGTGGAGAGAGAGACAGTGTATGATTTGGGAGAGAGAAGAGTGGGAGGAAAGTGAGAGCAATAGTACTAGCAATTGTGAGGAAGAGGAGCTGTGACTAAGAAGCTGAAACCAGGATGGAAAGGGAGTGAGGGTATGAGAGGAAAGATGATAGAAAAGGTAGCGGTGCATGAACAGATAAGAGCGCAAAAGAGTTGTGATGAGGATGCATGCAATGGTGTTATTGGGAGGATGAGAGTGTGAGGATGTAATTAAGAGATACGATGTGTGATGAGAAAGTGTGAGAAGAGAGTGAGCATTAAGAGAGAGGGCCAGTGTGTAAGGCGAGAGAGTAGAGCAAGCGTCACGGTGTTAGCAAGGGTGAGCAAGAGGAGATGTGAGCAAGATGATGAAAGCAGGATGGTAAGAGTTAGGATGTAAGAGGAATGATGGTAGAGAAAGTAGGGGTGCAAGGAAAGGTGGGAGTGAAAGAGGTGTGATGAGGATGCATGCAAGGTTGCAAGAGAGAGGGTGAGAGTGTGAGGGTGCAAGTAAGAAAAAAAGATGAGACAGATGGTAGGCAGACATGGAGCGACAAGATGTGAGGTGAGAGCAGGATGTGAGAAGAGAATGAGTGTAAGGAGAGAGAGGGACAGTGAGTGAGGAAGGAGAATATAAGGAGAGTTTGAGAGATGGTGCTAGCAAGTATGATCAAGAAGAGATGTGAGTAAGAGGGTGAAAGTAGGACAGTAAGAGAGCAAGTGAGGGAGAGCGAAGAGAACAATGAAAGATAGACAGGGAGAAGGTAGATGTCAGGAGAGAGTGTCTGAGGAAAGGGAGAGACTGTGTGTGAGGGAGAGAGATGGTGATAGCAAAGGTGAACAAGAGGAGATGTGCGCGAGAGGATGACATCAGGATGGTAAGAGAGTAAGGATGTTAACAGAAGGATGGTAGAGAAAGTAGGGGTACAAGGACAGGTGAGAGTGAGAGATAGGTTTGATTAGAATTCATGCAAGGGTGCTAGTGAGAGTGTGATGGTGCAAGCAAATGAGAGAAAAGAGAGGAGAAATTTGGGAGACAGATGTGCAGAGAGAAGATCAGAGGAGAGAGATTGAGAGTATGAAAAGATAGTGACCATGAGAAGGAACACGGTTAGCAAGTGTGAGTAAGAGGAGGTGTGACCAAGAGGCTAAAAGCAGGTGAGCCAAATGAACCTCTATGATCTACAGCAAAGGTTACCTGCAGATTTCATAGTAGATCTGCTGCAGACTGCATTAACTAGGAACATCTTCAAATTTGATCATAAGCTCTATCAATAGATAAATAGAACAGCAATGGTGGCCACATTTGCCCTAGGTTTGCATTATTGTTATGGCCTGCTTCATAGGGAGACACATCTTCTCTGACAAAAATCCATACATGCAAAACATTCAGAAGTGGAAATGCTTCATTGATGACATTATTTTCATCTGGAGAGGAAAAAAACAAAGCCTGATAGAATTTGCAGACTGGCTGAGTAATTGGGAACCCCATATAAAAATTCACAATGAATAAGAGTGAGAATGAAATCCATGTTTTTGACCTAAATATTTGGAATGACAATGGAAAGCTAAAATGTACAGTGTTTAAAAAACCTAAGGGCAGAAACACAATATTGGAATTCCATAGTTATCATCCACTTATCTTGAAAAGAAACTTGCCATATGGCCAATTTCTGAAGGTATGCCGTAATTGCAAATTCCTCAACGATTACCATATTCATGCATTTAACCTATCTGAAAGGTAGAAAGCAACAGGATATCCCAAAAAGCTACTGAGCCAGTTGAGAAAAAGCACAAGATTTACACCACAGGAAACACTCCTAACGCCCAAAGTAAAGCCAGTGCCACAGGTCTAACAGAAAATGGCATATGTGACCACCTATTGTCAAACTACTGCACAGATACGATCAACAATCCAAAAATGTTGGCCCTTGGTAAAACTGGCCTTCCCAGATGAACCTCTCCCGAGAAAGGCATTGAAAAGGTCAAAAAACCGAGAGGAACACCTAACACATGCCCAAAAAAAAAACAACTAACTAAAACTACATTATCGAACCTAAGGCAAATCATGGGATATCATCCGTGTGGGACCTGGACTGCGTGCAGATGTACATGCAAAATCCTTGCTTTCACAGTGGAAGCCAGACCATGGACGCTAAAACAGTTCATCAACTGCAAAACTCCAAATGCAATATATTGCATTCAGTGCCCTTGTGGCTTGAAATATATTGGTCAAACCACCAGTCCAGTACACAAGGGAATAGGGGAACACTGTTCCCACATGCGATGCAATGCACAGACTGCTCCATTGGTGACGCATTTTACATTCTTCTAGCACACAGTAGATGGCATGGTGTGGTGGATTATAGACACTATAGGAAATTCAGCAAATACTTCCAGGGCATTCCTATTCAAGGAGTCGTAGAGGATCCACAAATTGGGAACAAACTTCAAAGGACTAAATAAGTAACTAACCTTTCCATGATTTGACAGACCTTGCTGGGCCTGGGTCAATCCAGGAAGCAATACCACCCATTGCATGGATGACAATAAGAGTCCAGGCTGTCTAGGCGGCCTGACAGTGAACTAGGAGAGATTCAGAGGTCCCTTACATTCCTCGAGGTGACGGTGCACAGTACCCACAGCTGATAAGCTCGCAGAGATGTATGCATGAGAAGAGCACCCACAATGTGGATTAGAGGTGCAGTTATGCTGCATGCAATTTGAGCAGGGATGTTGATATCCTCCACTGTTTCACACTCAATATTAGAATTAAAATCAAGCTGCCAACAGTAATAACCAAGACTCAAAAACGAGATATTGGTAATCATTCATGCCCAATAGCACATACTATAGTGCAGACATATAACAAATCCTTGGTTATTAAAGATGCATTAAAACATACAGGCTGGCCCAGTAACATCTGCTAAAGGTGGGAATGATACAAAGTCCGACCCATTCAAAAAGTTTGGAGCGAGCTCCCAGCGGTCCCTAGTAACCTGACACCAACTCTGATGTTCATGTGCAAGCCCTTTATTGCCAAAAAGACTATCATGCAGCCATGAGAATACAAGGATACAAAGAACCCACACTCACAAATCCGATTGTGAGTGTGGGTCCTTTGTATCCTTGGATAAGTCGATAACGCAAATCTGCAGCGATGCAGCACACAGAAACAATCAGGAGGCAGTTCCACATAGCCTGGGCAAACCATGCCAGTTGCCATGCAACGTGACACATTGAGGCACGAGGCCCATGAACTGTTGCCGGGGGAAACAGGACACTACATTGCCCTGAAAATCTACGCAGGAGCAGCAAGAGGGAGTCGGAGACGGCTCACTAAAGCCAGCAAGCCGCAAGGTAACAGACGCATCCCTGCACACAAGGTAAGCGCCTTACAAGTAAGCGCACTCACACAGAACGAAGAAGATCACAGATCGTAGCATCATAGTCTCTTGCTACTACAAGATTATATTTTGTTATTACAGTTACATGCACAAGAAATGTGACACATTCTACCCAGGGACGTCATTTCACCAAAATGCCAGGGGTAGCGGAAGTAACATCACATGACCTTTGACCTCTTGACATCAGAGGACGTGGTGTCATTTGACCCCCCCACCTCAAAGTGACATCACAGGAAGTGATGGAACACAACCTTTCACCCCTTGACAAAACAGGAAGGGACATCACATATTGATCCTAAGTACACTACAAAAAATATGGTTGCATATCACTATAATGTTACATACATTTCATACAAGAATGGATCACCATATGTATTGTTAATATCAGTGTGTATAGGACTATATTACCAAAATTCATGTGACTGCAAGCAGACGTCCAAGGCCAAAAGATAATGGTATGTTTTTATATAGTACTTACGCTTAAGCGCTTTATATAGATCAAATATACATACAATATCACCCAACCTGTGTTGGTACTCTTTTATCGACCTCAGAAGGGTGAGTTGAGGTGTTTAAGAACAGGCTAAATCAGGAACTCACCACCTGAAGTGTGCCTGGAAATAAACCTTTATGAGTCTAGCAATTATTGGATAGAATTCCAGAAAGACAAATGATGTGTTATTCCTATTCTTTTTTATTTAGCGTCACTGCTCAACGTGATACACCTGTGGAACCCTGTTTTTTTAAGAGGCCTGGACAAGAAAGTCAGCAAATCCAAAAATAAAGAGCCACATGACACTGGCCACACCCCAGGAGCGTACATTTAAAAAAAAAAGAAAAACAAGTTTACAAATAAAATCTTTTTTTTTTTATATAGTGCTAGCAAGGGAGATCACAGGGGTAGCAAATGAGACCTCAGGGGTCGCAACTGCGACCCCTGGTGACCCCCAAATGACATCCCTGATTCTTCCACATGGATTATGCAGTAAGAATCCAACAATCAGAAGTACAACAGAGGAACTTGCACAAGTAAATTAACAAACAGGTAATAATTTTGCCCGTGGGCCCACCAATACTAAATTTCAACAGGAAGAAATGCTTTTTATACGTAGCAGACAGCTAAAATACCACTCTCCACCTTCCTTCCTCCACAGCTCAAAAGCTCAACAGACCTTGGAGCAAAGGTTGAATATAACAATGGCCCCCCACAGATAGAACATTCCTGATTACCATATAGAAGTCTTCTCTAGAACTGATAAAAACCTGCCAATAGGGTAAGTTCAATATGTGACGAAGAGACATACTCCCAAAGAACTATTATAAATGCAATTAATGGGACAACCGCACTGATATTACGGTCATCCCTTAGGTGACAGCAAAAGAGATAGAAGCTGAGAGAGAAAATGAAAAGTGAAGCACTTGTGGAATCATATGTACAAAGCCAGATCAGTGCTACAGCGATTAGGATGCAGTGAGACAGATGACTCATTCTGTTTTTTGGGCTTCTAGTTTTTAAAAACATTTTTTTTAACCACACACTAGGTTGATACACAATCTTGCCTTTTTTGGGTCGCCACACAAGACTCGGTCCTGTGGAAAAGTGGCAAAGCCATAGACCCACCAAAACGTCAACATAGAAAAAAACGTACCCTGTAGAAAGATCATCTACACCAGACATAGACCAGGTTACTAATTAATTGTGGTTTGGGGTGTTTAGTGGAATTCATTTCACCTGGTGATTTAGATATAGTATGTGGAAACCTCATTAACTTTTTGCAATAGGTTTATTTGAATTTTGAATTGTAAATACCGTTCTGCTTGTGAGAAAGCAATGCAATACCAGAGGACCGTAGAATAAAACAATATGCCGCTATAAATGAATGCGAACAATATGTGAAGTTGCTATAAATAACTTATGCAAATATCAAACAAAAGAAAAAGTAAATTAATGCATCGATTATGTTTCGCTATTATAAATGAGCCTAGAGATGTTTGTTTCAGTATTTAATGCAGCATAACATTAAAAACAAGTAAGACAAAGAAAAGTATATGTAGGGTACTATTGAGCAATTATAAAGGCAGGAGAGTGCAAGTGTGCAAGTAGAAGGATGGTAGAGAAAGTAGGGGTGGAAGGAAAAGGGAGAGCACGAGAGTGTGTGACGAGGGCGAATACGAGAATACCAGTGAAGGGGTGACAGTGTGTGGGTACAAGTGAGTGCGAGAGAAGACAGAACACAGAGTGGAGGCAGATGAAGGTTTTAACATTTGCCCTACCTGAGTAACACCACATGTTTGCCTCCTTTGGATAGAAGGAGACTAGTTAACCCTCAGTAATCACGGATTCTTTAAAGGTGATGCGGTTTTGTCCCATTACTGACTCTCTTAGGGCAATCCTCACTGTAACACTTGTTCTTTATTCTGGTCACAGCAGGCTAGATTTGCAATATCCAGCCAGCGTGAAGTGGCATACAGTGATGGTATTGGAGACAAGCCAAGGGAACACATAGTGGTGGCTGAGAAACTCACTGAACTTTTCCCTGATCAAGAGAAGCATGATTCAGTGCCAGAGGCGAGAACGGAAAGAAACATGTGTCACATGGAGAATGGCCCTGTGGTTGGAGGAGCCCCACGAGAGAGTCCCAATGTACTAGCCACGGGATCTTATGTCTGAGCCCTTTTCCATACTCCAAGCTAGAACTTTGAACCCTCCCTTCAAAGATCTATAGTAGCCACAGCCAACACTTGTCCCTTTAGCAACATCAAAATACCTTGAGGTTTAGCGATCACTTAACACCACATCATATGGCACCCTGTGACTGATCACCACCTTCCTGACATCACCCACAAAATTATACTCGCACGACGTATTGAGTGAGTAGAACATAGAACACAACTGGTTCATTAGGCAGGAGTTATAGTTATCTTACACGTAATCAGTAACTTGAATGTCTCATCTTGAGGATTCAATGCTGAGCCGGCACACTAGCTGCACCCCCGGCATGGAGTAAGTTCAAATACCTTGCAAGAAGTCTCACTTATCTCACTTATCTAAAGCTCCCTGACCATACCTCCCTATACATCGCTTTCTTTATGTCACTTCAGCATCACATTTTATTTCAGCTTTTCCCTTTCATCTTCGGACATTTTGACTCTAATTGGATTTTTTAACCATGCAAAATTTTCTTTCCCACTTATGCTTAACTTCCCTCCCACAAGGCCAGGTTTGGAAGAAGTTCCTGGTGCCCCTAAACCCCTCTCAAAATCCTGTGGTCTCACAGAGGTCTTGTATCTCTGTGCGACATTGACTAAACTAGTGGCAGTGCTTCACAATTGTGGTTATCAACAGCACTTTCTTATTGGATACACATTGTAACTCCGCCAAGACTATCCATTGGCTGACAACACCAGGGAGTTCCCCAATCATACCTGCAGCCTAGTGTGCACTGTCGTGTGAACAACAATCGACATGAAAAAGCTGAATTTAGAGGCCATTGCATCACGTGTGGAAATGTTGATGGCTTCAATGTAGCTGTTGTGATAGGTGCAAAATGACTGCATGTTAGCTGTGTGAAAGCTGTGTAGCTATTACATTGTAAATTAGGTGCTTTAACTGTTGTGATGCTGGACATGCATCAGAGGGACAGGGCCTTTGAATCCTTGTCCTTTATTGCTTTTTATCATGTGTTCCATCTTGTTTTCGACACAGGAGTTCACGTGGGACTCCTGGTGGTGCAGCCCTTATTGTATTTGGTTTGGTGAACAGACCCTTGGGATACCCTTATGGCACCCATGGGTGGGAGTATCACCCTGTACACCTAGTGTGTGTTTGCCAGCTCTGTGCTGAATTGACAGGTCTCCTGAGCGTCCTCCATTTTGGGATGCGAGGCCCTGTCATTGGAATCAGTGGATTCCTTATAGGAAACAAGATGGCCCCTGTGGCCTCCTGCTTTCTATTAATTGTTACCTTTTTTTCCCAAAGTCCTGGGAAGCCCTGACTCTGTCCCTTCCCCCTGACTGGCTGTTGGGTAGAAGTTCCATATATGGTGTTGTGGAGAAGTCCAGACCAGACTGGCTGGAGCCTTCCCAATGAATGTATGTTGTGGGATCCGTGGGGTGGGACCTGGGAGTGAATACGCATTCTGTGTTATGGGTGTCTAGTATCTGGTGTTTGACACGATGCCTGAGACAGCCCTGCCCGAAACTGATTTGAATGCAGTGTGTAGTGCTGAATGGCAGAGTGCTTGTCCGAATCCACATTCTGTGTTGTGAGTGTCTGGATGGAGAAGAATGGCCTGAATGCACTGTGCGCCTGATTGGCTGCCTGACTCCCTGAATGCCCTTCTGAGTGATTGGTTGCCTGAGTGTGACCCAGCAGAGTGAATGGGAGATCAATAGTAAATGTGAGGGCCTCTCACTGCTAGAAATCGTTCAGAAGCTGAAGTTGAAACTGATGCTTAACTTTGAAGCCCACTGGAAAAAGAAGAACTGCTGCTCCTGTCCTTCACTAATCTGAAAGATGCTGTGCCTTCAAGAAACTGATCCAAGAAAGGACCTGGCTAGGTGACCTCTTCCCGAGCTGTGAGGGACCATTGTGCACCAGCTGATCTTTGCCAAAGCTCCCTGGTAGACAGACCTACGAAAGGCTGCTGACCGGAGAAGGGGACCGCTGAGGAGAACTGAGAGAAGCACCGGACAGCTGTCTTCCATCACTGACCGCCGTCATCAACCAGACCTGCATTGCTCCCTTTGCCAAAGAACATTTTGATCCAAGGACTCCCTTGTTCATCACCGTCGACCGCTTTCGTCCTGCCTGAGAAATTCAAGGTCGCCAACGACTGAGGAGAATCCGCCGGTCGGTTTCCCTTACCCGAAGACCTCAGAGATGCTGGCAAAGCTACTGAAACCAGCCGTGGTCCCATCCCGTTTTCCGATGCCAGACTCTGACGACCTGATGCCTTGCTGTGCCAAAGTTCTTCATTGACTCTTTGCGGCAACAAACACTCATCGTCGAGGTGCACCGCACGCCTCAGCTTGCATGATATTTTCACACAATTGTCAACGAGCACCACAAGAACCGAAGCAGCTGCCGCAATGACAGTGTACACCCATTTATCATGTAGGATCTCGATGATCCGTGGCTCCAGCCACAAAGAGAGCAACTCAAGAAGGATCTGTCGACGACCCAACGTCAAACTCTGCGATTCCAGGTACCTTGGGGTTGTAGAACTATTTAGAAGGAAATGAAACTCTTGTGAACAATGTATGGATTGGGCTTGTATGATATATCTTTATTTACAGGTTGCCCAGGTGGGGGGATCCTCACACAGAACTGTGTCTAGGTAACGGGGCCAGTATTCTGCCTATTGTTCTAACCACCTGCTTTCCTCCTATGTCTACTGTTGGTTCTCTTTATTACTTGATTTGTGTGACATTTAAACTAAGTCCAGTTGATGCACTTTAATGAAATCTGATAGTAATTGTGGTACCAGGTAGAACGGTGTATATATTAGCCATTGTAGATTAACTGAGCACAAAATTAGTTATTCTGATTGCGTATATAACCTTGAAACTTAATTATATAAAGACTGTGTTTTAACCAATACAGTGTGTGGACATTCCTTTGTGGTGGCTTGGGGACTACACTGTACTTAGGAACCAGCCTGCATCACCTCCCGAGAGCTAAGCCTTGATTGCTCGTCCATTGCTACCAACAATAGAGAATATTGGCTGGGGTCTTTACCACATAGAACAGGAGTACAGACACCCCCTTCCAGTCTTTACACTGGTGGCAGCGGAAGGATGCTTATGGTTTTAAGAATCAGTGTGTAACCTTGCCAGTTACAAAATATCTACACTTGGTTACATTTGAGGTGTAGTTGTGTACAAGATAACTACATTACAAGCAATGGAATCATTGCAAATGGTAAATTGACTCGGATGAGCTTATAGGCTCTCCAGAGTGCTTTTGAAGCCAGAGAATTAGACTTTGAGGATAAGTCAAGGGCTGAGCTGATGGATGCCCTGGTGGACTACAAGACTGATTGTGAAGTTCTTGAAGGGGGGGGTGCAACCAAAAGAGGGCCCTACCCCTGGAGTTGTTGAATCTGATTCTGGGAACGCCACCATTCCTGCTACCTCTGTTCCGACCTCCAGCAATGTTTCTTCAGGGAATTCCTTGGAGCTTGAATTATTAAGGATGGAATTGGCTTTTGACTATAGAAAGTTGGAAACTGAGGCTGAACTTAAAAAAGAGGAGTTGGAACAGCAAGTGGTACTCAAGGATAAGGATCTAGAACTCAAAAACAAGGACACTGAGTGGCAGAAAATCCAGCTAGAGAAATCTAGAGTGGAGACTTCATTGAAACCATTTGAGAGTGTCAGGTCCCCAGCCATCAAGTTTATGAAATATTTGGTTGGTGTGTATGCAGAGGGTTCTGATATCCTAGAATGGATTGAAGCATTTGAGATTACTTGTGGAATCCATGATGTTGATAAGAGAGATTGGGCTATGTGTTTGTTAAGCAGAGTGCCTCAGACTGGCGATGATGTATTCTGAAACTAAGTGTGGAAGAAAGGGGTCAGTATGAGTGCATGAAGTCTGCTTTGGCAAGACACCTACCCAATACCTTAAAAGGTTCAGGGAATTTAAGAAGAGAGAGAATGTGCCTTGGATTGACTGGGTGAGTGCTGCGCATGTGAACATGATGGAGTGGATTGATGGGTACAAGGTTAAAACTTTAGTTGAATTGTGACACCTTTTGATTTCTGAGCATTTTTCTAAAGCCTGGTCACCAGAGTTGCGTCAGTATGTTGCTGACCAGAACATTTTGGATCCCTTTAAGCTAGCCAAGCTGGCTGTCAAGTGGGTCTCCCACCGGGTGTCCCGTAAGGACTCCGGTGGGAAGGACAAGGACAAAGAAAAGGGATCTCTCAGGAGGCTCTGGAGTACCAGAGGCAATCACAATCAGGTAAATTAAAGCCTCCCTCTCCTAAAACCCAAAGATCTAGTGGGGATACATCCTATGTGGGTGGGAGTAAGAGTTGTGGTCCAACATGCTGCAAAGCAGGCTCCCAGTGGTTCCGGTACCATAGCCCGCATTCCAGGTGCTTGTTGGGACTGTGGGGTTCTGGAACACATAAGGGTGACACCAAGTGAAAAGGTAAGGCACCTGGAGTCCAGGCTGTCAGCCTGACCTACCCTTACCCCATGCCTGAGGTGGAGGCCACTGTCCTCCCTCTTGTACAGGAATCACATTTGGTTCACCTGTAGAGATTTCCCTAGTGTCCCTTGGGTCCTGGGACCAGTACGCAGAAGTACTGGCGACAATCCCACAGAACACTCGTAGGTTTTTGAGAAGTGTCCTATTGAATGGCCAGCCTTCTACTGGCTTGAGAGACACTGGGGCGAGCATAATGGTGGTGGACAGACCCTGCTCAAGCCAGAGGACGATGTAGGTGCTCCTCTGAGAACTACCAGGTTACCCCACCAGGTTAGCTGGTGGGCCTCCCAAATTATCACCTGTAGCCTTAGTCAACAGTAAGATTGGAGACAAGACAGCAAAGCTCCCTGTCCTGGTTCAGGACAACGTGCCTGCCAACATTTGGTTAGGAAATGATTTGGTGGAAATGGGGATGATCTTGGATGATCTACCCATGGCTGCTGCGGTGGTCATCTGATCACGTGTCACACAGGGTCTGGCTGCGAGTCTGGCACCCTCGCCGATGGGTAAACCCAAGGCACGAAGACAGAAGAGTAAGTAGGTCACCTCTGCGAAAGGGACCCCTTCTTTTCCTGCTGCTCCTGAAGCACCCACTGGGATTCATGCTCCGGACGGGCTTTGTCTAGTGGTAAACTCAAACTTAAATCCTTAGGAGATGAGGCAGAAGACTCTCCTGCAGGAGAGGTGCTTAACCCGGAGGACCACTCTGACGTTCAATGCCTGTTGGCTGAAGGGGTACCCTCCCGGGCTGACTTCTGTAAGGGTCAGAGGGAGTGCCACTCTCTTTAGGGTCTGAGAAAACAGGCCCTGTCCCAGGCACAAGGAGAAGTGCTTAGGACATTCCAGATATATTGGGCGGGTGATCTCCTTGTTAGTGAGCCCACTAAGCCTGAACCTGGTGCCCTCAAGAGGTTGGTGGTACCCCATGTTTACAGGCGCTTTCTACTGCTGTTGGCACACAAGGTGCCTTTGGCTGGTCATCTTGGGACCAAGAAGACCAAGCAAAGGCTCTCTGCACATTTCTACTGGCCCCGGATGGGAGTAGAAGTGGAGTCCCACTGCAGGACCAATGAAAGCTGGCATCCTCCACACTTACAGTGGAATAACCAAATAAGAGACACTAATCAACACACCCCAGTAGGGAAAGAGAACAGGACCAAGTGCAAGTGAGGTAAAAGAAAATAATTTATAGAAAGTTTAAAATGGGGCACGCAGAGGACTCAAGAGAAGAAAAACACACATTATTATACAAAATAATAATGCTATAGGGGATACAATCAGTAAAATTCATTGGTCGAAGCAGGCTGGCCAGTATGTTGCACATATGGATGATGCTCCTGGATTGGTCAGCTTCAGATTGTAACTTTGTGGAGCACGCGGGTCAGTTGGGTGGTGTGTGGTGTTAGGCGATGTCCACGTTGCTTTAAATTCAGACTATCTAACATTTGCCCCTTTGGCCACACATGTCTTAGCATTTTTCATAAATATCAATACGACGTTTGACCTGAAAAAATAAAAAGAAAGGGTACATGGGTTCAGGTGTCATATCTTACACAATAAATCAGTAACCCATTTATCAAGCAACTCCTTAGATGTATTGTGGGTGTTTTTACTGTTTCTTAGTACAAGAAAAATATATGGCTTGGATTATGGGCAGGGGCTGAACTGGTGACACATGAGCGAGGGACATGCAACTGTTACATCAAAAGAGGTGTAGGGATAGGGGGCTTGTGGTCTATATTTCTCTAGACAGGGTCTGCCAGTGCAGAGGCCGATTTGTGGACATGGACGTTTTTTTCCAGGAATAGGCTTCGGCCCACACAGGGCAGTAATGTAAAAGGAAGAAGAGAGATCCAGTGTCTAGCTTGTTACAATTTGCGCCCAAGCTTCTGTGAGAACAGGACAGCTGTGGAGACAGCAGAGGGGAGGAGGTGGGGGGTTGGCATGCTGGCTATGCACGCCGAATGAAGGGGAGAGGTGCAGGCCTGCATTCAGCGTTTACATGTGGCCTACTAGAAAATGGAGTTGGTAGTTAACAAAATAGAGTCTCGTGGCTCATAGGCCATGCACAGTCATGGGTCTTTCAGTGGTTGCCCCACACTTTGGCCAGAGGTGCGCTACCAACCGTGGAGCGGGCATATCATGAGCAATGTTAGGAATGAAGGGGGGCCTAGGAGACCCTTCCCCCCTTACATTCCCCTCTTTCGTTACTTAAGTAATGAATACTGCAACTCTCCCAAACGTCTCTGTTCGGCTTCGTCAGCTACTGCTTTGTCTCATGCTGTGGTTCCCTTTCTTGGCATCCAGGCCCAACACACCGTGCTAAGGCTTTCCCCCGCCGTACATATTCATCTGGGTTGCAAGTCATGCAGATACACCCCCCGTCCCACTCTACCCATACTTTATCATACCATTCTAAATCCCGGTGTTCTTTAATTGTGGTGTACCAGAGTGGATCTACAATGTACCCAGTGTTACATACAGCTGTCATTCTATATTTTGGTTCTGAATCTTCTTCTGTTTGGACCTGGGCTTCGTATGTTATTTGCACTATTCCTGCTGTGTTGCCCATTGTCACCATCATCATTTCACTATTAGGAATAGACTTTGCACAGCACTGGAGTCCCAATTGGCACACACACAAAATTTGGAAGAAAAAGACAATGATTGGTATCAGTAGCTTCACGGTCGTTCTGAGCCATGACGGGACCCTCTCGAACATGTTGTCGAACCATGTGCTGGACTGCACTCCTGCTTCATCCTTCATCCTTTTGCTACGATTATGCACTGCTGCTATCACATGTGATAGTGTCCCATTGTTCGCATCTGCAGAGGGTACAAGTGTGCAACATGCGCTCCTGATTTTTCAGCAAACACTGCCATCCATAGCAGTTAGCAGGTCCAGGACGTAGTGGTTCTGCATGGTCATCAACCGCAGGGCTTTCAGTACCACTTTGATGACATTGAATCATTCTTCTGTGTCTTTGGCCAGCTGGATGTGTTCCCAGCGGGTTAACGAGAGACGCAAACATTTTTTCTGCTGAAGTGAATAACTTGAACTTGTCAGGAATTTGTGCTTTGTTGCTGCTCTTCAGGCAAAACGTCATATGCGGGGGGTTCTTCGGTTGTTGACAGGGGGGTCCTGGGACATCTTTGCTGGCACCCTCTCCCCTTGCATGTGACTTTCTGTAATCAACATCGGCTCAGTACAGCGTTGCCAGATTGCAAGTGCCCCTCCATGACTGTGGAAGGTGCAAGTACACCTGTTTGCCGCATACCCAGTAAGTGACCATTAATGTTGCTGTTCATTTCTTCATGTCTGGAATGATGAGAATGTTTCTACAGTTCTTGCTTGTTCCTAAGGGCACTTTCGTTTCTCCGTGGAAGCACAGTTCATAAGGTATTTCGCGCTGCACCTTGATCGGTTTCTCAAGAGCTGTTACCAACGTTAGTTTGGTGATGTGCTGAGACCAGATTGGAGCACATGTGCTTCTAATCCATTGTAGCTTCTTGTCTGACAGTCCTTGCAATGCCTCTGCCTTACACATTACTTGCGTTTCATGCCATTTGTTGTAAGCAAACATTGTCCCTTGGATCATAAAGAAAGGTTGCTTAATGCAGATTACTCCTTGTGGCTTGTTGTAGCAGGTTTTTTTCATTTGGCAGCATATATAGGGTAACAGTGTGCGCTTGATAGGTGCTTTTAATTCTACACAGTGCAAGATGAATTAGACACTGCATCTCCGCAATAGGTGTCTCTTGTGGTAACAGGACTTTAGGGGTCCCCGAGGCATGGAGAATCAAGGAGCACACATAGCAGCTTTCATTGGAAGCTTGTTTTGTCATTGTGTTCATGTCTGTTTACCATTTATTGGACTGAGGTGGGTGTCATTGGTCTCCTACTGTATCTAAACCTAAACCATGATATTCATCATAACTTTTCTGTCCCTCCCCCGTTTTCCACCTCCTGCTCCTCCCTGGGCCACTTCGGATTTCTAGTAATGTTTGGTATCGGTGGTATCAGATTGGGAATATTCCAGGTATTACCTCTGCTTCCCTCTCATCACTTTGCTGTCCAACCTTTTTACCATAAGCTGGGGCGGGGTTTTGTGTTTCATCATTTGCATAGTCGCCACTTGAGGTAGCTTGTGTGGTTGTATAGAGACCATCATATGGCAATGTAAATGCATAAGGGTTGGGCGTCATTCATCTCATACACATTAAATTAATGCTGGGAATTGTCAGCTATCGAATAGTTCATAAGTGATGCTCTGACAGTTTTATTCCTGTGTAGGGTAGTGAGGTTTGTAGGAACATTGTGGGCCCATATTAGTTTAAAAAAAAACATATCCCTGGCGTTGAACACACTATTCCTCTTTCTGTAAAGGAGATGGTCATGTTAAACTTGCTGAGGAGGAACCACCCCAGCAAATTTATGTGCAAATCTTCTTAATATAACAGGGGTGCCCGCAGTGTTTTCCCCCTACTGTTACATCCAGATCTTTAGTGTGTGGAACCTCAGCCACCGCCCCAGAAAATCCCTGCATCTCCATTTTTCGATTCAAAAGTGGAAACCGGCCTTCTTTTAGACACAATTTTTCTGCTCGCGAGTCCACCATAAAGATGAACTGTTTGTTTCCTATCTCTGCCCCCACCAGTGGTTTCTTGTCTGCGCGGAGGGTCATTGATAGGACTGGACACGCAAGTGCTTTCTGTGGGCTGTCCTATGCTGGGTGTCTCATTGTTTCATGATTGTGGAAAACATTGTCTCCCACCAGTGCTGTCCCTCTGAATAGTGTTGGTGCGCCATTTGCTGGTGTGGCTAATGGATTGCTGCGTATAGGCGTCATGTGACTTTGTGATGGTGGGTGTTGCTGTGTGCCTTGCAGGCGTGCTCTGTCTTCATATGCATACCGGGGACCGGCTTGTTCTTTGCGTCTATATCCTCCCACAAGTAAGCCATAGGGGCTACCTAGGTAGGGGTGGCCATACTGTTGTTCATTTTGGTAAGGTGCCATGGGACGGCTGAAACACTCTCTTGAAAAATCACCCCATCTACCACAGTTCCAGCACACGCATTGCCCCCCACTTCTGGGCCCCTGATATCCATACCCCACTCTCAATCCTCTGTACCCACCTCACCCTTTCTTGCCATTGTGATCATCCATACTGTTCCTCTCCAGCCCACCGTTCCTGTCCATTTGCCACCCAGTTTTTTGCCCAGTTTGCTGTCATTCTTGCCTGTATTGCTATTGGCCCCTCCTCCTTGTCTCCCAGCCATTCTGCGGGGAGGGCAGCAGCTACTGCTGTGACCTTCACCAATTTCATTTTAACTAATTTTGCTTATTCTGCCAACCTTTTCTGCACTATCTCCTTTTCCCTCTCTTTGATCCTCCTACAGTGGTGTACACTGTATTTCTGGCCAGCTTTTGGCATCTATCCCTTCAATTTTATCAAGTGCCTCCTTTACTTCCTTTAGGAGGCCCCTCTTAATTGTGAAGTAAAAAAGGGAGGGGGATTGATCCCAAGCCGTGCCTGTCTCTGCCTCCCCATGTCGTGCACCTGAAAAATGTAAGCTGAAGCATCTTTGTCCTTCCCATGGTACACTGCATTACTGACAACAAATCAGGCATGTCTGGGAATGTGCTCCTCAATGAGTCCCATACCCGGGCCCTCACTGTGTTGAATGATGCGCCATCATAGCGGTCACAATCCAATGTTACCCCGGGGAACCCCGCCGTCACCCACACCCTATTGGCCTGATCGCCTACTGCAGAAACCAACAAACGTTTGACATCACCAATTGCTAGGGGGACCCCGGCTGTATTTTCCTCAAATGCACTTACTTACACCCCTGAAAGTGGAGGTAATGTTTTTAACAGATTTGCTTTGTCCATTTGTGCCCATGGGGCATAATGCGGCCTCCCCGCTCCCTTGTGAATCAGTGGCATCTGTAACTTGCTCTTGCCTCTTCTCATACTCACCTTAACTCCCTTTTTACCTGCTACTGCCACCTTTCCCATCCTGTTTCTTAGTCAGCCTTGGTGTCACCCTCCCTCTTCCCCTATCTCGCTGGGAGATGATCCTATATGCAGTGACGCTCCACCTGATACCCCAGCTGTCTCCTCACCTGCTCCATTCCCCTCCTCTTCTTCATCTACATCGCTCCAGTATTCTTCCTCCCTCACACACTCTCTTGTCCCGTACTCACCTGTTCCTCTCCCTGATCTACTTGTATTATTCTGGCAGGGGCATCATTTATTCAAAATAGTATCTCCCCTTTCTTCCAGTCATCACCCACTATGTTTACCGGGGTACCGGGCGTCTGGGGCAACGACGTCTGCTCGCCACTCTGTAAGGGTGTACTTTGCTCACATATCCCTCTGAGCTGTGTCAGTTCGACTTGTGTCATTGTTAGTCATTTTCTAAGTCCTGTGTTATCTGTTCTATATTTAGCGGAGGGGTGTGCATCTGTCCGAATGACCCTTTTGGATCGTATGGGGCTGGGGCTGTTGCTGGTGACACAGGGGGTGTGCTTGGTGTTGATACATACAGTGGTCACTATATCACTCTGCAGGTCTTGTTAGCATTGGGTACAGTCTTGTAGGCTGTTTTATTTTTTCCTTACTCTCCCCTCCTCCCTCACTATTATTTGTTGCCTAGGGAGATGTGCCTTGGCTCTTATTCTTGGCTGGGGGTATTTCTTCAAATAGCCTCCACACATCTAACACTTCTCTTATGTTCTGCAGCTGACTGCCCTTATATTTAATGATCAAGTATGTTGCTACCATGTCTAGTACTGACAAATGACCCACCTTCAGGCCATACCTGGGGCATACCTTCCCCTTTCATTTCCGTGTGTCATTGTTTGTGGTACTTCTCAATTTTTTCACTATATCCTGGTAAACTCTGACATATTTGCATAACTGGCATTTCTGCCTCCATAGTGCCTTAATTGTGGCCAATACATTTGCGTGCAAGTATGAACAATCTAACACCAATTTCAACCAATTTCTTGAAGGCAATAACCTTTTTTCACCAAAATTACAGCAATGTTGGTTACATATTAGCTTTTCTTAAGTTTTCAATTACCACACTTTGTCGTTGTCAAACCAAATTAAACAGGACATTGGCCACATGACATATAACACTCAATTGGACAGACACAACATGGATCATGTAACATAAAACAAAACGTTATACACGAACATTAAAACATGGACCCTACCTGCCTGCTGTCCCCTAATTCCCCCCGGCCCTTATTATACCCAGAATCTAGCCCCTGTCGTGGCCCCTTCTGAACCACCCTCTAAGATACAAAAAAGGAAGAAAGAAAAATAAAAAGCTTAGCTAAAAACTACTCTGAGTCTCCTCTTTGCACAAGACTCCTACTTTGTTCACTTTGTCACCATTTAATCCCTGTACTAGTCGAGATAGTACTATGCTGCCCCGCCTTCTACCCCCTTGCGGCGCAAGGTTCCCGTACCTCTGTTCACATCTTAACCTCTTATAAAATCCTAATGGCCATATGCAAAAGAAATGAGAACTAAAGAAAAGTTCCCTGCTTCAAAGAAAAGTCCCCAGTTTCTTTTCCCACCATATATTCTCAACACCCCCCCTATCTGACTCCCTTCCCCTTTCCCCCCTTCACCTTCTTTAAGGATCTCTCGCACTTGATGCTCATGTGTCCATATTGATCTGAGAGCCTCTGGACCCAGTCTGTCTGCAAAGCCGGGACCCATGGAACCTTCTGCCCTAATGTGCGCACTCCTAAGGGTACAAGTTGCTGTAGGTGGGTGGCCTTGACGGGGCGCCCTGCATCTCGCTGCTGTGGCCAAGGGACGTCTCGTACCGAAAGGAACGAAAGAACGCTATTGCATCGAGGTCACCAAATGAAAGCTGGAATTCCCCACACTTACAGTGGAATAACCAAATAAGAGACACTAATGGACACACCCCAGTAGGGAATGAGACCAAGACCAAGTGCAAGTGAGGTAAAAGAAAAGACTTTATATAAAGTTTAAAATGGGGCACGCGGAGGCCTCTGCTACTCCGAGAGCGCTCTGCCCAAGGCACGAAAAATACACATTATATTACAAAAACACATCATCTATGGCGTGTGCTATGGAGGGTACAGTCAGTAACATTCATTGGATGAAGGGGGCTGGTCAGTATGTTGCATATATGGATGATGCTCCTGGATTGGTAGGCTTCAGATTGTAACTTTGTGGAGCATGCAGGTCAGCTGGGCTCATCTGGGAGTGGTGTGGGGTTAGGCGATGTCCACGTTGCTGTAAATTCAGATTATATAACATTTGCCCTTTTGGCCACACATGTCTAAGCATTTTTTCATAAATCTCAACATGCAATATATATATGATTAGACGTTTGACCTGAACAATAGAAAGTAAGGGTACATGGGTCCAGGTGTCTTATCTAACACAATATATCAGTAACACATTTATCAAGCATCTCCTTAGATGTATTGCTGGTGCTTTTACTGTTTGTTAGTACAAGAAGAATATATGGCCACATGGGATTAGTGGTAGTGGGTGAACTGGAGTGGCCCACGTGCGAGGGGCATGCAACTGTTACATCAAAAGAGGTGTAGGGATAGGGGGCTTGTGGTCTGTATTTCTATAGACCGAGTCTGCCAGTGCAGAGGCAGATTTGTGGAGATGGATGGTTTTTTCCAGGACCAGGCTTCAGCCTGGTCACACACAGGGCAGTGATGTAAAAGGAAGAAGAGAGATACAATGTTTAGCTTGTTACAATTTGCGCCCAAGCTTCCGTGAGAACAGGACAGCCGCAGAGACGGCAGAGGGGAGGAGGTGGAGGGTTGGCATGCTGGCTGTGCGCGGAGAATGAAGGCGAGAGGTGCAGGCCTGCATTCAGCGTTTACATGTGGCCTACTAGAAAGTGGAGTTGGTAGTTAACAAAATGGAGTCTCGTGGCTCATAGGCCATGCACAGTCATGGGTCATTCAGTGTTGGCCCCACACCTTGGCCAGAAGTGCGCTGCCAACCGGGGAACAAGCATATCATGTGCATTGTTAGGAATGAAGGGGGGCCTAGGAGACCCTTCCCCCCTTATACCTGCCCAACTTGTGAGTTGTCTGGGAAGACTGGAGGCAGCGTCATTGCCCCACTACAGCTGTTGAGAGTGGTTGGCACACCATTTGAGAGGGTGGGCATTGACATTGTTGGTCCCCTTGACCCTCCCACTTCAGGTGGACATCGGTTCATCTTGGTCTTGGTTGATCATGCCACCAGGTACCGTGAGGCTATACCCCTTCAGACTATAACTGCCAAGGTGGTTGCCATGGCTTTCCTTGGCATTTTCACCCATGTTGGATTTCCTAACGAGGTTGTCTCTGAAAGAGAATCCAACTTTATGTCGAGTTACATGAAAACAATGTGGAAAAAGTGTGGCATTACTTACAAGTTCTCCACCTCTTACCATCCCCAGACCAATGGTCTGGTTGAGAGATTTAATAAAACTCTCTAGAGCATGCTAGGTGCTTTGGAAGAGCCCATAAGGAGGACATGGGATCTCTTCCTGCCATGACTACGGTTTGCTTACAGAGAGTCCCACCAGGGTGTTGGTTTCAGCCCCTTTGAGTTACTCTTTGGCCATCCAGTGAGGGGCCCTCCTTGCCTTGATCAGAGAAGGTTTGAAAGCCACCCCTCCAGGTCCTGCCAAATAAGTGGGGGACTATCTGTTAGGCCTCAGACAGAGGAAGCCACAGATGATGGGTCAGGCTACAGCAAACCTCAAGGCCAGCAAGGAATTGAATAAGTACTGGCATGACCTTAAAGCCTCGGAAGTGGATTGGACTCCAGGACAGTAGATCCTTGTGATGGAGCCTATCAAGCCTCGAGCTTTGGCAGATAAGTGGACTGGACCCTTCAGGATAATCTCCAAGATGGTGGAAGTCAATTATCTGGTTGGCATAGGAGTCCCTGTGGTAGCCCCTCAGGTATTCCATGTTAACAGGCTCAAGATTTCTATAGGCAAGACAAAGTATCATGTCTCTTGCTGGCTTCAGAGCAAGAAAAGTATGAGAGTGAGCCCCTTCCTGAGTTGCTGCATAGCAACCCTCGGGATGGCTCCGAGGAGGGAGTGCATCTCTCTCCAGATGTGATAACAGAGCAGCAGAGGGCCTGCAGGGCTTTGCTCCGGCAGTATGCCTCTCTGTTCTCACTGGCACCAGGCCTTACACCATGGTGTAGGCACGAAATTGACAATGGTGACAATGTGCCTGTCAAATGCAGGTGGTACCGTATGTCAGATACAGTTAAGAACCACATCCAGGCTGAGGTGGCCAAGATGTTGGATCTGGGTGTTACTGAACCCTCAACCAGTCCCTGGTCCAGACCAGTGGTCCTTGTCCCCAAGGCAAGTTCTGAGGCAAGTACCAAGGATTGGTGGTTCTGTGTGGACTGCGGAGGGGTCAATGCCGTCACCAAAAATGCGCACATCCATTTCCCTGGGCAGATGAGCTCATGGACACCATAGGTGCTCCCTAATTTGTAATCATCTTTGACCTTAGCTCAGGCGATTGGCAAATAGCTCTGACGGACCATGCCAAGGAAATGACTGCATTCTCAACACCTGAGGGGCTCTACCAATTTAGAGTCATGCCTTTTTGGGTTGAAGAATGCACCTGACACTTTCAAATGTTTAGTCAATCTTGCACTCAATGGGCTGGAGGCCTTTTGTTTGGCCTACTTAGACGACATTATCGTCTACAGTTCCACTTGGGAGAAGCATTTGACTCACCTGGATAAATTGTTGCAGGTCTCTACCAAGTACCAGATAGCTCAGGGGAAAATCACATATCTTGGTCATGAGGTAGGAGGGGGTAAAATCCAACCTCTCCCCAGTAAGGTACATGATGTTCATGACTGGGAGACTCCCACTACTCAAACCCAGATGAGAGCCTTTTTGGGCCTCACTGTGTACTTCATGGCGGACTATGGAACCATAGCTGCCCCTCTGACAGCTCTCACTTCGCCCAAACAACCAAGGAAGATTAATTGGACAGAAGACTGTCACAGGGCCTTTGTTGGCTTGAAAGAAAGTCTGTGTAGGGCACCTGTGTTGTGTACGCCTGACTACAGAAAACTCTTTATCATCCAGATGGATGCCTTTGACTGACACTGGAATTGGAGCTGTCTTGTCCCAGTTAGATGACAAAGGGAGGGAACATCCAATCATATTAATCAGTAGACAACTCAAGGGTAGATAACCTAGGTTGGCTACTGTTAAAAAGGAATGTGTCAGTATAGTTTGGAGCCTTAGGCGTTTTAGGCCCTACCTTACAGGGTCTACCTTCAAAGTGCAAACAGACCATAAGCCCCTGAAGTGGCTTATGCAGAAGAAGGCTGAAAATCCGAAACTGCTCAGGTGGTCCATTAGCATGCAAGGGCTAGACTTTACCATAGATCATAGACCGGGGTTGAGTCATGATAATGCAGATTACCTTTCCAGAAGGTATGTTAATCATCTGGATGAGAGTCTGGGAGGGCCACTGTGATAATGGAAATGCAACAGAGGGTTAGGGCTTCTAAATCCTTGTCCTTTATTGCTTTTTATCTTGTGCTCTGTATAGTTTCCATGCAGGAGTTCACATAGGTCTCCTGGCGGTGCGGCTCTTCCTTTATTTGGTTTGGTGAACAGACACATGGGATAACCTTATGGCACCCACGGGTGGGAGTACAACCCTGTCCTCCTAGTGTATGTTTTTGGGCACCTGTGTGTGGTCCACAGAGCAGGGTACAGGCTTTTGGGAGCTTTGTGCTGAACTGGCAGGTGCCCTGAGCGTCCTCCATTTTGGGATGCGCAAACCCTGTCATTGGAATCAGTGGATTCCTGATAGGAAACAAGATGGCCCCTTTCACCTCTTGCTTTCTATTACCTGTTACCTTGTTTTTGCCAAAGTCCTTTGAAGCCCTGACTCTGTCCCTTCCCCCTGACAGGCTGTTGGGTGGAAGTTCCATATATGGTGTTGTGGGGAAGTCCAGGCCAGACTGGCCGGAGCCTTCCCAATGACTGTATGTTGTGGGTACACCCCTGTGGTAGGACCTAGGTGAATGGAGTGTGTGACGAATACGCAGTCTATGTTATGGGGGTCTAATATCTGGTGTTTGACACAATGACTGAGACAGCCCTGCCCGAAACTGGCATGAATGTAGTCTGTAGTGGTGAATGGCAGAGTGCTTGTCCAAATCCACATTCTGTGTTGTGAGTGTCTGGTTGGAGAATAATGGCCGAATGCACTGTGCGCCTAATTGGCAGCCTGACTGCCTGAATGCCCTTCTGAGTGATTGGTTGCATGAGTGTGACCCAGCAGAGTGAATGGGAGATCAACGGTATATCCGGGGGCCTCTCACTGCTAGTAATAATTCAGAAGCTGAAGTTGAAACTGATGCTTAACTTTGAAGCCCACTGGAAGAGGAAGAACTGCTGCTGCGGTCCTTCGTAAATCTGAAAGCTGCTGTGCCTTTAAGGAACTGATCCAAGAGAGGACCTGGCTAGGAGACCTCTTCCTGAGCTACGAGGGACCATCGTGTACCAGCTGATCTTTGCCAAAGCTCCTTGGTAGACAGACCTATGAAAGGCTACCGACTGGAGAAGGGGACCGCCAAGGAGAACAGGGAGAAGCATGGGACAGCCGTCCATTGTCGCTGACTGCCGCTGCCAACCGGAAGCGCAGTACTCCCTTTGCCTAAGAACATTTTGATTTAAGGCCTCCCTTGTTCATCACCGTCGACTAACTTCGTCCTGCCGGGGAAAGTCAAGGCCACCAACGACTGAGGAGAATCCGCTGGTGGGTTTCCTGCCACCCGAAGACCTCAGAGATGCTGACAAAGCTACTGAAGCCAGCCGTGGTCCCTTCCCATTCACCGATGCCAGACGCTGACGACCGGACGCCCTTGATGGGCAAAAGTTCTTCATTGACCCTTTGCGGCAATGAGCACTCGTTGTCAATTGCACCGCATGCCTCAGCTTGCAGGACGTTTTTACCCGATTGTCAACGAGCACCGCAAGAACCGAAGCTGCTGCCGCAATGACAGTGTTCCCCCTTTTTCCTCATGGGATCTCAACATTACGTGGCTCCTGCTTTAAAGAGAGTCGTTCAAGAAGGATCCATCGACGACCCGATGCCGAACTCTGTGATTCCAGGTACATTGGGGTTGTGGAACTATTTAAAAGGAAATATGGACTGGCCTTGTACAGTAAATCTTTATTTACAGGTTGCCCAGGTGGGGTGATCCTCACACAGAACTGTGTCTAGGTAACAGGGCCAGTATTCTGCCTATTGTTCTAACCAACTGCTTCCCTCCTATGTCTGTTTTTGTAGAATACATTTTTAGGGGTAAGTTCGGGGTACAACTTCTTCTGTTGGCGGCCTTATTACTTATGCCTTCAGGCCGTGCACATCAGTGAGGTGATTAGTGGAGGCACCAGTACCCCTGCCTCCTTGCTTTATAAAGAAAGAGTAATTCACCACAAATTGACTGCACCACACACAGGATCCAGTTTGGTTTTCAAAGTGATTTGTATTGTAAATCAATCAAAGAAAGAAACGTGCAGTTTGTATAAATGCAATCCAAATGTTGGTTTGCACTGCCAACGCGAGGAGCATTTCTTGTTACCATTAAGGGATTATCCCGGGACACAGTTTGAATACGTATTGGAACATGGATGTGAGCAATTTGCCCAATTGTTTTTGTTTTGAGAAAGGCTCTTGAGTTGCAGAAACATGTGTTAACTAGATGGCATTGCATTTATACAAACTGCACGTTTCTTTCTTTGATTGATTTACAATACAAATCACTTTGAAAACCAAATTGGATTTTGTGTGTGGGGCCGTCAATTTGTGGTGAAGTACTCTTCTCTTTATGTCTGTTGTTGGTTCTCTTTATTACTTGATTTGTGTGAGATTTAAACTAAGTCCAGCCTCCATCACCTCCTGAGAGCTAAGCCTTGATTGCTCGTCCATTTCAACCAACAATAGAGAATCTTGGCTGGGGTCTTCTGTGCCTCTCCTCTGCTACATAGAGTAGGAGTACAGACACCTCCCTCCATTCTTTACACTGGTGGCAGCGGTGGGATGCTTATGGTCTTAAGAATCAGTGTGTAACCTTGCCAGTTACAAAATATCTACACTTGGTTAAAATTGAGGTTTAGTTGTGTACAAGATAACTACATTACAAGCAATGGAATCTATTGTGAATGGTAAATTGACTCGGATGAGCTTAGAGGCTCTCCAGAGTGCTTGTGAAGCCAGAGAATCAGACTTTGAGGATAAGTCTATCTCTGAGCTGATAGATGCCCTGGTAGACTACCAGACTGATTGTGAAGCTCTTGAAGGTGGGGATGCAACCAATAAGGGCCCTTCCCCTAGGGTTGTTGAATCTGATTCTGGGAACGCAACAATTCCTGCTACCTCTGTTCTGACCTCCAGCAATGTTTCTTCAGGAAATTCCTTGGAGCTTGAATTATTAAGGATGAAATTGGCCTTTGAATATAAAAAGATGGTAACTGAGGCTGAGCTTAAGAAAGAGGAGATGGCACAGCAAGTGGTACTCAAAGATAAGTATCTTGAACTCAAAAACAAGGACACTGAGTGTCAAAAAATCCAGCTAGAGAAATCTAGAGTATTTTGAAGGTGGACATGGATTTACATTTGCAAAGTGCTCCTATGTACAGGGAAGCATGCTGTTATGCAGTTTGTATTGTGCAATTCAGTGCATGGAATCACTGTGGTGGCTCTTCAAGTCCTCGGGGAAATATTGATTTAAGACGCTGGCCCCCCAGTGATGAGCATATTCCATGTTTTAACACAAATCCACAACTCTGCTAAACACTTGCAGTATTGTATTGCTGCAATGTAAGTCACTGATTTACAAAACAGCAATAATGGAATACAGTCTATATATGCATCCTTCTACAAGGGGAGGAGGTACCAGGCATTCTTTAAACAAATTGTGGGAAATTAAACAAACCTTAAAATAAATACAATGTTCCCAGCTCTAGGGTTGTCCATCACCAGGAACATGGCACCCCCTGTTATTCTATTATCAAAGAAAGCTGTTGCTTGGACTCCTGCAAGCCCATGACATGTTTTCTGTAGCTTTTCAAAGCTCTGTGCATTTGTTGGACCAATACAGTAATGGTTAGTTTTGCTTTGTCGCTGGACTCCACGGGAAAGGCATAGGAGGTGTTCTCAAACCTTTTTATGGCTGCAAGATCTAAAGTTGTGAACTGAAGCTGGAAAATAAAGCTGTAATTGGGACCATATGGACTGGTTGGAGAGCCCACTCCTGCCGTAGAAGGATTTCTACCCTTCTTTTTATATAGCTACACTACAATCCAGCGGGACAGTCTGCCTTCTCACAGATGATGTCACTTATATGCATCACAGGGTAGATATTAAGATAATGGTTAAAAGTTGTGGGAGAAATGTACCTTAGGTTTCAAGCATACCTGTTTGCAAATAACCTCATCATGACAACACCAGTACCTGGCCCCAGAACACAACAACATACATCTTCGGCTTCCTTCCTTCTGTGATTGAGTTTGGGTTGCCATCATTTTACTGTGAAAAGAGATATGACTTTTGTTTGTAGCAGGATACTTACTAGGCAGAGCAAAGATGTCAGCTGGCAGTGGAGAAACACCCAGGTCAAACGATGGAGTCATCAAGCATGAAGCTGTCAGCAGAGCAGCCCAAATGCTTAGCCAGGTGAGCTGAGTGATACAAAAGAGTGGAAGAAACCAGGACTTAGAAGACCAAGAGCCAAAATAAGGCCCACACACTGATCATAGCACTATGAGAAAAAAAGCAGCTGAGTGGCACGACACATTTTAGTGACGTAAGTGATCTGAGAATACCAAGAGAGATCAGCTGAGAAGGCCAGAAAAGCTGAGCAGCCATAGACATCTGGGAACATCAAGAGCTGAGCAGCCCAATAGAGTGATGGGGCCCAAAAGAACACTGAAGGCCAGGGAAGCACAGTGGCCAATGACAAAAGAGTGTTCTGAAGGGGCTAGGTGAGCAAGAGGCCTAAGGAGCCAGGAAGGGCTGAAGAGACATAAAGGAGAGCTTACAATTACAGCATTGCTCAATGTGGCAATGCAATGAAAGGGTGGACCGACCAGCTGTTAGCTGGCAAACTGGCATATTGAGCAGTGTCCCATATCTTGAAGTGCATAGTGAGCAGAACACTGTAACCCTGCAAGTTAGTTCAGCATTATACTCCTGAAGAATTGCTACTTGCTATATCCATATGATTGCGTTTATAAGGATCAGTCGCATGATAGATGATATATCCCTGAGATTGTCAAGTAACACGCTGGGTGCTATAACTCTGAGACCATTGGAACAGGGATATGAAATCCCTACTAGACAGGAAGATCTGGACACATTAAGATGTGTTAATCTCCTACATCCTTACCGTAGGTAGTTTGAAGACTACAACATTCTTTTCTTTTGGCAAGAATCATCTGCGATTGGTCGGCATTTATCCCAGTACCCATCCAGGCAAGCATGAGGTAAATGAAGATTATATCACATGTCAGCTCTTTTATTGTTCCACCAGTTACTAGACACATGTTTCTAGGATAAAATAGCAGACACGATGATAATTCCAATCCCTCACGTTTTACTCCTCCTGTAGATTAAAAGCACTCTAGTCATGCAAATTAATAAGAGAAAGGAGTGGGACAGTGGTGAACAGGTGGGAAGGCGGGCTGACACTTGGGAGAACTGCATGTGTACAAAACGCTCTATTACAGTTATGTTAAGGCTACAAGGCACAACCACCTGAATAGAAATACATTGAAGTACCAACTCTTGCTTAGCTCACCTGACTGTCAATCCAATGGCGGCTTGGGAAAGCCATACCTCATGGATTAAGGAGGAGCGATGAAACCAGTAGCTGGGGAGACAGAGGTTTGCTCTTTTTAAAGGAGCAAAAGTGTTTGCTGGTTTCACAGATGGGCAGCAGGCAGCACGTATCATCAGTGAAGTAAAGGTCAGAGAAGGGGAAGTGAGGCAGCCCGAGTCTAAATTAAACTGAATCCTTAAGCATTCACAACGCAGGCAAACTGCTTAAAGAAATGCCGAGTTGTGATTTAAAAAATGTCAACCAAATGCTTAAGACTGCTTATTAACTGCTTTGTGCATATGTAGACAATCGCCAGGTTATTTTTAGCACATGCTTTAAGCAGATATAAAATAATCCTTTGCTTCTTACTAACTGCTCAGAACACGGCTATTAAAATGTTAGTTTAGCAACATCTAAGTAAATGCTTATCAAGCAGGTCCTCAAATGCATATATTCATTTGGAGAATGTTTAATAAGCAATTACAGAAATGTGTATTTTCTGCCTGGTAAATGCAAACGAAATCCCTCTTCTTCATCACAGTACTTATTTTATGACATTGCTCCACCTTCCGACAGAACCCCATCCCAAAACTTTTTTTGTTTATCTCATCCCCCTTGTAGCCACGGTATAAAGCACCATACCGATACCATAATTTTCCTCTCTATAATAAAGGAACTGGGGTGATTTTACTACTGTGGAGTGAGAGGACAGTGTTAGAACTGTGATAAGGAAGAGCAGGATTAGGATTAATGAAGATACGCGGTAAGTAACCTGGAAAATAACTCAACATCCCGCTTCTTCGTCACAGTGCTTGCTCTATTAAGCATACCAAAGATTAAACCAGCACGTACTTGAACCACAATGGAGTAAACGGCCCCCTGCATAATGAGAGCCGCGGCCAGCCTTTTGTCAGAAGGCGGAATGTTGTGACAAGGAATGTGGAGGTAATTACATGTACTTTCGCAAAGTTAATGGCAGACCATGAGGATGTAGAGCCACAAAGCACTGTGCATATTTTTCAATGACAGGAAAAAATGTTTTGGCCTCACCTTGTTGGAATTCTACCTAAATACACAGGTCTCATGGCAAATCATAAAGTTGAAATAAGCTGAAGCAGGGGCTGGGGATGCTAAACACCTGTCTAATAAGAGAGGCTAAGGAATGAGCACAGGTCTGAACTACTTTACAATTTCAGGTGGAAGGGTCTTTTTCAAACCTTTTTAAAACCACCATAACGTTACCTGCAGTGTGCATTTGGAACATTGGACACCAATAAACATGACATTTCGTGCAGAGCAACGCCACCTTCTATCCATCGCTGTGAGTACACCTCCTGTACCGAGCTCAAATGAACAATTCTACTAAATTCTATTGCGAATAACATTTGACTCGCAGAACGGATTAGGATGATATTTTTGCACAAAAAGAATAATCAAGGGCACCCCCAAACAGGGCATTTCGGGTAATATTTTATTCAAAAAATGAAATAGTTACTATGAAACGATAAAACACAATTTTTTTGTCTACTTCCAATAATTTTCTCATAAATAAAAAGTGCAACCTTTGAATAGCCAACACGCTGAAGCCATTGGTCCGAATTGGACCAAATAAGAAACAACATGTTCACAAATCGTTGACTTAAAGAGGCTGATCCGTTCAGGTGTTTGGGTCTGCATGTACCAGAAATTAATGGTAAACATCTATAGAAAGTCCCCCCTCCAAAAGAGCGACCACCTTTTTTTTAAAAAAAATGATTGTCTTTACAGAGTAGGAACCATGACAGGAACTGTGCTTTGTGTGCTTTCACTATTTGGTCAGCTATTCTGAATGTGTCTTAGTCGTAGCCACATTCTGATGTTGGCTGAGATAACAGATATCCCTAGCAGGCAGATTTCATAGGAATATGTGGTAATGATGCTTGCTATTCTTTTATGGAAGTCCCCTTTTCGCGCGCGCGCCATGAGCAGGTACTTGTTGTTTTGGCATAAGGATCCAAATGGGCTGGCACATCTCTCCTAAAAAGGAGACAGCGAGTGCTTGCAGAAGGACCCGTGTGGCTGGCAATGGAGAGATTGGGGGGGCTAGCCAGGGTGGCAGTGAGGGCTGGCATCGCATACTGTGTGAACTACACAGAGGCCAGTGAGAGCTGACAAAGAGGACTATGTGGGCCTGGAATGTGTGTGCAGGTTCAGGGGCTGTGAGTATTGTCACAAGAAGCAATCTGGGATGGCAAAAAGGGGTGCGAGTACTGGGGCTCTCGGTCCTGGGACACGGGACAGTGGGACAGGCATAAGGGTACTCTGAGGGATGGCACAAAGGGGAATGAGCGATGGCACAGAGTGTGGGGACTGAAGCAGTGGGCAAGTGTGGGCTGGCACAAAGGGGCAATGAAGGCCTGGCATCTGTGTCGCACAGGGGCTAGGAGGACTGGCATGGGCAAGTCCAGATATGTCACGGGGAGAAGAGAACTCTGGTTAATGCGGGTGTCAAACACTTGATGACCATTGCTCTTCCCCATCCTTGAGGTGGTTCTACAGCTCCATAAGATGCGATTTAATTCTAGTTTTTCTCTGGTGTTCTGATTGGAAGGGAGCATCGCGAAAAGATAAATAAAGCAGCAGCTCACAGTTGCATGCCAGCTTAACAAAAAATAATACAAACAACGCTTGTAAGGTACAATACCATCCATTGAGAGTTATTGCTAGGGGGGGGCAGGAGGGTTAAAGGCTACAGAATAAAGGCTGTCAAAAATGCAAGCGTTTCTGAAGTCTTAGAATACCATGTGCATCCTACAAACATCATCAAAAAGCCTTCCTGCTAGCTGTGCCTTTAACATGGGATGCAACTGTTCTGGTGATGATGTGCAGTCAACTACTTCTGTGTCAACAGACTCCGCCCACACAGTTAAATGACTGAACCTATCTCTCGTCCCGGGCCCCATCCCAAGCCACCTACACCATAGACGCCCTTTGTACTGCTCTGCATAAAATCATACTGAAACTAGTCACGTACATACGTCGACGCCCGATACCCCACCTCTTTCATCAGTAAATGTTCGTAGCGCAATAGTCGTACATTCACATGAAATGGCACCTCCACCCAACAGATACTCGAGGTGCATTCCACCTCCCTTCCTTGCGTATGCACGCATCTGACGTTGAGGGGCCCAGCCAGGTCACAGCTACACTTCCCAGAGGCCCATGATTACAGAGAAGGCCCTAAATGAAGAGTCTGAATTCGTGTCTATATCACAGCGTGACAACAATGTATTGCATACAGCTAAATCTGAGTGCAGTACTAATGACACGCATTCATTTTCCCTTTTCACTGCATTGATCCCCTTTCCCCACCCACAGAAGCTGATGCGTTGACATACAGTGTCCCTCCTGTCCTTGAGCTGTTGCCGCACATATTTCACCCGCCTTCATGCATACACAACTACACCAACTGACTGTCTCAGTTTAAAACAAACGAGTTCACGTATCTGCACGTACTAGTAAAGCATATTGTTAGAGATACAAGCGCAGACTCCTTTTTGACACTGGTCAGTAAACTCCCCTCTTACTACTGCTCTCTATCTCCATGCCTGTAGGGTGTAAAATGTGCACTCACTGGTGGTCAGCTAGAATCTTGCAACTCGAACACCACCTTGCCCTGTAGCTCCTCACTATGCCGAGGAACCCCCCAGTGTAATGCAGTGGCTTCAGCCACCCACTTCCCATTTTGAGACAAAATGAGGAAGATGAAATGCAACTTTAAAAGAAAATGGACTCTCAAATACTTTACTAAAAAATAAAAACACAGAAAAAAAACAATTGTATTCAGCACTCTTTCTTTGGTACGGGCGTTTATAAAATCGGCACAGTAATCGGACATTTCCAAACGCAAGATCAAACCCTGCCTAGAACCCAACCATGAATTACCAAATATGTCTATGCTACCAAGAATATTAAAGTGAGTACCACCTTTCAATCTTCCATTTCTATCCCTGATGTATTGGCTTGATATGCAAAAAGGTTGACTTTTATGTGGATAGTCAATGTAATGAACATAATACATAACAGCAAGCTGGAAATGTGTCCCACAATGTATTCTAGAGCGTGCCAGGTTGCTTTACAATGTGATTTTTGTATTTTACAAGTAATCACTGAAATATATTTCGAGTTCCAGCTGCAAGCAGCGAAAATGCGGTGGTGAACACAGGGCAGCCATTGCATGAGGGGCATGTCCATTATCAGACAGACAGAGCCAGGAGCACGGCTGCATTGGCACAGCAGCATCTACCTAGGAACAGCCATCCAAGCATGTTCTATAAACAGTCAACACATCTGATAATTCATTTAGGGATAGGAACCAGATGAGAAAACGTTTAGCACTGTACACCCTTGGGGCAAGGCATCCTGCCTGATTTAATATTCCGAGCCACAGTGAGCTTCATATTTCATAGCAGAAATGTGTGGTACAAAATACTCCAAAATGGAAAAGGGGGAAAAAGTGTATTAAGTAATGGACACATGTTGGAGGACGTTAAAGGGTGTGGCTGGGTAGAAGTGGTGGGTTGACAAGTGGTAACAATATTGATGTATTATTTAGCACTTAAGCCTAATTGCTTTATATAGAACAAATATACATACAATATCACCCAACCTGAGTTGGTACTCATTTATGAACCTCAGAAAGATGAAAGGCTGAGTTGGTCTTGTCGGGATTCCAACATGCAACCTGCAGATCACACACACATTATAGCAGAGACACCTCAACCCACTGAGCTATCTTACAACTGTTGGGGAAACAATGGTGGACTTAGCCAAAACTGTTAGGGAGAATTCTCCAGGATGGCTAATATCCCTTAACTACTGAGTCCCTCAGCAGCTTTGCTGGATTTGTAGGATTTTTCTTTTTTTCACCTGGTCAGAGTGTGAGACTTTTTTCCTACTCGTACATGTGTTTTGCTGTGTGTGTTTAACATGTCTGTGTTCATAGACTGTGGAGCCTAACCTACTCCACAGGCATCATCTTTTTACTGTGTGTTACACAGCACCTTCAGTGCAGTGACACAGGGTTGTCTTTTAGAATTCCCAACTCAGACTCCATTTTCTGGGACTGACTACTGTCTCCCAGAACATGTAAAGTTGCCATTGACTTTATTAGTCTTTTTAAATCCACAGACCCAGTACAAACCATCTTACATGGAGTACTGTAAAGGGTTAAACCTTATCCATTTTTGTCTGTTTCTCTTGGAGCATTGTTTTGCTCCCTTTTCATCAAGATTTGGCTGGTGGCAGTGGTAACTACCCTATGTTTCCTATAGCAGTTATTGTATATAACCTTGGTATTGTTTTAGGCTATCTTGGTAGCCTCGTACTTAAACCCGCTAGACCATATATGTTTTATTTCGGTTCCAGCTGGGTTTAGTCGCCATTTCTTTTTGAAAATGTCTTTCTCTTGTTTTACTCTGCGTGCCAAACCAGGTTTGGTTTCTTTGTTTACTGTCTTTTCGCAGGCTTCTACGCAGAAGCCCACCTTAGGCACCTGTATGTCTGGGGGGAGAGGATGTGAGGGAGGGGTTTAGGACTCCCTGCACTTGGAGACCCATGTCGAACTCTGAACTGATTGGCTGTGGTGACTGTCCTGGCGGGACAGCCACCCTGCTGTGTGATTGACAGCCAGGCTGTGTGAATGGGGGACACTGCATAAAAAGCAGGTCTCTGGGTCTGGAAAGGCAGAGTCGCCACTGGAACGAAATAACTGACAAGGAGCTGATGGAAGAGGACCCCTACCATGATTGTACCACCCGGTGAAGCCCTGCTGCAGGTCCAAATCCTCAAACTCCAATGACAGAGAAGATCCTCCAGGAATCGTCTTCCCCATAGCTGGTGGGACCAACCAGTTCACCCTAACTGCAAGCCAGGAATCCCTCCTCTGGTCGAATTCGCTGTACAGAGCTACAGTGGGCCAGATAGCCAGGAAGGTTGGACCCTGCTTGGGTTTTAAGGAGCGCACCTTTTATTTGTTGCTTTGCTCTGCTGATGGTTTCTTCCCTGGGTACTGCAGGACCCTCCAGTCTTCCTACTTCATGTCAGTCTGACAGTCGCTTCAGGAACCGAGAGCCTGCAGGAAATGCCAGGAATGTCGGCCTCAGCTACAGCTTCTTCTCCATTTAAAGGTACTGTGCAAATCCAGTTGTTCATTTCGTTCAGCCGCGGTGAAGTGTGTCAAATCTTTCTCCAATCCAAGGGCCTGTCCTTATCTACTCTTTAAACTAACATTTCTGCCGACCAACTTCGTCCAGAACTCTTGGCAAAGACTTAACCGTGTACTACCCTGAGCTGTGTGATCTTGAGCAAACGACTTTTGCCCTATTGACTTTGACCCTAAGCCTTTTTGATTTGAGTCCATCACTGTAGTTCCTCTTTCTAGATTTCCCTGCTTACTTACTAGTTGGTGCTGGTTAATTGCTGCCTAACACTGATGTACAGTGGTGAGGATAAAGTATAGTAATTACACTTAGAGTGCTGCTATTTACCTTGGATCAACTAACCACAAGGCTAACATCACTAAAAAACAATATTAATCATGTCTGATATGGAAAGCTACAGTCAGGAGACCCTTCTTAGTTACACTGTGGATTGTTTAAAAATCTTTGTAGAGAAAGGAACCTCTCTTCCAAAGGCAAAAAGTCGGAATTGATTGAAATGTTTTTTAACCAAAGTCTGGGGAGTGGGTCTGAAATGCCTGACTCTCCAGCAAATGTGGAAAATAATGAGGATGATAGTGTATCTATTTCTGATGAGTTAGAGGAAGTAAATGTGTCTCCTAATGCAGGCCTCACTGCTCCCTTGTCTGCTGAGCAACCTCAACCTTTGTCCACTGGGACCCCCACAGGTCTTATGCTCAGTTCTGAATTCATTGCTCTCGAAAAGATGAGGCTTGAATTGGAATTCAAACGTTTAAATGCTCAAACTAAACAAAAACGCCAAGAACTTAAAGTCAGAGAAATGGAGTTGAATCATGAACTAGAAATGAAAAGGTTATCTCTTGAAAATGCTTCTCTCCCAGAGGTCTTCCAGTCCTAAGAGACCCCGTATCCCTAAAGAAATTGTGGGTATGTATGAGGTTAAGCTTGATATTTTGGATTAGTTGGCAATGTTTGACTATAACCATAGTATTCAAGGTCTAACAGGGAATCAGTTGCTTCCCTGGCTCTTCTGTAGGCTACCCACTGTTTCATGTCATGACCCACATCCAGAAACCCCCCTGACAAGCCCATGGGCCAGGAAGGGCCTTGGCTCGGGTCTCCAACAAACTTAGGCATCCTTTGCCTAGGCCCTCTTTGGGCCAGTCCTGGCGCCTTTGGCGCCAGGCTCATACTTAATAAAGACTTGTGTTTAGGGAACTACTTTATTTCAAGTGCCAGCCAACATGGAGGCATCCACATAGCTTGGCTCCTTGGAACCAAGCTATGCGATATAGTGTTTTGGGTGTGGTAGCCTAGGAACTACTTTACCTGGACTTCTTTCTTGAAGCTATTTAAGCCACTCCCGACTTGGATAACACGCTTTGCTTTACTTTGCAATCCTGCAACGTGACGCTCATCGTGTTCAGCTGTACCCGCGAACCTCGGAAGAGCAGCATATGTAAAGAGACAAAGGACATCGTTAGCAGCAGCAGCTTACCTGTAATTTTCATTGTTAGCTGCCCACAGCTCCTGCGAACAGCATCCTAGGATCAGCGTGTCTCCCAGACCGACGGATCTGCAAAAAAGGAAGAAACAAGACATTAGACACTTTTACAACATAACGAATTGTGCCGAAAAGCTTACCTCGCAAGTCGCCCCTGGACCAGCATCGCCTTGGGATTTCATACATCTGGTGAGTACCGCGATCTATGGGAAAGAAAAGACAACAGGTTAGCAAAGGCAAGGCATCATAGCGCTGCGCATAGAGCCTACTTACCGCATCATAGCACTCTTTATATGCCATCATTTACCGGCGAGACCCAATTCAGCCAGTGCATCACATTGGACTTCCGCACACCTAAGGAAGAGAAAGAGGCATTTATTAAACCAAGAAAGGCATGCAAGAATAACAACAATGTACAACAGCAATAAGACCTACCTGAAAGACTCAAAGCGGGCCAGCATCAGTGAAGTAACTAGATCACATTTGCCCACAAAGGACAAAGCGCCCCTGCCAAGAAGGCAGGACGGAGAGGACACCTGAATTAACAAGGTGAGGAGAGGTCAAGAGGGGCTGCGGGCATACGGGGTAGTGCAGGGCTGCTTACTCCAGTTGCCCATTCTTGAACATTGCCCACCTTTATTCCAGGCAGAACTTCCTCACTGGTCACACCTGGGGACCACAGAGAAGAATACCAGAGTCCCTACGGCTGGGTGGCATCCCCGTGGATACCAGGTGAGCGTAACATTGCATCTGATGTTGTGATAGAGTTGGGGGAGGTGGATAGGATGGATTATGAGTTTGTGAAGCTAGCATTAATTGCTAGATTTGGGAAGACCCCTTCCCAGTACCTTAACAGGTTTAGGACCCTCAAAAATCATGATTGTACCCCTTGGGCTGCCTGGGTATGTGAATGTTTGAAAAACTTAGATGGTTGGGTTAAGGGTTACAGAGTAAGAACTTATGAAGGTATGAGAAATATTGTTATGTTGGAGTGAATTTATGATGCCTGCTCTCCTGAGCTCAGAGAGCACTTGGCTGATTCTAAGGAGATAGATCCAAAGAAGTTAGCTAAAGCTGCTGACTTGTGGGTTGGCAACAGGACTACTCACAAGGATTCTGGTGCAACTCAGAAGAAGGATGAGGGAAAGCAGCCAAAGAAAGATAACAAGGAGAATTCTAATACCTCCAATCTAAAAGAGGGCCTCAACAGGCTTGTGGGAACAACATGATTTAGATGTCTATAATTCAATTCCAGATAATACTAAAGAGTATAATAAAGATAGTGTTCTTGTGAATGGCCAGGAGACTCCTGCCATCAGAGGCACTGGAACCATCATAACTGTGGTGGATGAATAATTTTTCAAGGTGGAGTATGTTGCTAAGGCACCCAAATGCCTCAACAAGTTAGCTGGAGGCCCTGTGCAAATGCTTCCCCACTTACCAGCTCTCATCCAGTATAATGAAATGACTGTCAACCTACCTGTTAGTGTGCAGAGTGAAGTGCCTGCGAGAGTCCTGTTGAAAAATCTTGGAGTTGTGTCAAGCACCCCCAGGCCTCCCAGTAAAAGGAGACAGAAGCTCACTAGGCCTGCAAGAGAAATGACCTTGAGAGGCTCTCTAGAGGAGTTGATAGAGTAAACTATCACTCCCACTCCATAGGAGTTGCTCACTGCTATTTCTGTAAACAAAGAGGCAAAGGGGAAACCCAAGACCTCAAGGAGAAAGTCAGACAGCACCCCTGTGCTACCAACAAGGACATCCCCAATATTGTCACCTGCGACTCCTCCACCTGCTGAGGCAGAGTGTGAGGTGCAACCTTGTGTGGTTGAGCCAGTTTCTGAAGAATCAGATCTAGAAGAAGACACTGTCTTAGTTGGAGAATTAGACCCTGTTGCCCATCCTGAGCTGCGGTCTTTACTGGCAGAAGGTGGACCCAGCAGGGAAGACTTCAGCAGAGGACAAAGAGAGTGTCCCACTCTCGAGGGTCTTTGACAACAGGCTGCTAACCAACTTGATGGGCAAGAAGTTGGAAAGCATAGGTTAAGCTGGGAAGATGGCCTCTTCTACAGTGAACCGACTGAGTCTATCCCTGGGGACTGCAAAAGAAGTGTAGTGCCCCTTTCCAACAGACTCCAGTTCCTACAGTTGGCCCATGAGATACCTTTGGCTGGTCACTTGCATTTCAGAAAGACCAAGGAAAGGCTATCCTTATACTTCTACTGGCCTTAAATGGGTTCAGTAGTTGACACATTCTGTAGGAGCTGTCACACTTGTCAACCAGCTGGCAACAGTGGAGCCAAGAATGTGGAACTCCTGGTGCCTCTCCCAGTGGTGGGAGTTCCTTTTGAGAGGGTGGGCATCGACATTGTTGGTCCCCTTGACCTTGCCACATCTTCAGGGAACAGGTTTATCCTGGTTGTAGTAGACCATGCTACAAGATACCCAGAAGCTATACCTATGAGAACGGTTATGGCTGAGGCTGTGGCTAAGGCTCTACTTGGCATTTTTACCAGAGTAGGGTTTCCTAAGGAAGTGATATCCTACAGGGGATCCAATTTTATGTCCCACTACATGCAATCCATGTGGAAAAAACTGTGGTGTCACTTACAAGTTCTCTACCGCCTACCATCCACAGAAAAATGGACTGGTAGAGAGGTTTAATCTTACTATACAGAACATGATTGGTGCTTTAAAGGAACCCTTTAAAAGAAAGTGGGACCTTCTACTGCCATGCCTTCTATTTGCTTGTAGGGAAGTCATTCAGGAGGGAGTTGGTTACAGTCCCGTTGAACTTTTCTATGGCCATCCAGTCAGAGGTCCATTGGCCCTGATTAAGGAGGGGTTGGAGAGTGCTCCTTCCCCCTAGCCAGTCAGAGTGACTGACTATGTGATAGGTCTCCGGAGGAGAATGTCACACATGATGGCAAAAGCTAGTGATAACTTAAAAGTAGGTCAGGATCTGGTCAAACATTGGCATGACCAGAAGGCCAACATGGTTGAGTTTACTCAAGACCAGCTTGTGTTAGTGATGGTGCCAAAAAGGCAGAGTGCCTTGCAGGACAAATGGATAAGACTTTTCAAGGTTGTGGGCAAACCTGGAGAGGTGATCTATTTGATGGACTTAGGCATACCTAAAGAGGCTCCCAGAGTCTTTCACACCAACGGTTTGAAGGCATATGTCTCGAGACCAGAAGTGGGAGCTTTGCTTCTAGCTTCAGCTCAAGAGGAAGAGGAGCGTGAACCTCTACCTGACCTCCTCAGAGCCAACCTTTGGATGAGAAAATAGAAGGAGGCAATCTCTCTTCTCAACTGACTTCTGAATAACAGGAGGAGTGCAAAGTTCTGTTAAATCAGTTTACGTCCCTGTTTTCACTATCACCAGGCTTGTCCCCTTGGGGCCAGCATGATATACTCACTGGTGACTGTTTACCTGTGAAAAGCAGAGGTTACAGAATGTCAGACATGTGAGATCCAACATCAAAGGAGAGGTCAACAAGATGCTTGATCTCTGGGTTATAGAGCCCTCTACAAGTCCAAGGACAGATGAACTGGTGGATAGACTTGGTTCAGCCAAGTACCTCACTACATTTCATCTAACTTCCGGCTATTGGCAAATAGTCCTGACAGACCATGCCAAGGAGAAAACTGTATTCTCAACCCCATCAAGCCTCTACCAGTTTAAGGTTATGCATTTTGGACTAAAGAATGCACCTGCTACATTCCAAAGGATGGTCAATCAAGTTCTGAATGGGATGGAGGACTTCTGCATGGCATACTTGGATGACATTGCAGTGTTCAGCCCTACAGGGAAAGAACATATTGATCACATAGGATATATTTTTTTTCAGGCTCTTGAGCAGACCCATCTGATGATATAGGCAAGCAAATGTCAAATTGGTCAGAGCAAAGTGGTCTACCTTGGTCATGGGGTAAGAGGAGGTGAAATAAGGCCATTGCCCAGGAAAGTACAAGCTGTGCAAAACTGGGCCACCCCTACTACTCAAACACAAGTGAGAGCTTTCCTAGGTCTCACTCGGTACTACAGAAATTTCATAGAGAACTATGGGACCATAGCTTCTCCCTTAAATGTGATCTCCATCACATCCTACCAATCTATTTCTGTGAAACCAATGAGCTGATGGTCAGTATTGTCCCAGCTCTAAATGGGATACTTTTGCAAGGTGCTGACAATTTATGATCTGGAAGAGGTCAGAGCTCTGCAGGAACACTCTGATGTTTCCCCACTTCATTTTATTTGTCAGTAGCATGGTAACTTCATGAGCACATGCTTTTGCACTATGAAGTTCACGCTGATCATTGCAATTAAGCGCCCTCTTAATTCAACAGGTTAAATCACTAGTGAATTAACTTGTGCACATCACAACATTGGAATACTGCTCAAGTCACACACTGAGCCTCCGCCTGCGTCCTCAACCCATATGCTTAATCGTACTGGCCTTCACTAAAGGCTGACCTCCAAGCACAGGACTGGCTCACAGGCACTGCCTCAATGAATTGGCGGCAGAAAATGAGGTGGGATACCCAGATAGGCCAGCTTAATGCCTGGGGTGGTCCTGCGCATGAGCTTCTCCATTATTCCTCCTACAGCGTTCGTCAAATTCATGTATGGCTACGATCATTATGTATGGCTACGATCATTAAAGGTACCGTGGACAAACATGATTTCGCAAAATTCCCACATTGAAAATCTTCGCTTTTAGCAGCAGCCTTTCTTGCATTTACGAGCATGTCATTTAATTAACTGTAACTTTATTACAAATGAGGTAATATACATTTTCTAAAGATAATATTAAACGTGGTCACGTTAAACTATACTTTAGCATGCACACCATTTAAAACGTGTAATTGTCCGATATAGAATAGGAACCTGCCAGCTCGGGGAGCAGAGGCAACCTGTGATGTCACCTGCCTTACTCGAATAGATCAGGGGTTCAAAACGTTGAAATACATGCGGGGGACACGGGAATGTGGAGGGCATAAGGTTTCATGGGTAGCAAGCATCCCCTTAAAGCGCCCGAAAAGAGGGAAGCATGGTAGAAAAGGGGGACCTGCGCTCAAAGGAGGAAGCGCGCAGTAGATTGGAGTGGGTAATTAGCCGAGGATAAACAGTATTCTGGGGGTTGGCTTAAAGCCAGAGTTGGTTAGTAGTACTGCTCCTGAAAACAAAGTCGGTGGAGATGTCGGAAGCAACAGAATAGAGCAAACCATCGCCAAGGCAGAGGGGGAATGGAGGGCTGAGCTGCTGCAGGAAGAGGTCAGGGCTATAACAAATGCTGCAACCATCATTCACATTGTAGTTTTTATCTGTGAGACTGTATAAGTTAACAGACCGATATAACTTGCAATTACCTTCATACTGAACATGTTTGGTGCATGCGAATGCCTTGGGTCGTGGCCTGAGGGAGACAGGTCATACAATTAATGGACACATTGTGCTCCTGCAGGAGGCACACATCGGCCCTACACATGCTTTCTTAGTGTGTTTCCATTCTCCAGACTCCCCTCCCCAAGCACAGGCAGGCACACCAACAAAAGACAGAATTAAAGAGTGAACATGTGACTTCGTGTTTGTCCAGCTTGCCAACACATGGCCATATGTTCTAACTGTGAAAGAGATTGGCTTCTCATCATTGCACAGAGATATGCCAACATTCTAAATGTAAATGGCAGTGTACCTTCACCGACTTTATGTGCTCCCGTTCGTAATTGCACACAGATAGGTTCCTGATGGTTTCATAACTGGTTAATAAAAAAAACTCTAGCATGCACCAAATACCTGTTCTCCCCGCTTAATACACGCCCTGAGATGCTACTTTCCATTATGGGTTTGACACACATCTAAGTTTAGTGTGAAGAGGCCTGTTAATGATGAGGAATTGTAGAATGATACATGTGATCAAGGTTTGTCTCCCTGCGAGTTTTATCTCCAACATTGCTTATAGGATGAACACAAGGGAAAGCAGAGTCTTAACCGTGCACACTCATGCAAGGGGTCGTGTCGCTGGTCACCATCGGGAGTCGAGAGTCGAAACAACAGAAATGCTAGGAGCGGTAAGGCAACCAACACCACATTGACAAAGGCAATAAGTGTGCAGAAGACTGGCTGTTAGGGAAAGAGTGGCGGACGGCTCCCCACAATTATGCAGTTGTGAAGGAAATGCACCAAACATAGGGTGTCGTGTGGTCAGTGGCATATTTAGGCTTTCTGCTGCCCCAGGCCCAAATAAGTGTATGCGCCCATGTAACTTTACTCCCATTCTGCCAGACTCTGCACCGTCACCAGTTTACGCCCCTTCAATAAACTCTATCTGTGTTGACCAAGCTACACCCCTTCACCCACATATTGTCCACCATTTTGGCTCTATACATTATAAGGATGTTTATAAGGTTGCAGGGATTAGAAACATATTGCTACCTCGCTAATAATTCAAGCCTGTCGTCTTCTATGTTATGTTAGTTGAAAGAGTAATTGTCTACTTTCAACTAAGTCCCAAAACAATCTTTTAGAGAAAGTGATAACAACATAAGCTGTTTGCCAGCTGGACACAAGTGAGAGAAGGCTGTAACAAGTCATGTTGGTGCTAATATCTGGTTTCTCTCACACACTCTATGACAACAACCTAGACTGGTCTGTAATATTAATGCAACATAACTCAATTTCTATTTTGGACTTGTCAAATGGTAAAGTTTGCAGACTAAATATATGCAAGTGGTACAGGCATATCTTATAAAAAATTAAATAAAAAGAACTCAACCCCCTTCTCGTGGTTACAGCTCTGGTGTTAGCAGCGGAACAAGGAAATAAAGCAAGTTACCTGCTGCAGACGATGTATCCCCAATCCCTTGGACTGGAACGCAATTATAATATGCCAAAATCACAAGTGAAGTTTGTAAACTCTGCCTGGGCACAGACACCTCAGTAGAGGAAAGTCAGTTTAAGAAGGTTCTTGGAATCTTTGCCTGTACATTCTCAAGGTCAATTAATGTATTAGGACGGCCCTGAACATTCATGTGTGGGAGGCAACAGCATTTCTCGTAGCTGCACAATCTAGGCATCTTTAATAACAAATGATATGGTACATGTGATTTACATCATTGCTGTTTGTGCAATTGTTCAAAATACCCAACAATCCAAAAGTAAAATTGAGCAATGGATTGGGCGTTCCAGCACAATATTACCTTTGTAGGTGTGGTTTAGGCTATGGGTTTTGTCAGCTTGTGTTTAAGGTATTTAAAATGTTTGTTAACTCTGTAGAGTTGGACTGTACAATGCATAGGAACATTTTGAGATTTGTGGGCATATATGCAGATGTCCTGCTATTGTGTGAAGTACAGTTCCAGTGTAAAAGTCCTACCTTGAATTTAAAATATAATTAATGCAAAGATTACTTATAAACATCACAGTTATGCATTGTGTGACATACTTTGCAGTTGGCTCTCCTGGTAGTATTGAGCCTGCAGCAGAATGTCATGAAAGAAACATGATAAACACAGCAGGGACGCTGTTTGCCTGCTTAGCACTGAGCAGCTTCTGTAAAGGTGGCTGATTCAATATCTTTATGGGACACTTTTACAGCTGCAAAACAGTGTGTAGCTTTGGCACACAGTTTCTGTTCTCACCCTTCTCTGGCTTTGGGTATCCTTTCATGGGTAGACGTTTATTTAATATTGTAAAATGAAGCATCATTTGTAATCTTTACTTTTCTGAAGGGAAAACCCTCATTTCTGCAACGGTTTGCAAAAATGTATGTCATGTATTTGAATATAAAAGTGATTGCTTAACACAGTGTGTATTGATTAGAAAGAACTCCAAAAATAATGTGAAATTGCCCAAATAAGACCAATGAGGTTTTGGATGTTTTTCATATTAAAGAGAATTTTGGGAAGATAAGGGTGACCAAAGAGCTTTATATTTATATCTGTCCTATATGTCTTTGGGAGTTGTATGACTGGCTCCCCAAATAACATAAAGTATGCTGCATTTGTTACGCATTTCCTGTTTTACATTTGTTTTAAACAAAAGTCACTGTAACAATAAAGCTTTTGTAAACATCAAGCATATGTATATGTTTGGCCATCAAAAACATTATCTGTCAGAGTGGAATGATCGCTAATAGTTCATATTTACTCACAGCGTTGTGGATCAGCCATTCTCCGAGAAACACAATTGGCTTCATTATTAAAAAATGACAACCAGTAAATTAAAAGGTATAATGCAATAGAATGCTGCTCCTCTGGCAATCTGCTGCCCTAGGCCTGGACCTAGTCGGCCTTGTTGTAAATACGTCTATGGGTGTGGGAGTGGGAAACAGAGTTTGGTACACTGACCGGGGAGACGCAATACAGAATTAGACTCGACAGAGCACAACAAAATGACACAGCACACTTTAAAGATTGTTGCAGCAGCCGAAGAAGAGGGTTGCCTGTGTCCACACCCCACAAGAGGACAAAGAAGGGTGGCACTGACTGGGGGCAGACAGTTGCGAGAGTCACCCAATCCCTCTAGTCCCTGCAGATTCAGATTTTCTCTGGGCTCTGATCTCCAGCGTTAGTTTAAAAAAAGTCACCTTAGGCAGTTTCAGTGTTGCCATGTTGGTAGGAAACAATCAGTTGAATGGCCCTTCAAAACACACCCAAATCTACCTGACTCCCATCCAAATAAGGTGAAAAAAACAAACACACATATAAGACACTGTGGATTGGTCTCAAATGTAAAAAAACATAACAAAGTTAGGTAAATATACATAGAGAGTACACAGATGTAGTTTGCTAGAACAAAAAGATTTCATTATTACCCTTTTCTGAAAATATATCTTCTTTGCAGTGCTTGTATATATGGGAATTATAAAAGCACATGTTTGACTTTACTGGCTTCTCCAGTCTGCTGACCACATGGTCCCTGGTGAATGTTGCTCTCCTCTGGTCCTTGGCTCCTTCTCTAGTCCTTGGTTCTCTTGCTTAGCTGCCAGGCAACTTCATGCCATGCATGACACCATGAGCCAATCAAAGCACTTGCGGTTGATGAATGAGACTGGTATTTTTGTTCTTCCCATTATAAGCATCACCCTACAAGTATCAGCATGCAAAGTGAAAATCCAGGAATCGCTTATGGTGTCGCTGATGACATAAAATCCACTTGGCATTTATACCCTTGTGAGTTATACCTCTGGCCCATCACACCTCTGGTTCATTGCTCCCTGGTGAGTGAATCTTCTCTGGTCAGTCACCTCTCTGCTCCTTCACTTCCTGGTGAGTCACTCTTCTCTGGTCAGCTTTAAAACATGTCCTTAGTTCCCTGGTGAGTCATTCACCTCAGTTTCTTGGCTCCCTGGAAGGTCAATGTCCTCTGGTTCTCGGCTCATCTGGTCGATCATTGGCTCCCCTGTGAGTTGATCCTCTGGTCCATCATTTCCCTGGCGCTCGGCATGTGGTGCATGATTGTCTTTGTCAGCTGTGGGTGGATGGTGCTTGTCCATCTGCATCATACCATATTCCCAGGCAACACAGAGGGGGTGCTAGAGTTGGAGAGTGTTTGAGGAGTCAGTGGGACATCATAAGGGAGGTCCTGGGAACCCTACATTTTTGCCACAGCATAGTGTCACCTCATTTAGCAACACTTAGCATAGCATTATATAATATGGTATAACAAAACAAAAAAGCTCGAGAGAGAGTCTGTTTTGCATTGAAATCAGCAAATACATGCACCTGCCTGTTTTTTCAAAAGTGAAAAAGGATGCCTGTATTTGTTATTAGGTGGTTGGTTGTGCAAAATATGGTAACACTAGTCACGTGAACATCATTCTTCACTCCACCCTAACCAACAACATATTCCTACACACAACTCCACCACCAAAACAACACAGGTTTCACAATGGAGCACCATTGCCTACCAGTGCCTCACTAAAGTGGCACAGATACATCAGCACAATTCTCCATACTCCTTATTCACCACTCTGACAGACCACAATCACACAATTTATGTTAACAACCTGGAGCGTGCATTTACCAGTGCACAAGACAACTCACAACATATATAAAACATATGCACCACAGAGCGCTAACTTTTCAGATCTGCCCACAACATTTCAACAAAGCAGCCTTAGACTGCTCCTAAGTTTGCTCCTTACTCACCTCTTCAGATCCTGAAATTCCAAGAAACTGTGAAAATGGTAGATTGTGGCTATACAAGTCTCGTTTACATAACATGACAGGGCATTGCAAAGAGTTTCACTTATTTTCCTATAGGGCAGTACTCTGGACGGCCCATCCAACTTTGGTGACTGGCAGCTATAGGGGTGGAAATTAATATTGGCCCTGCTGAGGTATGATATATTATATTTTATTTATATTGCGCTCGTACACACGTGTTTGTGTAGCTAATCACACATTTTTGGTTAAGGCATGAAGCTGGGATTTGTTTCCACTCTAAAGTTTAGGTACTTGAACACTTATCTTCCACGTTCCACTTGGTACAAATCTTTACATTTTGAACGCCAGGGCCCAGAAAAAAAAAACAGGGTTCTCAATTTTCCATGGCCATATGTGAGAAGTCCATCTATTCCTGTTTTTGCTGGGAATTCGGGAACTTGTAGTTTTCCTACATTTCAAATGTAAAAGAAAAACTACATGTACCGGAATCCAAAGGGAAAAGAAAAAAAAACAGGAGTAGATGGCTTTCACACGCATGGCCATGGGAAACATGAGAGGCGTAGTATATCAACCTTCCAGTATGTAAATTGTTAGAGAAACATGTTAAGACAAAATCATATGTTGTAGCTTAGTATTTCACATGCTAAGTGGAAAATGAGAAGTCCCAGAATGCAAAAATAATGCAAGCCTCAAAATTCAGCAATGTAAGTTGATCACTTTGAGAATCACTAATAATGTGCAGGGTTTATAGTGAAAATGTCGACTGCAAAAATGGGGAAAAAATTATGTAGAAAACATTTTTTTGAATGTGTTTTGAAAAAAAAAAAATAATGGGGGGTCCCCCCGACCCCACGTTTATTTTTACTAGCTAAACCCAAAAAGAACATACAAATTAAAAAAAAAAATGCAATTTTTTTTCGACATTATTTTTTTGCATTCGACTTTTTTTTCGATATTATAACTGGATACCATTGTGCAGTAACGATTGTCAAAGACATCATGATTTTTAGAACATTTGTCTCTGCATATAAAAGTCAAGGAAGTAGTCATCATGACTTACCTTTATAAAGGAGCCTTATTGTGTTACTTATTGTGTTACTTTGTGTTACTTTACATGATTATCTAGCGAACGGGATATGAGGGGTGCTTCACATGGAAAGGCGTTCTGAATGCCTAAACATATGCAAACAAAGGGCAGGCTCATACCACGAGGAAGGAGATCTTTTTAAATTGCAAGTGGTTAAAGGCCTGCCAGCAGCCCAGTCCAGGACTCTCTGTTTAGCCAAGGCAACACGGTAAATAGGCTTAGTTGCAGAGCCATGAAGCCCAATTACACTCCGACATCTGCTGCGGTGCACCATTGTTTTATCAAAGTGAAATACTTTGCTCTACTGCACTTTGACAAAATAACTTTGTGGGAAAGTAAATCTATATATGTGTATTAATGAGTAGGAGTGTAGGGGGATGAAAACAGTGGGGGTAGCGGTTGAAGGATGAAAGGGAGCGTGGGCGTGGATACCTCCCCATTAAAAAAAAAAAACTATGAAAACAAACAAAAACAAAAACATGTTTTGTCAAAATGAAACACAACAAAGTATTTCACTTCGATAAAACAATGTAGAGCCTCTTCTGAAGCAAGCAAAAAAGCAACCTCCAAATATTGCAGGTGACTTTTGGGCAAACACAAGCCCAAAGTAATTTACAATAGGCATACTTCAGAACACTGGACAGTGTGTGTCTGTGTGAGGGGGGCATCAGTGCAAGGAAGAGTGGCATGATCAAGGAGGGGGCAATCACTCGGAAGGAGGCATGCAGGAGGCAGCTGGAACACAGACAGGCTGGCTGAGCAGCCAGCAAGGGAAATATTGCTCAGCTGCCTGGCCAGGATAAACATGTGTATTTTGCAACAGGACCCCTGTTTGGCACAATTATCTTAAAACACTCGCTGGTTAGTTAAAAGGGCTGATGAACACAAGAAAATAACTTTCTTTGATAGAGAAAATGCATGCCTAGCATTCCCAGTTACCATGCCAACCAGATATCCTACTTCTAAACCCTGTTGTGTCTCTCTTTTGTGTTAGCAATGCCTTGCAACGTAGGTGGTGCTAGCGTCACCATATGCCCCAAAACCAAAAAGGAGTACTGCACTTGCTTTTAATGCATTATTGCTTGTTGTATAGGGGTCGTGCATTTGCAATGAAGGTTGTATTATTTGGGGCAACAGGTGTGCATGTATCACTGTAAGGAGGTGGCATTTATTTGTAGTAGTTCACTTTTATTTGGTGTACTACTTTGTGGATAAGAGTTATGGAAACATGTTTGTCGTAAATTGATCCAATAGTCCATATGACGTCTCCATAACTCGACAAGATTTAATTTGATTATTTTATTTGTTGGAACGTGCTCCATCCACCATATTTGTCAAAGTCTGTGCTTTAAAAGTATCCTAAAAAATTAAAAAGTAAAATAAAATGTTCGGTGTCGGAAGCGGCCTCTGCTTTGTCTAAGCATTGCGTAAGCTCCGCCTGAGCCTCCTTCTGAGAGGTGCGGCTTGACACATTGCGCGACGTTGCGACGTTGCGAGATTCCTTTACTCAGCGAAACGCTGTCTGCGCGAGGAAGAAAGAGAGCAGGGGTTTATGCGCCTTTAGCCGGGAGCCGGGATGATTGTGCCCCGCAACGAGACCCGAAATGAGACCCGCCACTTTCGTCACGCCGCGGCCTGGTCAGCTCTGATTCCCCGATTCCCAAAAGATCATTATTAATGCAGCCCCTGATACAGGAGCGGAACAGCTGTACCAAGCTAGACTCGGCGTTCGGCGTGGAGGCAGGGGCCATATTAGCAATCCTCGAGGTATGTGTAAAACATCCCAGAGGCTACTTATAAGGCAGCCTTAAATGCCTTAAAACTAGGATTGCAGTTTTTTAACCCCATTCCTCCATTGCCTCCCCCCCAGCCTCAAACGCTTTCAAATGCTCTCACTCTCGGGGTCTTGTGCTTCAACTATAGTTGGAGATGAGATGAGATAGTCGATAAACCTTTATGTTGATTAATTGCCTGATACTACCCATTATTTACTACTGATGCCCCATTTATAAACTGATGGCCTGATCTTGGGCTACGTGGGCTACGTGGGTATATTGGCTTGTGGAATATAGATTGCGGTGGAGGCCTGGGTGTACCTTGAACACCCTATAGCACTTCCACTGTTATAGCAGCGCACAGCACACTATTTGCCTGTTTTTAGTTTCTATCCAGGACACACGTGTGACGTGAGCAGGAGACTGCGCGGAGAGTTCCCTTTGATCCTGCCCACCATTAGGTGCTCAGTAGTTAAGGTCACACAATAATTGAAGAATACCAGCCTGACAGAGCCCCTGTTGTTAACAGAAGCATTGTAATATATGGGTCACAGGTCAACAGTTTTACAAACTGAATAGTCCTGGAGGAAAGCTTTTAACATCCTATAGATAGCGCAATCAAACAGCGCTGATCTAATTATTTTAGCAACCGTACTTCATAAATCGACTGACACCAGGAGTGTGATCTAAGATACATCTTGTGTTCGCCTTCAGCAACCAAGAAGCGAATAGTAAATCTGCCATATGCCTTCACGCAAGAAGGCTCAGCAAACAAGTTACGATTTGTGCCAGCAAAGTACAAAGAGCAATATACATATTGATGATTGCGCAATGGCTAAGGGCAAACAAAAAAGCAAGGCCCATTAGTTAAAGGAGCAATTACAGACTTCTTCCCAGCGAATGCTCACCCGGAAAACAACTCTACTACTATGGATGAAGCAGAGGCAATAGAAGTCAATAATAATAATCTTCACGAGCATTCTAGCTACAGTGATATAGACAATAATTCTCTGCTGGAACTTTGCCTATCTATGCAAAGTTCTATGACACCAGCAATTACAAAAGCTGGGCAAACACATCCGAGCGGTTCTATTACTGAAGATCCTCAATCTCAGAGAAATTAATCAGTGAGACTGTCAGCTTTGCCGAATCTGAATATACAGATTGACCCTGACTCGGAAGGAAGAGATGCTGAAGTAAGCAACACTACTTCAACTAGTCCCTCAACTGCAGTTGTATGTGGCCTCCTTACAGTTTTCCCTTAAAATCTTGCTTAAAATATGTGGCCGTATACTGGAAAGGACAATGAGTCTGAAAGCACAAGACCCAGTTAAAATGACAATGCCTGGGAAAGAATCTGCTAAGCCTGCTATGCCAGAGATTGACATACCTACAGCCAAGGATGAGTCCGTAGCTGAGCCTAAAGTAGCGACCACACCAGAAGTATTTTTTCCATCAAGCAGCGGAGACTAGCTAAAAGAGCAGCATTGAAGAAGAAACCATGTATAGTGGCATCACCAGTACCAGATACCGCGCGTGTAGGCAAGTGTACCAAAAAGGCAAAGAAAACATCTGCAGGAGCGAAAAAACGTAATGATAAACAGGGAGGCTACCTAACGAGCTGGCTTCAATCAGATAATGAGGCTGTGTGTGATGGAGATGATGGAGATCTTCCTGACCTGAGAAATATACATCTTCCCGAGGAGCCAGATGAGAACTTTTCAACACCTAATAAAAAACTTAATTAACCTGCTGACGATGAATTGATCAGAACTAAACCAAAGGGAAAAGGCAAAGATAACTGGCTACCCAGTCTGACAATCGGGTGTGTCTTATTAAAAATCTTTATCAGCAAAGTGAACGTAGTTGGCTAACGAGGACCAAGCTAATGATCAGACTTCATTCAGTACCTCAGCTGCGGGTGTTAAGATCAGAAGACTTTGAATTCATTGAACCCCTACAAGTGGCTAATGTGTTGACAATCCACTGTAAATTTAACTCATTTGCCCAAATGATATGAAGTTTCAAGGAAAGCCTGCGAGTAGTCGACATTGAAGTCGACGCTGATCCAGACTTGGAAGATCCAAAATGGCCCAGCAAGATCAATGCGGAAACGCAAGACATGGTTTGTTCCCCTCCCATGCCTAAGGGTGAACAGATTGAGATTACGAATATTCAGAAAGTCTTAACCTGGCTTGCAGTTTCATTGCCAAAGGTTGTGAACTCGCAGTGAGAATTTGCAATTGTGTTCTGGAACTGTAGAAGCTTCAGGCATTTGTTCTCCCCCACGGGGCCTCTCCAATCTCTTACTAATCACTTCTGTACATGTCTACCAGAAACTTGGCTGACCTCAACCACAACTCTCAATGGATATACAATCTATCAGGCCTTGGCCAATAAGGGAAGGAGGGGTAGACCATATGGGGGTCTGATTATAGGAATCAGACATACGGTCATATCACAACAGATATAGACATCACTTAACGATAAAATCAGTGCAGTGTAATTAGAGGGCTTATGTGAAACCTCCTTCAAAAGAATTCTTGTAATTAACCTGTATAGTCCACCAGGAGGTCATGCCACAGAGGCCATACAGGAAGCCATACATGAGCTGCTAGCTTCATGGTCACTGATACCCAGTAACAAATTGGTAGTCATCTCCGGGGATTTCAATTGCCACATTAAAGGATTTGTGGGCACGCCCATTAACTCCACACTTAATACTAAAAGCACTATGATGCATAATGTTGAAGATCCTGTGGGAATATGTTGGCTGAATTTTATCAACAAATGGGATTTGGAGTTGATCAATAGAACACATAGCGACAATCCAGGAAATTATACATGGCACAATGGGAGAGTTAAAAATACCTTAGACTACGCATTTGTAAGCCCTGAGATGGCCTTGAATGTAATCGACATGAAGATCAACTGAAACGAGTGAAGCGACCACTGCTCACTCACCTTGACGTTTAAAGCCGGCTGCTCTGATTTGAAAATTAAGCCCTTAGGGAATTTGGCAGTCAACCATACTGGCACACGAATACGATGGTCTGATAAAAACATCAACACAGCAGCCTGCACGGCTCAATCTCTGCCTACTAGTGATCTGTATCAGTTTCAAACCATGACCTTAAATGATATTGAACACTGGATCACGTCATTCTCCTCAACACATGCTACATCTACTACTTATATGATAGCTAAAGACGGCAAGCCACCTGAAATCTATGACAGAACCATCAGAGATGCAAAAAGGATCCTTAGAGCTGCAATTCGACAGGCACAAAAAAAATCAGTTTATCACTACCTGCTGTAGGGGCCCTAAAAAACAAGTATAGAGTCTGGGTCAAATCCAAAAGAATTCTTCAAAAGCATAAGCAGTGGCAGAATATGGTGCAGGTCATATGCTCTAAACACTCTAGAAGTGTATGGTCCTTGCTTGGGCTAGCTAGGGGATGTGGCAAAACCGCTATGATCAATCCCATAGGATAGCCTTAACATCCCTCACAGTGAGGTGGGGCAGCCTGCAGTGAAAATGACGCCATGGACATCTCCCTTTAGCACCACAATTGACGATCTAATCCTTAAAATTAAAAATCTCAAGTCATCAGGTGCACCTGGACCCAATGGCCTAGCAAATGTAGTACTGAAAAGCAAACCTGAGTCTTGGGCCAATTTGCTGAAAATCTTATTTGAAAAAGTACTGGCTAAAGGTACGATCTTGGCAAAACGCCTTTCTAGTTGCAATCTATAAGAAAAGCGATAAGAAGGATCCCCGAAATTTCAGATTGTTATCTATGCTTGATTGCACAGGTAAAATGTTTGCATCACTACTCCTTGAGAAACTGGAGGACTGGGTTGCTAAAACTGAGATATTCAACTGTTTTCAGAGTAGCTTCAGGAAAGGATATTCTATGATACATAACATCACTATCTTAGATATTCTATGGACGAAGGCCATGAAGAATGGTAATCCATCCCTATACGCCCTGTTTGTCGACTTCCGGGCAGCCTTCGATTCAGTCCGGAGAGAAAAACTATGGGCCAAATTAGAACTATTGGGCTGCCCGCATATACTTCTGTACTACCTAAAACTACTTCACGAAGGCAATTCTGTGGCACTTAGGTTAGATAGCCAGGAGAATATGACAGCTGCAATCCCCCAGAACCGAGGAGTCAAGCAGGGCTGCGTTACGGCCCCGTTCTTGTATAATCTTTTCACATATGACCTTCCAATCATTTTAGCCGCTGAACATAATTGTCCTCCAGCTGTCGGGATGGCTCACTGTCCGGTATTAGCCTATGCCGATGACCTTATAATTATGGACCATACATTAGTTGGGCTCCGAAGATCAGCTATGAAACTGTGGGAGTATGCAGGGAGCAACGATCTGGTAATCAACCAGGAGAAAACCCAGTTAATGGTATTTTCTGGCAGGAAGATCGCCCGTCCTCGACTCATAGTGCATGAAATCGAAATTAAATACACACAGCAATACAGGTATCTAGGTGACGAAGTGGACGCAAAGAGCGGTTATAATTCATGCATTCAATCACGCAAAACCAGGGCCGCTCAAATACCATCACTGATAAGTCAATTTTCTAGTAAAAACTGCGGCTTTAGCTTATGCGGTATCCGCCAACTATATACACAGGTTCTGGCCCCTATGGTAGTCTATGGACTAGAGGCATTACTACTGATGGACTTGAGTTGGTTACAAGTGGTAGAAGGAAAATTCTGGCAGAGAATACTAGGCCTTCCCCAATGTATACTGATGGCGATACTCAGACTGGAGGTGGGATAATCCACTTTGAAATCTATTGTACTGAAAAAGAGAAGAGAACTGTATACAAGGATGAGCAATAACCCAGAGAATCAGCTTATGAGAGCCATATACTGCGAAATCTCCAAAGAAGCAACTAATGTTCACCTCAAAAATAAAACTGAAACTTACTTGAATGAAATATGCTGGACCAACAGAGGTGACAGATTCAGTCATCATTTAAAAATAGCTCTGTCAAAAAGGTCGATCTTTGGGATTGGCTTGAAAATTATGAACACCTTGGGAAACTCCACAAATACCAATATATTCATTGTATGCTCTATACATTTAAACAAATGCAGAACTACCTGAACCTCTGTCCTTCAAGCAAGCTTAGACGATTCATACTCTTACTGAGAATCGGTAACTTACCGGTCCTGACAAATAGGAGTATACCCCCTTAGAAAGATTCTGTCGTGTATGTAAAGATGGAGGAACTAAAGAAACTGCAAAACATCTATTGATAGAGTGAGCAAACATGGCAGATATGTACTTATTATGCTATATTAACCATGTACACGACTTAGAATCTATCCGATAACCCATCCTGTGGCAATGTTTCATATATTCTCAAAGCTTGCAGGTACTAATTGCTATGTTCAACGTCTGGCTAAAAGGAGAAAGACTCTTTGACATCTCCATCTGATTTCATCCAATAATATGGATCTATCCCATACCCAAGTAGAAAGTGACGTCAACTACTGGGCAAAGAGGATTTAGGGAAAGGGGATTGGACCCAACGTAACTTTGTTGAGATGATAATGGACGTGTGATACCCCAAGTGTTATTGGTTATTAGTTCCATTTGTACTCCCTGACTGTACATAGGTATCTTAAATAAGGAAGCACTTAGAAATATGAGTTTCCCATATATTTAATGTTTTTTACCTTGAATATGTTTGATGTCTTTTATTATGTTTTCTTTCTTCTTTTCATCTGCTTTGATATTTGAAATTTTATTGTTTATTCATTCAAAATAATTTGTAAACATGTGTAAAGTTTAATTATAAACGGTATCACATTGTTAATACATTAAATTAAATAAATGTTGATTGTGCTCAGGGTGTTTTCATTGCTGAATTGAACTTCTTTTATAAAAATCCTAAAAGTAATGGCTTTATTCTTTTCAGTAGTCTTGCTTGATTTATAGATGCATGGGCGGTTGGTTTGCTGGCATAAGTATTTTATACACTGACCAAAGTTTCTCTGAGTAGGGTTTCACAAGAGACATCCAAAATGAAAGTGGGAACAGTAGAGGTCTAAAATGCCCGTTTTATTTTGTGCATGGAACGACACAACCACACTGAGAATATCTCTGCTTGGATAAACAAGGGGCATGAACGGTATATATATATATTTTTTTTTAATAAAGACACTCTTCTGTACACACCTGATTATGTACATTCATGTATGATTTGATATGGCATTTATCCTGCCCTTAAGAATATGTTTAACCTGTTTCCCTGTCAACAAAGGGCCAGCCTCATGCTTCTTTACTTGACCTTGTGTGCAATCCACTGGAAGGCTTGCAAAGCTGTTCGATCACATATGGCCACTCCAATGTAGGCACGTGGCCCTGCATCAACACCTGGATTTGCAGTTTATGCATCTGTCAGCCCTCTCAACCTGCTAACTGCAATGTGAGTCAATTTTTACAGTCTGGACTCAAGCAACTGGGTGCAAGGAAGTCAGCCTTTATTTATGTATTTATTTATTCATGTTTATATACAGAGAAGAACAATACTCCTTTGATCACAAAAGAATGTACAATAGATAAGATATCATATTTGACAGGAAGCAATGAGCTTCTTACAATGGGGTGTGTCCGAGTGACATTCTGATCAGATTGTGGAGGGGAGTAAATGGAACAGTCACAGGGACAATACATGGGTGGACATACGTAGATTAAGGTCAATCAACATTAGACATTTAGGTGTTATGGTCAGCTGTGTTAGGAATGTCACCATGATGAATGAAATGCTAGAGTGAATGATTTGCAGCAAGAAGATATGAGTATACACTCACATTCTAACTGCCAGTTCTGTTTCCCCTCCATCCATCTGCATATGTAGAAAAGGAAATGTTAGACACAATCTGTAATGCATATTTTATTCAGAAGTGGGCATCGCCCATAGACATCTCTGAATCCTTATGCTCAGGCCCCTTCCTCCTTGTTAGGTACATACCTTGATCAACTTCTGTAATCCTGTTGTAATGGGTTCTCAATTAATTCCCTTTCATATCCATAGCAATGCCTGACAAGGTCGGACTGGCACAAGAAATAGGCCTGGACACCCAAAAAAAAGTGGCCCACCCCCCCTTTAAAAAGTGGCCCACCCCTCCCCTCACAACCCATGACCTGTGATGACATCACCGAAAGTGATGTAATTTGACCTCACCTCTAAGTGACATACCAGGAAGCAATGAAACCCGACCTTTCATCCCTTGACAAAACAGGAAGTGGCATCAAATAGCATTGTTCCTAAGTACACTATCAAAAATATGGTTATGATTTCACTAATGTGATATACATTTCATATAAGAATGGATCTCCATATATATCATTAATATCTGTGTGTACAGATCCATATTGCACGTTGCAGGTGTTATTTTTTTTGTCAAAAGAAAATCAATATTTTTTTACAAAACCGGCCCAGGAGTGGCCAGAAACCGGCCCCCAATCCACAGGGATGATTTCGGCCCGGCCAAGGGCCAAAAGGCCGAGGGGCCAATCCAACCCTGATGCCTGATTGTTATGCAGTGATCCCATTCTCAGACCTCAAATATGATCTGTGCAGTCATATACCTAGAAGACTTAGCCAATTACTGGCCAATTTCAAATGTATATTATTTTACAAAACTTCTTGAGAGCAGTAGGAAAACAAGTGACTGACCATGCCCGGAAATAATATCTACTATGTCCAAATCAGATTTATAGAACCGAGCACAGTACTGAGTTGGTGGTGGTCAATATACTCAATAACATGAAAAGCTTGGTAGAGAATCGAGGGGTCGGCACCGTCGTGCTGTTAGATTTCCATTCTGTGGCCCACCATGTCCTCAGCACAAGGTTAAATGCCATGGGCATTATCAAAATTGCCAATCATTGGATTACATTGTGTCTGGACAAGAGAGCATGTGCAGTAGCCACTCCTCCTTTTTGATCTACATGTTGTCTCTCCTCGTACAGTGTGCCACAGCCTTGATGTGACTGCTATATATCTTTACATGTGACCTCTACTAAATGTTTTAAAAGACACTGAATTTCATACCTAAAGTGTGCAGATGATACTTAAATGTTGATAATAATATAACCATCTGAAAGCACTTCCAACCCAACCTTAAACAGAGGCACAGCATGGAAATTAGAGAAAGGCAGAAAGCACTGCACATCGGACCACACCATATTAAAAGGAATCCAGAAAGTATCAAAATACACTTTTCCAACAGAAGACCAGGAAATAACTGACCTAAGAGGGAAACTGCCCCTGGAAATACATTAGAACATATCTCAACCCAAACCTGAAGCAAAGGATATCACCAACAGCCCTAGCGAGGCAGACATCACTGTACACTACAGCAGTAAGTCTCAACCCTTATTCCAAATGCCATGTTTTTTTTTAAAGACAGCCAGGCATGCACACCCCGCTAGAATACACCACAAACTCAACCCAAAAATAATAAACACAGACCACCGACATGCCTCGATACAAGAAAAGCAAATAAACAAGACAGAGAAACAGAAACCAGAAGGTATCTGCATCCCAACACAACGGAAACCACCCGCCAGTATTCACAACATCCTGAAGCACTATGATGATACCATTAAATGGACTATGATTCGGATCAAGAAAAGATCAAACACAAAATACATCACATGCTACCTCTGCAGCTTTGACCCAAACTCAATGGAAAACATCCGAGTGACGAACAACCCACAAGCAAGGATCCTAACAAACCTGGAGCCCAACAGGATGCCAAACCAAACATCTCAAAACATAAAACACAGCAAATCATAAAACATATTCGGTAAGACCCCGTGAAAAATCAGGGCTAATCTTGAATCTATAACCAGCCATGCCCCCTACATAATCAAAGACTGAAAAAAGTCCACACATACCAAAAACCATCCAGCCACCATGAACCAGAACAAGGAAACTCATCCGTCATCTTAATTGAACTCCTCAATGAAGAGACAGAGCCCCAAACCACAATCTCAGCAAACAATCTCAACCAAGAGAGAATCCCAAGAAATTAAAAGACAGCAAACATCAACCCGGCTGGGACTCATGAAAGGATAGGCAACAGTGTGCCCGGAAAACCAGACACACTGCACTGCAGACTACTGAATGTAAAATCAATGGCGAAACAGAAAATAGAAATGTTTGACCTCGTAAGCGAGGGTGGCACTGACACACTCTTCTTCACAGAAGCATGGCTATCAGACAACTACAAGACAATTACCCATGAATCCTGACCAGACAATTTCAAATGAATACATGCCAACAGAGAAAAACAAAGAGGAGGCTGAAAGGTAATGGCACACAAAGATCACATCTGCATCCACTCAGCAGACATTGAAAACTGCGAATCCCTCCTCCCCAAGATCAAGCTCAATGACCAATACAAAGTACTGTTCTTTCGGATCTACAGACTGCAATCCTACAACCCGAACCTCTCAACAAAGCTCACAGACTCTATCAACAACCTTTCCACCTATCATAATAACCATCCTAGGCAATTTCAACATATAATATAAAAGACGTAACAAAACCACAGCAAATTCACTCAGCGCCCATATGGAAATATTCCACTTCAAGCAAATAGTGAACAGATCCACCCACAATGCTGAAAACAGCTTGGACGCAATCTTTTCGAGAGACGGACTCTCTACCACCGCCCCACCAATACCAATGAAATGGAGAGATCACCACCTGTTACCATTCACTGTGAAACTCCCTACCCGCTTACTGCCCGGAAAAAAAATACTGCACATTACTAACAAAAGTAACTGGAACTGCTGGAATCAACTAAACCAAACATCCCTGAGCTAAATAGGATGACCCCTGACTCTGCAGTAAAAAACATGACGCTTGCATCACTGAGACCCTAGAACAATTAGCACCAGCAAAACCTTTCAAAGCCACTGCAAAAAAGGCAGCATGATGGCTAACAGAAGAACTGAGGGAATTCAGAATGGTTATAGGTCAAAGTTTCGACTCAAAAGGGTCGAATGACAAAAGGGTCAAGTCAATTCGACCGAAAAAAAGGGTTGAATTTTATTTTATTGTTCTTATTTTTTTTGGGTTGGTTCCCCCCCAAACCCTTGTTTTGGTGTAAAAACACCTTTTTTTTTGCTGTACTAAAGCAAATAAATATATATAATTTAAAAAAAAAAAAATTAAATCCTTTTGTTTTTGGTCAAATTGACTCGACCCTTTTGTCATTCGACCCTTTTGAGTCGAAACCTTGAGCGGACACCACTCAGAACAACTAACCGCAAACTGGAAAAAATATGGAGAAGCCATCACAATCAATTTGACAAAATAAAATACCAACAGCAACTCAGAATATACAAATCAGCAGTCCTTAGAGTAATAAGAAAAACTCACTACGGCACAAGAATACGATTGGTCACACAAAGAACTCCTCAAAATCATCAAAGAAATCAAAAACCCTACATCCTGAAACAAAGGTGTCATACCATCACAATCACTACATGACAAAATCTCCAACTATCGAAGAACAACAATAGAAACAATCAAACAGACCATTGAGGAAAGCAATCCCACAATAAACAAAATTACAACTATGGAACCACCAACACCCTTCATGCCACCAACCGCAGCAACACTCGACGGATTTGACCCATAGATGAGGGTGTTTTCACCACTCAAATAAATAACACAAACCACACCAAATCCCCAAGCAACCCATTCCCCCAAGGCATTACAAAGAAATCCTGAACCACAGCACCCCATCATCATACTTCCTGCTACTCATGAACGTGCCCCTACTCGGAATCGTGCAGAAACCTTTCAAATCAGCTTACGTCAAGCCATTCATAAATGACTAAGAGGGAGCGTGTAAGACCCCACCAACTATACACCTATATCTTACCCACCATACCCGGCTAAGCTACTGGAGAACCACATAATAAATCCTACTCAACCACATAGAAACTAATGTAATACTCAACTACTCACAAGTCGGCTTCAGACCCATGAGAGGAACAGAATCAGCACTTCTAACAATATGGGATGACCTAAAAATAAATGCAGACAACTGCACACAATCTGCCCGCATACTACTGGACATTCAGCCATGTTTGACACAATCAGACACACAACACTATTCGAGAGACTGGAGGAATGTATTGTATAAAAACTCCTCTTTACAATGGCAAAACCCATTCGTCACTAATCGAACTGGAAGAATTTACCTGCGGCCATTTACCTCTAACATCAAAAGCATCTCCTGTGTTGTACGACAAGGCTTTAGCCTCTCCCACACCTGTTGTCCCCCCCAATGAAAATAATTTGAAACCACGGACTGACCGCCTACAACTATGCAAGATATCCATAGCCCAAGACCCAAACAACACCCTCAACAATTGCCTCACCGACATATTCAGCTGGATGACTACAAAAAACCTCAAGCTAAATCCAAACAAAACAGAAATAATAATCTAACCCCAGAGGATAACACAACAGACACAGAACTGAACTGGTTACCTGGCATGGGGAACCAACTAGAAGCATTGGTTGTGATAAAACATCTTTGCATATTCATGGACAATGGACTCACATTAGAACCACAAGTAAACGCTATAGCAAAGACATGTTTCTACCTCCTGTGACTACTTAAAGGGATCCTCCTCTACCTCTACGTCCCAAAAAGAACCCTCTCAATAATCTCCCTAGTATTATCAAGAATCGGCTACACAATTAGCCTCTATTTTGGAATGCCAGAATAACTCACTGAAAAAAACAACTGAAGCAAGAATGCTCCTGGAACTAAACAGAAGAGACCACATCTAACCAGCCCTGAGATGCCTACACTGGCTCCCATCAAACAATGACCTCCAAATTTAAACAAATCAATACAAAAAAAGGAAATTTGGAGGAACTGCATCCTCATGTCGTATTTCCAGTCTATGGAACTGAATCCCACAGGAGATAGGAATGACAGAATACCATCTCACCTTCAGAAAATGACTGAAAACCTGACTATTTAACTCAGAGAGATTAGCATTAAAATGGGTGCTGCAGGCAACAACATCGAAGATCTGCAATAATTCGATGACAGCATGGATTCTGGAACCAACAATAAAATAAACACACCGTACCAACCACAAATGTTCCCAGCTCCTCGCTTCTCTCCAGCATATCCACTCATATCTCACATGATCCAACTGATCAATCTCACCTCACACAATTATGCAACCCACACATCCGCTCTGAAAACTAACTGCTACAAACAAACATATAGTCATTGGGCGTTGCCCTTCCTGATACAATAACCCCAGTGTGCACAATCCAAACACACCTAGACAGCCCACTCACATAGATGCCAGTTTCCCCTAATTCTACAAGCACCAAAAGAAAAGCACAACCTCTATCCTGCTCCCTATTCCCTCACTAACCTACCCAATCCATTTTCTTACAGAGCCACGTGAGCGCCTGGAGACCATACTAATGGTAATGGTGGGTGGTATAAATCAATTTAACATATCAAAGTATTTAATTGTACTGCCTTCAAGATCGGGGTGGTGTACTGTAGGGACAGGGATGAGCTAATGCATAAAGCTGGTAAGATAGAGATCATGATATTAGGAGCACCAGCTTCTACCTTTCCCAAAGACATGTGTCTGGCTCTGTTTGGCCCCTGCCCCAACTCTGTGGACAGAGTCAGAAATCTTAGTCTACTAAACGATTCCGGGTTAACTTTAGTATTTAAAGTGAAGGCCGTGTTAAGAACAATCTTTAACTTCCTTTGACTCCTTTGCAGATTTTTTTCTTTTCTGCTGCCTCAATACAGGATGCAAGCTGTTAGGCAATTGTGTTTTCACAACTGGATTATGCCAAGGGGATATACCTCCATCTTCCTTATTACCTGTTGACATGACTGTAAAAGACTATAGAATACAGTAACGCACATGCACAGCCGATGCAGTTAGTACGGCTCAACAACTAAGGCTATTTGGGTACTGCTCTGGTTACTATTTGCAAATTAACAGTCTTTAAATGTTTCTGTTGTTAGGGAGAATTCTCCAGAATGGCTAATTGCCTTTACCTGTTGAGTCCCTCACCAGCTTTGCTATATTTTTGGGCTTTGAACTTTTCATTTTCAATGTGTTTTACATTTTTGCTCTTGAGCTATTGAGTCTCACCTACTCCATAGGCATCATCTTGTTACTGTGTGTCACACAGCACCTTTAGTGCAGTGACACAGGGTTGTCTTTTTCAGACTTCCCACTTTAAACTCAATTTTTCTGGGACTGAATACTGTCTCCCAGAACATGTAAAGTTGCCATTGACTATACTAGTCTTGTTAAATGTACAGACCCAGTACAACCTATCTTCCCATAGAGTACTGGAAGGGTTAACAGTTATCCCTTTTTGTATGTTTCTCATGGAACATTATTTCGTTCCCCTGTATCTAAGATTTGGCTGGTGGCAGTGGTATCTACCATTTTTTTCTACCGCGAGCTATGTAAATAGCCTTGCTAACATCAGAGGCTATGGTGGTAGCCTGAAACTTTAACCTGCTGGACCCCATGGAGTTTTATTTGTTTCCGGTCGGGTTTATTTGCCATTTCTTTTTGTAAAGGTCTTTCTTGGGTTTTACTCTGCGCGCCAATCCAGGTTTGGTCCCTTTGTTTGCCTTCCTTTGGCGGGCTTCTGCACAGAAGCCCTCCTTAGGCGCCTGAGTGTCTGGGTGGACAGGATGTGAGGGAGGGGTTTTAGGCCCCCTGCACAAGGTCTCCTTGGAGACCCAAGTCACACTCTAGTTTGATTGGCTAGATGGCTGTCCTGCCAGGACAGCCACCATGCTGTGTGATTGACAGCCAGGCTGCGTGAAGGGGGGGAAACTGCTTAAAAGCAGGTCTCCGGAACTTGGAAGGCAGAGTTGCCACTGGAACGAGAGAACCAACGAGGAGCTAAAGAAATACGACTGCTGCAACTACTGGACATCCCGTTGAAGCCCTGCTTCAGGTTCAAATCGGCCTAAACTCTGACGACAGAGAAGATCTGCAAGGAATCTTCTTCCCTTGAGCTTGGTGGGACCAACCAGCTCGTCAAACACCAAACACCGGCCCCCCTCTCCTGGTTGAATTTTCTGTGCATCGCTGCAGTGAACCGGATAGCCAGAAGGAATGGAACCGGTTTGGGTTTTAAGGAGGGCACCTTTTATTTGACGCTTTGCTCTGCTTCTGGCTTCTTCCCTGGGCAGTGCAGGAGCCTCCAGTCTTCCTCCTTCTTGTCACCATGACAGTCGCTTCAGCAACCGTGAGCCTGCAGGAACTGCCAGGAACCACCGCCTCAGCTACAGCATTCATCTCCATTTAAGGTACTGTTCAAATCCGGTTGTTCGTTCCATCTGACCGCGGTGAAAGTGTTTGAAATCTTTCACCTCTTCGAAGGCTTGTCCTTATCTACTCTTTTGAATAACTTTTCCTCCGACCAACTTCATTTTGAACTCTTGTCAAAGACTTAACCGCAAACTACTTTGAACTGTGTGATCCCCTGCAAAGACTCTGAACCATTAACATAGGCGCAGGCCTATTGACTTTAATCCTAGTTGTAGTAAGCCTTTTCTAGATTGCCCTGCCTATCACTTGTCTTTCCTCCCCTTTTAAATTGCTGGAGTGCCATTTTTCTCACACTTCATTTTGAGCTTACCTTGTCCAGAATTGATTAGGTGTTGTAGTAGTGTATTAAGACTGTGATTTTCTGCTGCTTTATAATAGTTAACTGTTTTATAACTTATTGTGTAAATAAATGTATATTTGTTTGGTCAGAAACCTTGAATCAGTGTTTGCTTGAATCATGGCAATTGCTGTCCTTGGGTAACTGTTTGTACTGCTCACTTTACTCTTGAGATAAGTCTGGCTGCTCAGCCATCGCTACCACTTTATTTTGAAGTACAGGCTTGTGCCAAAGGTGAATTTGTACTTACACTTGTAGTCTTAATTGTGTGTGGTGTTCCCAAAGGGTACTGCATATGATTCTGCTTAACATCTGCATATTAAGCAGTTTTACAGAACCGGGCACATATTTTTAAGAGACCCATTTGTAGATGAATTCCCTTGCCTTCATCCCCATTCCTAAAATGTACAACTACAAAAGCTTAGAACATTCCATAGGGCAAGAACTGGTGGAAGAAGCTTTTCAGCATTCTTGTCTGGTTTGTGAAAAAATCAGCCAATTCTAGTGAAAGACAGTTGTGATCATTTGAACGTGAGAAAACAATTTAAAAGCCAATATAGCTAAGGGTCATGCTCGAGTCCTCTTGTTTATGCTCTTTCTTCCAGCTTGATGGGGACCCACATGGCAGTTTCGGACTTTTTTTTTTTATCTTTTACTTATTGTGTCATAGCCATATACTAAAACCATAAAATACATACTTATGACTTTAAACACATACAAGAAAATAAAAATAAAAATGAAAACCTTTTTTTTTAAACATAGAAGGAAAGTTTAAAGGTCGAACAAATAAAATATAACTAAAGCTAAATCAGAAAGACAAGGAAATAAAAAAGAATCATCATCAAAAACACCTCAACAAAGAATGGGCCTAACACCCTCCCCCCAACAAGTCTTTCAAAAGAGCAACTACTTCGAAGGTCAGGAGTGTTTCATTGCCTGACAACAGTCTGTCCCAGAAGATGTCAGAATTCTACCAACCCAAGTCATGAACTTAAAACTCTTAAAACTTGCCAACCTCAATGACCAAGTTCCTGAACAGTGTGTCACACTTTTGTCTAAGTCTAATCACGTAACATGGCACAATACCCAATCATGCTGCTTCACAAGAATCAAGACATATCTGGGAGACATCTACTGGAGACAAACCCCCAAGGCACTCCCAATCCAAGTGAGCCAAGGTAAAAACTGACCATTTATCAGAAGAGATCATCTTTCCATTTTACTGAAAGTTCCACAACAGCAGTTGTCATTTTATGAGCATGAGACGTTGCAAAGCCTACCATCATCGTACCATGTCGACCTTTGCATGGCTTCCCTTCTGCTGTCATGCACATTGCAGACGTGTGTTTCTTTCACATAGTCACGCCCCTCTTTCTCCCCTTCATTCTCCCAGCATTCCCCTTATCCACACTGCATATGAGCGCTCTGTCTGTCCTCCTTCTTTGGCTTCTTACTATATTTTGCTGTCCACATATTCAGAAGAGAAGATGTGTCTGTGGGGCCGAGATTATCTTTAATTAAACATGCGTATGTCTACCTTTTTTAATTTATCGTTAAGCACCCATTCCAAGTGCGTTAACAGGTGTTAACGGCCCAGGGCTCAGTTAAAGGCCTGAGCGAAACTCAGGCCAGAGGCCTTTAAGACCGGTTCTAGCCCTTGGAACGGGTGCTTAACGCTTTTTTTAATAACGTAATTGGCAACTATGAACCTGAAGCTTGCAATAAAACTTGTTAACACTCCATGGGCCTCATCATGAGTTGGGCAATATCCCAGCAGTATTCCTGCCGGAATACCTCCCGCACTAATAGCATTACCGCCAAACCCCCCCGGCACTATTAGTGCCGGATCATGGGTTTGGCGGAACAGGAATTCTCCATTCCCCATTGGGCGCAATGGGGAATTTTAGGCGTATCTACTGTCGGCGGTATTACACCAAAAATCGATAATTGCGCAGCGTCTTTACCCCCAGCTCAGAGCTGGGGTTAAATCCGGCCAAACCCGTGATTTGGAAAACCCTTACATGCGGCAGTAATAGCGCTACCACCGCATTTAAAGGTTGCCACCAAACATTTGATGAGGCAGCATATATGCTTGTGCGAATTGCAGATAGTTTATTTTGTCGGGAAGTGAAAGCAGGATGGCTATGTTTCCATTTGCTTGCATTTCTTCTCTCAGCAGTGTTGGTAGGATTTCCCTTCACAATGTTTAAATATGAATGCGTTTCCTTTCTCAATAAGAGATCTTGAGACCAGAGTCTAAGACGCCTATTGATTTCCATTGTGTTTGTCATTGAGTGAATGCTTTTATTATCAACCTCAAAGGGCTATGTACAAAGATGGTTTGCAAAGAAACATTCCTGGGCGTTTCATTATCCTTGTACCTGGGCCAAGATGGGAGCCTTCCGTGCATTTGCTATTCGCATGAGCATGCTTGTGTATTTATTCAGAATTGTTTATGTGCTTCTAAAAGGCACTTTGTGGTAATGAGATGTCTCCGTGCAATCTATGTGCCTGCAGCGCCCACACTTCTCCTTGCAGTTTCTCCATTTTCATTCCCTAATCACTTTACTGCATGCTCAGGTACTACTTAGAGCGAATTGATTTTTACAGCTCCAGCCTTGGGTTGCTTGCTCATCCACACCCGAGATGTAGAAAAACGCGAGAAGACATGGATCGCAAAAAGGACAGAAAGCTTCCAAGCGAACAACAGTGAAGATAGAGTCCATGCTGGAATGTTGCCAATGTGTGGAGGCATGGGCAGTGAATATCATGTCAGAGGCCACCAAATGATAAGTCCTGCCGGGCTTCTCTGCCTCTTTCCGTGGCTTATCGTACAAGTGTAGTGCGTTTTCCTTTCTGGCTGACTGTTCTTTGTGTCTGCGACACATTTGCCTGACTAGTGCAGGAAATGGACATTGACTGGGGGAACTCTCGCCCCCCTGCAAGGATGGAGCGGGTGAGACAGCTAAGTGGTGAATTATGTGGGTACCCTGAATAAAGGATGCTGGCTGCTTTGCATAAACAACCAAGTGCATTTTGGGAACGTGAGAATGACCACCAATTTATGAAACATGTCTGTGTTAGTAATTCAAATATGCATTCCTTCTTAGCATGCAATGCACACTTGGGCCCTGATTCATTGAATTATTGGTGTGTAAAACAGGGATTTGCGTGCCATTCTGCCCGAAAATCCCCATTCGCCAAACATGGATTTGCGGGCTGAATGGCACGCAAATCCCTGTTTGACATGCACATAATTGCATGAATCAGAGAACCACAGAATGATGCTCATTTCATCTGTCCGAATAGTCACCATGACAGTAAAACATGAGACATGTATTCAGCTTTGGAGTGTTTCATTGTTTGCATGAGGGCTGTTGTGCAAAGGGCGACTTTCCGATTCAGTCTGAGTAGTTATATTTCACAGCTCAGCTGCATGTCTAGAAACGCGGAGGGCCCGATTAATGGATTTTTTTTTTTGCACGGTTCAAAGTGACTTTGCACTGCTGAAAAGTGACTTTGCACTGCCGAAAGAAACCCTGATTCATGGAACTGTGCAAAGTGTATTTCTGCAGTGCAAGTTCATGGTGCAAAAATACACTTTGGACAGTTCCATGAATAAGGGTTTGTATCAGCAGTGCAAGTCACTTTTCAGCAGTGCAAAGCCACTTTGAACCATACAAACAATTCCATGAAACGGGCCCTGTGCCTCTAAGCATGCAGCTGAGTGGCGATAATGCAAACCTGTGACCCAAAACTCCCTGACCCCCCAAGGTGTGAATGCTCTCTGCCCCTGAATGCATTGTCCAGTCAGCAGACTTGCATGCAGTTTCCTACAGCATTCAGGAGACTGGAATCAGTCAGGGTCAGAGAGCTTACTGAACTTGGAGGGGCTTGGCGTCGGGTCTACACAGAACAATGCTCTGCCAAGACAATTTTTGCAGGAACCCAGCTCCGTCTAGTTCTGCCCCACTTCCTTCCCTGTATTTGAGGTGAAACACATGGAAAGGCAGGCGTGAATTATTGACAGTCTATGCCGTTTCCCAGGCTCCACTGTCTGCACCCCATCCACCCCACACTCAGCAGTGCGTGCCTCGACTACAGCAAGTAATATTGTTTTAAAGAGGGGACGTGCTGCTTCCATGTGCAAGGCTCGCTTTTCCGTTTGTCTGAGTGAGGCCACCGTATGACTTCCCAAACCCTAGTGACAATCTACTCCATCCCCCAGGCCAGTTAAAATATATAACACAAAACTGTTTAAGAATACATTATTTTCAGAAGTTCATTTTTAACACACCAAAATGTGCATATTTGTGATAGAATGTAATGCTGTCATCATATATGAGTCTGCATTTGTCAAACACTGAAACACAAACAGGTAACCTTTCCACACATTACCTTTTCTCATGAGTTTTTAAGTCTTTTTAAAGTACATTTCCAATAACCGTAGCCCAATTTTTGCCTGAAGTGAATTGCATTCTGGTATTTGTAGTCTTCCATCAAGATGGGCGAATAATGCCACAAGTGTACATGTTTTCTCCAACATATTTCTATAATGATGTGTGTATTAGATTGAGCATCTTAATATGGTCTGTGTGCTTTACAAGTCATCTTTACAAAACAGTATTATTGAAAACCAATTATGGGTTTGAGGAGGGGAAATGATGAGAAGGCAAGTGAGTCATGAATATTTGCAGAGAATGCAGCAAGATACATTGCAAACTGGGAGACTGGAGAGGTTTAACTTGCCTGGTTATTGCTATTTGCTGCTTTTCAGGGCACAACTATAGGATAAATGCGGGTGGACAGCTTCCACCTTCTTTTTTCAGAAGGCGGATGCAACCCCCTGGAATGTTTTTTGTGAACCCCCTGGGATGTTTTTGTGGCCAGCAAACTTGCTTCTGTGCTTGACTAACAGCAATTGACCCAGGAGGTCATGTACCCAGTGCTGACGCTTATACACAAGATAACAGAAAAGTGTTGTCAAAGCACATTTATCTTTTTGGATTTTTTTTGTTTTCCAGTGAATATTTTGCCATAGATTGTTGAGTTTAAAAGGTGGGCACCTTTTATTCTTTGCCAGTGTACGTTATTGGAAATTCTCCTCTTTAAGGTCATTTATCTGGCATTTTTCTTAAAAGGCCAACGCTCTCCTTTCTTGTGTACTTTCTTCTAATAGGAAAGATCAATTGAACTAATCATCAGCACTCAGTTTATTTTTTATAAAAACATGTATCCATAAAAACACAAGTTTAAAACTTCAAGAAATTACATTGTAGATATTTTTTTTTAAATACATCCACAAATATTACAATATTACAAACAGGTTACTAGGTATGTACACCATGTCACAATAATAACTCTAGCAGTTGTTATCAATTGGTAAATTGAGCATTAAAATAGTACATCCAGAAAAGTAACCTTGAAGTGGGAAATCAAACTGCTGCTAAGTCACACCTAAATAGCTCCTCCGATTCAATCCTTGTCGTGCATGGATGCCCACCAGCCAACTAAAGGAGTGTCCACACTCAATAAAACGATTAAGACGGGGCAACATTGGATAAACCTAGCATCTTTAAGAATGGGCTTAAGAGTTATTTTGCGTATGTCAGCATAAAAAGGGAGCAGACCATAAGACAAAGTAAATCCACCAGGGTAGGGCAAAAAGGACAATACTTGTCTGACAGTTTGCAAGGCCATGTTGCTGGGAAGGCAGTTAAAATGTGCTCTTGCCAAGGGGTTCCTTTCTGCCGGATTGTTATCCCATAGTAGATATTCTTCATTGTCCCTGAAGGAAATATGATATGACTCTGATTGAAGATTTTTGTTTATTTAAGTTGATTCATGCTTGTCTTGAATGTCAGTATTTGGCCTTTCAGTTGGCTAGCCACGGCTGCTTCCAAATTGGCAGATTCTATGAAGGATTAGGACGGGACGTAATTTCACCAAAATGCCCAGGGTAGCGGAAGTGAACAAGGTTGTCAAACCATCACATCAGATTTCCCTACGTTAACCATTAACCATTAGGTCCCGCTTGGTCATAAAATCTGTATAGGCCGGGTACAGAGCCTGAAGCGCTAGAGAGGTGCGGGCAATGAGGACCGTGTCTTCTGCATAAACTAGTACAAGAAATTAGCTATTTCCTAGTTTAGGAAAATCAGCTCCAGTCTGGATCAGTATTTCTTGAAGATAGTTTCTATGCGGTGAGAACAGCAAGGGAGCTAATACGCAGCCCTGATGAACACCAGGGCTAACAGTAAAATATTCCATACATTGGCCATGAGCCCCACTTCTCACACACGCCTTAGTGTTATGATGTAAACAAATGTAATAAATATGGTTGACATTTAGTGACCGGAGCATGGACCAGAACCTTGTCTGGTTCACCTTACTTAAGGCCATGCTTAGGTGCATACATGTAAAATGAATAGGCTCCTGTTTAATATACAGGGGGTTGCCAGAAATCATATACAGGTTCAAGGCCTGCTCGCACGTTACAGCTCTGGTCTAAATCCCAATTGGATGTTGGTCAGAATATTATCATCACTCAACCCCTGCTCTAATTTCATGAGAAGAACTCGGCCAACATTTTTACAGAGGAGCGAAATCGGGCTGTAGAATGCCAGGGAGTTCCTTGGCTATTCCGTTGTAAATTGGCTGGATGATAGTTAACTTCCATGATTGTGAAATTGCCTTTGCAATGCTGAATGCATAAGATGATTTAGTCAACACTGGTGTCCATAGATCAATTGCTGCTTTGAATGGATTGGCTGGTATGCCGTCAGGCCCTGGGCATCGTTAGGACTGCTGCTTCAGGATGGCATCTGTCACTTCCTTAATTGAAAATGCAATAGGAGGAAAGGCATCAGGCTTTGTTCCCATTAGGTGGCCTGCAGCTCCATCAGGTACACCGATGTTGTGATCCGTGGGGGATGTTACATCACAAATGTCTGAAGTACAATTGATCTGGGACTGTAGTTTCAAGTCCGTTTGTTACAGTTATTGATCGGGCCCTGAGAAACCAGCTCTTAGAATTTTCAGTTATTTGTATCATACTCGCCTAAGCCAAATATGACCATGCTGCTCTATCCCATTCAGATTTCCAGTGTTGGTTCGTCATCTTATAATGTGCCCGTGCCAAGTAATATCTGTTTTGGATGAGATTTTGTTTTTTTTGTTTTACTGGTGTGAGAAAGCTCTTTTCTGGTGCAGTGCATTGTTTGTCAAACCAGTGCTGAGTGGAGGGAAACCTGTTAATAGTACATGCGGTCAAAAATACCTTGGCGATGTTAGATCTTAGGTCATCATAATGCAAATGCAGCTATGCATTATTTGCTTCTTCATTCAGAATATATATAAACAATTGAAAGTGAGCCTTTGTCATTTTCTTCTGTAGCAGAGCGTTATTGACAGGATAGCATTTTAGTACTTGCATTGAAGGATTGAAGAGGTCCTCTCAAGATGCAGAGATGTACCACTTAAAACAATTTTTATAAGACGCGTACATTTCAAAACAACTGATTGATGGTCACTTAATATATCTTAGGCTACATAGAAATCATTTATCAGTGGCCAATATGCTACCAGGAAACACAAATATCCAACAGTGGAATTGCCTTTAGCCCCCTTAAAAGTATATTTCCCCGGGATAGTGCCTCGTACTTACCCAGTTATTGACCATAAAACAAGATTGGTACAACCGAGTGTAAGCATTTTCCGCTTAACGTCTGAATCTTTTCTCTCCCAGCACTGAGCAGTTTATGGGGCATTTTGGTATGTCGGCATTCAGTCCCTTGTTACTTTTGTATTACAAGTGTTATCCCAGCCAAATGTGCACCCTGTTCTTTCCACAGGATTAGTGGTTTTCTGGAGGGGGAGGTGAGAAAGTAACATAAAAGTGACCACAATTTGTGTTTTTTCAGAAAATGTCAATAAAATGGTGTACAAAGAAGCCTTTGTTTTTTTCCCTTGTAAGAGTTAGGAACAAAAGGTTTGCAGTTCTGAAATTGCCATTTTTCAAGCTTTCAAGAACATGTTGACGGAAACAAAACATTTTTTTTTCATAAGGTTACCATCAGTTTTGTGAAAGGTAGACGTTTTTTCCATTTTTTTTTAAATAGGACATGTTTGGACAGAGCCAAAGAGGTGGGTAGGAAAGCTCAATGGTAACACAGAAAATAATACATTTCTGAAAAGTAGACAACATTCTAGTTCAGGAAGGGGTCATATGCGCAGGTCAGGCCACAACTATGTACCTAACATTGACATAGTTTGGTAAAAAATTGGAAAAGTGACAGAAACAAAAGTATGTGCTGGACATGTTTGCACTTGTAAGGTAACGGCTTCCGTGAATATTGAGAAAATCAATGCACTGCTACAGTCCGGCAAATCTTCTAGTTAAGAAACAACACATTTTCCATAATGTTTCACAAAACAAGCTGAGCCATGGTACACAGGATGTTTATGCTGATGTCCGAAACAGAGGTACTTAGCATTTGAAAATTACGAAACTGAATGTGGTGAAGAATGGCAAGCATGCATTTTTTGAAACAGCACAGGCAGCCCCTTTGAAGGAGAGGTGACTTGCGCAGGTTACAAAAGTGTATAGTGCCTAAAGCAGCGACTACATGTATGTCACATGTGGGAAATAAAAGGGTTTGTTCAACAAATAGCAGTAGGAAATGTATGAAAACATTATCAAAACCAGGAAAATCAACACATGTCCTACCTTTCCACATTACCACAGGTGTCCTGAGAAAAATGGTACATCACATGTGGGGGTGAACTGACCTGGGCACAAAGGAAAAAGGCTAAACCACTAGTACATTGAATGCAATGGGGAAGACTGCATTTGGCATTGAGGACAACCCACAGATTTGCGACTGGGTTGTTGCAGCCACCAAGGAAAACAGGGAACCCCATGCATTTCAGAAAATAAGACACCATTGGGCATCAAAAGAGGTCAGACCTATCTGAATCATCCTAGAATTTATTACCCAGAATGTATTTCCCCAAAGTCCATAATGTAGGAGAAAAAAACATAATTTGGACATATTTGCAACCAGCAAACCACCGAAACACGTGGGTAACAAAACATGTCCTACCTTCCCACATTTCTACAGGTGTCCCAACAAAAACATTACCTCACATGTGTGGGTGCACTGACCTGGGCGCAAAATGAAAAGGTTAAACCACTGGTACACCAAATGCCCTGGGAAGACCAATCATTTACTTTATGTTTCCTTGTGGACAACCCACAGATTTGGGCCTGAGGTTTCACTGCCCCCAAAGAAAACAGGGAACCCCATGCATCTCTGAAAAGAAGATACCCGTGGGAATCCAAAGAGGCATCACTTGTTTGAATCGCGCTACAATTTATTAACAAAATGCAGTGCAAAGTTCCAAATGTGACCAGCAAAACACTATTTTCACACTTTTACCCCATGGCAACCACAGAAACACCTGGGCAACAACACATGTCCTACCTTCCCGGGTTTTCACATATGTCCCGATGAAAGTCTGACCTTACATGCGTGAGTCTACAGGAACAGGCAAATCATCTGTATGCCAAGTGCTCTGAGAATACTAGAACCATTGTGCATTATCCACTGCCGCCCCGTTTTTCCTCTTCAAGCCGTCTTGCAGGCATCTTTGCTCACTCATCATGCATTCAGTGCATAGTGCAACAGGACATCCATGGCTGGTTTTAGCACATGAAAAAAGGAAATTGTGATCAGTAAAGCTGTGTCAAGGCACCAACTGCTTTACTGGCCATTGATGAACCTTTTGTGTCTGCAGTCACCAGCCATCCATTTCAGCAGTTGCACCACCAAATCAGCCGCTCAACAGCAACCATATCTGCACACTCATAGCAAGTGGACATCTGCTCACTTGGCAACATCGTCTCCAGGCAATGTCTCATACCAACTTCATGTACTTACATATCAACTCTGCCTACATTCAACAGTCATGTTGCACCAACCATATTTGTACACTTATACCAAGTGGATATCTGCTCACAAAGCAACCTCATCTTCAGGCAATGTCTTTCACACCAACTTCATGTACTTGCATATCAACTGTGCCTGCATGCAACAGTCATGTCACACCAACCATATCTGAAAACATATGCACACTAAATACACATCCACAAACATGCTAACTATGTCTCCAGTGATGGAAAAGTGCATTCTTATCAATCATATCTGCATGGAAATCTCAGCTTTACCTCACTCACACACCAATCACATCACAATCATTCTAAAACAAGACATTCCAGTCATACAAAACAGGAATTATACCCAAGTAAAGCAAAAACCTGGCAGGGTGGTACAAGTTATATGAGACACTGCTGCCATGTACATGGTGTCCAGTTCCCATTTTCCTTTCACTTTGCCCTGAAGGGGAGGGAGCCAAACTGGCATGTCCATGTTTTGAAAGACACCCCTTGAGTGGAGGGAGTGGATTAGTGTTCCCTTCTTCTCCAAGTCACGCCTCATTGGAGGGACCTGGGAACAGTGTTCCCTTCCAAAGCACACCTCGAGTGGAGGGAACTGCACTAGCATTGCTTGCCACGGCACACCTTAAGAGGAGGGAACCAGAACACCCTTCACTCCAAGACACGCCTTGTGTGGAGGGAGCTGGACTGGCATTTCTTTCTAAGGCATTCCTCAAGTGGAGGAGCCGGAATGGCGTTCCCTTCCAAGGCATGCCTTGAGTGGAGGAAGCTGCACTAGCATAGCTTGCCAAGGCACACCTTGATAGCAGGGTGTCAGAATGGCATTCCATTTCAATGTACGCCTCAAGTGGAGGGAGCAGGACTACCATTGTCTGCAAAAGCATGCCTCAAGTAGAAAGAGACGGAATAGCGTTCCTTTCCAAGGCACGCCTCAAGTGGAAGAAGCAGGATTTTGATTTCCTGCAAAGGCATGTCTCAATTGGAAGGAGCCGGAACAGTGTTTCCTTCCAAAGCACACCTCGAGTGGAGGGAGCTGGACTACCATTGCTTGCCAAGGCATGCCTCAAGTGGAAGGAAACAGAATGGTGTTCCTTTCCAAGACACTCCTCAAGTGGAGGGAGCCAGAAAGGTGTTCCCTTCCAAGGCACACCTCAAATGGAGTGAGCTGCACTAGCATTGCTTGCCAAGGCTCTCTTTGATAGGAGGGTGCCAGAACAGTGTTCCCTTCCAAGACCCGCCTCGAGTGGAAGAAGCTGCACTTGCATTGCTTGCAAAAGGAAACCTTAAGCGGGAGCCAGACAGTGTTCCCTTCCAAGATACAACTCAAGTGGAGGGAGCAAGACTACCATTGCCTGAAAAGGCACACCTCAAGTGGAAGGAGTGGAATGGCATTCCTTTCCAAGGCACACCTTAAATGGCGGGAGCTGCACTAGCATTGCTTGCTAAGGCTCACTTTGATAGGAGGGTGCCAGAACAGTGTTCCCTTCCAAGATACAACTCAAGTGGAGGGAGCAGGATTACCATTGCCTGCAAAGTAATGGCTCAAGTGGAAGGAGCTGGAACAGTGTTCCCTTCCAAAGCACACCTTGAGTTGCGGGAGCTAGACTACTGTTGCTTGCCAAGCCCGCCTCACATGGAAGGAACCGGAACAGCGTGCCTTTCCAAGGCATACCTTAAGTGAAAGGAGCAAGACTACCATTGCCTGCTAAGGCATGCCTCAAGTGGATGGAGCCGGAACAGTGTTTCATTTTAAAGCACACCTTAAGTGGAAGGAGCTGGAATACCAATGCTTGCCAAGCACACCTCAAGTGGAATTAACCGGAATGGTGTTCCTTTCCAAGGCACACCTCAAGTGGAGGGAGCCAGAAAAGCGTACACTTCCAAAGGCATGCCTCGAGGGGAGGGAGCTGCACTAGCATTGCTTACCATGGCACACCTTGAGAGGAGGATGCCAGAACGGCATTCCCTTCCAAGGCACGCCTCAAGTGGAGAGACCTGGAACAGTGTTCCTTGCCAAGGCCCACCTCAAGTGAAGAGAGCAGGACTACCATTGCCTGCAAAGGCGGGCCTCAAGTGGAAGAAACTGCAATTGCATTGCTTGCAAAGGAAAACCTTAAGAGGGAGCCAGAACAGTGTTCCCTTCCAAGACACACCTCAAATGAAGGGAGCAGGACTACCATTGACTGCAAACAAATGCCTGAAGTGGAAGGAGCCAGAATGGCGTTCCTTTCCAAGGCATGCCTCAAGTGGAGGGAGGAACCACTGCTGTGCTTGGGGATGATCGACCCACATGGAAGACAGGCACCCAACGCCGGGGTCCAGCACCTCAGCCGACCTAAAGCTGTGGATGGGCTGTGTTACAGCTTTTCAATATGGGAGGGATGGATACCCTGCCGGGGCTCCCTGGGACTGCTGCTGGACTTGGGAATGGTTGACCCACATGGGAGAGATGTGTCCAAGGATGCGAACATCACTCCCAGTCATATTAGAGCTCTGGCTGGCTTTTTCCTCCGTGGAGGGCTGGGGACCCTGCCAGCGCTCTCTGGGTCTGCCACTGAAGTTGGGCATGGTCGGCCAACATGAAAGACAGTCACCCAAGGTAGGGGAAATCGCCTTCGGCCTACCTGGAACTCTGGCTGGCCTGCATTACAGCTTTTCCCTCCAGGGAGGAATGGGAACCCTACTACGGCTAGAAAGGCGCCCCAGGCAAAGGCAGCAACTCTGAAGGTCCTGGAGCTCTGGCTGGCCTGCGTTCCATCTTTTACCTCTCAGGAGGGGTTGGGACCCTGCCAGGTCTCCCTGGGATTGCTGCTGGATTTGGGGATCGTCAATCCTGCAAAAAAATTGTATTGTCCTCATACGCCCCTGACCTGTGTGTCATTCATCACCTGAGTACCCAATATGCACTGCCACTTCCCACAAGGCCTCATGCACACCATTCAGCCCACAACCACTAGCAGGGTCCTGAACAAGTTCCTTAGCCTCTGCCATCCCACTGCTACCATTGTGTTGGCCCTCACACTCTCTCTTGCCATATTGAATCCTATTGAAACACACTCAACTCCGCCTGCACAGAACCACTGCACCATACCACCCATACTCTCCCCCTACATACCACATTACTCGCCTAAACCACCACCCAAAAGCCCTTCTTCTCACACGCAACCAGCTCATATCCAATGCCGAGCCTCACCTCAACAACTAGCAGACGCACCAGACTTAGAGCACAAACTCATCCACTAGAACCTATATGCCTTCCTTCACCCACTACCTCTCAAAATCTCCACCTAGGCTCCCATTTCACACACAAATACACCTCACACCTCAAACAACCTCTCACACCCAATCACACACCCAGGCCCCTTCAAACGCACCATTTTGCCAACCCACCCACCATTCCTTACACATCCAGCGTGCCAACTACCACCAAACCTACAACCATACCCTCACCACACATTAAATATGCCCTCCCTCGTAAGATCACTCACCACCACCCCCCTCGAAATACACAATCTCCTAGCTAATCACAACATTGACCTACTAGCCATCACTGAAATGTGGCTGCCATCGCCCTTGCACTCCCAGCAGGCTACATCATTCTCAGACAAGATAGACCAGCTTCCTTAGGAGGAGGAGATGCCCTCATCTTCAAAGAAGCTCTCTCTCTCTCAGATCCATTAGCCACCCATGGCTGAGCAACTCAGACATGCTCTATGTAAAGCTTACACTGTCCAATAATAGCACCATCAGCATACACATGCTATATCGCCTCCCATGCCTCCCATCAGACTTCCAGGGACACCTCACCCACCTACTTAACAACAATATCAATGGCTCTACTAAGACTCTTCTTCTTGGAGACCTAAACCTAGGTCTTAACTACCCTAAGGATAAAGTTGCCGCCACCCTCAAATGTGGTGAAGAATGGCCAACTACCAAAGAACTTAATGGTCTAGGATTCACTCAAAACATCTCTACCCCACACATAACAAAGATTGCACCCTTGACTGGGTCTCAGACCATAACTGTCTCACTACTATCACATCTCACACAGCCCTGCCTTGGACCGACCACAATTGTATTGAATTCACCCTGCCCATCACCTATAGTTCCAAAAACCTAACACCTGCCCCCCTTCACAAGTGAGAAGGTCCAGAAAACTCATTGCAGACAATCTACACCCTTACCTTAACATCCCAGCACTAGTCCACCCTTTCTCGAATGTTCCCAAAACCCTAGCGAACATCTACAAAGATACTCTCACCTATGCGATCAATGCTATAGCTCCACTAGAAAAGAAAAAAGAAAAAAGTCTCTCCACTCAAACTCCTGGTTCATGATAGAACTACAATCCATGTGCTCCTGCAAGAAGGAGGCACTAAAAAATTGGCAAATAACCCTAGTGATAATACCCAGAAATGCTTTAATCTAATCTCCCACCAATACATAGATGCCATCACCAAAGACAAAGCTTACATTTTTAACATCCGAATCTCTAATGCAAACTCACAATCAAAGGAAATATTTGCCATATTTAATGAACTTACCTCCCCCCAACACTCCAGATGAAATCATCAAAGATGAAGCTTGGTGAGCCAGTATTCAAGCGGCCCTGCTTAATAAAATTAATCTTTTGCAAAAATTCAGGACAACCACAATGCCTTACCCCTTCATCCAGGGGCTAATCAGTCACATTCCACTCCTTTTCCCACTAACCACATTAAACCACTTTTCTCTCTTAGATACATCTTTGAACTTGACGTCATCAACATCCTCAAAAACCTAAAACTGTGCCGACAGCCTTGCTCCTCTACTGACAGCCTTCATTAATGCCTCTTTCAGAACCAACATTATCCATGCCAGGCTCAAAGAGGCGTCGGTACGCCCCCTTCCGAAAAAGCCCACTCTAGACCCCACCCAACCCAACAACTACCGACCGATAACCACTGTGCCTTTCCTACTCAAGATCTTGGACAAAGCTGCCCATTGCCAGATCGAACAACTCCTTGAAGCCCATTCTATCCTCGAGACTAGACTATCCGCTTTCTGCAAAGGACACAGTACTGAAACTGCCTTGGTAGATCTAAAAAAACAGATTACCCAAATTATGGATAAAGGAAAGCCAGCCCTCCTGTTACTCTTAGACCTCTCGGCTGCTTTCGATCTGGTGGACCACAAGACTCTCACCTCACACCTCACCCAATCAGCTAACTTCTCCAAAGAAGCAGCGCACTGGGTCACCTCATTCCTGGAGGTTAGGGCTATGAAGGTCTTTTCAAACATAGCCAACAAAGCCCCTACCACCATCCACTGTGGAGTCCCAGAGGGCTCTTGCACGGCACCTACTCTGTACAACTTGTTTACGAAGCCCCTCTTCGACAAGCTTGATGCCCTGGGTATCCCTTACACCAAATACGCTGACAATACCCAGGTACTCCTATCAATCTCCGGTGTATACCACTAAGACACTGAAGCACTCCACAGAATCTATACCACCATCCAGGCTTGGATGGCAGCCAATGGCCTCTGCCTCAATGGGGAGAAGACCAACTGTACTCCAACATCACCATTGATAAAACCATCATCCCTGTGTCCACCTCCGTGAAGACCCTTGGAGTCTACATAGACTCCACACTTTCCATGACAAAGCAGGTCAGCGCTATCTCATCTGACTCAGCATACACCACTAAACTTATAAATGCAATAAAGCCATACCTTTCCAAACTCAATTGTCTATCTATAGCCAGTGCAACCATCAGTGCTACACTGGACTATTGCAATGCCCTCCTAGCAGGTACTTCTGATAAAAACATTAACCCACTCCAAATCACACAGAACAAAGCACTAAGAGCAGCACTAAGCATCCCCAAAAGAGACCACATTACCTATGCCAGATAGGCAGCTCAGCAGTAAAAGAGCGCATCACTTTCAAAATCCTCACCGTCCCCCACAAATGCCTTACCCGTACAGCACCATCATATCTGTCAGAGACCATAACTAAATCCACCTCTACACGACCAGTCAGGATTCGCTACGCCAACCAACTACACACCCCACACATTAACAAAGCCAAAGCTGGGGGATTAGGTTTCGCCTACATAGCCGCCAAGCTATGGGACTCTTTACCTACGGACATCACAGCTGAAAACTCCCTCCTTCCTTTCCGAAAAAAACTTAAAACCACTCTCTTCACCTAACCCACTACTTTCTCTGCTCCCCTTTTTGTCGGCTCTGAGAAAAGAAAAAAATGCAAAAAATGTCGATGTAACTGTAACTAAGAAAATGTCTTTAACTAACACCACAATGCTTCCGGGCTGCTGCGCGCTCAACAAATGCAAATAAATAAAACTCACATGGGAGACATGCGCCCAAGGACGGGGACATCGCCCCCAGCCATAGTAGAGCTCTGGCTGGGCTGCATACCAGGATGGTTTGGATCTTGCCAGGGCTCCATGAGACCGTGGCTGGACTTGGGGATGGTCCACCCACATGGGAGACAGGCACCCAAGGCAGGTTACATCACCCCAGACCATCCTGGAGGTCTGCCTGGTCTGTGTTACAGCTTTTCACTCTGGCAAGAATGGAGACTCTTTCAGGGCTCACTGGAATGGCTGCTTGGCTTGGGAATGGTCAACCCACATGGAAGACAGGTGCCCAAGGCCAGTGGCCAGTACCCTCATACATTCTGAAGATCTGGCTGGGCTGCGTTACAGCTTTTTGCTCAGGAGGGATGGGGACCCAGCCAGAGCTCCCTGGGACTGCCACTGGACTTGTGGATGCTCGACCCACATGGTTGGCACATGTCCAAAGATGGCAACATCACCATCAGCGGCCCTGGAGCTCTGGCTGGGCTGCATTCCAACCTTTCCTTCCAGGGAATGGGGTTGGGACCCTGCAATGGCTCCCTTGGACCACCACTGTATTTAAAGACAATCAACGCACATGGGAGATAGACGCTCTACGCGACACCCCAGACAGACTCTAACCCCTCCTAGGGCAGAGGTCAAGTCATACCTTCCCTTCCACTTATTCTCTACAAGTTTAGCATTATCCCCATGTATGGGAGATATCAGAAGGTGTTTCTGAAAATGCTGCTTATTCATAATACAACACAATGGGCCTCATTATGAGTTGGACACAAAGGGATACCGGGCACTGGTCAGGACACCGGTGCCGGTAATCCCTTTGCGCCCAATTCCGAGGTCCCTTTGGAGGTCCCGCTAAGGTTGCCTGGTTTTACCAGGCGGCCTTAGCAGGAGCCGCAAAGGGTCCAGGGAGCAAATAACGGTACCGCAAATTGCGGTACCGTTATTTGCACCTTCCCCATTCCCATTGAGCCCTATGGGGGCTCAAATGGGAATGGGGAATGGTATTTTTAATGGGGATTTACCTGTCACGCAAAGGTCCGACTAGACCGGTAAGTCCCCATTGAATGAGGGCGGACTCGGTACCGTTATTGGAGGCACCCATGGCGCTATTAGCGCCCTGGCTACCTCCAATCTCGGAATGAGGACCAATATCCCTGCAGGACTGTGTTACAAGGTCACAGGGAAGATGTCGACAGTACTTGCCAAATTACTGCAATGTCGTGCGAAGTAACACTCCCATTGTGATAGTACAGAAACATATTAGTGTTTGCCTATGATATACAATATAAAACAGCACTTGAGGGTGGGGGCGCAAGAGAGAGCTCCTTGTGCCAGCTGATTGAACCCTTGCCTGCTGCATGCCATTTTTCCCTGCTGGTAACTCTGTATGCTGTGTATTTGTGATATAAAATACATGAAGCGTGATTTACCACCCGGCTGTCTGATCTCCTTATTTGCTGCAAACTGAGGCTGGCCGAGGGGGTCTTATTTTGGCCACCACAGCAGTCTGTCACATCTTCTCAGTTCTTCTTTTGTAGTCGGTTTTTGTACAGTATTTTCTATTCATTCTATGTGCAGTTGGTGTGCTTAATTAAAGTATATATATATTTATTGAACCTTGATAGGACATTCCCTTCATTTTGGAAAGTGATACTGTGTTGTTTGGGTCACTATTGGTTCAGCTTCACACTCATCTTAAGAACATAGATTTCCCTCTGCCCACGTTACCACAAAATGCAAAGGAGCCATATCTCTTAACTATCCCTGCCCTACCCATCCTTATGCGCCTGCAGAGAATAATCCAATTCTTTAGACTTATGTCAGTAATGTTATAATGCTCACTGTGAAGGCTACCGTGGGTTTTCCAAGACTTTTTCCTAATGTTTGGGAGTGTTGTAGCAAGGGGTTGAACTCATCACTGCCGGGCAGGAATAATTCTCACAGAGAGAGGGGCACTCATCCAGATGTAGCCATATATAAACATGGCTGTGCTGGACGCACTGTTTCAAGAATATGGAGACTTCCTGATACTTCATGTCAGTCGAGGGGATCATTCAGTTGCTTGTAGATCAAGTTGGATAGCTGCTTGAACATGGAAGAACATTCATGCCAGGAAGCCCTAAAGGAACCTGCAGGCTTCCAAGAAGGTTGACAGCATAACTCGCCGTACTGTCCTTTCGTTGTACCCAAGTCAGGCCAGGCTTTGTTCTCACATCCCCTGTGCCGGTGGGATGATTGGCCCCAACCCCTCTCCCCTGAAGGATACATTGCCTTTCCATTCTCTGCACATATCCCAAAATTGGAGAGGTGAGAAAACTGGAACCCGAGATGCCTGTTGATGGACAAAGACTGATGCCTGAAGCTACTGAAGAAGCAATCACCGGATACAAATGAAACAATTATAAATTACAGTGTTTACACAGAGATGAGTTGGTTCTTACTTGAGTGGCAAACTTGAAGACCTCATGCAACCCTATACCAAATTAACATCTGGTCCAAAATCCAGTTTTAGAACTCCTCCTCTCGCTGTTCCTTCTGCCGAAAAAGCCACCTACGTTTTCTCCCCAACATTAATCTATCCTCATTTGCCCCAGGCTGTACCTCTGAAACCTCTAACCTTTACCAAAGACACCCATCTTCTGGGTCTGGCCAGAAGGTACCAGAAAAATTCTGGCCCTTATCATCCAAGCTTTTGACAGTCACTTAATGGAACAGCCTGAAGGGCCAACACCTGCTCTAAATGCCTGAGGGTGTTGAAGGTACCTGATCTGGCCAAGCTCAAGACCCACCGTCAGCATTCCAATAATAAAGCATTCATTTTTATTAATTATTTATTTGGTTTTGCATAGCGCCGAGCGGTCCTAGGGCATCGTAGTGCTTGTTACAGAATGCTTGTTGATTACACAGATTAGTTACATACAGGATATGCAGTCTGCTTACAGAGTGATGCAGACGTGAAGGCATAATGCAGGTTACTTAAAAAGGTTACAATTGATCAGGGTCTGAGTTCAGCTTAAGTACAGATGGAAATGCAGTGTGTTTAATTAAACAGTTTTACTTTGAGCATTTTTCTGAACACATATATAGGATTTTTCATTTCTTAACGCTGTGGGGAGGGCATTCCAATTTTTTGGAGCTAAATATTGGAAGCTGGCACCACCCACTTAGGTTCTTTTGAATGATGATACAAGGATCTGGTTGGAGAGGTCGGATCTAGTAGGTCTGGATGATGTGCAGGGGGTGATCCTTTCGGATAGGTAAGGTGGAGCGTCAAGTGAGAGGTATTTATGTGTAATAGCTAGTGTTTTGATAAGAACGCGCTTTTTAATTGGGAGCCAGTGTGCATCGTTTCTTGCTTGAGATATATGTTCCCTTTTGGGGATACTTAACGCAGCTCTAAGGGCGTTATTTTGCGTCACTTGTAGTTTGTGTAGGTTTTTGGCACAGGTGCCCAACAAGAGTGCATTGCAATAGTGCAATTTGGTGCTGACAGTGACTCTGGCAATGGATAGGCAGTTTTGTATTGATAGGAAGGGTATGACTGCGTTAACAATTTTAGTGGTGAATGCTGCAGACAAGGCTATGGCATTAACCTGTCGGGTCATGGATAGGGAGGAGTCGAGAGATACCCCTAGTTTTTTAACTGCTGACAATACTGTAATAGCACTATTGTCGACAGTGAAGGAGTTGTATTGCAGTGATAGTTTGTTTAGCGTTTCTTTGGTGCCTACCACAAGTATTTCAGTCTTGTCTCCATTGAGACGGAGTCTATTTGCTGCCATCCAAGTTTGGATAGCAGCGTAGATGTTGGATACGGTGGCTGCATCTTGTTCATAGATGCCGCGGAGAGGGTTTAAGACTCGTGTGTCATCAGCATAGTTGGTGTAGGCTATGTTGCGTCTGTCAAGGTCATTGACTAGTGGGAGGGTGAAAATGTTGAAAAGTGTGGGTGCCGTGCAAGAGCCTTGTGGAACTCCACAATGAATGGTAGTAGGTGGGGCAGAGGCAGAGTCAGAAAACACTCTCATGAGTCTACCACGGAGGAATGAATCAATCCATGCTGTAGTGTCTGTCTGCAGAGAAATGGGCTGCATGTTTTTGTTGCTTGCCTAGAATATCATGGTTAACGAGGTAGAAAGCAGCGGACAGATCTAATAAGAGGAGGAGTGACGGTTTCCCTTTGTCCATAATGTCTCTGAGTTGTATTTTTAGGTCTAATAGGGCAGATTCAGCCGAGGGTGGAATCGGAATGCAGATTGCCTTTTGCCTAGGATTTTATTTTCTTCTAGGATTGTTGAATTTGTGTATATGCTACATTATCCAGGATCTTGAGCAGGAATGTTACGGTGGTGATGGGCCTGTAGTTGGTAGCTATTTCAGGGTCTAGTGTGGGTTTCTTCAGTAGTGGACGTACCCAGACTTCTTTTAGACAGTCTGGGATGGGGTTAGAATTGAAGGAAGCATTGATAAACGTTTTGAGAAAGGGGGCTAGGGTTTCGGTGCAATCTTTGACTAATTTGGCAGGACATGCATCGCCTTTGCAGTTGAAAGGTTTGATTTTTGGACTATTTCTATTACCTCGGGTTTTGTGACTTCCCTGAAGGAAAATGGTTTGATTTTTTGTGGGTTGGTCTTGTGTTCAGTGCAGGATGAGAGATTAATGAGTTTGGAGTGGTTTTTGTGGTGTTCCTGGATCTTGACCCTTAGTTTTTCAATTTTGTTTAATAAAGCTGTTTGCACACTGGTGCATCAGGCAACGTCTTTGGTGATGTCTAGCGATTTTAAGCGATGTTAGCAGTCTGCTTGTTGTGTTTCTCCCCTACTTCTACGCTTAATACAGATTTCAAAAGATTTTATTTTAAAAGATTTTAAAACAATCGACCTCACACCCTTTTGAATGTAAGCACCCAACTTGAACACTTTCATCCACTAGTTGAAATAAAATAATATTAATTTTTGTTTCTAACATTCTTCATACGCTTTAATGTGGTGATGTTGCTTCATTCTCAAGTGGTGACATCGTGTGCACATGCAATTTTCCCTTTGTAAGGTTAATACAATTATAAAAGTTGGAGCTAATATTTTGAAACAAATAAATCAATTGTGTATGGAAAGTAGAGCCCCAGAGTATTTTGTGTAAGGTGTAGTCGACATAGCAACCCTACATCGTTTTCTGTTTCACAAATCAGACTTCGCTGAATAATAACACACTCAGCCAGGCAATCCTGAGACATCAAAGGAGTTATAGAGACAGGGTTAGAAATTTAGGAACATTTGAGTAATTATCTAAATTGGTGCAGTACAAATTACAAACAACACCTGTTTTATTGCAATTTATATTTAAAATAAATAAATAGATGAAACGCCAGTTTATGCATGTGTATCAAAATCACCGGAATGTTCATATTAGCAGTTTCTGCTTGCAGAGAATATTTTTTTACGTAGTCTACCAACGTTTTGCCATTCCATAACTATGTCACGATGTGATACTGATTTTTCAGATTCGTTTTGAAGGAAAATCAGAATTGTGTTAAAGTCACTGAGGCTTCCTATCTTACGCTTCTCTTTTCCATCATTCAAAAATGGCATGAAAAAATACATTCCGCTCCCATAAATTCTCCTACGGTCGACCATCTTCAATTTTGCCCTTTTGCCATTTTAACCAATGACGCCTCGGGAGAGCAAGTATAACCATCATTATAAGCAACCTGTGGCACAGCTCCTGTTTAGAACAATGCATGGGAAATAAACAGTGGCACAATCCCCACTTCAACACTCTGCAGCAAGTTCAATCTATCAATCGCGGATATTGATTTGCCAGAACACGCACTGGGGTGAAAAAATAAAACACAAGAATTGGTCCAGCCACCTGGAACCAAATGGTCTATTGCACTCACCTAAATTGCATTAGTACAATCATAACGTTGCATCGCAACTACTAGCAATACTCACTATTGTTTTGGCATGTGATGCAGGCTCCCTATTACGCAAGTTCAAAGCTGATTCAAAACCTACGTCGAAAGCATGCACTGTTGGTTAACAATGAAAAGGTGTCACCAAATGATCGACTGCACCAATCCACAAGCCTGCGGATGTCATCATCTATGCAATTGCCCACAAGACCCTAGAGGTAACATTTGTCCTAAAGGAATGAGCCTCAGATACTGATAAATTCACCTCAGCATAAGTCAAGGAACCAACATACGTAAAGGAGAGGAGGAAACAGGATGATAATACGCATGCATGGGAAAAGGAGCTGAGGGCTGGAGGTCTTCATGCTCTTAACGCATATTTCTGGATATAATCAGACTTAATTTAGTACAATCTGGAAAAGCCAGACGTTCATTTAGCCTAGTAGACTGCTTCAATGAATATGTATAGATCTGAACATGTTTAATGTTTTTCTTGGACTAGAAATAATACACTGCACTCAAATGGGAGAGAGCATGCATTGAAGGTTCAGTTCAAGAACAAGAGTATGCTGGCAGAGCACGTAAACATGAATATTCTACTGAACGCACTTTCATTGTCAAATCTAAATTATCCAGTCAACCCGGAACCAGAGGGAAATTCTAATTATTGTATGAAAGACAAATATATCTGTGACATGGTGGGGTCTGGTGGTAAACCCTGTCTAGAAGTCAATGGATCAGTTGATCTTGCCCTTCAAGTAAGTCACTCCCCAACAGAATGATGGCAGAATATAGCCAAATGCTAGTTGTGGACTGTAGTTCAAGAAAGCTCCACGGCTAAATCTGCAAAAATATTAACAATCGCCAATATATATGACCTTGTGGAATGAAAACCCATGGCTCACAGAACTAAACTCTGGGTTTACAGATAAAGCTACTTTGAGTTCACAGGGCTGAACATCATGATGGCATCCTGAAATAACTCCAAAATGCCAGGAGTTTTCAAATGGTATCTGTTACCATTGACAGCCAAGCTACAGAGCCAGTGTCCCCTGAAGAGGATGGACATTACTCTTCAGAGATGTTAGCACATTTGTAAATATATAATGAATACATAGGTTGCCAACCACCACCTCCAACACTAAAAGAATTAGCCTGAGCATGAGGACCAGGCACCATGTGATCCTATACGTACACATGTTCCCTCACAATGAGGGAAAATTAAGGAAATGTCTAGACCATGTATAGAAAATCCTGGGACCGGAAGAGAGCATACACAAACAGTGATTTTGAATGCATGGAAACAAGTATATCTGGACAAGAGCCAAACACACAGTAACAATGTCTACACAGGACACCAATAAATTGAGTCAGCTGGGTGATGTGAACGCCAGTCTGCATATTGTGAGCCATAGTCAGGAAATCTGACTGGATCCTGATACGAAGCCAGACACAGAAACCAGAAATTGCTTTTCTAGGTGTGATGAACATTGTATTTGGTTGGTTGCTTGATGTAGGGCATAACCTAGGGATAGTACAAGTTATTTCCAAAAGTACAAGCATAATAGAATGGAAGTCCACAGAGTTACATTTTTGGCCGTGTTGCATAGGCGGTCTTGCTATGAGTTGCCAAAGCATGAGAAGAAAAGCCATTCTATTTCAACATATAATTCTTACAAAAATCCATTTGTATCTGCATGTCAAAGGAAAGACTGAACATTAACAGTTGTCATATTATTATTTTGTTTGTGTGTTTAAGGTATACATCATACCATCCACAACAAAAGCATTTATATAAGAGATACAAAGATTTAAGGAAAAAGATCAAAATCTCATTGTGTTTACAAAAAAAAAATGTGATGAATATCACCTGATTCAATACAAAATGTTTCGTTGAAAAAGAAAACAAATAGGACAAACAACACATATATTTCATCAGTGAGATGCCTGCTCTAACTTTATTTAACACCTTCTCTTTCTGAATCTCTACATTATTTTATCAGAGAAAGTGAAACCTAAATAGCCAAAGTGTCAACTTCTTTTATGGATGTCTCATCTTTCTTCCAATTGACGTGCTTCCTCTGATTACTGCTGATTACTGTCATAATCAGTGAACGTGTTGGTTTGATGACTAACTTATTCACACTCTAAAAGAAAGCAACCCCATTGGAGTGAACATTGCAGCCTAGTGGGTGTTTAGTCCAACACCAACAGGTCGCCTGCAGAAACTATGCAATTGACTCTATGACTGTCGAGCTTTGTGGATAAGCGTCCCATAATTGACTACATTCCCACAGATGAGCAATACATAGATCAAAAAGAGCGGGTGCAATAATGCAACCCTGATGCGTCCCTCTATTTGCCCTAATACTACATGAAAGATCACCTTCCGCATTTAATCAGCATATGTAGCAGTCCAAGATCTATGCGCCACTTCTGCAGGTTTGTCCACAAGATTGCTTTGTTGACATTGTCGAAAGTGGAGGACTGATCTAAGCTTGCCACAGAGAGAGGGCAACCAGTTGGTTTCGCTTCCCAGGCCATACAGTAAGAGAATGCCACCCCAACTAAAACAGTCCCAATCCCCTTTATATAGCCTGTTTGAAATGCGCTGTACCAATCCACTTTCTTTGCCTATTCATTGAGATCTTTCAAAAGCATATTTCCCAGAATCTTTGAAGAGCAGTCGAAGAGATCAATCGGAAGATAACTTAAAGGGGAGTCTCATCTTCCTTTTAATAAAATGGGAATTATAATTCCATTATGCCAAGAGTCGGGAATCGTCATGGTCTCAATAATGTGTTTGAAGAGATGATAAAGTGTTTCTGCCTGCAATTCAGCATTGTTCTTAAAAAGATTAATTGAAGTCCCATTAAGACCACAGTAGAGAGAATTATTTGGCCTTTCAATACCCAGCTTTTTGTCGTCCATGTCAAATTTATAGTCCCACTTTATAGCATTCATAGTGTTGTCAGTATTATCAGCAGAGTTCCTCTTAAAGGTGGTTGAGAAGCGTTTCAGCCACTCAACTTCTGGTACACATGTTGATTGCATTTTTATTTGAATTTTATCTTTGTTATTAAGCGTCCACCAAATGGACCTAGCTTCATTTTCGACTATACGAGTCAAGAACGCTTGATTTTCTTTTATATACTTTGAGAGTTTGTAATTCTTTAACCCGTTTTCAAAGTTTAAATTAAGCAAACGTATCTTTTTTCTTTTCATCCCAATCGATATGTGTATTTCTTTTTTACTTTCTCTGATTCTATCAACAAATTATGCTGATACAATCGTTTGGTGGGGTTAAACCACTTGCCGTTTCCATGAGCAAAGACAGTTTGCTTCCAGTTTTTGTCTGTTTGCGTGCTCCCTTTAAGACCATCTAAATGTTGCTGAATTCTACTGGAGAACTATGTGAAGATCTTCTCATAATCTGTTAGATGTGTCCACCATGTACCCAAATCATTATTTACTTTAGCAGCATTCTTAATTATTTGGCTCAGTGTGTTGCTTCTTTCATTTCTAATACCATTATAACATTAGTACAGGCACATTTTGTTAATGCTTACCTCTCATGGTCATGTAAGACTTACTGTCAACGTTGCATTACCCCCTTTTATGTCAAAGGAGGTCATATCGTCTGTGTCAATATACGACAAGAAGATATAATCGTATGTGGAGGAGGAACCAATGGCAAACCAAGTTGGCAAGGGCACTAACCAGAAACAAAAATGGGAGTTCAACAGAATGAACTCCCTTCTGACCAGGAAGACTGCACAGGTTCTTCCATCAGACTTCTGCCTCCCTGAATCTTCAAAAGTGAGATTGCTCACTTTGCTTCCACTAACTTGTGGTAGGGTTCATCAATTGTGGGACAAAAACTACTTAAATCACCTGCTAATATAAGAGGGCTATTTACGTGGTTGTTATACTTATTTGTTAATCACATCGTCAATACACACTCTAACAGGATTAAAATAAATATTTATCACACCAATTTTAGATAACCTTTGTTCAGTCCCTGAGGATACATTTGTTGCTAAAATTGCATTGGATTTCATTGTGATATTTGTGTACCTTGTACATGTTTGAACGCAGTTAGAAGGCCACCAAACGGTGGTCCTTTTTGTTCCCTTCTAATTGAATGTCTATAAAAAAAAAACATCTATGACTGGTACCACATTCAACCAAGTGTCTTGTATTAAAACTATTTAATATTTTGTGATATAATATTGGTGAGTATACAAAACTCCTTCTGATTTTCATTGGGTACCTGTAATTCAGGTTTCAATATGAATGATGCAAACCCCCTTTGTAACATGCTATCGTAATAAGCCTACAACAGATTTTTATTAAGAGGAGAATAAAAGTGTACAGCACACTTTCCCACCCATGCATCGTCAACCATATCAACATATTTTAAATCAGTTGTAAACATCATCTCTAATTCTGGGATGGCATTAAACATTGCTAAAGTTCTAGATCTATTCAAAGGAATGTTGTAATCATCTTAAAAGACAGATTCAAATATTAAAATAGATTGATCAATGCATTGTGTGGAGACCATTTATGTGTTGTGCCTATGACAGTGTTTGAAGGTCTATGATTGTTTCTTTCCAAATTCATTTCATCACGTCTTGTCAAATGTGCTCTTTCTTTTTTTATTAACACAATGGACTCAGTGCTTTCAGTTACTTCGCCTTCTATGGCGGACCAAATACAGATTCTATATTGGTTTACTCATTGGTTTCTTCAATGGTCTCTGGACACACTTCATTATTGATAGGTCTCATACATTTCTTTTTTTAGTCTTTTTTTTGTCAGCGACTTTTTGATGAGCATCCAGTTGAACAACCTTGTTATAACTTCGTCTCGATCTCAGAGAGGTTTTGAGTGTCTTTAATTAATAGGATTTCCTGATATTCACTGTCTGTTTTCAGAAATGAGATTGACACCTCGCTGAGTTACCTCAAGGAGTGTGCTTAGGAATTTCCTTGACCCACTATCAGAACGTTTAGCTCTCCCTTTGACATGTTTAGATGTTTTGAGATGTATACACATAGGAGGCTTCCTTGTCTGAAACGTATTGTGCTGACGAGATCGGGTTGACATGTAATTCCTTACCATTGTTATGTAGTGAAAGGACTCTTTCGATTAATGGACTGATCCAACCTGAGTGGATTGTGTCTTGGAACCTATCTTTATCAATTCCCGTAATTCCATTAAAGTAGAAGTATTATATCTGACTTCTTTAAAGTAGAAGTATTGTATCTGACTTCTACAACCACTGTATCATAAAGTGGTATAAATGATTGGAGCACTAAATTAAGTGCCACAAAATAGGTGATGCCTAATTGTGTAGAGTCATGGGAGAGAGAGTCATCTCTCCGAAAAGAAAGGGAGGAGCTATCACACACATGTGTCTGATCACGAAAACTTGCTCCATTGTTCATATTAGAGGATCGTCCCTCCCTACTCACAGGTGAGTCGAACATATTAGGTGAGACACTCAGACATGTTAATGGAACCCATTAAGCATGCATTTCATCTTCCAGGCTTAGGCAGGCATCTGCAAGAGACGTGTTAGTTCTTTCGACCTCGGACAGGAGAGGACATGAAATATCCATCCCATCAGCCATTTCATTTGCCATCTCGAGAATGGCAGTGTCAGGTAGAGATTGTGCTGCTTGACTATTAGTCTTTGACTGAGCTTGGAACCATGTTGCAGTTCTTCCAGGATCATGCACATCTGTCTTTGTTCCATGAGGCTTTAGGTTAGCTTCCATTTCTTTGGCCAAAGGAGTTGGTTCACTACTCCTAAGATTGCACGGTTTTGCTTTACTGCACATTCTGTAAAGGGGGTGTAAAAGCTCTGGCAACACTGAGCTTTTAATTTGCAATGTTATGGTAAAGCATATGTGTTGACTTCAAAAAGGAAATCAAAGGCCACTGAGCCCCAACAACAGTAGGGATGAAGCTCTGAAGGTATGATAAATTCCTAAGGAAGCAGGTCTTAGCGGTTCAAAGGGACAAGCCCCAGAGTCCCCAACACCTGACTACCAAAGAGTGATGAAGCTCTAAATCACTAAAGATGTGCAAGAATTCAGCTCAAAGGGCGATCCTTGTAGGCGTCGAATAGCAAACAAATAATAAAAAAATAAATCAACACGCCTGTTTTCTCCGTGTGATCTTACTCTTGCAATGTCAAAAGCCGTAACTGCAGACTGAATTGGGATCACACAGAACTCTTCATTACGTTCCGGCTTTCTAATTTCAGTTAGCTCATGTCTTTCAGTGATGTTAAGCAGCTGCTTGTACGATGTGTGGAAAGGCAATATTCCATACTTTTGTATGCGTGTCGAACGCGCATTCCGCAGCAGTAGGCTGTCCATGTTTAAATCAGTGTTTAAATCAGTGTGAAGGAACTGGTACCAAAATTCAGAGCGAAGACGCCTTCAGAGTCGTACAAGTATTTCAAACACTGGATTCAAAGGCACTAAACCATGTGCCAGGGGTTACCTTCAGTTTAGTAAAGAAGGAGACCAAACGAGACTCCATACTCGATGACCACCAAAAGCAGGCAGAAATGTCCAATCCCAAAACTGCAATGGATATGGATATAGTGGTGCAAGGGGCCGGCGGGCTGAGAGCTCCCCAGTGCCCCAGTACTTCCCCAGTAGACGCTGATGCTGAAGACGGGAGCAACCCGATCGCACCACTTCAAAAGAAATCCAGACCTCTTTTGAGGTTAGAGGAAAGAACTAATGAACGTTGAATGAGCGTCAAGCAGCACTAATTACAAAATCTGAGGAACAGCCGCTTCCGACACTCCACACTTATATTTTTTGGGAAACACTGCAGAAGTGACAATGGTTGTTCACTGTCTGAAAGCATTACTATAGGCCCAGATTATGGGTTTTCTGATACCCCGCTGGTAATTCCTGCGGCATACCAGAAAACTTGCCTTACCTATGTAGTCTTATGGGCCTCATTACAACTCTGGCAGTAGCTGTGCCAGTAAAACCGGCAGCTGCCACCACATGATTTTTTCCGGCACCTGTCTCAACAGAAACACTGGGAGATTACGACCCCGGTGTTCCTGGAAGTCAGGCGCCGGAAAAATGTAAATCCCCATTCCCAATGTGAATGGGGACGACGGAAGCACCGACACCGTTAATAACGGTGCCGCTGCTTCCCAGAAAGGCTGCAGGCGGGTGCCGTCCTGCCCGTCACGTCAGACCTGCCGGGCAGGACGGCAGCTGCCCGCAGACACGGAGTAGGCTTACCGGTACCGTTGTTACGGACCGACATGCTCGTAATGAGGCCCTATGCCCTTTTTGAACTTTATTAGCAAAACATATTCTGTCCCTCCTCTCTTTGTGGTCTGATCTGGCCTTGCAGCTTCTAGCACTTCACAAACAATCCTAACAATGAATGGGCATAAAGAAATACACACATAACATTGCAGCATCTACACCAGAGACATGGGATAACAGTGTTGTCCGAACTGATAAATCAGAGAGCAGCCTGAATTTGTGAAAAGGAATTGATTTTTATATTTGTCGTGTGCACCTTCAGTCATCCTTTCACCGGTTCTGATGGTTGTGCTGACTATGTTTGGTGCTATACTGCTGTTTTTTTTCATTATCTACAATGCGATGGAGCCATTTCACCTGCTCCTAACAAAGGAAAGGCTTTGCCTTTGATAAATGTTTGTGAGTGCTGACGTTTGCTTCTTTTAAATTATAAAATACTTTGCAGGAAGGAGAAAAGAAAAGAACAAGGGTAGTTCTTTCGAACATGTTCCTATATGTTTCGCTTATATGATCAATGATCTGCTGGTGTAATTGGAATGCTGCATGACCACACGAGCGGATCCTGCGCCTACGAGTAAGTAATAGAGGTCTTCCAGGGCGATACTGCATGGCATTGCAAGCTCTGCGCTCAGGGATTTGTCTTGCTTTCATCCGGATTTACCAACATTTTAATCCAATTTCCCTTCATGTGAGCGACTAAGGCATCCATCATGTACAAATACCATTGGTTTCCCTTACTCCTAACTTTTCCTCGAAATTACTGATGGTGTTGCTTTTGCTCTGACATACCACTTTAATCACATTCCTTTGCTGTGCCAAGAAAGTTTAAAGTAAAGGCAGAATTATAAGAATCTCATGTCATACAGGAGGGTATCTTCTAAGCCTCCATCCCACACGCCCACTCACACACATACACGTGAAATTGTGCTTTAATAACGGAGATCATGCATTTGAGCCCAAAATCAATGCAAATAAACACTTGAGTGAGTATTGGCTTCGTGTGATGTACAGGGTTACTTTGTGTTATGTGGCAACACTGATTTTTAAAAATGTACTTCTTGAAAGCCACAACTGTTTACATGTAACCACGTGCATTTCCAATCCTTGACAAACACCCTGAACTATGGTTGCAAGGATACCTAACGTTTGCAACTGTACTAAAAATAAGCACATTTGTTTAGAAACATTTTTGGGTGATTTCATAATATGAATGTTTGAAACAGGGATTGTTTATATCCATAATAAATATACATGTTTGCAATTAACATGCTTTGTAAAGTCCATTTGTTTCCCTTTTTTCCTGCAAACATGATGGGGAATAGAGAAGCGCATAGTGCTTGATTCTAATTTAGATACTACCTCATTAGATATGGTGTTAAACCAATGCGAGCCTTGTCTGCAGGCTTACTCTCTCTCCGAGCCACTCTCTTACATCTACAGGCCTCCTGGTCAGCTCACCACATTTCTCTCTGAGTGGGCAGAACTCTCGTCCTCGTTCCTGACCTCAACCACTCAACTCCTCTTTCTTGGTGACCTCAATATCTTTCTAGACTCTCCTTGTTCCTTCTCTGCACTTTTCTGTGACCTCTGTGATTCCCTCTCCCTTTCTATCCTCCCCTCTGGCCCGACTCACTCTGCAGGGCACACACTTGATGTCTTCATCTCCTCTGACTTCCCCCTCTCCATCCCTCTGACCAGTCCTCTATCCTGGATCAATCACTCCCTGCTCTCCTCTCATCTCTCCCTCTCTTCCACCCAGGCCAAGCCTAACCCAACACTGCTACCTACCTTCTTGGACATCCGGCCCATGAAGCGTGTGTCAGTTGAGGCTTTCGCTGCCGCCTTCTCCCCCCCTCCGCCGTTGGCTTACTCACATCCTGACACAGCCCTGTCCATGCTCTACTCTTCTATTTCCTATACTCTTGATGCTCTTGCCCCTATCAAGAGGATCCGTTTGAAGCCCAAAGCCAAGTGCAATTCTTGGTATGACTGTGACCTAGCTACACTTTAACGTAAATGTAAGTGTAGGGTGGCTGAGAGGAGATGGCAGGCTTCTTGTTCATTGTCTGACAAACTGGTCTGTTGCCTGCTCCAAAGGCAATACTGACTCTTTGTCGACACCAAGAAGAGAGCCCACATCCAAGCCTGTGTCTCTGCAGCATCTAACAACTCGGCAAACACTTTAAAATCTCTAAAGAGCTGGCCAATCCTGCTGCTGTCCCAACCTATCCTGTCGCCTCCCAGGCCATTTGCACGGACCTTGCCTCTCACTTCATCTCAAAAACCCATGATATCCTGTCCACAGTCTCACCCCCTCCCCCTCTTCTCCCCATCTTCCTCTGTGAACTCTGGCCCTCCTACTGCCACCCCCCATGCTCTTTCTCGCCCTTTCCTCTGTTCTCTCCTGATGAGGTCTCTAGACAAGTCCGATCTATGAACATCTCATCAAAACAGGTACATCCCTGTTCTTCCAAAACCATCAAGGATAACATTGACACCCTCACTCCTGCCCTGGCTGATTTCAGTTACCTCTCCTGCACCTCAGGAGTCTTCTTCTCCCCTCTTAAGCACTCCCTTGTGCACCCTCTGCTCAAGAAACCCACAGCTGACCCTTCCTGGCCGGATAACTATCGCCCAATCTCCATCACTCCTTTTCTGGGCAAACTCCTGGAAAAACTGCCCACCTCACAATTAAACCTTTGCTCTGATTCTGTTGGTAGTCTCCATGACCATCAGTCTGGCTTTACAGCTCCCAGGAGCATGAAACTGCTATTCTGAACATCCATGAATGTCTGCTCTCCAACCTCAACTCTAACATCCCATCTGTCCTCATCCTACTTAATCTCTCTTCTGCCTTCGACACGGTCAACCATACCATCCTGCTGAACCATCTCTGTGACAACCTGAGTATCACCAATCAGACTCCTGCCTGGCTCATCTCTTTCCTCTCAAATCGACCCTCCCAGGTCCAACTTGGGTCATTCCTTTCATCTATCTCCCTTTCTACCTATGGTGTTCCCTAGGGGTCTAACCTCTCACCTTGGCTTTTCAACCAATACCTGGCAACCCTCGCCCACCGCATTGCCATTTTCTGCTCCAATTTTCAATGCTATGCGGATGACAATCAACTCATTTTCAGGTTTCCCTCGGCCACCTCTTCTCCTTCTTTCATCTCTGATTGCCTATCTGCCATTCAGGATTGGTGTGCTGCCAATGATCTCTGCCTGAACGCCAGCAAGATAGAGATCCTCCTTGTCGGCACAGCTTCAGCCTCCTTTCCTGTCAGTCTATGGCCTGCCTCCCTTGGCCCTCCTCCTACCCCCACCTGCGAGGCTAAGAACCTCACTTATTTTTGTCTAACTTCCTACTGCACCTCCTCAGAGGTACTCTGCCTTTCCTCTCCTTCCCCCAGAAGCTAACTGTCTCTCGATCCCTGGTTCTCTCTAGGTTGGATTACTGCAACAGCCTCTTTCTAAATCTACCTGCTTCTAATCTCAGCCCTCTGCAACTTATCCAGAACATGAATGCAAGACTTGTCCTAGTCCTCAAGCCCTGGGTTCGTATTTCTCCAGCCCCAACATCTCTCCACTGGCTCCCAGTGGCTGCAAGGATTAAATTCAAGACCCTTTGCATTATCCACAAGGTTTCCTGGGGCTGGGTCCAAAATACCTTCAACTGTCCCTCCGTAAATGCCTTGCCTCCCGAGCTCTTTGCTCCTCCACCTCTAACTCCCTCAGGGTCAGTTGTTTTTCAAAGAAATGAGCTGGAGACAGATCTCTGTCTTCAGCCGGGCCCTCCCTCTGGAACAGCCTCCCTGCCACCGTGAAACTTGAGGAGAACCATCTCCGGTTGCGGTAACACCTCAAGACCATCCTCCTTGCTTCTGGCTTCGCTCCTCCCCTCCCCTGCTGATCTGCTCTTGGCATCGTGCACCTGGTTACTCTCTGACTTTCGGGCCCAGGTACCTGCTCATCTGGCCACTCACCAGCACTGCTGCTTGACAATCCCTTGCACTGGGGTCTGTATCTGTAACCCTACAGTCCTCCCACACCCTTCTTTTTCCTGCACTTATCAGACAAACCCTGTCTGTTGCCTTAAACCTAACTTGCCACTTGCTGGCTGCACTACCACTGTTTGCTGCTGTTTATTATTTATTTATTTTATTTTTTGTATTCTTTTGCTTAGCATTTTCCACTTCTTCCCCTCTCCCATGCACTTTTCCCTTTTCCTCTCCCATGCACTTGCGCATTCTCCATGTCACTGGGCCTAGTAACATCATTGTTTTGTTCTCCCTTGTTCCCCTCCCTTGCCTCGCCGCGCTCTGAAACACTTATGTACGAGCGCGATACAAATAAAATATCAATATCAATATGAATAAAGAAAACTGAGAAATTGAGCATACACATATATGTTTCCTTGTTTCTTGTTAATGCAATAAAGAAAACGCAGAAAAAGCAAAACCATGTTGTCCCACCTTTCCAATCAGAATGAATGGTGCACTTGGTTAGAGGCATATATATATTATAGTGTGGTGGTCGCCACACTATAGTTGAGTATCAAGTGCCATAGGAAAGCTGAAAAATGAATTTCTAATTACCTTTGACTCATACAATGCATTTGGCTGAAATTTTGCAAACAAAATTGGCCTTATACCCCACCAACCCCCATACCTCAAAAACACAGTTTTGGCATAGTCCCCATTCATTTTCCCATAGAGGAAAATGTCAAATGTTTGCTTGAGCGCAGTGCTAAAACCACTGGACAGGTTTGGATCATGTGCGAAACAACTTGGGCATGAAGCATTGACCTGAGTTCCAGAGGTGAGTTGAGTCTGGGGTTTTTGTGTCCAGTAGTTTAAAACAATTACTTGACAGAGTAGGGGGTGCCCCCTCTCCTAAAATTATAGTGATATCTCCCACAGTGCTTTGCAGCAGAGAGGGCTTTCAGAAAAAGCTGCAGTTTCTTTTGTTTGATGCGAAAGATAATCACGTCTATACCCACAGCTACCTGAACAGGAAAAGGATAAAAAAAATGCCATTCAGAGGAGTAGAAATGATGCAATGGCATCAGGCTAGAGGTGGGGTGGGGGAAGACAACACCATGTAAAATTGGGGAGTTGGCAGGAGGATAGGGACCAGGTTAACAGCACAAACATTTTCTATGAACGAAAACGAGATTGGGAATGCAAGTGCATCACACGGTACAACATGGGTTGAAGGGGGCATGGGAGAGGACTATGGGCCTCATTACACGGACGCATCTTGGTCCATGCCGGTAAAATACCGGCACCGCCTTGGTGGAAAGGGGAATTACCACCCTATTCCAAGGTTGGTTGGGCGTTAATTCCCCCTTCCCCCATTGCCCTTCCCCTTTCTCATTTTTGCCCCATAGGGCATAATGGGAATGGGGAAGGTGTAATTTCGGCACCGCAAATTGCTGTGGCGAAATTAGCTCTCTGGTCCCTTTGCTGGTTGGTTTTTAACGCCTGCAAAAAGCAGGCGTTAAATTCTCCAACCCACAAAGGGACCTCATAGTAAGGACCTTGTAAATACCGGTACCGGTAAACCCTTACCGCCGTCCGTGTAATGAGGCCCTATGGATGGAAACATGAGTTTTGGGAGGTGAGGGAGCATGCAAAGAGGGGAGGGGCACCTGGTCAGTGAATGGGAGGCAGGGCATTTTGTTCCCACCATTTTTCCTGATAACTGCAGTTATCGGGTGGCCATACATAGCCATGGGTGTCTGTAGTACATTTGTATTATAAACATGTTTATGGGGGAAAAGTTTTAAAAAAAGATACTAAAGAACAACATATTTTGACTGCTACTGTGTTTGAGGATAGGTCTGTTGGACCCCCTCCCCCACATTGTCCACCTCTAGTGAGGCTCATGACTCGTCGGCAGTCCCCCCTGCACCTGAGCCCGGGAGGCAGGATGGCTGCTGACCGACGCGTGGGGCCACACGATCCGTAGTATAACAGAACATAGACACCATTTTTGTAAAAGCAGAGACTCCATTTCAAGTATACTGACCCGTGCCCAAGAGAAATAGCCTGCGTATAAAAGCTGGTGCTTGGCCACCGCGGACCGTGCACTTCACCCTCGCCTCCACCCCATGGCAGATCCGCTGAAGGCCCGTTCTCACGAGCAACTAGACACAAACAAGTAACAGAACAAACACAGTATCATTTACCTTCCACAGTACATCACTGCCCTAGAAGTGACTTGACTCGTAGCCGGAGTCTGGAAAAAAACAAGAACCATTTCAATCAAGTATGCCCGGATCCCGCGCCTAATCCCCAGCATTCAAGATATATGGTGCCCATGACCCCCCACCTACATCCCCCAGATGAAGCGGTAACCATACTTACTAAATCCCCACATTTTGCAGTCTTATTTTGGAAAAGGTTAAAACATGCAAATGTCATTAAAACAAGATGACCTCCATTGTTCCTCAAGACTATGTGTTATAATGTTTAATGTAAGATTTTCGAAAAATCTACCGTGTGCCAACTAATGTTTGCTGCTAGTGTACAAGGGATAAAGAGAAAAGCAATACATAGAATGCTTGTGTATGATGTAGTGAAACATGGTTTTGAATAGTATGTAGGTCTTCTAGGGTATGGAACTAGTTTGTGCTGTAAAAGAAAATATTAAATGAACATATTGCTTCCATACTCCTGAGTACACGACCCAACCTAACACTACCTCACGTTTGTTATTCGTCTGCCTGTCTCATAAATTACAAGTATGTGTTCGACTAACGTTATGTATTGCATGTGCCACTGGAAACCTCCATTGTTATGAACGTAGAAATATCTGCATATGTAAACCATGAAATGTGTAATCATCCTGATGCTACTAGCTTTAGTAACTGTCCCCTCTAATGGTATATTGTACAGCCCAAGTGGATAGAGAATCGCTCGAAGTTGCAAGGCCATCTCCCCCTGCTCCGCCAAGGCCCTCCAGAGCTTGCTGGTGCTCTAACAGCACAGCCTCCGCTCCCCACATTTCTGCTGGACCCACTTCAAGTATTTACCTCCCCCATGTCAGAGGCCGCCATGGCCTGGCCAAGTGAATTACGTGCTACCTGGTCCTAAATCCCGCCGCCTTTTGAAGGGCCAGTTATGTGCCCTTACTTATCTAATGGTATTCCAGTTCACCCCAAGTTTAACGAGTCTTAGAGATAGTTGTTCACCCCTGTACTAACATATCGTAAAACAATCCCTCACCACATCTAACAGAATAGAGTGACAAGACAGCTTTCCTTGTGCCCCCTGACAAGACACCTGGACTCATGAAACCAGGCTCTTAGGTCAAGAGTAAATGTATACTGATGTATTGGTGAAGCTTCACAGTGCATACTGTGTTTTTCTGTCTCCCACTTGACCTTAGATTAATGTATTGTAGGATTTGCAGGACAACTGGAATTCTATAACATGATGAGTGTGTGTGTGTGTGTGGCCACAAGGGCAAAGTGTTAGTGCAGCCATAAATCATCGATACAGACCGCATCCGGCCTGGCAGCTCCACCGCAACAAGCCCAGCTGACCCATCCACCCCACGTTGGCACCACGCAGACGTTCACCAATCCTGGAGCAGCTCTTATACATATCGTTATAGACTAGTCAACGCCACCCAATCCCTGAGACTATGTGCCCCCTATAGCTTACAGGACGCGTGATGTATTTTTGTAATAAATATGACTGTCTTTGCTATTGTCAGACAGAGCGCTCTGGAAGTTTGCAGAGTCCTTTGCATGCCCTATATCGATTTATAAAAACCCTTTTAACTTCACCCTCACTTGGTCCTGGTCTCATTCCCTCCTGGGGTGTGTCCTTTACTGCCTCTCATTAAAGGGGGGTTACTGCCTTTCTGGGGAACGCTTACTTTCAGTGGTGACCCCAAAGGCGTGATTTGTTTTTTATTGTCCCCTTTTGGCACGAGATGTTCCGGGCTGCAGTGGAGATGCACGGTGCGCCCGCTCAAGAGAGCTGCTCGCCTACGGCAACTGGTACGCTTAGACGTGCGCACACAGTAGGCCGAAAGGATACTGATCCCGCTCCAAAAAACCTTTTAGTACCACTCACCGGTGCCGGGGGCGGCCATTGAGTGTGAGGCAGCGCTGCCTGGATGGACCCAGTCCAGAGACACTCGGATCAAGGTGGGCACATGAGTATTAAGTGCGAGAGACAATAAAAGGAGAAGGGGGGTGCTAGATTATACGAGGTCGGGTAGTGGTAAATTAACGGGTACTTTCAAATATCAATGATATTCTCTTTTTCTGCATATGGCCATTAGGATAAAAAGGTGAAAAAAGGGAAGATAGGACAGGAACCCAGCTCTGTAAGGGGGTAGAAGGCGGCGCCACATAGTTCTATCTTGACTAGTACTGGGAATAAATTGAATACTGGAAAATAAAAGCGAGGGTGTCTGAAAAAAGGGAGACACGATGTATACATTAGAAACTGTTTTTTCTTCTGTTCTATTCTGAGTGAATAAATACTAGGGGAAACAATATAACCTCTAAGGGTTAAGGGTGAGAATTGGGCAGGGTCAAAAAGCCTTGTAAAGAAAAATTACAGGACACGAAAAGGGAGGGTCATTTTTATGTTTTGTATGTCAAAAGTTTGTTGAATTTTTATCTTGTGTCACATATGCTATGCTATTTGTGTTCCAAAATTGGATTGTAAAGAAATGATTTTGAATTAATGGTACTAGAGGGTTTTTGTGATATGGTCATTGTAAGTGTGACCCAGTAACAGTTAAGGCATTAATATTGTAAACAAGAATTTTTTACATTCTAGACTTGATAGTGATAAGAAATATACACGTGAGTCATAGTAATAGTGACAAACAATGCAGGAAGGGGGGCGACGAAAGTACAACATGGGGGCAGAAACACCCCATGCTCATATCTGTAAAAATCTACCGGGTTATGCAGAAGGTATAAACAAGTACCATGACCAGTGGGTCATGGAACTAAAAGGAGAGGGGCTGCCCCAGGTATGGCCACACGGAGGGTCATTTGATAAAAGTGTCTTGGACATGGTATCCACATGTATATTCATAAAATACAAGGGAAAACAGTTTCACAATAGTAGAGAAATATTGGATCTGTGGAGACTGTTTGAAGAGGTGCCCCCACTCAAAAGGAAAGATGTAGTGCTCGATCAGCCTGCCACTACCACCACCCCCATGATGGCGAATGACAGTGAAGGTGAGGGGGGGAACAGAAGGGTCAGTAGAGGTAACACAGATATACCCCCTCCTAAACAAACCAGTGCCTGCTGAAGGGTGTAGTGATCCTGCATATGTGCCCACCACAGCCCCCACAGCTGCCCCACGACCAACTGCACCACCACCCTATGAGTGCCCCAGATCTAGTGGACAGGTAAGTACCCCTGTAGCAGACATTGAAAAATTAACAGAACACTTAGATTCCAGGCTCTCAATGACCAGAAATGAGCTATCTAGAATACAAACAATATGTGAACAGAGTGGAACATGCATGCCAAGAACAGAACAAACACCTAAGACAGTAAAGACACCAACACTCGACAGGTCCTCATAGGAAGGGTGGAAGAAGGGAGAAATACTATTCAGAATACAGGAAGAACCAACTAGGATAATAGAGTTTGAATCACATGATCTCATAGAAAACACAGGAGAAGAAGGGATTGCCACTGGGGGAATGGAAGAGCCGTGGTTTGATATAGAGGACGAGGAGCAAAAAAATAGAAGACTTGGGGCAGCAGTAGGAGGGAGATTAGCAAGGGTGGATGACATCCCACTGGGAAGAGCCATGGAAGAAGAGTGGACGGGGAGGTTAAGGAACAGGGTGGGAAGAATGGCCACATTAGGGAGGAAAGGGTTGAAGGTGAGTAGTGGAAAAGGAAGTAAAAGTAGACTACAGCTCCCCTTAATACATAGAGGAGGTGGGAGGCCTAATAAGTGGATATATGCATTTGAGAAGCATATCGCGGGGGTGCCATTAGCAGTGGGTGATGTCAAAGGTTTATTGGTATCGGCAGTGGGTGACCAATCAGATAATGTTTGGGCAAAGGCTGGGTTTCCGGGAGTAACACTGGATTGTGACCACCATGATGGAGCCTCTTTCAATACAGTACGTGGAGAGTATGGGATGCTTTGAGAGAAACATTCCCAGACACACCAGATTTACAGTCAGTGATGCAATGTACCATGAATGATGGGGAAGATGCTATGGATTTCATTTTTCGAGTGCAGGAGATGTGGAGAGCGGAGACAGGTACGGCATGGGACCCATCAAAGTCCCTATTCTACTTTATAATAAAGAGAGGGCTCCCAAATGAAGTGCAGAAAGCACTCGACAAAATAGCAGTGATTGAAGCAAAGTGGGGGCCAGAAATTCAAAGCATAATAGTTCACCACTGCATAAAACAAAGAGAGAAGGAAATTGCACAAAAAAGGTTCACAGACGAGGCGAAGCTAGTACAAACGAAACCGGTGAAGGTTGCCATAGCTGTAGTAGCACTCCCCTTAGATAGGGATGCAGAAGAGGAGGAGGGACTGGTAGTGATACAAGGGAGGATGGCAGCAAATTGGACAGGCAATGGGCAGACACAGTGGAATGGACAGGGGCAGTACGGAGGACCGCAGTGGCAAGTGTGGGCTCCCCACGGAAGACGAGGTGGGTACAGAGGATGCAGAGGGGGTGGTCAAGGGTACGGGGGAAATGGTGGATATGTGGGGCAAGGACCTAGGGGAGACAATGGAACTGTTCAAACTGTGGTAAGTGGGGACACTTCTCGCAAGAATGCAGAAGCAGGCTGAGCAACAATTACCAAGATAATAAACCTTATGGTCACCCACACCCAGGGAGTCCATACAGGTTGCCCATGGGAGGGGCACAAGGGCAACAAGAGCAAAGATACCCAGAACAACAAAGGGAACAACTACATAATGTACAACAGCACCCACAAAGCCGCAAACATCTGCCATACACACAGGGCAACCCTTTCGCCACAACTGTAAACGGTGCACCTGCACCGTATGGAGGAGTGGCAGTGACATTGGGTAACGTCTTCAGCCAAGAGGGGACAAAGAGACACCCAGCATAGGACAGTCCACAGAGAGCACTTGCGTGTCCAAAAGTATCTACAACCTTCAATGCAGCAGAGGAACCATTGATAGGGGCACAGATAGGGAACAAACAATTTATTTTTATGGTTGATTCGGGCGCTGAGAAATCATGTTTGTGTGAAGGACGGTTTCCGCTATCTAATCGTAAATTGAAGACACATGGGTTCTATGCGGTGGTTGTCGAAGTTCCTTACACAGAAGATTTAGATGTCACCATAGGGGGAAAGACAGTAAGGGCACCCTTATTGTACTACGAACAGTCCCCAATTAACTTATTGGGAAGGTACCTTCTCAGTAAACTTAACATGACCATATCCTTCACGGAAAGAGGTATAGTTTGCTCGACACCGGGGATCTGCCCTATGCGTGTAATGCTGGTGGTGCATGTGCGAGCAACAGCACCAAAAGTGCACGGCATACCGGTGGCCCCTGACATGTTCATTCAAGGGCTAAAAACATTGGCACGGGTGGTCCCAGAATTGAAAAATCTAGAATGGAGAGTGCCTGCAGAGTTTATCTTCCGACCCATGGCATGTCCAGAGATAGTGCCCGGGACAGTACTGTCAGTGGATTTGCATGCCATTCAGATCTCAGCCAAAAGAATAGCAGTCATTGCAATGGACATACACGGCTGAGAATGGCGCACAGTATTGTGCATCAATCCCGACATTGCATTGCGAGATTTATCAGATGAAGACCTTTTCACAGATTCAGAGAGTGACGGGGAAATAATAATGGAAATAGCCATACCCTGTGATATCATGATACAGGAAAGACAAGTGCCAGTATAGCTAATGGCGGTAGTAGGAGCCCCTCCATCCTTCTTTGACGATGACATGAAATCAGTGCCCAGCAACCTGTGGACCACAGGCCCCCTCGATGTGGGACTGCTGCACGGGGTCACACCAGTTAAAATAAAACTCAAAGCAGGAACCATACTACCCAGGGTGAAACTGTACCTCCTGTCTCGAGAAGCAGAAGAAGAGATAAAAGAGACAATTAGTGCAAGGAATAATAGTGCCCTCAAACTCGCCATGTAATACTTGCATTTATCCAATTAAAAAAGCAAAAGGAGGGGCAATGGAGGATGATCCAAGATCTATGCCCCTTCAATGACGTCATCCAAAAGGAATTCCCTCTGGTCCCTAACCCAGCATCCATCCTGTGCAGCATCCCAAAAAATGCGTCACATTTCACTGTAGTGGACTTAAAAAACGCCTTTTTTCAATACCATTTGCAGAAGAGTGCAGATATTTAACGGCATTTACTTTAGGAGGAAAAAGTTACGAGCACTGCAGACTACCCCAGGTGTACTGCGAAAGTCCCAGCATATTCAACCGAATACTACATGAAGATCTAAGGAACAAGACAGCAGATAGTATGATCATTCAATATGTAGATGATTTACTCATCTGCAAAGAATGAGGAGGAATGTAGGAAAGACTTGATCGCTCTCTTAACATTGTTGGCCCACAAAGGCTACAAGGTTGACAGAGGGAAATTGCAAACCTGGGACAACTAAAATCGAAAGATGGTAATAAAATAATACCGGATAGAGTAGCTGCCATTACAGCAGTGGGAAGACCAAGGACAGTGAAGGAGATACAACCATTTCTCGGCCTGCGTAATTACTGTCAAGCATGGATATTGGATTATGCAGCATATACAAGACCATTATTGCAGGACTCAAAGAAGCCCAACGAGAAAATACAGAGATAGAATGGACCGTAGAACTAGAGTATGCTTTCCATCACTCAAGCAACTGATCTCGAGTGCGTCAGTACTCACAAACCCTGATTACGAGCGCAAATTTTACCAGTTCCCACATTGTAAAGGGTCCCTCATGACAGCAGTATTGACACAAAAGACATCCCTGGGACACAAGCCCCTGGCATACTACAGTGGCACACTGGATGCAGTAATGCAAGAGCACTTCCCCTGCGAGCAATCTCTCACAGCCGCAGCGTTCGCCATTGAAAAAAGTGCAACGATAGTGATGGGGTGCTCCGTGACTCTGTTCGTGGAGCACTCCCTTTTCGCAATCCTGGAAAGATTAAAAAGCACACTAACAACACAAAGAGCCACTGCATATGAAATAATTCTTTCTAGTGCAAACATACACGTAGTAAGATGCAAAACAGTAAACCCTGCAAGATTCATCACAGAACCATGTACGTTGGAAGACATGCAGGCACACGATTGTGCAACGTACAAGGGTGAGGAGGGAGAAAGCACTGTGGTGAGTGAAAATGCACTAACTGAAGGAGAGGTATGTTTTATAGATGGGTCAGTATCCATAAACTCAGATACAGGTGAGAAGCATGTAGGGATAGCTGTTGTAAGGTTAGAAGAAGGTGAGTACGAAGTGATAATACAGCAGCGCCTGCCTGCCCATTAATTAGCTCAAGCAGCAGAATTTATAGCACTCATTGAAGCATTGCACAAGGGTGCACAGTTACAATATACACAGACTCACCTTATATGACCACTACTGTACATGGTGGATTAGCAAGGTGGGGACGAAGGGGGTTCCACAGGGCCGATGGATCGCCTGTACAACACGCAGAGCTCTTGAACGAACTTATTGAGGCACTGAAAGTCCCTACCATGGTAGCTATAGTGAAGTGCCAGGCCCACACGACCAACACAGATGTTATCTCTTTGGGAATCACGGCAGCGGACGCTGCTGCCAAGGAAGCCTCTTACTTAGTGAAACAAAGGACACGTGAGTACTTGATACACAAACAGGTAGAAGACGATCTTCCGGATGGCTATAATGCCATGCCCTTGTCACAAATACTACAGTTACAAGAAGAAGCAACAAAAGAAGAAAAAGTGTTGTGGGAGAAAAGGGGATGTAGACAGTCAGCAACAGTCAGTCAGCAACAGATCTCTTATGGCGTCAAAACAACACAGAAAAGGTGGTGATGCCAGTCAAGTTACTGGGAATAGCAATTACACTTTCCAGCACACAATGCGAATCAACATCGCCGCAGAAATACAAGAAGATTGGTTTGTTCCAGGGTTACAGGAGCAGCTGTCGAAGTTGGCGATGGAGTGTACAACATGTCAGAAATTACATTGAGAACACATTGAGAACACGGCGGGGGACAATTCCAAAACCAATAGGCCCCTTCCGAGAACTTCATATTGATTATGCAGACATGGGAGAGAGATGCAATGGTGCACGAGATATGATAGTGGTACTGTGTCCATTTTCAAGGTGGGTCGAGGCAGGACCATGTGCACACCCAGGTGCCAAGTGCGCTGCAAAGTTCCTGGTGAGAGAAGTGTTTCCACGCTGGGGAATCTGTGACGTGATCCGCTCTGATAATGGCACACACTTTGTCAATGATCTCTTCATGGAAGTAATAGCATTGTTATGTATAAAGCACAAACTATGTTTGATTTATCATCCGCAAAGCAACGGCATGGTTGAGAAAATCAACGGCCTCCTGAAAGGGAGGTTGTCAAAATTGTGTTTCTCATTGAAGAAGAATTGGGTGCACTGTCTGCCGTTGGCCTTGTTTGAGTTAAGAAATCAGCCCAGCAAGGACCACCATCTGTCACTGCACGAAATAGTGACAGGGAGGCGCATGCACACAGAACACTCCCCGCTCCGCAAACATTCAGACGCCCACCGAGGCGCCACTGTATTAGGTGAGGAATTCAATGAATACCTAACAAAATTCACCAGAGCAGCCCGCATGATAGCAAGACAGCTTACACTGCCATTTACACGTGAGGAAGGAAATGAAAACATACAAATAACAGAGGAAAACCCAACAGGTCAGCTAATGCCAGGCAAAATGGTGTATGTAAGGAGTTTTGTACGTAGGTGGAATGCCCCAAGATTTTATGGCCCATACGAGGTAGTGTATTGCACACCGACGGCGGTAAAAGTGAAGGGCCTGATATATTGGATACACTTAACAGACGTACGAAAAGCCTATGATAGCTTCACACAAGGACGAGATGAAGAAGTACGAAACACAGCAGAGGTGTCAAAATAGAAGAAATGACGAGAGATACCTTTGTCGAAGGGATACACAATAACACATGTGAAAGAAAAAGTGAAAAGATTAAATAGTTTAAGGAAAATATAGCTGTAAATAATTATTGCAATATGATGATTAAAAAAACTCTCCCTCTCTCTCTCTCTCTCTCTCTCTCTCTCTCTCTCTCTCTCTCTCTGTCTCTCTCTCTCGCTCTCTCTCTCTCTCTCTCTCTCTCTCTCTGTCTCTCTCTCTCTCTCTCTCTCTCTCTTTACCCGGTTTGTTGATGAAAAATGGCATGAACAACTGTTTAAGTATGCTTAATATGCTTTTATGTTTTGATGCATAGGATTAACCATGGCAACAAAGGGGCAGCCCGCAACGAATAGTGTTAGGGCAGTTAGAAATGCTAATGAGAACTTTGATTTATGTAGATACTCATATGAATGCGGGTTGCTTGTGTGTGCTGTATTATTCTTTACGATGTTGTTCGGTCTTGTTGTTTACTTGGCTGTTGCATTCATCTTTATTGAGATGTGGGGAGGAATGGGACCAACACAGGGAATGGAACAAGAATGGTTAAAAAGGGGGCCTATTTAATTTGGGACAGCTTCCAACTCATATGGGGCTATGATACAGATGCTAATCATTCGCTGCCTCCAAATGACACCAACAACAGGCCAACCACACACTCAACTCTCTCCTATAACGAATACAGTATCTATGGTTTAAATGATCGTAACCCTTCTGTTATATCCTGGTTATATGACACAACTGCCACCCTACCTACACCAACCGTTAACCCATCTGTAGAATCTGAACCCCCTGCAAAGAGGAAGGAAGACAATGCAGAGATGGCTGAAAGGGTTTTGGCCTTATATGAAGAGTGGAAAGGGGGGGCAAGGAGGCCACAATATCACAAGCAGTAAGAGATGAGAGAAGATAGCTTAGAAGTAGCAGGAGGAGAAGGGAGGCGGGGAGGAAAAATATGACGAGTACTCTGGCCTGGGCCTAGACACAATAGACACAATAGAAGACCTAGACACCCACATCAGTCAAATAAATGGTATGCGGATATGAGCTCCACTGCGAAACAGACAACTAATGAGAGTTGTTACGTATGTTCCTTAATTCCCCATGCCTCAGCCACACCTAAGGTCTTGCTGCCTAAAGAATTGCCTCTTACAGAAGCCCAGAAGCCCAGTGTCTCCTTCATCTCACTCTATGCAGAATTAAGAACACCTTCCAGGTACACACAGTATCTTTTGAAATGCTGCAGAAGGAGAAAACATGTTATTCGTGAACCAAAGGAGTGATATGTTTAAAAGAACCTTTTTTCGTGATTAAAGGGACATTGTTTTCGGACAACAAATGAAAGGATGAAGTAATAACATGCAACGCTGAAGCGCTGTGAGGGTTGCCAGAAGAGAAACTGCAATGGATCAAAAACACCTGTACATCAGTTTGGAAGGAACATATCACAAAGCTAACTTGGGTTACAGCAATAGAAAAAACATTCAAGCTGCAGAAAGAAATACCATACCAACTGTGCTTCCATGGTGAAGGAAAAAACAACATGGGTGTGAACAAGAACTGTAATCGAACAATCGTAATCCCAGATATGAAGAAAGGGACAGCAGCAAACAGGCATACTTGCACCTCCCACAACCCTGGAGGGGCACATGCTCCCTGGCAACGCTGCACTCAGCCTTGATGGTGATCCCAGAGAGCCATATCGACGGAGGGAAAGGAGTGCCGGTCGCACATAGTCCAGAAAATTCACAACCAACGGAAGAGCCATCTCTGTATGCCCTGTCCTCGGGCAACGTGCAAATGGGATATCAAGGAAGCGGAGATCATCCAACTACATATCCAAAGCCTCCTCAGACCTGTTGGCACAGATTCCTGACAAGTACCGGCTGTTTAATTCCACTGAAATGTTCTTTGCCGCCCTTGTCCCAAGTATCCAAGCAAGAGCCAACCCAAAATTGACTCCAGATCAGGCGCTGGGAGTTAATCCAACTGGCCAACGACACTGAGGAAGGGTTCAACGTGATCAAGGTGGAGCAAAGGGCCCTAAGGCTAATGACCATGCAGAACAGGTATGTCCTAGACCTGTTAACAGCGATGGATGGAGGTGTTTGCCGAAACATCGGGAGCGCATGCTGCACATTCGTGCCTTCTGAAGACGCGGATAATGGGACACTATCACACGTTATTGCAGTGGTTCGGGGAACGAATTAAGAACGAAGGTGGAGCGGACGCAAGTACTTGGTTTGACAACATTTTTTCCTGGGTACCATCCTGGCTGGGGCTGACAATCAAAATTTTGATTCCCATTGTGGTATTTTTACTCCTGTTTTTTTGTGTGTGCCAGTTAGGTCTTTGATGCTGCGCAAATGCAGTGCCTAATGGTGCAATGATGATGGTGACAATGGGCAACGCTAGAGGAGCAGCACAAATCATGCAAGAGGCACATGTACAAACAGGTGAGGACCCTGAACCCAAGTATAGAATGGTGCCATTATACTATGACGGAGACATAGTGGACAGGTTATATCATACCACGATAAAAGAGCCCCGGGAATGAGAATGGTACAAAGAAGTATGGATAGATCTTGAAGGAGATGGGGGATGTATATACATGACATGCACACCAGACGAATACGCTAGGAGGGGGGGAAAGTCTCTGAGGGGTGTGTAGAGCTTGGATGCCAATGAAAGGAACACCAGCCTGGGATGAAGCAGTTGCCAATGAGAAAGAATGCCAGAGGTTGGGCGAGTTACAGTATTGGTTACTTAAGTAACGAAAGGGGGGAAATGTATGGGAGGATAGGTCTGTAGGACCCCCTCCCCCACATTGCCCACCTTTAGTGAGGCTCATGACTCGTCGGCAGCCCCCCGTGCACCTGGGCCCGGGAGGCAGGATGGCTGCTGACCGACACGTGGGGCCACATGATCCGTAGTATAACACAACAAAGACACCATTTTTGTAAACGCCGAGACTCAATTTTAAGTATACTGACCCGTGCCCAAGTGAAATAGCCTGCATGTAAAAGCTGCAGCTTGGCCACCATAGACCGGGCACTTATCCCTCGCCTCCACCCCATGGTAGATCCGCTGAAGGCCCGTTCTCACGAGCAACTAGACACGAACAAGTAACAGAACAAACACAGTATCATTTACCTTCCGTAGTACATCACTGCCCTAGAAGTGACCTGACTCGTAGCCGGAGTCTGGAAAATAAAAAGAACCATCTCAATCAAGTATTCCCGGATCCCACGCCTAATCCCCAGCATTCAAGATATATGGTGCCCATGACCCCCCGCTCAGATCCCGCAGATGAAGCGGTAACCATACTTACTAAATCCCCACATTTTGCAGTCTTATTTTGGAAAACGTTAAAACATGCAAATGTCATTAAAACAAGATGACCTCCATTGTTCCTCAAGACTATGTGTTATAATGTTTAATGTAAGATTTCCGAAAAATCTACTGTGTGCCAACTAATGTTTGCTGCTAGTGTACAAGGGATAAAGCGAAAAGCAATACTTAGAATGCTTGTGTATGATGTAGTGAAACATGGTTTTGAATAGTATGTAGGACCTCTAGGGTATTAAGCTAGTTTGTGCTGTAAACGAAAATATTAAATGAACATATTGCTTCCATGCTCCTAAGTACACAACCCAACCTGACACTACCTCACATTTGTTATTCGTCTGCCTGTCTCATGAATTACAAGTATGTGTTCGACTAACGTTATGTATTGCATGTGCCACTCGAAACCTCGATTGTTATTAACGTAGAAATATACGCATATGTAAATGACAGAAATCTGAAATCATCCTGATGCTACTAGCTTTAGTATCTGTCCCCTCTAATGGTATATAGTACAGCCCAAGTGGATAGAGAATCGCTCGAAGTTACAAGGCCATCTCCCCATCCTCCCGCCAAGGCCCGGCAGGGCTTGTTGGTGCTCCAACAGCACAACCTCTACTCCCCACATTTCTGCTGGACCCGCTTCAAGTATTTACCTCCCCCATGTCAGAGGCCGCCATGGCCTGGCCAAGTGAATTACTTGCTACCTGGTCCTAAATCCTGCCGCCTTTTGAAGGGCCAGTTATGTGCCCTTACTGATCTAACAGTATTCCAGTACACCCCAAGTTTAACGAGCCATAGAGATAGTTATTCACCCCTGTACTAACATATCGTAAAACAATCCCTCACCACATCTAACAGAATAGAGTGACAAGACAGCTTACCTTGTGCCCCCTGACAAGACACCTGGAATCATGAAACCAGACTCTTAGGTCAAGAGTAAATGTATACTAATGTATTGGTGAAGCTTCACAGTGCATACAGACTTTTTCTGTCTCCCACTTGACCTTAGATTAATGTATTGTAGGATTTGCAGGACAACTGGAATTCTATAACATGATGTGTGTGTGTGTGTGTGGCCACAAGGGCAAAGTGTTAGTGCAGCCATCAATCATCGATACAGACCGCGTCCGGCCTGGCAGCTCCACCCCGATGAGTCCAGCTGACCCGTCCACCCCACGTTGGTACCACGCAGACGTTCACCAATCCTGGAGCAGCTCTTCTACATATCGTTATAGTCTAGTCAACGCCACCCAATCCCTGAGACTATGTGCCCCGTATAGCTTACAAGACGCGTGACGTATTTTTGTATTAAATATGACTTTCTTTGCTATTGTCAGACAGAGCGCTCTCAGAGTTTGCAGAGTCCTTTGCATGCCCTATATCGATTTATAAAAACCCTTTTAACTTCACGCGCACTTGGTCCTGGTCTCATTCCCTCCTGTGGTGTGTCCTTTACTGCCTCTCATTAAAGGGGGGTTACTGCTGTGGGATGTATTTACCCATGCATCCGAGCCATACCTCAAAACTGTGCAGTACTGACATGGAAAACATCATGATGGCCAGAGCTTCCCAGAAAATGCACAGGGAAGTGCATGAAGAATAGGCTGCCATTCATTTTTGCCGATGTTATGGGCACAGAAGGAAACTGCCTAAAACCACCATTGGACTACCCACACAGTAGTCTGAAACCATTGGGAATGGCAATGCTGATTGCCAAATGCAACCTAGAATTGTTGGGAATTCATTTTCTTAAATCCCAAAAATGGGTGCAGTACCAGTACTCACCACTATCCAAAAGCCGGCAGTTTAAAACCACCCTGTGTTTCTCTGAAGGCAAGCCAAAGTGCCTATTTCAAACATTGCAATATGTGCAAAATATTCACTGAACACCAGCAGACATTTGGTAGAATGGAGTTTTGTGTGCCTACAAAATCTGGGAAATGAAGAGCCCAGAACAATGCTTATAACAAAACTGGCTGCGCTGTGGATTTCAGCAGTTTAAGTAAATTTGGACTGAAAGACACTAAAAAAAATCTAAATGTTTAAATTGACTGAGTGACCTACTTTTGAGTGTCACATAGGTTGCAATTGTTTAAATGTCATAGTTTAAACTTAGAATCAGCATCATAGCTGCATATGTAAAAAAATGTCTTGACTTAGACTGGGGAACAAAAAGTGACATTTTATCTGAAACCTGGCTTAAGGAACTGAATTCTGCCTGGCAACTACCCCCATCAGGAGTGAAACTTGAGTCACAGCTGTGTTCCCAGGCCATCTGCCTTTTTGCTGGCCACACTAAGGATATGCCATCTATCTGATAATTGAATTACCTGTGCTCTGCAGGAAAGTGAACAAAGCCCTGTCCTGGCGCAGGCAAAGGTTTTATTGGCAGGAGTCGTAAATGGTCGTAAAAAGTGGCTTCCTCCTGAGGAAAGGGGAGGAGCACTGCCTGTGAGAGCAAGCTGGCTTGGCAGAACCTGAAAAACCAGTATTGCTACCTTGTGCTGAGAGGAAACCACACCCCTTTGGAGCCAGAACATAACTTTAAAAAGATGGATCATTCATAGAGCGGACATGTGAAAATTTTATAAATGATACCATAATTCTTGTGATTTTTCTGCCCACATTTTAAGAGGTTTTTCGACCCGGTGGCATGTTCAGGGGGGTTTTAGCGGAAAAGTGGATATTACTCTAAATGTATGCATGTTAAAAATCTGAAACTTCATCAGTTAATGTCCCTACTCCCTGCACACATGTATGTAAAGTTGGGTCAATGTCAGAAAGTGAAAAATCAGTTAAAAAGTCAATTATCTGCCATTTCTGAATGCAAGCTCTTAGAAACAGCAGATTTGGACAGAGACATGGCTAAATTCAGCCACACCATGTATATGTAATTTCAAACAACTGTGTAACTCATGAAATATGTCTTTTATTATCAAATATAGAATGTGTGCAATCTGACAGAGGAGTGTCCTATCTGCAAGCCATAAAATGACATTCCTCTGACTCACAGTTCATTCCCCAATCAAATGATAAATGGAAGTTTGACCAATTAGAAGCTGAGAGAGAGGTAGGGTCAGTGATGCTAGAACACACCCACATTCTAAACACATAAAAGCAGACAGACAGGACAGATAGGGACCTTCAATTCCATCTGCAGCGGGACGCTCTGCCGGAAAAATCCATACTTTACCTCCATCAAACCTCCAGAGAGCCAAACTAGAGACTTCAATCTATCCAGAACTAGAGACCCAGACCAGAGAACCAGAGAGAGCTGACCCAGATCACTGTGAAGTGCAGAGACCAGAGGCGAGTTTAAAACCCTGACCAGATCCGTGATGAGGCCCATTTCACTCAAGAATATAGTGTGAGTACATAGTAAAACTGTGTAGAACCCATCTCTTAGTTAAAATAATATAATTCAATCCATTTTAACCTAAGTAGAACTGCAGCTTAGCAATTGTGTTATCCTGCCATCATTTTTAAAGCTGAAAAAGTGTGCGTTTAAAATTTCAAATCTGAAAAACGACCTTTATTCAATCGTTCATATCTCCGCAACCGTTTGTGCTAGAGACTTGCAGTAACTTTCATTTTGAAGCTGAGATCCTAGGCTTTCCTAGGACCCCAAAACGATAGAGAGTCCTTGTGGTTCCTCTGTAATAGCGCTCGGCGCATCCGCGAATTTTACCGCGATTTGCAAATTTCTTCACATGTAAAAACTGCTGCTGCTTGCCTTCCATTTGCCAGAAATTCGTTTAACCTGCTAACTATCCCTGCATCATTGCTAGTGTGAGCCTGGACTAATATTAACTAGATACCACTCACCCTGACCCTCTGAAAGGGAATTAAAAGCAATTTAGCATATTTTTTAATTCATTGCCAGCACATATCAAAGCAATTTGGGCCTGTGTTTTTAAACTTCTGTTGTCTAAGCTTGCCGGGGTGAACTGAATCACATTTGATTGCATTTCTGAGAACTGTGTGTTTCCTTCCATTTCCTTGCCTTGCATCAAGGGGGGGAGGGGATTGCCAGAGAAAAGTGATTACATTGTTTTGTTGAAATCATATTAAGTATTTCTATACTGCATTTCATTCATTCAACCTTGCATCCATTTGAACTCTATAAAGCATTTTGTACCACCTTCTTCTTTTGTTCCTATTTACCAGGGTGCTACCTTATCCATTTCATGTCAACTCATTAGTGATTATAAGAAGTGTGCTAGTGCCAGATTCTCCGTTGTTAATCTTTATCATATCAGATTAAGTGTGATATTCAATTATTAATTTATTATAAAGTGTGATATATATATATTTTAAATTATCAAATAAACCTTTTAAACTTGCAAAACAGAACTACTTCTTGGCTCAGTGGGGTCAGGGGGATTCCAAGAGAGGGGTGTTATATAGGGGTAGTCATCCAGAACGCATGAACTGGACATAAAGATATATCAATAAGGGTTTCCATTCAGTATCCCAGACTAGGCATTGACTTAGCTGTAGTGTTGAATTGAATCCTCTTACACTGCCTTTCTGGGGGACGCTTACTTTCACTACATTGAGGCGGGGGTGGAAAATATTGAGGGAAAATATACAGTTGACAAGGCTGAAGGTGTGTTCACTGTATATGGGTGTAAAATAAACATTGAGGAATCGTATACAGTGGACAAGGCCGAAGACCGTGCTCACTGGCAGAGACCAAAGGCCATTGCTAGTGTACCCAAAAAAGAGGAGGGATCATCTGCAGTGGCCACAGCTACAGGACGAAGGACATGGTTAGTGGCCCGGCAGTGTATTGGAAAAAAAGAGTGGGAACTATCAAAGTCTGTGCTCTCTAGCCAAGGCCAAAGGTCATGGCAAAATAGTGGGTGTAAAAGAAACATATACAGGGAACATATTGTTGACCAGATTTATCACAAATAACCCTTGAAATTCAGTGAATGTGGGAAGTCATGACCACCTTAACTCTTTGCACTCCCATTGCAAAGCCCATGAGCACATATATATTATAAAATAAAGGAGTAACAATGACATACAAAATTGCCTTATGGGAGACACAGCATTATGGAGAACATCAATGGGAATGTCCCGAGTTGATTACTTCCCACATCTGCTGAATTTCAAGGGCTTTGTTGCAATAAATCTGGTCAACTTAACTAAAATGTAACTAATGTTTTTTCAGTGAATATATATATTTATATATATTCATTGGAAAAACTTTGTTGAGGAACATTATGGTTAAGTTGCACTAATAAAAACCTATGAAATTCAGTGGTTATAAGTAAAACCGAAAACCCCCAGAAATTCACCACTTATGGTAAGCTAAGAAACCATAACTCGCCCCACCACCATGCACTGCTAACACTAAAACCCAGGACATCAAAGATTACATAACAAATGTGAATGGTGAATTCCCAGGGGTTTTCGTTTTACTTGTAACCATAAAGTACCTTTAACTATGTTTTTTCACTGAATGTCTTAGGTTTTTATTAGTGCAACTTAACCATAACGTCCCTTTAATGACATTTTTTCACTGAATTTCATCGGTCTTTACTGTGCACCCTAATTTGCTCCTACTTCCTAATATCGTATATTAGGAAGTAGTAGCAAATTAGGGTGCACCAGTAAAAACCCCAACATAGCAGCATTTTAGGCTGATCTAGAAAGTTTCAACTTAAAAATGTGTCATTACCCACCTCTGCAACATTTGTAACACTTCTATACACTTTCTGCAACTTTTTTCATCTTTTTTATGTCTGCCGACGTTCACTAACATCATCGTGGACTTTCCAGACAGTGTTGCGAACAGGTCCGCGCCTCGCAAAACCGGTCAGTGTCTCGCAAACAGTGAGAAACAGCATTTTCTGCTGATCTATTTATGACATTTCAAGCTGAAGAGCTACCCTTCCAGAGATCCGAGTGCTATTCTTATGGATGTTTCCTCTGCAATCCAGAGGAGAGCACATGCTTGGAAGAATATTAGCACGACTGCTATTTAACTTAAAAAAATTGCACCATCGTTGCCATCTCTTCTCCCCAGGAGCCACCACAACCAACACTACCATCACCATAGAGGAAATGTCTACCTCCAGCAGCCAAGGTGCTAAGGCTATTGCTACCAAGTTGAAATGCACTGTTGTACTCAGTCGCGGTCAACCTGGGCATTACTCCTACGCGACCACCTCTGAAGAGCATGCACCCAAGACTGAAGTTATAAGCACTGAAGTTATAAGTCATGCTGCGGTGGTTGTGGGGGTGATATGCTGCGGTGGTTGTGGCCAGGGCTTTGAGTCTTGGGTGCATGGGCAAAGGCCATGCACCCAAGACTGAAATTATATGCACTGGAGTAATAAGCCATCATGGGTGTAATATGCTGCAGTGGTTGTGGCCAGAGCCTAGAGTCTTGAGTCCATGGCCGAAGGCCATGCACCCAAGACCGAAATTATAAGCACTGAAGTTATAAGCCAGCATGGGTGTGATATACTGCGGTGGTTGTGGGTGTGATATGTTGCGGTGGTTGTGGCCAGGGCTGAGAGTCTTGAGTGCATGGCCAAAGGCCATGCACACAAGCCCTAAGTTATAAGTACTGAAGTTATAAGGCACCATGGGTGTGATATGCTGCGGTGGTTGTGGGCAGGGCCTAGAGTCTTGGGTGCATGGGCAAAGGCCATGCACCCACGACCGAAGTTATATGCACTGAAGTTATAAGTCAACATGGGTGGCTTACAACTTCGCTCTCCCTGGATGAATTCTCACCAAACTTTGCAGAAAGTGTGATATGGGTGGGCTCATATAGACAGTTAAAATGTTTGATTCTATGGGTGTGATCTATGGGTGTGATATGCTGGGGTGGTTGTGGCCAGAGCCTAGAGTCTTGGGTGCATGGCCAAAGGCCATGCACCCAAGACCTAAGTTATAAGTACTGAAGTTATAAGACACCATGGGTGTGATATGCTGCGGTGGTTGCGGGCAGGGCCTAGAGTCTTGGGTGCATGGCAGAAGGCCATGCACCCAAGACCTAAGTTATAAGTACAGAAGTTATAAGGTGCCATGGGTGTGATGTGCTGCGGTGGTTGCGGGCAGGGCCTAGAGTCTTGGGTGCATGGCAGAAGGCCATGCACCCAAGACCTAAGTTATAAGTACAGAAGTTATAAGGTGCCATGGGTGTGATGTACTGCGGTGGTTGTGGGCAGGGCCTAGAGTCTTGGGTGCATGGCCAAAGGCCATGCACCCAAGCCCGGAGTTGTAAGCACTGAAGTTATAAGCCAGCATGGGTGTGATATGCTGCGGTGGTTGTGGGTATGATATGCTGCGGTGGTTGTGGCCAGGGTTTAGAGTCTTAGATGCATGGCCGAAGGCCATGCACCCAAGACCGAAGTTATAAGCACTGAAGTTATAAGGCACCATGGGTGTGATATGCTGCTTTGGTTGTGGGCAGGGCCTAGAGTCTTGGGGGCATGGCCATGCCCCCAAGACCGAAGTTATAAGCGAGCATGGGTGTGATATGATGTGGTGGTTGTGGGTGTGATATGCTGCGGTGGTTGTGGCCAGGACCTAGAGTCTTGGGTGCATGGGCAAAGGCCATGCACCCAAGACTGAAGTTATATGCACTGAAGTTATAACTCACCATGTGTGGCTTACAACTTCGCTCTTCCTGGATGAATTCTCACCAAACTTTGCAGAAAGTGTGATATGGGTGGGCCTATATAGACAGTTAAAATGTTTGATTCTATGGGTGCGATCTATGGGTGTGATATGCTGGGGTGGTTGTGGCCACGGCCTAGAGTCTTGGGTGAATGGCCTGTTCCTGTAACTGGTCTAGGGAAACCGAAGCGGCATTTGGTGTAGTATTTCCCTTTTTTTTGGATTTGCGACAATATTTGCCACATTTGTGTCTTTGAAATTGTACAATTTGTGCATGAAGGTTACTATGTCTCGTTTGTGAAGGTATTTCACAAGTGGCATATTTTTGGATGAACTGCAAAACAGTGGCATCACTGTCCTGACCAAATTTAGGAGCATCTTTAATCCATAAAAGCATGTGGCAATGTGGTGCTCCTCTGGCGTGGTATTCTTTTCTCCAAAAGAAGTGTTGCACTTCTCCGAGGGGAGGAACAGTTTTATTACAAATAAAGTGTAGCATAGCAATGAAACGATGGTGGAAATATCTAGAGAGCAAAGTTCTCCAGGTGTTAGTATATCTATGTTTGTTTTGTTTTTGTTTGATATGCGTAGGATATCATGTAAATCTTCCCATGCATATTCTGCACAACTTAATGTAACAAACCAAGTGGGTGGGCCAAGGTTTCTTATCATACAATGTACATCTCGGTGACGTCGGAAGCAGTACTCTTTAGTACCACGCAGTTTGCAAATAGATTTGTAATGCTTGATTGTAAAATCTCATCTTTTTCTTGCACTTTTAGTATTAATGGCATAGCTGACATATTTTGAAAGTGGGTTCCTGATTTCAATATGTGTGCAACTCCGTAACATAGAGTTGCTAGTTCACTTTGAAAGAGTAGGTGGAATATGTATTCCACATTTTGTCTAAATCTGGGATCTTCAGAATACACTCATAATGAGCGGTATTCTGATGCTGTTATCTGAGTGGGTCTATCATCGTACCTTCCTCCTTTGCCAGTAGGAAATAGAAGCGGAAAAGCAAGTGCTTCTATACTTTTTTCCCATATGTTCATTGGTGATCCTTTAGCTTATCACATTTGGTATGTTTCTAGTGCATTATCTATGGTGTTATTAGAGTGCAATAGAGGAATTGTATAATGGTCTAAAATATTAGAAATTGTAGCAGGATCTAGAAGTTCAAATTGACCAGTTTCTGGTGACTCTTGAATTATTTCAGTTGTTTCCCTTAAGTTTTCTTCAATATTTCTTTCTTTGTAGTATTCATTATTGTCTTTTAGATATTGCAAGGCTTGTCTAACTTTATGTAAATCCGCGAGTTGTTGCCATTTTTTTTTGTCTTTTGTTGGTTCACCATTTACTAAGACAATTAAAGATTGCTCTATTGGACATTGCACTCCTAGAGTGTGCAAATTTTTTTTCAGATGTAATGGTAAATAAACTACTTTGCCACAAATTCCTTTCACCAATTCAGAAGGAGGTAATTTTGCTGTTTTTGGTTTAATGCATATTATTGCTTGAAATTTGTGCACTGTTTGAATTATGATGCTCTCATATAAATTGAGTTGTTGCAGGGGTTTTGGTAGTGGGAATAATTCCAAGTTATTTGTGATAGCACTTGAAGGAGTTTGGTTGTTGTCAAGTTTTGTAGTGCAGTAAGTGCAAAGTATTAAGGTGTCAGTTATTTCGTATTTGTTTTCTGCTACAAGGTAGAGAGCTAATTCAACCATTTGGAATCTTTATTTTCTTCTATTTTGTATATTACTTCTATAGTTTTTGTGTTACTTTTGTAAAAAGTTCTGCGACAACACACACACACATGGTTTGGTATTTCAGCGAATGTACTTTTAAATTTTGGTATTTTTTTTTTGTATGTGTGTAATAGAAGTTTGCCATGTGCAGAATTGTTGCTAGTTTGTTGTAAAGCTATTGCATTTTGTAAGTGGCTTTCACTTCCAAAATATTTTCTCTGGATACGGTTGATTTCTTCTTGTAGGTCTTTGGTGTACCATGTAGAAGAGTGTTTTGCAAATGGGTCCTGAAATGCAGGTTAATGAATGTCCTTGTAGTCCTGTGTATTTGCGCACTGGAGAGGTATCCATATTTTGCAGCACTTTCATTTTGATTGTGTCTTAAACTTTCACATACTGATTGAGTAACTGGAGTAAAGATTTGAAAGATTTTTTGGGAATGTTACACATTGACATGCATGGCCATTTGTATACTGGACGTTCTGGTTCAGTCGAATGGAGAGGTAATTCTGAGTTTTCTGGGGATATTTTTGTAAGGAGTATTTCTTGATCCATTATGGTATTATAATTTTTTTCATAACCTCGTCCACTGCTATGGAGGGAATTGTGTTTGTTTGGTTTTGCTTCTTCATGAAAATATGGTTCTGTCGTGGTGTGACTCCATTCACCTTCACAGATATTTAAGAAGTTATTTTTGTTGACATTCCGTGTATTGAGAAGTTTTTTTGTAGTTCAGTAGTTAGTTTTGTTAGTGGTTTCAACCTGTATAAAACTAAAATAAATAACTTCCTTTTGAGAAGGATTGCACTGTCTACGAGCGCTTCTAGGATTAATTTTCTACAGTAGGTATTAAGGGTTGTGCATGATTTCTCTCCCGTTTTCATAAGATTCTGAAGGACTCTATGGCAGAACATTTTGGCCAAAATACTATTTTTGGTATGGTTACTTGCTAGTATATCAAGATTTAAAGGAGCAGTTTTAGCAGTAGTGGTAGCAGAATTCTTGTTAAACATTTTTTGTTTCGTTTTACATTTTGATAGAGGAGGCAAAGTTTCTGTACTAGAAGCTTGTTTTTTTTGCTAAATGACTGTATTAGCTGTTTTGATTGAACGTTTTGTATAAACTCTGGTAGAGATGGATGCTTATTTTGGACACTTTTATTTTCATTTGCTGTATTTCTGTGTTGCTTTCTACGGACTTGCTTTTTGGTAGGCATTGTTTGAGGTCTGTTTCGAAAAAAAAGAAGATATGGCTTAGGCCGTTTTGCTATGTATGTGTGCTATTGCATGAGTGTCTGAGTATGATGGGAAAGATGTATGTGGTGGTGTATGATTCTGCATTGGGCAGTTACAATGAGTTGGGAAGGCTATTCTTCTATTTGTGTGTTTCTAAACTGCGGTTCAGATGAAAGTAGAAAGTGAGGTAGTGGTGAGGAGAAGCATTAATAGTAAACGTAATGGTATAAAATTAAAACAGTTCTTTGTTTTGTAGTACTAACATTTTAAGGGTTGAGTATGTGATTTGTGTTCCAAAAAAATGGGGATTTGTGTGCCATTCTGCCTCCTAACCTCTGTTTAATAAATGGGGATTTGTGGGCAGAATGGTTCAGAAATCGCAGTTTTTTTGGTGCGCAAATTACATGAATGAACCACAAAGTGTCTTTGAGGAACAGTAAGAATATTAAGGTAGTATTGTACTTACTCTTTTTTTGTGGAATGAGTAGGTTTCTTCGGATATGTTGTTTGTAGTTTAAATGCTGCTGATTTTCAGGAGAGGGGTCTTCACTGCAATTCCCCTCTGGCCTGACTCACTCTGCAGGGCAAACTCCCGATGTACTGATCTCTTCAGACCTTCCCTCTCTGTCCCTCTCTCCACTCCTCTATCCTGGAGTGACCACTTTCTCCTATCATCCCACCTCACCCTCCCTAACCCGCAAGCCAAGCCTCCTCCTTCAATGGCTCCCACCTTCTCGGTCATCTGACCCATGAAGCGTGTGTCAGTTGAGGCTTTCGCCGCCACCTTCTCACCCCCTCCTCCCCCTCTGGCTGGCTCTCACCCTGACACAGCCCTCTCCATGCTCCACTCTTCTATATCTGATACTCTTGATATTCTTGCCCCTGTCATGAGAATCCGCCTGAAGCCCAAAGTCAAGTGTAACTCCTGGTATGACTCAGACCTCGTAACCCTCAAACGCAGGTGTAGGGTGGCCGAGAGGAAATGGTGTGCTTCAAGTTCATCCTCTGACAAGCTGGCCTGCCGCCTGCTGCAAAGGCAATGTCGGCTCTTGGTCCTCACCAAGAAGAGAGCCCATATCCAAGCCCGCGTCTCTGCGCCATCTAACAACTCGGCTGAACTCTTTAAAATCTGCAAGGAACTGGCCAATCGTGCCACAGTCTCTACCTCTCCTGTTCCTTCCCAGGCCCTCTGCACGGCACTGGCTTCTCACTTCATTTCTAAAACTCAGGACATCCGGTCCTCACTCTCCTCCATTCACCGCCCCCCTTCTACTCCCTGCTCTTCCTCTGGCCCTTCCTCTGCCACCCCTCCTCCCTCCTTCTCGGCCTTTCCCCTTTTCTCTGCGGACAAGGATTCTAGAGAAGTCTGATCTATGAAAGTCTCGTCGAAACAGGTTCACCCCTGTTCTTCCAAAACTATCAAGGACCACATCGACTCCCTGGCTCCGGCCCTGGCTGATTTCTGCAACCACTCTTTCGCCACTGGAGCCTTCCCTTCCTCCCTAAAGCACTCCCTTGTGCACCCTCTTCTAAAGAAACCCTCTGCAGATCCCTCCTGCCTGGCTAACTATCGCCCAATCTCCATCACTCCCTTCCTGGGCAAGTGTAACGCTCACCTGGTTCCCACGGAGGCGCAGGCGTGGTCTGGACGGCAGTGGCCTCTTCGAAGGAGATGTTCAGCACCCTGAAGATGGAGTGGGCTGGGTTCCCAAATCCGGCTTGTCTGGCTCAGATGAATACCCTTCTGTGAGCGAAAAGGAAGGGTTAATACTCTGCGGGTTTTGTGTTGATCCCCCGTTCCCCTTCTCACCCTCCTTGCAACCCTTCTGTAATTCCCTGTGGAGACTCACCTTAGGGATTGAAAAGGCGAGCTCTCCACCCTGCTTCTGATGCAGGGGCGCGTTGGGATCCAGTTACGTCACTGGATAGTAAGTTCGAGTTCGCTTGTCTGTTCCGGTAAGTACCGTAAATGTTTATGGCAAGCTTGAGTCTAAACTGTTCCTCTTCTCTTTTGCAGGTAATGGAAGTATCCGGGCTGAGGGCGGTTTCTGTCGAAAACCTGATTTCACGTGAGTTTTGGTGTAGGCCCACTACTGTCTTTTCCTGTCTCTTTTTCCTTAGGGGCCGGAGTTCGAGAATGCCGAAGAAATGGAGCCGGTACGAAGCAGAAGCTGAGTCCGACCTGTAAACTGGTGAGTTTAAAATAGTTCGTTGCTACGGTACTTGCATTCACTAATGTGATGTTTGCTTTTTCCCCATAGGGGCCGGGATGCTGAAATGCCCAAGGAATGGCATCGACCCGAAGGTAAGAGCTTGGCGGGTAAGTGCTTCTTGGTTATTTTCCCCTTCTCACCTTGCTTTCTTCTCTTCGTCTCCCCGTAGGTGCTGGAATGCTGCAGGAGATCCGGATGGGCGTCGCAGAGCCGAAGGCGCCACGTGCAGGTAAGAGAAGTGCGCCAAGATGTATGCGACGCAGTGAGTATTTAAAATGATATCTTTTTGCAGGAACGTTGGTGCGCTGAATTCCGGAATGCAGCTTTAACAGGTAAGGTTTGTTTTCACCTGTTTCTTCTTCCCTTTTCTATCCTTAGGCGTTTCCAGGATGCTGGCAGGCGTGGTCGAGGACTGGAGCAGGAGCAGGCACTGAGTCCAAAGAGTCCCTATCTGGGGTGGCTGGGACTTCCCTAGTATACATGTTGCCTGCCTCTGAGGGTGCTGGGCCCTGTCTGGCTCCTTGGAGGTAGGCATCATGACAGTACCTCCCCCCAAGGCCCCTCCCAAGGATGTACTGTCCGGAGGCTTTGGTTTGTGTGGAAACTTACGATGAAATTTTTGTATTAGACGAGGTGGATGTATATGATCGCTTGGTTCCCAAGATCTCTCCTGAGGTCCATATCCTTTCCAATCAATTAGGTAAAAAACGTTTGACTTGGACATCTTAGAATCTAATATGTCTTTAACTTCGAATTCCAGTTCCCCATCTACTGGGATTGGTTCTGGTGGTTTGAGTAGCCTGGTTCCGGGTTGTACAGGTTTCAACAGTGATACGTGGAAAACCGGTTGGATTCGCATGTTGGGGGGCAGATTGAGTTTGAAGGCTACCGGGTTGATTACAGCCTTGATTGGATAAGGCCCTATATATCTTGGGTTAAAAGTTCGCGGGCCTTTAAGTGGTAGATGTCTAGTCGCCAGCCACACTTGATCTCCAACTTGGTAAGGAGGTACTTCGCTCCAATGTAAGTCAGCATTTTCCTTATATTTGTCCTTGGCCTGCTGTAAATGAGTCTTGGCTTCTTTGAATGCTCGGGTTATGGTGGCATGTAAGTTATCCACGGCGGGCATTTCAAGGCCTTGAGGTGGTTCAAGATCCGAAGTTCTGGGATGGTGGCCAAATAAGGTATAAAAAGGAGTATGGCCAATTCCTGAATGCACAGAATTGTTGTACGCGTATTCAGCAATCCATAAAATGTCTTTCCAATTATATTCTGATTGATGCAACATGCACCGTAAGTACTGTTCCAATGTCTGGTTTGTTATCTCGGTTTGGCCGTCGGTCTGAGGATGGTGGCTGGTAGATAAACGCACATCAACTTGTGCCATTTGGCAACATCTCTTCCAGAACCGAGAAATAAACTGGCTTCCCCGATCGGAGATTAATATGGATGGAAAACCATGTAGACGAACGACGTTCTCAAGAAAGTCCTTGGCTAGGGTGGAGGCTGAAGGCAGCCCTTTCAAGGGAATAAAATGGGCCATCTTGGAGAAGAGGTCTACAATTACCAGTATAGTATTAAATCCATGACAAGGAGGTAGGTCAGTTATAAAATCCAGCGATAAAGTGTGCCGAGGTGCCGGTGGGATGTCCAGAGGTCGTAACGGACCGGCTGGTTTTTGCTTTTGACTTTTATTTTGGGCACACACTGCGCATGTCATTACGAAAGATTTTATATCCTTTCGCCAGGAGGGCCACCAGAAATGCCTTTTAATTTTTTCTTCAATCTTAGCGATGCCCGGGTGTCCTTCCATTAGTGTCTCATGATGATGGGCAATAACGAGATCTTGCAAATCCTTTTGAGGCAAGAACAGTCACCCCTGGAAATAAGGTCAATCGTTATTAATTGAAAATCTGGGATCTTTCAGGCTCCATTCTTGCAAGGCTGCAGCGTTGAAAAGCAATTTAACTCTAGTTTGAATATCCTCTAGAGTTTGTGAGGAGATCACCCCCAAAATTCTCTGTTCGGGAATAATCGGAACTGGATCTAGAGTTGGGGTAGAATCGCCCATTCCTATTCGAGATAGTGTGTCCGCCTTGCCATTCTTGCAGCCGGGGCGATAGGTGATCACAAAGTCAAATTCTGCAAAGAACAGGGCCCAACGGAGTTGGCGTGAGGATTGAGCCTTGGCCGTTTTTAAGTATTGCAAATTCCTGTGGTCTGTAATTAGGGTAACAGTTTGTCTTGCGCCGAGAAGGTAATGACGCCAAGCCTTGAAAGCTGACTTGATAGCTAATAGTTCTTTATCTGTGATTGCGTAGTTAACTTCTGGAGCTGAGAATTTTATGGACCAAAAGGCCACAGGATGCAGTTGGTTCGAGACTGGGTCCCTCTATGATAGAACCGCTCCCATGGCTAAAATAGAGGTCTCAGATTCCACAACGTAAGGGAGATCTGGACGGGGATGTTTTAACACAGGTTCGGAGGTGAATTTAGTTTTTAGTTCCTGAAATGCTTGTTCTGCTTCCGTAGTCCTTTCGAAGCGTTTGTTTTTCCGTAAGAGGGCGTCCACTTTCCGTGAGTCCATTCGAACTCCCTTTGGCGTTAGGACGAAACCAAGAAACTCCACCTCCGTGACGTGAAAAATGCACATTTCGAGCTTTGCAAATAGTTTGTGCTGGCGTAGTTTCTCCAGGACGGCCTTAACATGTTTTCGGTGATCAGATTCCGAGGAAGAGTACACTAGGATGTCGTCAATATATATGATGACACAAACATCTAGGAGTTCTCGAAAGATGTCATTCATAAAATACTGGAAGGCAGCAGGTGCGTTGCACAAACCGAAGGGCATCACTTGGTATTCAAAGAGTCCGTATTTGGTGCGGAAGGCCGTTTTCCATTCATCGCCTTCTCTGACGCGCACCAGATGGTAAGCCCCTCTTAAATCCAGCTTGGTAAAGATGCAGGCATCTTTCACCTGGTCGAGGAGTTCAGGGATCAGAGGCAGGGGGTAACGATTCTTAACCGTTATCTGATTTAAGGCACGATAGTCAATACATGTTCTAAGGTCGCCTTCCTTTTTCGGCACGAACAACAAAGCTGAAGAAGCCGGTGACTTTGACAGGCGAATAAACCCATTGGCAAGATACTGATCCAAATACTGGCGTAAATGAAGATTCTCTGGTTCGGTAAGGGCATAAATCATACTACAAGGCGGTTGAGCATTGGGTACCAGATCAATTTGACAATCGTATGGCCGGTGAGGTGGTAAGGTGTTGGCCTGTTCTTTTTGAAAAACATCCTGAAAGTCCTGATACTCAAGTGGTAGTTGTGCTGACACAGAGGTTACTGAGGCTAGACCCACTTGTGAATTTCCGGAATAACAAGTTTGTCTGCAGTTAGGAAAGGTGATACTCTTTGCTTGCCAGTCAATTCGAGGATTATGTGCTTCTAACCAAGGGATCCCCAAGATTACCTGAAATTGTGGAGCCTTGATTACGTCGAACACTATGGTTTCCCTATGACCATCTTGGCCAACCAGTGTCATTTCTGTGGTAGAATGTGTTACCGGCCCAGAGGCAATTTCGGTCCCATCAACCGTGGTAATGACATCTTTGGTGATTTTTGGTCGGAGAGGGAGACCAATCCTGGAAGCCAATTCGAGATCAACATAGTTCCCAATAGCCCCACAGTCGAGACAGGCCTTTATGCCATGTAATTGTTGAGGCTCTTTTGGATCCACGAGGGTCATTGGCATGATGAAATGCGAGGTCAAAGAGTTTGTCTTCACACTCGGCAAGCGGACCTCTAAGCTTGTCAGGCTTGATCGTTTGCCAAATCAGATTTTGGAAGGTTTTGGTCTGTGGCTCCAACCACCTTCTTGGGTGGTTTTACCGGGCAATTTCGTAGAAAGTGTCCAGACTCTCCGCAATAGAGACATAACTGGTTTTGCCGTCTTCTTTCTCGTTCTTTCTGCGTTAGGGGTCCTTTTACTCCCCCAATTTGCATTGGCTCCGAAGTGTCGGTACTCTTGGGGTTTGCGTGGGTTTTTACCAAAGCCCGAGTTTCAAATCTAGTCCGATCAGTCTTTCTATTCTGGAGTCTATGATCAAGTTGGATCACTAAATCAATGTATTCCTCACAGAGTTGGGGTGGATTCACAATTTGAGCCAGAACGTCTTTTAGCTCTCCACGAAGTCCTCGATGAAACAAGGTGATTCTTTTATTCTCAGGCCACCCAGTTTCCACGATCAGTCTGCTAAATGTGGCAATATAAGATAGGAGGTCTTGGTTCCCTTGACGCAAAGACAGACGTTCGTTATGCAAGGCCTCACCCTGGGCGTGCCGGTCAAATAATCTCTCCATACTAGCCTGGAAGCGTTGAAAGTCACGAAGGATAGGATCGTCTTGATTTACCAACGGAATAGACCAATTGGCTGCACAGCCGCTGAGATACGATAAAACAAAAGCCACCCTAGTTTGGTCATTAGGGAAGGCCCCAGGTCTACATAAAAAGTGTAAACGACATTGGTTCATAAAAACAGCGTATTTCTTGGGGTCCCCCGCAAAAAGTTCAGGTGGGGCCAAAGGCATGTTTCCCGGCAGGTTAATTTGCACCGGGCTAGTGGAAGCCATAGGAGTGGACTCTCACCCGTAAGCAGGTAATGGCGTTTGTCCAGCCTGATTCTGAAAAAGCTGTTTAGTCAGGTCATCGGTTTGTTCTTTGGACAATATCAGTTCTCTTCGAAGAACTTTGGTTTCTTGGCGGGTGGCGTGAACTTCTGCCCGTAATTCCTCCAGTAGTTGGGCCAGTTGGTCTCTTTCGGAAGTCTCCATGGCGCCTGGGTGGGTAATTGTGGGTAGGCTTCGCGTTCTGTAACGCTCACCTGGTTCCCACGGAGGCGCGGGCGTGGTCTGGACGGCAGTGGCCTCTTCGAAGGAGATGTTCAGCACCCTGAAGATGGAGTGGGCTGGGTTCCCAAATCCGGCTTGTCTGGCTCGGATGAATACCCTTCTGTGAGCGAAAAGGAAGGGTTAATACTCTGCGGGTTTTGTGTTGATATCCCGTTCCCCTTCTCACCCTCCTTGCAACCCTTCTGTAATTCCCTGTGGAGACTCACCTTAGGGATTGAAAAGGCGAACTCTCCATCCTGCTTCTGATGAAGGGGCGCGTTGGGATCCAGTTACATCACTGGATAGTAAGTTCGAGTTCGCTTGTCTGTTCCGGTAAGTACCGTAAATGTTTATGGCAAGCTTGAGTCTAAACTGTTCCTCTTCTCTTTTGCAGGTAATGGAAGACTCCGGGCAGAGGGCGGTTTCCGTAGAAAACCAGATTTCACGTGAGTTTTGGTGTAGGCCTACTACTGTCTTTTCCTGTCTCTTTTTCCTTAGGGGCCGGAGTTCGAGAATGCCGAAGAAATGGAGCCGGTACGAAGCAGAAGCTGAGTCCGACCTGTAAACTGGTGAGTTTAAAATAGTTTGTTGCTACGGTACTTGCATTCACTAATGTGATGTTTGCTTTTTCCCCCTAGGGGCCGGGGTGCTGAAATGCCCAAGGAATGGCATCGACCCAAAGGTAAGAAGAATTAGCTTGGCGGGTAAGTGCTTCTTGGTTATTTTCCCCTTCTCACCTTGCTTTCTTCTCTTCGTCTCCCCGTAGGTGCTGGAATGCTGCAGGAGATCCGGATGGGCGTCGCAGAGCCGAAGGCGCCACGTGCAGGTAAGAGAAGTGCGCCGAGATGTATGCGACGCGGTGAGTATTTAAAATGATGTCTTTTTGCAGGAACGTTTGCGCGCTGAATCCAGAATGCAGCTTTAACAGGTAAGGTTTGTTTTCACCTGTTTCTTCTTCCCTTTTCTATCCTTAGGTGTTTCCAGGATGCTGGCAGGCGTGGTCGAGGACTGGAGCAGGAGCAGGCACGGTGAGCGTCCAGCTGCTTTGAGCAGAACAACGCGAAGCGTGGTTTGCTCTCTGGGCGTGGCTTAAATAGCCTTTCAAGTAGTCCCAGGTATGTATCCTTCCACTGAAGGTATGTATCCCACCACCAGCCACACCCATGTGGTTAAGTAGTTCCTTTTTCATCTGGAAGTTGTAGAATGATCTGCCAGGTAAGGAAATTGCAGCATGGTCTGCTAGGTAAGTTTGCACCAAACACTATTCTTTCCATATCTTGTATGAGCCTGTCGCCGATGGTGCCAGGACTGTTATCCCTTATGAGCCTGACGCCAACGGCACCAGGACTGAGTCCAAAGAGCCCCTATCTGGGGTGGCTGGGACTTCCCTAGTATACATGTTTCCTGCCTCTGAGGGTGCCGGGCCCTGTCTGGCTCCTTGGAGGTAGGCATCATGACAGCAAGCTCCTGGAGAAACTGGTCATCTCCCAGCTCAATCTCCACACTGAATCTGTTGGTTGTCTTCATGACCATCAGTCTGGCTTCAGAGCTGCCAGAAGCACGGAAACTGCTCTCCTGAACATCCATGAAGACCTGCTCACCAACCTTGACTCTAATACCCCGTGCATTCTCATCTTGCTTGACCTTTCTTCTTCCTTTGACACTGTCAACCATACCATCCTGCTCAACCGCCTGCGTGATAACCTGGGTATCACTGGTCAGGCTCTGACGTGGCTGACTTCTTTCCTCTCCAACCAACCCCCCCAGGTCCAACTGGGGTCCTTCCTCTCTGACATCTTTTTCTCTACCTGTGGTGTCCCCCAGGGATCCAACCTCTCGCCCTGGCTGTTCAACCAATTCCTGGAACTCCTTGCCCACCGCATCGCTGCTCTCTGTCCCAACTTTCAGTGCTATGCGGATGATACCCAGCTTATCTTCAGGCTACCCTCGGCCTCCTCCTCTCCTTCCCTCATCTCCGCCTGTCTGTCTGCCATCCAGGAGTTGTGTGCCGCCAATCACCTCTGCCTTAATGCCAGTACGACTGAGATTCTACTCATCGGCACACCCACTCCCTCCTTCCCTGCAGCTCTCTAGCCGGCCTCTCTTCGTCCTCTTCCTATTCCCACCTGCAAGGCTAAAAACCTTGGGGTCGTTTTCAACTCTGATCTCTCCTTCCCCCCTCACATCTCTGACGTCTCTAAGAAGTCACACTACCAGCTGCACCTCCTTACAGGTATTCTTCCTTTCCTCTCCTTCCCCCAGAAGCTCACTGTCTCCAGAGCAATGGTTCTCTCTAAGCTGGACTATTGTAACAGCCTCTATCTAAATCTACCTGCCTCTACCCTCTGCCCTCTGCCCTCTGCAACTTATCCAGAACAGGACTGCAAGACTTGTTCTTGGCTTCAAGCCCAGGGATCGTATCTCTCCAGGACTGAAATCTCTACACTGGCTCCCAGTGGCTGCGAGGATTAAGTTCAAAACCCTCTACATTGCAAACAAGGTCTTCTGGGGTCTGGAGCCGCAATACCTTCAACTCTCTCTTCCTAAATATCTTCCTTCTTGAGCTCTTCACTCAGCCGCCTCCACCTCCCTCAGTGTCAGTCACTTCTCCAAGCAAAGAGTTGGTGGAAGATTACTCTCTTCGGCTGAGACCTCTCTCTGGATCAGCCTTCCTGCCTCCCTGAAACTCGAGCAGAACCATCTCCGGTTCCGGAAGCACCTCAAAACCTTCCTCTTTGCCTCTGCTTTCTCTCCCCCTCTCCCCTGCTGATTTTCTGACTAAAACTGCTCGGGTTACCTGGCCACCCTTTCTGATCTCTGGCCTAGGCCCCTTCAATTTGCCCACTTGCACTGCCTCCCTGGCAACCCCTGCACCTAGGGACCGTTCTGTATCCCTACAGTCCCCCTACTAGCACTTTTGTCTGCACTCCTTTGCACTTGCCACCAGCTGGCTGTTATTTATTTCTTTATTTATTCCACTTTTTCCAATGTACTGCACTTTCCCCTCTCCCTTCCCCGGTGCACTTTTCCTTTTCCCCCCCCTCCCATGCACTTGTACGATCTGAATAACATTTGGCCTAGTAGGATTGTTGTCTGTCCTCCCCTTGTTCCCCCCCCTTGCCTCGTCACGCCTTAAAACACTTGTGTATAGGCACGTTATAAATGCCATATCATATCATATAATATCAATTGTAAAAGAAAGAAGTTAGTAATTTTGTGTGTTTGTAGCACTGATGTTAATGTAGACATTGATTTTTATGTTTTTGTGGTCGCATTCTTGTTTGATATCTGAACATAGTGTATGCATGCATTTCGTTTGACTATGTGCAGCCTTTATATTTTATTTACCATATGTTAGTTCAACATGCTTTGCAAATGAGTAGAATTTTAAGTGCATGAAATTCACTTGGTTTTTTAAAGCTGTGTTCTAGATCGCAGACAGGTTTGGAAGTGATTGTTGATTATAGTAGGTAGGAAACATATCAATAGGTTAATTTTATAGGTAGACATGCCAACAATCGAGAGCCCCTGAGAGGGAGATTCCAGCACAGCAATTGGGAACATTTATTTTTCTCAGATGATTGCATTGGGATTAGTATTAATTTAGGCGGGAGACAGTAAAAAATTGTGCGATTTTTCATTGTAAAATCGGGAGTCTCGTGCCTAAATCGGGAGGGTTGGCATGTATGTATAGGTTATGCAGGAGACAGTAAAAAATAGTGCGATTTTTCAATGAAAAAGCATTGGCATGTATGTATAGGCTATTTGGGTTTAGTGGCATTGCTCTGTTTATATGGATTCATAAGAGTTGTACATGTACTTTGAATAAAATATGCAAACCTGTAGTTTGTAATCAAGCATGTGGATATGCATGGAGCTGTAAGTAGACATCTTCAAGACTTGTACAGTAGTTTTTGTAGTAGGTGCTTTCCAATGATATGAGACTTGTATTCAGAGTGATCAACAGTACATTTGAAGTGCGGAACTTTGATGATGGAGTTAGATGTAGAGGTCTTGGATGTGATTGGTGGATGGTTGTGTGACTGCTTAGCTGTATCCGATGAGGGAATGGCTCCAAGAATGATGTGGAAAGGGTAGAAGGGCTGGCTAAGAGTTACGTGCCGCGTGGACACCGTGGCTGTCCGCGGGTAGGGCGTGCCACATCCAGGGTTTTCCAGCAAATCCTGTATGGAAATGGGAATGTAGGAATCAGCCAATCAGATGTTGACGTTGTGGATTTGTGTAGAAAGAGAGTGTGTGTAGTGAAGATGGCAAGGGTGGAGAAAGTCAGGGTGTTGGTGCTCGGAGATATGTTTGTCCATGGTTTACAACAGTATTCTCAATGCAGGCATGTGCCAAACAATTTTGATGTTAAAGGAGTGGAGGTGGTTTGGAGAGCTGTGCCTGATTGCAATGAAGAGGCAATTCTCCAAGTTTGTGAAGATATGCGTAGGATGAACAGTCCCCATCTGGTAGTTTTGGACTATGGTGCTTTCCATTTGGGCTTCGTAAATGCCCCTACTTTGCTGGCAGATTTGGAACAGTTGGTTCAAGGTGTAATGAACATCCTTCCAAATGCGATAGTAATTTTTTCTGGATTACTAACTATGGCAATATGGGACAATAGTTCTGTTTTTTGTCCTCAGCAAAACATTGCTAGGTGTGCAATCAATCGAGGCATGGTGCTTTCATGCTTATAGCTGGTATGTTTTTCTGTAGCAATGAGAATATTGATTCGAGTAATGCTGTTTATTTTGAAGAAGTGTTTCTTTATCTTTTTTGAGAAATGCCATGCTTTTTTGGAATATAAAGGTTGCTTTGGAGAAGGTTATGTAAAGATTTTAGTTGTAAAGTAAGAAGAAACCCCCCCCCCCACAAAATACAAAATGACAGGTGTCTGTCAGGCATCTGAAACCCCCCCCCAAAAAAGGCTCTTTTCAGAGCCCACCTCAAAGGGGAAATGGGGCACACTATTTAAATGTACATTCACCACGCTCAGATCTTCGATATGTCCGTGGACATGGTGGTAGTCTGCGGACAGCACGTATTACATACTAAGATTCTGGGGTGGAGAGGCATGCAAATGAGAATGAGCGGAGCTAGGGATTGGTCAGTAAAGTTTAGTGGGTGTGTTGTGTAGGGAGAGATTTTGTGAGAACGTCTTTTTCCTGAGAGAAAAACAGATAGGCCGTGGTTTTCGAAAGCATATTATCTGGATTTTGGGAGACACATGGATACATTGGTTGGAGGTGCATGCAGAATGTTGTTGAGTAGCTGCAGATCTTGGATTCCCTCATGTGGAAGTGCACTGGCATGGAGTGCCTGGAATATAGTGGTTGGACTTGGTACCTCTCTGTGCTACTTTAAAGACGGAGCATCATCCAGACATAATTATAATTCATTGTGGAGGGAACAGTTTAGGACATGTGTCTGGAAATTCTTTGCAATTTGCAATGAAAGAAGGACTTGGGAAGGTCATGGACATGTTTCCAAATTCCCAAGTAATTTTTTCTCTTATTGTGCAAAGACAAATGTGGCTGCATTCTTTTTCATTTGGTCCACAAATGGAGAAAGCGAGGCGCAATGTGAATAAGGCTGTTTGCGCCTTTCTAAGAGATGTTGGCATGTCCTCTTTTCACAATGAAAATATTATCTTTCATAGCACATACATTTTTCGCAGAGATGGAGTCCATCTTAGATATGCTGACAATCAGATTTTTCTGAGAAATGTACAAAATGCATTGCAACTTTTTTGGAATTACAGTCATCTATTTTTCAGTAAATGTTGACTTCCAAGTTTTTCAAACACACAAAAACACCACAAAAGGGCTCTTTTCAGAGCCACCACTTCCTCCCAGAGAAGAGTGCATTGGTTTTGCTAGGGCAGCACCCCAAATTGTATCTGTCCTAGGACTGTCTGCAGACTTTCAAAAAATGAGCAGGGTCCTGCACTGTTTATTTGACACTTCTATTTTTAAGCTGTGAAAGGCAGCTCTGAAAAGAGCCTTTTTTGGGGGATTTTTGTTGTTTTATATTTTTTTGGCTTTTTTACACACAACACACTAGGAGAGTAGGGGAAAGGAGGGTAAGGCAGGGACACCAACCACGGGGATAAGAAAGGGCAGGTGGAGAGAGGAAGATGTAGGGTGGGCCATATTTAGGTAGGTAGCAAGTCTTCTGGTGGTCCGTGACTGTAGTCTTGAAAGCACATCGAAGACTCTCCCCCCTGCAGAGTACTGCGTCGCAGTACATACACAATATTGTGACCCTCAAAAGGTAAGGGTCAACAGCATCGCAAATGGCCTGTGAAGCAGCTGGAGGGATGCGCTCTCCCACAGGAGTCTCTCTTGTGGTGAGAGGAGCAGAAACGGAGGATGCTGTAGAGGAACTCAACCTACTACGTTTATCACAAGGTACAACCTTGCGAATGTCCACACTGTGGAACGAAGTTAGGTGTTGCTTCATGGATGTCGTACCAAAGCTGTACGAACCATGTCTCCCATGACTCAGCACCCATTTGCACTGGTTACAGGTGACCTTGTTCGCACATGCTTTTGATACATTACCATAAACGGTAAACAACTGCCACACCCAAGACTCCCGGCGAGTGCTGGTAGTAAGGAGTTCCTCAACCTCATTCTCTTCATCCTCGTTCTCTGCATCCTCACGCGTGTTCCCCTCTGCAGGCCCTTGGGGAGGTGGTGGTGGTTGAGGGTTTGGGGGTGGTGCTGAGGCAGATGTAGCAACAGCAGCCATGTATGCCATTAGGGTTGATGAGGTAAGCTCCGCAAGAGCAGCAAAGGCAGCAAAAGTCAATCTGCAGTAGCCAGAAGTACAATGAATATCAGCTCTGGGGTGTGGCCTTTTATAGCGGTGGAGGGGTGCCCCTCACAAAAATATTGAACACCCAAAAAGGTTCAAAAAGTTACAAAAAGTATGTGGAAAGCCAGGGGGTGTGGGACATATGAAATGGTGAATATTTACTGTAAAATAATTTGGATTGTCTGAATAAGTTATTTTAAAATGTTGGGGAACCGGAGAGAGAGTCTGCAAATTCGGACACATGCTCAGTGTGGGTGTGGTCACATGATGACATCGGGAACACGTCCGCAAAGGGAACGGGTGTCCGCAGGACACCAAATGCGCAGGAATGGTTGTGCGCCTTCGCGTGGGTGTTCTATGGACAGTGTTCGGTCCTGAAACTCCCCTTTCCAATGACACATTTTTTTCTAAAATCTGTGGTGGTCTAGTGGGCCTCAGTGGCCCAACCCCCCTCCCACCTCCCTTCCAAATTTGTCATTTTTTTGTTTTGCCCCCTTCCCTGGGGGCAGATGATCAGCCATCTGCCCCCAGGGTTTATTAGATATGTGCCCCCATGCTTTGGGGGCTGAGGTGGAGTGGGCTGCTTACTGTAAGTAGCCGCCCCACGTGACAAACGTATCCCTGGTGGTCCAGTGGCCATTGCTGGTCACGGATCGAGCGCTCTGTGCCGATCCGTGACATGCAATGCTTAAAAAATGGTGTCTTTGGAAAGGGGAGAATCTCCCCTTTCCAATGACACCATTTTTTTATAAAATCTGTGGTGGTCTAGTGGGCCCCAGGGCCCCATAACCCCTCCCACCTCCCTTCGAAATATTATTATTATTATTTTTACCCCTGGGATCAGATGATCACAGCCCCCAGGGGTCTCCACAGCTGTGGAACCATGCTTTGGGGTTTGGGGGAGAGGGGGTCACTTACCTAGTAAGCAGCCACCTTCCCCCCGCTCCCAAAACAGATCCATGGTGGTCTAGTGCGCATTGCTGCCTGCGGATTGAGCTCTGCGCCCGATCCGCGTGCAGCAATGCTGTCACACAGGAGAATCTCCCCTTTGCAACGATACCTGCCTCGATCTCCGGCTTGAAATTTCTGAAGCATTGGTGGTCACGGATCGCCACAGAGCGCTCAATCCGTGACCAGCAATGGCCACTGGACCACCAGAGATACGTTTGTGATGTGGGGGGTGGGGGGCTGCTTACCTGGTTTACCCTCTGACTTTTGGGCCCAGGTACCTGATCACTCTGCCATCTACCCACACTGCCTCTTGGCAATTACATGCACTGAGGCCTGTATCTGTAACCATACAGTCCCCCATTTTTCTGCACTTATCAGACACATCCTGTCTGTTACCTTATACCTAGCACTTGCCACTTGCTGACTGCACTACCACTGTATGTTTCTTTTTATTATTTATTTTCCACTTCTCCCGTCCCATACACTTTACCCTTTCCCTCTCCCATGCAATTGTGTGTTCTCAATGTCACTTGACCTGTAAGATTGTTTTTTATTCTCCCTTGTTCCCCTCCCTTGCCTCGTCACACTCTGAAACACTTGTGTAGGAGCACGATGCAAGTAAAATATCAATATCAATAACTCCTTTTGTGTCAGATTTGTGGACCAAGTCTTATGATGGAGTGCAGCTGATAAATGCTAACTTCCTTTTGATGGTGGCAATTTTTCTTTTTTTAATTTTTGGTAATTCACAGATTCTGCCATCATAGAGGGAAAGTTAATTTCAATTGGTAAGTGTCCTGTGAACATTTATTCACTTTATAAGTGGTTTGGGAATTGTACTGTGAATCTATGTTTACAGTTAGCCTTTTCACGCAATGTATCCTATCCGGATTGTATACTCTGTATCTTGTAAATGTTCTATGTAATTGTACTTTCTGTATCCAAGCAAGCTGTCTTATGCAATGTGCCCTGATACCTTTGGGTCTGGTGTGCACTACAAGTTAATAAACAAACAAACAAACAGTTACCAGGTATTACTCAAGAAATGCTCACTGAAATTAGGGCAAGGGGATTATTGATAAGGTTCGCTAGGGTAGCATTCTGGGGCTGCCCAGGCACTTAGCCATTCACACCCTAGTGCGTGTGGGGATGTACAGTGGAGGGAGGACATACAGGGTTATATTTTCTATTGAGTAGCAGTAGTAGTGATTAATTTGCAGGTGAAATGCAGGATAGCGGGTCAGGCCATTGGCCTTATGATGCCTGAACAGGTACAAACAGGTGAGGTGCTTGTCTTTGCCGGTCCTTTGATGAGGATGCCTAAATAGGACTGATTAAATGGGTGATGGCAGGAGCAAGTGTATGGGGCAGGCCCAGTCATCTAACCAACAGTCTACTCAATGTTGTGTTCATGGAGCTAGCCTACATTCCTTAATCAGAAGCTTATAATGTAGAATAACTGAAGCTAGGTGCAACAACTAAGTGGCAGTGCATTACCTTGTAGCTCTCTTCCCTCATCATCTCTCTCATGAACTAAGTACACACCAGAGATGCATGAATCATAGGTTGGTTCATCAAACCAAAGATATGTAACAGATTATCTTGCAACACCTTTATGAATGTGAGTTAACATGTTATTGTAATTGTATTTTTTACTGTGCCCAAGACCAAGATGCCCACAGAATGTTTTTTGTGAAAGTAATAAAAGAAAACATGTATCAAATCCATTAGTAGCTAGTAAAAAACAAAGATTTTTGGAAGAATCAGAATCAATTTTAGACAGAGGAATAAAGACATATATAAGAAAATGTATCACTCTCATATTTTTACACATCTTTGAAGAAGTGTGAAACTAAAATCTAGAGAAGTTGCAAAGCATTTTTTACAAAAGAAAATTAAACACTTGGGGTCCGATTCATGGAAAAAACGTGCGCCGAAATTCTTGGCGCAAACAGGCGCAAGCGTGAAAAAACAGGGTTTCTCACGCGATTCATGGAAGTCCATGCGCGTGTTTCCCTCGGGATGTGTGCCAAACCCGTGCGTGGTGTACACGGGTGCACACGTCATTGCAACAGCTTGAACGCCATGCACGACGCGCACAGGGAAAGCGTACAAAATCCGCGCACACTCCAAAAAGGGGGAGGGACACGGGGCATAACACACGGAATGGGGAACAACGCGTGAAAAAGAAGGCGTAACAGGGGAAGTACTGCAGGGAAATACACGGAACGCCCACATGCACGTGAACAACCCGTATTCATGGATTCGAATACGGGAAACCCGCGCACGGTAAGAGACGCGCACAGGCGTCAACACGTCCACCACACGAAGTCAGGCGGAAGCTTCCCCGCACACAGCATAAAAGTGCGCAAACAACAAACACGTATATACCGCTACGATGAATGCCCCATTTGTCGCACCACTGATCGTGGGACACCGCAGGAGGAGGAGAATAGCCAGGGCCTGCATTTCTTTGCCACGGACCAGCCTTTTTGGGATGCCTGATGACCACGTCTATGGCAGGTATAGGTTTCCACCTCATATCATCCTAGACCTCGTCAGGGAGTGGGAAGATGACCTTACATCGCCCACCCTGTGCTCCCAAGCATTGAGCCCCTTGGAGAAGGTGCTCAATGTCCTGCATTTTTTGGCCACTGGGTCATTTCAGCAGACAACTGCCATAGTGGGGGGGGTCTCACAGGCCACGCAGTCACGCTAACTACACCAGGTGTTGGCAATCATCACTGCATGCCCCTCAGTCCGCAGGCACATATACATGCCCAGAACACCCGCAGAAAGGTAGGCCGTGGTCCGGGACTTTTACAGGGTGGCACACTTCCCCAAAGTGCTCGGTGCCATAGATTGCACCCATGTGGCCGTACATTCAACTAGGGCCACTGAGCACATCTATCGGAACCACAAGCACTGGCATTCCATCAACGTGCAGGTTGTATGCGATGCTAAAGGAATCATTACCTCTGTCTATGCAAACTACCCTGGCTCCAGCCATGACAGTTTCATATACAGAATGTCCGCCCTGAGCCGGGCCCTGGAAGCTGGGCAGCATGGTGACACATGGCTCCTAGGTGAGTACAAATGCCTGTACACATGCATGCATGTCACACACAGACAAATACCAAAACCCTAATAATCACAACTATTATCACCTCCCCAGGGGACAGTGCCTACCCTCACCACCCCAGGTAAGATACAACAATGCCCATATTGCTACCAGGGTCATAGTGGAGCACACATTCGGAGAGCTCAAGTCACGCTTCCACTCCCTTGACTGCTCTGGTGGGCAGCTACTATATGCACCCCCAGTAGTGTGCAAGATCATTGTGGCAGCATGTGTCTTGCACAATGTTGTAACACAGCGGGAGGTACCGGTGGACATGGTGGTGCCCCCACATCCCCAACCACAGGCACAGGCGCTGCCCATGGGAGGGGACAGGGCACGTGGCGAGGCAGCCCGGACCCAGCTTGTGGGGACATTCTTCACCTAAACTCCCAATCCTGCGGAGTGCACCTACCAAGTGACAATCGATGATGACAAAGAGACACTCAACTGTCACAACCTTACCACCCTGAGAATGTTGGCACAGAAGTGCTACAATGTGTGCAACCCTAGCTACTTAAACATAACCAATCCTGTGGGACCAAAACAGGAACACATTCAAGGTGTGTATCACACCCCCCCCCCCAAACAGGCCGTGACAATCCCTGGTATGTCACCCAAACCCTCCCAACCCACATCACCCTTGTCTGCCACACCATGACATGGCGTGCAATAGCAAAAGCCCAACACATGACCAATAAGATACGAAGTGACATGTGATGAATGGAAAGTGCCCGAGGCAATGAAGCCTGACATGGAATCAGATTAAATGACTGACCAACAGCCTCCCACACATACCAAACTATACACAAATTCCATCCACCTGTCCTACCATGAACACAACACTGAATGCCTGTTCACATGCACATTGGGCAAGCCAAAATCCCTACTCCTGAACCCGTGTGTTGTGTCTGTCACCTGCAACACACTGCTCATGTCAAACCACACCAAACCCCTGAAAAGGAAACACAACACAGGGAGAGGCATTGACCAGCACAACACATCATGTACATAGTCCCCCACAATTATAATGTCAGAGTGCCCAAAACACTGTAGCCCAAACCAACTGTCCAACGACAAAAGGCCCTCCCTTACACATCACCTTGACCTTCAGAACATCTGACTCTGGGGCATGTAGCCTTCTTCCCTCAAGTCTACCTGGCTACAGGATCACCCAACCCCTTGCTCTCCATGTTCCAGCTTGCGTGTAAATAGGGTCCAGACCCCTCAGAGGCCACCTTGACTGGTAAAAAAACCAAATCGCAGAGAACTCCAATGAGCCAAACCCCCAAACCAGGGAAAAAGCCTGTAGGCACCAAAAAACCCAGGAAGAGCTCCAGTAGATGACTAGAAGTAGCAGGAAATGTCAAAGCACATGTACAAGAACAAAGATAGAACAACCAAGGTAGCACAGTTGAACAATGTTCCAACAGGATGGGTACCATTTACCGTACATGACATACAATGATGATGCAACAACTGATGGGTAGTGTCACAGCTCTGGTGTCCAGGCGCTGGAGTTGCACAAACCAAACACCCCCTCCGTGGTCTGTGCGCCTGCAAGATCAAACTTACACAGGCCTCAGAGACCCCGGCGGGGAAGGAGGGTCAGGGATATGTAGCATGGACAGGCATTGGTAATCAAGAGAACCGGAAAGATGGTCAGGAGAGTGGATGTGGATTTGCAAGGGAAAGTAGGCAAAATACAACTGTTCACAAAAACACATACTCAATAAGATAAAACATGTTCATCATGCACATTGCACCAAAACAGTCAAATGCAAGCCAAAGTGAGACTTATCTCTGGGGTGAGTGCTGACTGTGCACTCTCTGGTCCGGTAACAGGAGCACTTCAATGCTGCAAAGAGAGCGTGAGTTACTAATCCGAATGTGTGATTACAACACACACACACAACCCCATCCATGCCCCAAAGTAAGTGACTTCTCCACAAACAAACACCCGTCTGCTGCTTTGTACCCATACGTTAGCTTGGCCCACTGATGGTTCATACACTGTCAATGCAGTAAGGCAGGCGCATGTGGCCGTGTGGGAAATGGAACACCAATGGGTCAAGAATCACACATGATACAATGGTCCCTGGGTGAGCTGCTAGACCCGTATAGCAAGGTGCAACTTCAGTACAAGTTGTGTTCTGTCAGCCGCATATTTCAATAGGTAGTGCACCTGGCAATTAGCACACGCAAATGACATGCACTGGCCACGAGTCTGTGCCTCGCTGGGTGTCCCTGTGTGTCGGATCAGTATCTGGCTAGGAATGCTACTACCCTAATAACTATGCTTCAATGGAGCAGGGGGTACTCCAGGAAATGTTTGATGGCCCCTACGTGTGCCCCTGACAACTTGTAAAGCCACTTGGCATTTGGCCCTCAGCGCATGCCAGCTGTACTGTGTGCTTCTCCAACAATGCCTGGCAAAGCTCCCCAGCACTGGTGCCACTTAGCATGCATGTGCAAGTGGCCTGGTGGAAGGTCGGCTGCGTTGTCGGCCCTTGTGCTGCTCACTTTGGCTGGAGATCCTGGTAACACGTCTGCTTCTGTTGGACGTATTCGCACAAGTCCTATGCCTGTGTTTGCGCACACATCCATACGTCTGCACCACAGAATGTGCCCAGTTCTCTGGATTTGTTGTCCCTGTGTCTGCTGGCAAAGGTAGTCTGGAGGCTCATCTTCCTGCAGAAAGGGCATTAAAGAAATCAATAAGACATGAACTTTCCCTGTGTGTGTGTCTTCATGCTGGTTGTCACTGGTCCAGGTGACAGTGCTATATCCAAACTCCTCCCACCATCATTGACAGGCCAAGGGTGAAGGCCACTGTCTACTGCATGAAGTGCATCAAGCACATATACAGGCAAGAAAATGACATACATCACAATCCACATCAATTAATGCATAAACCAATCACATACTCACCCAAATTCATTACAGACATCGGGTGGCTGATACGCAAACAATCCCCACTAGGGGTGTTAACACAAGTACAACAGCAGCAGACAGGCCACATTCATGAGGCAAGGCCAAAGCCCTTGTGTAAAATTTTGTAACACCAAACCATCCTAACGAGCCCATGGATAAGGGAAGCAGGAGTGGCATATGTGAGTCAGGACCCCAAGCTGAAAACACATACACAAGACAAGCTTGAAGGGCCCAGCTGGAACACACACAGTGGATGCTTTCAAAAGCCACAAAGCACCACACCATCACATGAAGGCACAATAGACATACAATATTAAACTGTATTAACTAATTAAACTAACTATGAACAACCTACATAACCTAATTAAAATAACTATCAAATAGTCAATATCAACTAACTAACCTAAAAGGAAAAATCAAAAATGGCCACATATGACCCAGGGGGGGAAGGGCACCCATGAGGGGGGAGGTTCAGGGTGCACCTCAACACCCACATGCGATGATGTTGAGACAAAAAAAAAAACCTCCATGGGTTCAACGCCTGCACACCACGACCTATGTGGAAGATAATTCGTCGTCCGAGTCTGCCTCTACCTTTAAAGGACGACGTGGGCCAGGAGCCTGACCACACCTAGGCGCAGCTTGCCCCTCGTCGGCAGCAATCTGCCGGACGGGTGAGCTTGGTTCTGTGCGGCAATGACATGCAGGTCTGCATGCAGAACCTCCCGTGATACACATGCTTCCTCTTGCAAAGTAACACGTGTAGCACAGAGTTCTTCCTACGTGGTCTGGCTGGACAACCGATGCACCTCCCGGCAAGCATGTAGCTCAGCCGAGATGGTACGCTAAAGCTGCTCAAACCTCTCCTCTGAACGCACCCTCTGGGATGGCAAGAGGGCATCCAGAGTGGATCTGAGGGACCGAGACTCAGCCCACAGGGACTCCATGTGTGTCTCTGCGTGAGCATCAATTGTTTGATGAAGAGACAACATTTCAGCCTGGTGTACCCTGTCAGAGGCCGCCATGCTCAGCCAGAGCGAGCGGGCTGTGGACTGCGCCGCCTGCTGCTGGAGAAGCACCTGCTTAGCAAGGGGGAGCATGGATTGGGCCACACGTTCCATGCTCTCAGCGATGTTATCAAGTGCTGCCCCCTGACGTTCTGAATTGGCAGTCATGTCTTGCTCCCACTCAGTATACCCCGGTGGCGCGCGGCCACCGTGTTGCTGGGCTTGACACCTGCGGGACCCAAGGACCGGCCGTCCTTGTTGGCTTGACACCGCCCGCGGATGCACGACTTCATGCCCCCCGTCTACGTGATGCCCCAGGCACATCAGCGACTGGTGTGGAGGGTGACCCTGCATCCCGATCCACCACAGGCAGAGGTCCCACCACTGACTGGCCCCTCAGTGCAGGTGTCGCGGACAGAATAGTGTCCACATCAGAATCACTCACCCCTGACGTCTGGACCTGATGCTCATCCAACTCGACATGGCTGTCAGAGTGGTCTTCTGGGCTGGAATCATAGTCAGCCAAAGACAAGATGGTTTGAAGCACACGTGGGTGTTCATGGACTACCACCCCACAACCCCCACTAGTGCCGGGTTGTGGTTGTGATGACAACCCTGTGCCTGGCATGACAACACCATCCTCTGGCTCCATTGTGTCATCATTTGAAAAGTGGAGAGAAAAAATACATTAGTAAAGAAGCACATGACACACATACACATAGACAACAGACAGACAGCCAACACATGAAGCAGACATGTCACACACAAAAGATAACCTGCCATGCATGCATGGTCAATTTGACATAGCATCAGTGAGTAGGCATGTAGAACGGTGTTACATGGCTCAGAAGCGGGTTGATGCAGTGCACAACATGTGTATGTTACTCACTATCGACATGAACACGTACTTCATGATGTGTATCAATGATCTTGAAGCCAGTGGAAGGGCTAGTTCAGGCATCACGTGCAATGGGCATGCAATGGGTTGCATGTATACAAGCAAAGCCCCCCCCTCAGTGAAAATGCAGGGATGGGTTGCATGGCTACAAGCAAAGCCCCCCCCAACCCCCTCAGTGAAAATGCAGGGATGCCTTGCTTGGTAGCAAAAGGCTGAACAGAGACCTGTGTATTGGCAGACAGTGTTGACTGGCATCTATGTAATCATCTGAGTCAACTGACAACACAGCAGATGATGATGGGACAGTAAGCAGGACCCATGACAAACCCTCAGTAGTACACCCGAGTGTGCAAAAGCCACTACACCAGTTGGACAGAGTCAGTGGGCCTGAAACTGGGGGAGGACTGTGCCCCACAGAGACTTTGACACCCTAAACATGTGTGTGATGCGGGACAGGGCCAGAGTGGGCATGGGGTGGCTGAAGAAATCCCATGAAATGTTGCTCATACAAGACACGTACTACAATGATCATCCAGGCAAGGACACATAGGGGCATGCATGTAATGCACATGGAGCATGAATGGGCACTCATGTCCCTGCGGAGCATCTGCCATCTGCACATTCCAAATGAGACACCCTGCATGAAGGGCAGGGGATGTACCCCACTGCATGTGTCTGGCAGGTTGGCTGGTGGAAGTTAGCATGTACACAGGAGGCTTGAACAGGCCATTGCAGTAGCGCAAAATGTTGCACAACAGTGCAATGGTGTAATTGGGGTGCAGGGGGGGTGGAGGAGCAAGGGGGCATGCCCATGTGGAGTACACGCATGCAGCAGAGGACACATGCACGTCAGTCATGCAATGACATAGTCCCAGTGCTCAGAGGAAAACCACCCCAGGCTACATGCAGAAGGGCCAGAGAGCAGTAACATGGACCGGAGGGGCGTCTGGGTGACTAGCATGTGAGTAGGGTGCACGTGTGGTGATGATGACAGTCCCCGTCTGCTCTACATGTCCACCATCCTGCACAGCAAGCACGCATCAGTGAAGCATTGCATGACTAGCACATGTGAACCATGTACACATAGCATGTAGTGGCAGTCAAGCACCACACATCACACAGGCAAAACACACATGGGCTGGACATACACGCTACAACACTCACTGGACTGGGCATCAAAGTCCTGCATCTCTCCCACTCCCTCGAACATTTCTTCTGGTATGAACTCCGCAACGAGTGCCTCGTACGGAGTGAGGTCATGATCCTCAGGTGGTGGCCCACCGGCAGTCACCAGAGTCATGCTGTAATTAGAGGCACGCTTGGCCTTAGCGCTGCGTTTGAGGTCATTCCAACGCTTCTTGCACTCGGCACCTGTGCGCACCTCATGGCCGAATGCACTCACATTATCCGCAACATGATTCCAGTGGGTATTCTGATGGGCAGCCGTAGTATGACAATTCGGCCCCAGTATCATGTCACAGCTGTGGGCCTTCACGTAGTCCACAAGACAGTCCAGTTCCTCATTGGAGAAAGGCTTCTTCCTTGACGTGAAGGAGGCTGTGGCTGTGTCTGGGGTCCCAGCCTGTGCTGCAGATGCAACCTTCCTCCTCTTGGATAGTGGTGCAGACCCTGGCTGGTGAATGCCGCCCTGATCACTATGGCCAGTGGGACCGGTGGATTAAACCAAGGGAGTGGCAGGTTGAAGGACGACCGAAAGCCTGACTTGCGTCAGTGGCTGCTGGGTGCCCTGGAATGGACCCTGCGCAGCAACATCCACTGTGCCGGGGTCATTGACCGCGACTTTTCTGGTTGGTAGTCTCACAACCGGGGTGTTGTTGGCTGCATCTGCCCCTGCAGTGGCCAAAAGCTGGATGGTCGGGCCAGCAGATGACATTGCTGCCTCAGGGACACGTCTCTCGGTCAGGGCAGCCCTGCATGCACCTGCGGTGTTCCACCTGTCCGGATGGAAATCTTCCAGTGACTATTCAAGTGCCAATGCAGCCTGCGCTGGCAGACCCTGAGCCTGGGTGGTGGTGTACACAGCTGCACCTGCAGCTACCACTCCCCTTGGGCCCGTGGAAGTCAATGAAATTGACTGCTGGGTCACACGGGCGCTAGTGCCAGATGCAGAAGCTGCACCTCCCGGAACCACAGGGGGTGGTGGCATGACTGCACCAACACATGGCACATCATTGTGCTCAAGTGGCGCACCCCTGCCTCTTCCCCCTCTGCGGCCACCCTGGAGACCCTGGAGTCCCCCTACTCCCTGGTCACCCCAGCCACATCCCTGACCACAACAGCCACGAGGAGTATGCCCAGCTGAGGCGCCCCTCACCTTTGGTGGCCTCCCAACCATGGCACAGATGGAGTAGTGCCAGCACAGATGGAGTAGTGCCAATGGGAGGTGTACACCAGAATTGCCCTGGGCAATTGGAGTGAAGGGGGTGGGATGCAAGATGTTAATAGCACCCCTGCACCGGCAAGGCTGTATGTGACCCCGGTGATGTAATGATGGGTCATGCAATGCTCAGGCACCCCAAAACTGCAGTAAAACTGTGCACGCAACCCCTGCAGCCTACGTGCATGGAATTAACCTCCCGCAGTACGCGGTGGGACCCAGGTACACGAAAAACGCATACGCGCGGGACATGCAGGCTACTATGACCTTGAAAATGGGTGCGATACACAGGGGCACCCACAGTGGGAAAATAGCATGCGCAAATCACCGTCTGACTAGCACGATGCAGAAAAACGCGCATAGCCAATACCCCCACCAAAAGAAGAGATACGTCCTTGATAGCTGTGAAGTTGTGATGGTGGCGAAACAACACAAAGTAGCAACACACACGTCGATCTCCACAAAAATCACGTACAGCAAACTGCCGGGACCTGCTCACCTTTAACCCGTGCTGAGGGAAACGCCTGCGCACATCACGTCACATCACGTCACTTACGCGTTTGGGCCCTTTCCTCGGATTACACACATTCACACGCCGACGTGCAGTTTTTTCACGTGCAGAATCACTATGCACCCATAGTGATGAGGGAAACGCCTGCGTGCGTAACGTCACAGATGCGCTTACGCGCTAAGGGCCTTTCCTCGGATTTCACGCTGACGTTCACTTTTTTCACATGCCAAATCACTCGGTATCAAGCTGGCCACGTGAAAACACACGGAAGACCACGCTCCTGCCCTGAAGGTCATTTTCCTGCTCCCCACAGCCCCGAGCACGCTCCCACCTACCATCTGCTGCTGCCTGACTGCCTGCTGACCACGTGCCCTGCTATTTGCTGCCTGCACGTCGGCCAGGGGTGCAGTTGCTGTGACCACCCCTGCTGGAACTGAAGACTCCCGACTGGGATACCATCGCTCCACAGCCCAGCCCCAGGACCAAGTTGCCTACCCACACCTGCCTCTGGGGTTGCCATGTCCAGCACAACACCATCTGGCAGCACTGCCAACCCCCAGTCAGAGAGGCAGAGGATCACCAGCTTCAGTGCCAGGGAAGTTGGTGTCCTGGTGGAGCAAGTCCTGGGGCAGTATGGTGCCCTCTTTGGAAGTTTGCACGCCGACAATGAAGGATGGACCAGGATCTGGATGGACATTGTGACTGCCATCAACGAGGAGGGGGTGGCAGTCCGCGACATCAAACATGTCCGGATGCGCTGGGAAGACTTCAGGTCCAGGACCCTCAACAAGGCCCAGCGCCTCTTGAAGGCAGCAGATGCCAAGGGGTGCCGGGGCCACCTGTCGGGCCACCAAATGAGGGTCCTGTAACGCACATGTCCAGCGCTCCATGTCCAGGTCCTTGAGAGGCAGACCCATCTGGAGTTGAGCGGTAAGTGTACATGCATATTGATTGGACGCTGTGCGTGTTGTGGTGTGCCAGTAGTGTGCAGCTTGCACATGTGTTTTTGTAGGGCCATGCATGGATGTGTATGTACAGGGGCATGAGGCTGACACATGTGAGTCCTCTCATGTGTGAGACACATGGATGGTGTATGTGTTGGTAAGCATGCAGGTGTGGGAGCACACATGTTTGAATTACTGTGTATGTACGTTGGCATGGTTGTGGTGTCACACATGGATGGTGGTTCCAGCTGCATGTATCTGCACTGTGTACATGTGTGTGTATTTGACAAGTGTGCAACTGTGATGCAACATGGATGCATGTGACACTGAAATGTAGAAGGCTGAATGTCAGATGTGACATGGATGGCGATCTCATCACTGCGACAGTTGGTGGAGATGTACACATGCAAGTGTGGTGGCCTGTGTGCATGTGTTGTGCACTCCCCGTGTTTCATGTGACATCAGGCTCACCTTCGGCTGCTCGTGCTTTTGTTTTTAGATGGATGGTGCTGCCTGGTGCAATAATGCTCTTGAATTGATCATGTGTGTGAGTTGAAATGACATGTGTGTTGGGGAGTGTGATGCCATGTCTGAGGTTTGACACTGACACTCATGTACAACTGTCATGTGTGTATCAGTCCATTGTCCAGTGCCCTGATGCCTGTGTTCTATCTCTCCCTGTCTGCAGCATCAACCGATGAAGAGGGCGGAGAGGATGCTGTGGAGCAAAGCGGCAGGGATCACACCACCAGCCGGAGACGCAAGGCCCAGCTCCCCTCCCAGGTTGTCATCTTGTCAGGGAGTGAGGCGTCTGGTGCTGCGTCCCTGGCCGCAGCTGCCGAGGGTAGGTCCAAGAGGCAGAGGTTGGAGGTAGACTCCTCAGCAGCAGAAGGGGCAGCTGAGACGGGGATTCCAATAGTACTAGTGGTGCAGTGCAGGGGCAGGGACAGGAGGCAGCAGAGGCCGCCGCGGAGATGCCTGTGTGTAATCCTGTCCCCGATCCTGTGACTGCATCATCCTGCACCAGCAGGGATGCCTATGTCCAGACCCGTTTTCAGGGAGGGGATCCACTTACAACAACTGGCCTTCCTCTCCTTGCGGACGTGGCTATCCGGGACCGGGTTGAGCCTGTCCTGAGTGGGATGGTGTTGCATCAACGGGACATGCGAGGTGACCTGCAGTGTTTTCGTGAAGACACTGCACGTCATCTCGAATGCCTCATTGACCGCATTGACCGACTGGGCTAGTCACCAGGGCTGGATTCCTCCGTTTGCTGGACCTTGTTCCGACCCCTCCTCACCTGAACACCCTCGCGCCAGTCGTCCTACATGCCATCTTCCCACCCATGTATCACCTGGGTACCTTGTGGAGCTGCCTCTGACCCAGGAGCCAGGCTGGTGGGGGACACATCCCTGCCACAGTCAGGGAGTCGGACGTCCAGCAGGGGTGGCCACCATGACAACTGCACCCCAGCCAGAGGAGGACGTGCAGGCAGCAAGAGCAGGGGCACAGGCACAGCAGCAGCAGCAACAAAGTGGGAGCCATGATGGCTCGGGCCATCGACATCGGAGGGGCAGGCATCGGCCAGAGGGCAGGAGGACCTAGGATTACAAGTATCTTCCGTGTGGCAGTGGTTGGGCCACGCCATGGATGCGGAGCGGCAGCGGGCGGAAGAGGCAGGGCTCACAATGGCCAGGGCAGAGAACTCCATGTGGAGGGCACTAAGGTAGGCCAAGTGCCTCGAGGCAATTTGCAGGGAGTTGGAGGGGAGTTGGAGGTCAACATGTCATCGTCCCTGCGAACCCTCAGGGCCATGGAAGAGGACCGCCTCCAGGACATCGAGCAGGAGTTCGATGATGCCCTGGCCCGGGAAATCGTGAAGTGAGCCGTTGGACTAGCCCGCCGCCATTGTATATAGTTCGTAGTTTTAGGTTTCCTTTATCTTTTTCTTTCATATGGGGCGCTTGGACTATGCCCCGCCTTTTTGTATATAGTTCTTTATTAGGTAGTTTTCTGGCTAGGTTTCATTTCATTCGTTGGGCTCATGGACCCTGGATTACTTCTCTGTACATAGTTGAACAGTGGATGTATCTATTATTATTTTTCTCACCATGGATCAATGGATTTTACTGTTTCAGTTTCCTTTGGATTTGATTTGTTGGCTGGAGACTTTGGACACATTTTCATTTCGATTGATTTGGATTCAGACTTCATGATTTTCTGTTTGTGTTTTGGACATGCTGCATTTCATCTTTTTTTGATACTTTTTTCATGTTTTCATTGGATTTCATTATTTTTCTGAACAATACATTTTGTTTTATTACTTTGATCTGTGGTATTCTCTCATTGGTTTCATGCATGTCACGGTGTAGGTTTTCACAATCACCAGCACCCATTGTGGGTTTGTGACAGACATGTGTTGATGTACATTCTTGCCATTTGGGCTGTATCATGTAATGGGCATTTCAATGTGGGGTGGATGGGATACTTGGTTGGGTCTTTGCACAAGGGTGGCGTGCGGTGGGATTTGGGAGGTCACGAGGCACATGATTGTGGATCATGATGACGTGTTGGGGGGACATGAGTCCTGACCTGAGCCTCACTGCTGGGTGGGTGGGGGTCCTGGGGGACAGGAGTCGGGGCCTGCTGGCAGGTGCCCATCAATGCTGTGTGGGTGGGGGTTCTGGGGGACATGAGTCGGGGCCTGTTGGCAGGTGCCTGTCAATGCTGGGTGGGTGGGGATCCTTGGGGACATGATACGGGGCCTGCTGGCAGGTACTCGTCACTGCTGAGTGGGTGGGGGTGCTGGGGGACATGAGTCGGGGCCTGCTGGCAGGTGCCCGCCAATGCTGGGTGGGTGAGGGTCCTGTGGGACATGAGTCTGGCCTGCTGACAGGTGCCCATCACTGCTGGGTGGGTGGGGGTGCTGGGGGACATGAGTCGGGGCCTGCTGGCAGGTGCCCATCACTGCTGGTTGGGTGGGGGTCCTGGGGGACATGAGTCGGGGCCTGCTGGCAAGTGCCTGTCAATGCTGGGTGGGTGGGGGTCCTGGAGGACATGAGTCGGGGCCTGCTGGCAGGTGCCCGTCACTGCTGGGTGGGTGGGGGTGCTGTGGGACATGAATCTGGGCCTGCTGGCAGGTGCCCATCACTGCTGGGTGGGTGGGGGTCCTGGGGGACATGAGTCGGGGCCTGCTGGCAAGTGCCTGTCAATGCTTGGTGGGTGGGGGTCCTGGAGGACATGAGTCGGGGCCTGCTGGCAGGTGCCCGTCACTGCTGGGTGGGGGTGCTGTGGGACATGAATCGGGGCCTGCTGGCAGGTGCCCATCACTGCTGGGTGGGTGGGAGTGCTGGGGGACATGAGTTGGTGATCACTAATGCAAGGTGACACATGCGCTGGCTGGGGGGCCTGCCCATGGTGGATGGGCTGCGTGTGGAACATGACCAGGGGTGCAGGGTAGTCTCCTGTGGTGTGGGCTGCCTGCAGGGGCTGTGGAGGGGGTAGAGGGCACACCTGGGAGGACCCACACTGCCAATTCACCCCACTGGATACACATACCCTGCTCTGACAGCGGAATCGCGCGTGAAATTCCCCCAAACCCCATTAATACACGTACCCCGCTCGCACAGGGCCAATCGCCTCTGAAACTCCCTGCGAACCCCAGTAATAAATGTACCCCGCTCGCACAGGCCCAATCACATGTGAAATTTCACCAAACCCCAGTTATACACGTTCCCCCGCTCGCACAGGGCCAATCGCGTGTGGAACTCCCCGCGAACCCCAGTAATACACGTTCCCCCCTCGCACAGGGCCAATCGCGGGTGGAACTCCCCGCGAACCCCAGTAATACACGTACCCTGCTCGCACAGACCCAATCGTGTTTGAAATTCCCCGAACCCTAGTAATACACGTAACCCGCTCGCACAAGGCCATTCACGTGTGAAACTCCCCACGAACCCCAGTAATACACGTACCCCGCTCGCACAGGGTCAATCGCGTGTGAAACTCCCCGTGAACCCCAGTAATGCACGTACCCTGCTCGCACAGGGCCAATCGCATGTGAAACTCCTTGCGAACCCCAGTAATGCACGTACCCCGCTCGCATAGACCCAATCGCGTGTGAAACTCCCTGCGAACCCCAGTAATACACGTACCCCACTCGCACAGGGCCAATCGTGTGTGAAACTCAGCATGAACCCCAGTAATGCACGTACCCCGCTCGCACAGGGCCAATTGCATGTGAAACTCCCCGTGGACCCCAGTAATACACGTACCCCGCTCGCACAGGACCAATCGCGTGTGAAATTCCCTGCGAACCCCAGTAATACACATACCCCGCTCGCACAGGGCCAATCGCGTGTGAGACTCCCCGCGAACCCCAGTAATACACGTACCCCGCTCGCACAGGCCCAATCGCGTGTGAAACTCCCTGCGAACCCCAGTAATACACGTACCCCACTCGCACAGGCCAATCGTGTGTGAAACTCCCCGCGAACCCCAGTAATAAATGTACCCCGCTCGCACGGCCCAATCACGTGTGAAATTCCACCAAACCCCAGCTATACACGTTCCCCCGCTCGCACAGGGCCAATCGCATGTGGAACTCCCCGCGAACCCCAGTAATACACGTTCCCCCGCTCGCACAGGGCCAAACGCGTGTGGAACTCCCTGCGAACCCCAGTAATACACATACCCTGCTCGCACAGGCCCAATCGCGTTTGAAATTCCCCCGAACCCTAGTAATACACGTAACCCGCTCGCACAAGGCCAATCCTGTGTGAAACTCCCCACGAACCCCAGTAATACACGTACCCCGCTCGCACAGGGCCAATCGCGTGTGAAACTCCCTGCGAACCCCACTAATGCACGTACCCTGCTCGCACAGGGCCAATCGCGTGTGAAACTCACTGCGAACCCCAGTAATGCACGTACCCCGCTCGCACAGGCCCAATCGCGTGTGAAACTCCGTGCGAACCCCAGTAATACACGTACCCCACTCGCACAGGGCCAATCGTGTGTGAAACTCAGCATGAACCCCAGTAATGCACGTACTCCGCTCGCACAGGGCCAATTGCATGTGAAACTCCCCGCGGACCCCAGTAATACACATACCCCGCTCGCACAGGGCCAATCGCGTGTGAAATTCCCTGCGAACCCCAGTAATACACATACCCCGCTCGCACAGGCCCAATCGCGTGTGAGACTCCCCGCGAACCCCAGTAATACATGTACCCCGCTCACACAGGCCCAATCGCGTGTGAAACTCCCCACGAACCCCAGTAATACACGTACCCCACTCGCACAGGGCCATTCGCGTGTGAAACTCCCCGCGAACCCCAGTAATGCACGTACCCTGCTCGCACAGGCCCAATCGCATGTGAAACTCACTGCAAACCCAAGTAATACACGTACCCCGCTCGCACAGGGCGAATCGCGTGTGAACTCCCTGCGCAGGGGTGTACATGTATTTGGAGGGGTGCGCGGGGAGTTTTACAGGCATTTTCGTGATTGGGGGGCTGTATGCTGGTCCACTGGCCTGTGCGCCATGTACGGGATTTGTGCACTGTGCATGGCGCACGGGGAGGGATTGGGGGCGTAACTGGCACTGCTGCAGGGTCGCTGCGCCACTCTGCGCCACAGCTGATAATGGATGTTGAAATCCATGAATACGCTGTGCGCGGAAATGGATTTTGGCACACGCGGCTGGCGCAGACTGTCGCACGTGCACACTGTGCGCCAGCCGCGTGCGCCACTTGTGCACTGAATTCTATAAATTACCCCCATTGTGTATAGGCGCTATATAAATAAACTATCATATCATATCATATCAAGTAATAATTTAAAAAAACGTTTCCTATGGAAAATAAATGGTTAATTTTTGTATTGAATAAACTTAAGAAAATACCTAAGGTGACTAGACTTTTCCATAGAAATATAGAAACAGTTAATGTAATTACACCTGACAACCTTTCCGACGTGTTTGGTGGTGACTGGAAACACACTTCTCAATCAGAAAGATTTTTTAATGAGGAGAGTTACATTCAAGGAAAGATGTGCCCCTTGCTATTAATGAGAGAGGACATAGCTTTGAAGTACAAAATGGTATGACTTCTAATAAAGAAGAAATCATAAGGTCTCATAATTCAGAAATGGAAAGCGTAGGTCGGAATAAGTCTAGATTAAAACCTAAAAAGCAACGTGAGGCATGAATGCGCAATTTTCTGTGCACTATTGATATATTTTCTGGTAAAGTCTTGAAGAGATTTTTGCAAGTTTTGCACAAAAATAATAATGTTCAAAGACAGATCAAGATTCTACAAAGAATAGATGACTGTGAAGTTTGTGAGAAAACAGGACTTCTGGATCACTTGTCTTGATAATAGAAGATGTAAGACTCTGTTTCATCATATACAGAGGCTGGCTGCATATCATACTAAAATGAGCTACCTTTTAGTTAAATTGTATGAGTGCAAAACACTAAGTATGTCTCTTGCACTTTGACTGGAACTGAAGAAAGTTTAGTTTCTAAAGTGCAAATGATAAATATCATATGTGTATGTGTACGTAGATGAAACACTTGCAGGAACTGAACATGATGATCCTATGCTTTCAAAGGATCTGATTTGTCAACAGTATAAAACATATTGTTTGAGTTCTCTTCTATTGCAAGACCTGATATTGTTTGGGTATCTTGTCAACATACTTTTTATAAGTCTCAAGTGCAACTAGTATACATTGAGGAGAAATTTATACACAGTGTAGGAAATATTTGGAAATAACTTTATCTGTATTTTTTTATAGAAGAACGATTTGACACAAGTGCGGCAATTTATGTTTGTAGACACTGTGTTGGGTTTTTATAATCAAACAAGTATTCCTTCATGAATTGTCTTAAACAACATGGTAATGCCTGATATACCTGTTGTGCTTAAAGAAATTGAAAATTTGTGAAGTGATTTTATTCAAAACTGTTCCTCCTTTCCAGGTTATTGTTGGATTGCAAACAAAGATGTCACACCTGCCTAAAGAATCATTAGTGCAAGTTGTGAGATTGAAAGTTTTGAATTTACCTCTAAATATGGAAGAAAATGTCAACACTCTAGGAGTCAAGCATGACATTTCAGATTCGTTGTTTGTTTTAGTAAATGGTGTTGCCACTAAAGATAAGAATATGTAGCAACAGCTAATAGATATTGGAAAGGTAAAAAACACATTGCTGTTTCTATTGGAGCACAATGATTTATACAAAGGAAGTCTGACCGTACCAGACTTATGTATGCTTGATGTTGGGTCAACAAACAAAAGCAGTGAACGTCAGTTCCAATGTTTATCTGTTGCAGAAATGAATAGTTAGTATAAACATTACACTTTTCATCCTCTACATTCACATGTAGTAATGAGCAACAGTTTAGAACTGTATCAAATGAAAGCAATGGAAGGTGCATATATCAGTGTCTTGGAAAATACTTTAGAGGCTTGTTGTTACCCTATGCTTTTTCCTACTGGTACAGGAGGCAGATTGGATGATCGGAAGGTTCATAACTCATCTTCATAATATCATTGTGCATGAATGTATTCTGACGATTCCCGATTCCGCACTAATGTTGAATATATTTTGCACTTATTGTATAAAAGTGAACTTTCAACATAATATTCTGCTGTTGCTCATACACTTCAGACAGGAACTAGATTTCAAAATGTTTCTGCATGTATGATGCTGCAACAGGTGAAAGAAAACATGATGTTTTAGATGGTAAACTTATCAATATTCTTGCTACAATGAGAGGAACTAAGGAATACTGGTATAGGAGACACTCCGAGGTTAGATGCATGATCAGAAACCTGGGCCCTCCAACTTGGTTTGTGACTTTAAGTTGTGCTGAGTATGGTTTTGATGAACTTGCAGAGTGGATTTGTGAAAGCAATACACAGAAAGAAGACATAGAACACATGATACCAGGAGAATTGTGTTCCATGGACCCTGTACGTTTATCGTGATACGTTCATCATATGTTTTTAGCCATGTTACATTTAATATGTAATTGGTCCACTAGGCACTGCAGAACATTTATTTTGGAGGAAAGAGTACTAGACACGTGGAGCTCCAGAAATGCATATGCTGTTGTGGATTAAAGATGCACCTCAGTTTTGGAATGAAAGTGATGGCTGGGTGATGGAGTTCATAGAAACATATGTTACTTGTTCCATTTGTCTCAGAATGATAATGCTGATCTACTGAACAAGGTGGGAAGATTTCAAAGGCACTCATGTGGAAAGTACTGTCAGAGAAAATACAAAAGTAAAGACAAGCACTACACTGCAGATTTGGCTTTCCTAGGCCTGTGACACAAGTTGTTCAAGTGAATAGTTTGATGTCATCTGTTCAACATCATGTTACGGGTAAGTCACCAAGAAATACCTATCATTTAAAAAGATATAAATAATGCCAATTCATTAATGATTATGATATTGTCATTGCTCAGCTTTGGAATTCAAATAGTAATGTACAGTATATTGCTGATGCTACAACAGCTGTTGCTCATTATGTTACAAAATATTTGATACAAGCTGAAAATAGCAATGCAGCTGAGGCATGGGCAGATTTGTCAGCAGATAAAAATCTTAATCAGAAACATTTATGGTTTGGTCTGAAGATGCTCTCACGTAGAGAGAGTGGTAGCTATGAAGCTGCAAATCGGCTAACTTCTGTATGGACGTAGCATTAATGTACTTTGGTTAATTCCTGGCACAGAGAGTACTAGAAATCAGGTATGGAAGCCTTTCGGTGAAATTCAGCAGTTAGCTGAAACAGTGTCTGATAGTACAGCGATTCTGAAAACTAACTTGATTGATACATATTATCCAAATCGATCTGTAGAGTTGGAGGATCTTTGTTTATATGAAGTAGCACAGCACTACTCATATCAGAATATTGAAGCAAACAGTGAAATAGGATGGTTAACAGTACATGGTTGCACTGGTTGTTTAGTGAGGCATGAGAAGGCAAGCATCATTAACCACATGAAACGGTCTTGCCAAACTGCAGAGAAAAAGTAATACATATTTTCTTTTGTCTTTTGCAGTTGTTCTTCCAATGGCATACATAGAGTTATTTGCTTTGCAGTTATGAAACTTTTGAAGAATTATTTTTAGCTAAAAAGTATTCTTAATTATATATCCCAAATTTGAGCAGTACTTGGAGTTACTGGAGAAATAACTAAGCCAAGAAGAACATTTGGCAGCTGAATTGGCAAAAGGGACTCTTGAGGAAAGTCAAGATTCTGCAGCAGGAAGTAAAAATGTGCTTGGTGAGACAGTTATTCGAACTGATGTTGATTTTGCTGTGGAAGAAGTTGTAAGTGCCATGCAACAAACTAAAGTTGCAGATCCAAATACTGATGAAATTGTAAACTTAATATAGAGCAAAAACAAGTGTATTATAACATTACAGATGTGTTCTTACATGGTTTACAGCATGACAAGCTTTACTTACATGGTTTACAGTACAATACAAACCTGTATTTTTGTATGTTAGTGGACAAGCAGGTAAAGGTACATCTTTTTTTTTAATTCATGCAATAAGAGCTGTGATCCAAAATGTAACTGATTTCTCTTTCTCATGTATTGTAACTGCTCCAAACAGTTTAGCAAATTCCATGTAGGATGTGTTACTTTACGATGAATGTTTATGCTACCAGTGGAGCATGACACCAAACTAAAGTATGGAAAACTTGTATCAAGTGCAACACAAGAAGTAGGGAAAGTTAAATTCCTTGATTGTAAATGAAGTGAGCATGGTGTCTAACTTGATGTTAGCTTTCATTTTTTTGACTGACTACAACGTGTTGTTTAGAGGTAAACATGTACTTGTTTTTGGAGACTTGTTTCAATTAACTCCTCTGAAAGGTCAACCAGTATTCAAAATCCTGCAATCTAAGGATAGTAAAAAACTATAGGAAATATTGATAATTTTAACCTTCAGAATTGTTTTGAATTCCCGGAACCATTAATGTGTGCCAATCTGCAGACTTATGCAGAAATGCTTAATAAGATTTGTATAGGTGTTCATGAGGAGAATGTGAAAGCGGTCTTAAAGGGAAGAGTGATTTGTAACATGTTTCATACAGATTGCAGTCCATCTGATGTCATGTTGACTCTTTAGGAAATAAATATTTCTTGTGTTGCTTTGATGTGCACACTTGCAGAGTTTAACAAGATCAATTCCACAATGCTACTCTCAGAGAAGCAAAATATTGTGGAGATAAAATCATGTGATGTTTTACATGGTCATGGTATGCCATTAGAGTTGGTTAAAACAGCAAAAGCTTGATTAGTTCAACAAGAGAATTCAATTTCTAAAAAAGGAGGTCAACAAGCAGTTTGAAACTGTGCATCAATGCACAAGTAATGTTAAAGAGGAACTTGAATGTAGGAATTGGTCTAGTCAATAGAATAATTTCCTCACAGTACAAATATTGAACATGTTGAAGTAAAGTTTGATTGTGTAGAATTAACTCATTTGATTTCTTGGACCTTTGTGAAGAGAGCACAATTTCCATTGTGTTCTACATGCACAATTACTATTCATAAATCACAAGGTTTGACTTTAGAAGCAGCAACTATTGACATCGGCCATGCAGTGTTTAAAGAAGGAATGTCATGTGTAGCTATGTCACATGTGAACAATATTGTTGAAGGTTTATTTTTTAATAAACTTTTATAAAGAAAGGTCACAGCTGATATTTCTTGTATTGAATAATGTAATAGGTTATGTGCACTGTAAGCTCCTCACCTGAACCTTATAGCCGTACCTGATAAGCACCTAGAAAGGAAACATAAGGAGTCAGTGAAACTACCTTCTATGAAATCATTCCTCTTAAGAGTAACAACTGAATTTACCAGAGTTTGAGAGTTGTTCAATTATGACATACTCTCATTGCAGATTTAGAAATGAAACAGGAGTTGAATGCTTTTCTGATGCAGCTTTGTGCATGTTGTTTCAAATGATACCATTGATGCAAGAAATAGCTTCCACAGCAGACTAGCAGCTATGTGTGGAACTTTCATTTCTTAAGATATCTGTAGATGAAAAACCACAAAGTACACATTCGGCAATGTCAATCTGAAATGTAGCTGTTGCAAGTGGAAATAAACAATGTTCCCCAAATACACATGAACATAGTCAAGCATGTTTAATGACTGTCTTTGATTTATTTGTACAGGAAGTGTTAGGGTAGATAGTGTAAGGAACTTGTGGTGGAAACAGTAAAGGCAGACACAAGTGTTCACAGTTGAAGGGTGTGTATTGAATGGGTGAGAGAAAAGCCTAATCTAAACCTAAATTTAAGATGGGAGCAAACTAAGACCATCAAATGATAATAAGACAGTCCTAGTGGTGTCCTAAGCCTATACTAAAAAGAAAACTATTTCCAATTCCTTACTGCTAAATTACAAAAAGAGTGTGGGATAATATTCACCAGAAAAGAAAGAAGTGTTCACAAAATGAAAAGTTGCAATGGTATGACTGGATCTCCCTTCCCCACATTTGAAGCACAGGACAAGGCGGGATTCTCATGCTCAACACACTCCAGAGCCCAATCCGCACGCAGTTCACAGATCTGGTTCAACAATATCAAAACCTTCACAGGCTAAGCCTCCATCCTGATAAAGTTTCTTGCTTTAGCGGGCCTGCTGCTTCACAATGAAAACAAACAAACAAAAGGTTCCTTTGGTACTTTTTTAGCTTGGGTGATTGCTCTTCGCCCCTTGGATCTCACCCCGCCAGTCTCGGATATTTCTTCCAACCTAGGCTCTGCATCAGATTAACTACAGCCTTTCAAATATGTATGATTCAAATTTCCTTTTAAAAAATTCCCCACTTTGGACAACCCTCGACTGGGTTTACTATAATGTTCACGGGTGTATTCATTTTTATGCAAAATAATCAAATAAACAAAAGTTCTCTGTTGTCTTGCACCTTGGCCCATTGCCTCTCACCCCTAGGATGTCACTATATCAGGCATGGATCCTCTTTTCACTTGGGCCTCCCTCCATCGGGTTCACTACAGCCTTTGTTTGACACAGTTGATGTATTTCGATCACAGTTCATGTGTTGCTGATTTTTATCAGAAAACAGGGTTTTCCTTCTCCTAGCTTTCATTTGGCATCCCTCTGTTGGGGTCACACTGCCTTATTACACAGTTCACAATCTAATTGGAAAACAGGGATTCCCTTCCGTTAGCTTGCCTCTGGCCATGGATAAGAGACTTTTGATTCTATAAGGGATTTGACCCAACCACTACAGGACCACTCTAATGCCTCACACCAACCTTTTTCTAGGGCCTTCTGGTTCTTGTAGTTTATACATAGGTCCTTGTCAGAGTATTTCGAATGAGCGCCCACGTGGTGACAGACCCCTCTGCACCTGGACTTCAACTGGGCTTTCTTAAAAGTTCAAACACATACACAAGTTCTTCTTCTTTTTGCAAAATCCTTGCGTTCAAAATGTTTCTACTTGCAACCTTGGGCTCTACACAGTTCAGTTTGCTATCAGTTTCTTCTGACTCACCGGCTGTGCTGTAACCATTGGCTTCTCTGTTCCCTTGAGCCAAGGATAGTACCACAGTAGCCAGTTTGCCTGCATTATCAAAGTGGGAGGGCCCCGTGTATCATTGCCATCTGCTGCTCCTTATGCCAGATGCAGCTCCCAGTCTTATACTTTCCCTTTCTAATGCTTTGCGGGTCTGAGTTGAAAAGGGCAAGGGCAATTACCTCTTCGTCGTACTTCCAGTTCTCACCAGCTTTCTTCTCCGTTTGAACTGCTGGTTTGGGGTTGCTGCCTCCTCGTGCGTTCGGCCTTGCTCGAAATGCGCTTTCGTGCCCCGCCTTTTATTGCTGTGGTGAAGCTAAAGTGCATCAGGTGTGTGTGGTTATTGCCAATTGCCTGACTCTGCCTGACCTGTGTGTTGGGACATGTCAGGTAAACTGCTCTGGTGTCAGTCTGTTGTCTGTTACTGTGTAAGAAAGTGTTTGTGTTGAAAATGGGCGGAGGTAGAGCTTCTAAATATCCGACACGGTAGGATGGGGAAAAGGTGTTACCGAAAATGGGATGCCGCTTCTCAAACCCCGTTGTCCCACTTCCACTCCCTAAAGACCCCTCCCCCAGGTGATCCTCCCCCACTGGTCCACCCCCAGGAACTGAATCCAATAGCAATGGTTGTGTCCTTTCCACCTGAACGACAGATCTCCAGGGACTAGCGGGTGAGACACCTTTGGGTTTCTCACAATAGGTATGTAAGAATTAGTTACGAGTGGAATCATATGTGTCCACAATGTAAGAAAGATGACTCTACACAGGGTATTTCTGAAAGATTTGCATATGTTACTATCCCTGAACAGAAACGTGTACATTTTTCCGATCTTCTAACTAAAGCATTCCATGACATGCAATGCAGTGACTGTGGCTGTAATTTACAATTAACACTGCAAAATTGTGTTTAATAAGTATATATTGATTATGTTTCAAAGATACAGTGTAGATGGTTTGGAAAATTAACACGCCATTAATGGATTTTGTGAATAGTCAAGTTTATATTGGTAAGAAAACCTTTAAGACGTGTGCAATTATTTTTCATGAGGGGGCATCCATTCACTGAGGACATTTCATAACATAGGTGCATGCAGAGGTAGATTGGCTTGTCTGTAATGACTCTATAGTCACACATCAAGCTAGATTGCCTAAGGGCTTAAATAATACATATTTAATTTTGTTAGAACCTAAGGGCTTAAATAATACATATTTAATTTTGTTAGAACCAAGGTTTTAAAATGCATGTTTTAAATTCTTTGTGAATATAAACATTAAATAAAAGTTTGAAATGGATGAATAGACAAATAGGTGTTTTATGTAAAATAGTAGATGGATTGTTACTAGGATGTATTTTAAAATCAGTATCAAATAATTTTAGAGATACTATATAAGATTATATAAAGTAGTAGAGAAAACAGCATTCTGAAATCTTCTACTTCTGTTTTATTCTGTAAAACAGTGTATATTTTAATATGTGCAAGTGTTCCCTATAAGTGCTTGGTTACATAAATGGTCCCATGTACATTATGTTGAGTGTTAGGGAGTGTAGAGGTCATGACTGTTTACATATGAAACAAGTGCACAGTAGGATGTAGATACAAAACAATAAAGTACAATGTTTGTAAAAATAAATGAGATCTAACTCCAAGGAAAGATTTAGATATACTGGGGCCAATTCATGTAATAATCTGCTCTGCAAAAACGGGACTTGTGTGCGATTGTGCGCGCAAGTCCTCGTTTGTCGATTCATGAAACAAAATACGCAGGGCTTACCTGTGACTTGCGAGGAATCTGCACTGGTCCAACATGTCTCTGCGAGCCCACAAATGCATTGCGCAAGACTTCAAGGTAAGGGCCAGCCAGGCCGTCGCAGCCACTTAAAAAGGGGGCTGAACATGTGGAATGAGGAAGAACAAGTGAAAAAAGGGGCATTACGAGAGAAGTTCCACTCTCAAACAAATGAACAGCCCATACACGTGTAAAAAAAAATATATTCATGGAATTGAACAGGGATAGCCGACTGGCAAAAAGCATGCACAAATCCCAAAACACCCAAGCCATGCAATAGCAGGCATAAACGTCAAGGTGCACACAAACAAATGCATAAAAAGCATGTGCGATCAACAAATGCACGTATACAGCTACAATGAATGCACCATTTGTTGCAGCAGTCATCCTGAGACACCACAGGAGGAGGAGGATGGACAGGGCCCGGATCTTTCACCCAAGGACCAGCCTTTTTTTGATGTCTGAGCAGCTCTATGCCACGTATGGGTGTACCCCATATCATCCTAGACTTGGTCAAAGAGTGCGAAGATGACCTCACATCACTCACCATGTGCTCCCAGGTACTGAGCCCCTTGCAAAAGGTGCTCACTGTACTTCATTTTTTGGCCACTGGCTCATTCAAGCAGACCACCGTCATAGTCGGTGGCATCTCAAATGCCACGCCGTCAGGCTGCCTACACCAGGTGTTGGCAATAATAAATGCGCGTACTTCTGTCCGCCCGCGTATCTATATGCCCAGAATACCTGCAGCAAGGCAAGCGGTGGTCCAGGATTTTTATGTGGTGGCACACTTCCCAAAAGTGCTAGGTGCCATTGATTGCACACATGTTGCTCTAAGTCCACCTCCAGCAATGGAGCACATCTAACGCAACCAGAAACAATGGCTCTCCATCAATTTTCATGTTGTGTGTGATGCCAAGGGCATCATTACTGAATTGTAGGACAACTATCATGTCAGCACCCATGATAGTTACATCCCTAGGATGTCCCCTCTACACCGGGTCCTGTAAGCAGGGAAGCATGGAAACACATGGCTCATTGGTGAGTATGAATGTCCATGCACATGCATGCATGTTGCACACAGACCAATAGACACTGTCAACAAATAACAATGACAACCATTCTCACCTCTGAATGGGACAGTGCCGACCCTCTGAGCACATGCATGATGATGCCCATACGCAACCCCAACACACCTGCCAAGGTAAGATACAACACTGCCCATATTACAACTCAGGGGCATAGTGGAGCACTCATTCGAAGTGCTCAACCCATGTGTCCACTCCCTTGACCAATCTGGTGGTTTGTTGCTATATGCACCACCAGTAGTCTGCAGTATCATTGTGGCAGCATGGATCCTGCCCAAATTTGCAACACTGCATTGGTGTCCCAGTGGACATGGTGGTGGCACCCCATGCACACCCACAGGCCCACTGCTTGTGTATGGCTGGTCAAAGGGCATGTGGAGAGGGTGCAAGTTCCCAGCTTGTGCAATCGCATTTCACCTAAAATCCCTCCCCTGTGGAGTGCACACGATCCCACTACATCCCAGGTGCCATTCAATGATGACAGTGGGCCAATTCACAGTGCCCACAAAACCACTCTGAGAAAGTGCTCTTGGAAGTGATGAATTGTGTGCATCCCTTAGAACTAAAATACATTTCATCTTGTGTTTCCAAAAGAGACACATTGAAGAGGGAGTGCACCACTACTGCCATGCCAACAATTCAATTCAATAACCTCTCTGTCACCAAAACCATCCCATATGTAATGTAAAAGGATATGTATCCTGCAGACCATACCCACAGTAGTGGTCCCCTTCTGCTCTGGTGGATCTGAGTAACTAACATACTGTTCAAATGTGTAAGCATTGATAAATCCTGAAACATCATGTCTGACCTGCAAGCCATACAAGGCCTCAACTAATTACATGGACACAAAATTCAATAGGCACAATTGGAAATATCTGCAGACATATCCTAGATTGTGCATGATGCGCACAAACATGCCCCTATTGTGGGGTGTAGAAAAGCAGTGCAGTATTGACCCACAAGTTCCGCTACATCCCATAACGATCAATATACATGAACATCTTATCTGTCTCCTTGGCATGCAGTTGACAGTCAAATTTCATCCCATTAAATAGTCATTATTCCCTGATCGAAGGATCTGCAGGATAATGAACAAAATGAAACATAGTGCAGTTAACAGATCCCTGCACCAAAAAAGGCAAGACACACGGCCCCCCCTCAGTGACATACAACAAATGCAAACAACAACTCACAAACAAGTCAACCATCAACATGTGTCCCACCACACATGCAGAAACACACGCACACTGCATGCAAATGAAACACACAAAACACACACACTGACAAATAACAACATCCCACATACTGCCTGTGCGCCTCAATGTCATGCAGCAAATGTGCATTCCACATATCCCCATTCACTACATGATGGCACATACACAATGCACACATCAGTCAACATGCTGCATGAAAATGAGAAGACATGACATGTGCAGGTAACTGATCCCACAAAAAAGCAGGGAAACCACTGGAAGACTATCAAGGTTGATAAGGAATGCCAACACCTGGTTGGTATTGGGACAGTGTACTGAACACAATCATAAGAGCACATTTTTCATAAACCTATTTATTGGTCACTTGTTAGGTACTCATACAATTACCCAAAATGTGCACACAGGCAACAGGTTGGGTACAGAGGAACTAGACAATGAATTACAACAGAGAGAAATAATAGAAACAATATTACAAATAAATCATGACAATAACTGTGAGGGGAGACAAACCTACTATGACTTGTGAGTGTTCCCAACGTGAAAGTGTACAGGGGAGGGTGGTAAGAGAAAAGGTTCTGAGTTGTGCATGGAGAACTGCTTGGGGTGAAGTGCTAAGAAACAAAAATATAAACATAAGTGCAACCACCTGTGGTTAGGCTGAGCTTGAGCAAGTGCAGTATATGCACAGTGGTTTGGATGATAGATGTGGGGGGGTCAGGGCTCCGAGGATACATAAAGGCCCTGCACATCAGTCACACTACTGTATGATCGGCAGGGAAGAGAGGAGGAGAAGGAAGACGAGACGAAAAAGGACTTGCGGCTTATTGGGAACTTGAGGTCCTGCTCAAGATGGAAAGGGAAAGCTAAGCTATTACACAGAAGGCAGCCTGCTAAGGAAACCAATCGACCAACACCCCTTTCCATATGCAGGGTGTTGTTGCCAGAGGAATGCAGGATTATTATAGAAGGGGAGTATTTGATCAGGAAGCATTGAAGATAAAGTGGTACTCAACCCCAGATAGCCCTGTGAATAATACAAAGTGATTGCAATTTAATCTGTGCTGAGACCGTGAGCCAGTGAAGGCTTTGTAGGGCAGGAGAAAAGCAGTCCCTAGGCTTGAGTCCCAGGATAAGTCTTGCTGCCCTATTCTGTGTAAGCCGGAGGGGTTGTAGGGAGGACCAAGGAAGATTAAGGAGGAGGATGTTGCAGTAGTGTAGTATGGAGAGACCCAGAGCATGGGTAACATTGAGTCTCTTGGGGAAGGTGTGGAAGGGTACAGTTACTTTTAGAAGGAAGAGCTGAAAGAGGCACTTCTTGGCAACGCCCAAAATATGAGGGATGAAGGAAAGTGTGGTGCCGAAGATGACTCCAAGAATCCTGGCTTCTGAGGAGGGGGCAGAGGTTGAACCCAACGAAGGAAGGCCAAATTGAAGGATGAAATAGGCTGCATGGGATCCAATAGGGAGACTTTTTGAAGCTGTACAAGCCAAGGTCAATTGCAGTGCACCAGGCCAGGATGGCAGAGAGGCAGTCAGGGATGAATGAAGGTGCAAATGTGTCAGTATGAACTTTGCTGAAGAGTTGTGTGTCGTCAGCATAACGCTGCAATTCATGGGGCAGTGAGACAATGAAGCATTGCAGCAGGAAAATGTATATGTCAAAAATGCAGGGCAAAAGAATGGAAAAGTGGGGGATGCCACTGGTGGAGGAGGAAGTAGGGGAGGAAGAAGGGCCAAGAATGGTTTAGTAGGAATGGTTTGTTAGGAATGAGCTAAGCCACTGCACTGCCCGCTCTAAGATACAAAGTGTATCATGGAACAGTCTAATTAGGATGGAATGGTTCACTGTCCCAAATGCAGATGAGATGTCAAGGAGGATGAGGTACAGCAGGAGATTAGGATATGAGGGATGCAAGCAGTTCTTCACGGGTGTTCAGGTGAACAGTGGCCGTGGCTCAAGAAGCTTTGAATCCACACTGGTGTACATGTAGACCACCAAAAAGTAAGTTATGGGCATTGATTAGAAGGGCTAACTTATCGAGCACTTTCCTCAGGAAAGTGGTGATTGAAATTATACATTAGTTGGCTGTGCAGGAAGAGCCTGCAAATGGCATTGTAATTATGGGGCTCACAAGGGAGTGCTTGAGGGAGGATGGAAATGAGCCAGCAGCAAAGGAGTAGTTGTGGAGATCAGCAAGAGCAGGGGCCAGAGAGGAGATATTGCCCTTGGTGGTTCTGGATGAGCATGGGCCCACCTGTTTGGAAGAGACCTTCATGGAGTTCACAACTCTGGTGACTTCTTGAGGGTTGGGCGGGGAGGGTTGTGTTGGGAGAGCGTGTCACAAGGATGTTCAGTATGTCCCTGCTTTTTGAAAATAAGTTAGATGCAAGTGAATTACAAAGGGACCGTCAAGGATTGGAGGCATAAGATACAGTGGAAGGGTTTGAAAGTTGGCTGCACATTTTTCTGCAGTGATGCAAAACACCAGAATGCAAGTACACAAATACTCACCATCTGCACTCCCGACAGGATAATTCTTGAAGCATAAATTCACAGAGGCTAATATCACAATGGAAGGCTGGCACCGAGGCAACTGCCATGGAAGACATAAGCAGACAACATAAAGCAATGTGATACAGCAAGCAAGGATACGTGCATGCTAAATGTATGATGAAAACAAAAAGTGCATGGTAAATGCAGACTTTATTGTAACAGCATACAATTGGTCAACAACTGCATTCAATATAATGCAGTAGTAAAATGCAGCCAGTTGTGGTCACCTGAAGCTGCAAACACCATGGTGGAGCATGCATGGTACATGCATGAGAAAGCACCAACACCACTAACCCTAATGTGCTGGAACACAACATAGCATCCCAAAAAAGTGCATAATTCTCCACAGGTTTCTGGCTTTTAACTGGTGCTGCACACCGTAATGGTTGATCCATAATAATGTGCCGTCAATCCATTACCCCACAAACATTGCAAGGGACGTGAAGTGTCACTCATTATACATGCTAAAAGTGCCAAGAGACACACACCAGCACGACCTTCATCACCTGTCACAGGTCATAAGCAGCTGGCCATGCAACCCACTTCCAAACACCCATGAAAGGCCCACACAGTTTGAATGCCCACAATGCAGAATATGAATCCAGTGCCCCCACCAATCCATCCAAATAACACTGTGCCCAGATCCATCACCTGAAGCACACCCTGTGAAACAAGCACCCATGAAAAAGTACTGTTGACCCACAAAATAAGTCACTCCCATGTGATCACACACAGTGCCAGACTCCCATGCAAACACCACACAAGTGTCTACTAATGCCCTTCACTTACCTGTACAGGGTACCCACCTACCTTGCATACAATGCACACCATCGGGAGAAGCTTCCCCTAAATGCAACCACATTCATAGAATCAACAGAAACAACAGAAATAACATGAACATCCATGACACCACATGGTTTGATACAGAAAATATGCAGAGAACACCCACTGCAGGAGAACCACAGTGTGCAAGAGGGTGACAGGACATAGATTTTGATCTGCCTAGGAGTGCAGCATACCACAACAGAGAAAGAGTGAGAGAGAATGACACTGAGAGGGAAGCAAAAGGAAATGCCACATCAAGAAGTACACTGCCTGGATTGGAGATGGACAATGACATGCTCTACACCACAGTAGGTGCGGCCGTAAATGAATTGGCCAAGGTAGGTAACACAGTGACATGAGTACGACTTAAATAACCCTACCGGCATGTTAGCATGCAAAACACATATACGTAAGTAACACATGCAGCACACATGGTGACCAATCACGCATGCTCAACATGCAAGACAGTGCTCATGCTTACCCGCTGAATGTGTTGGCATGATGAGAATCCTGCATCAACTGCACCCTGAACTGTGTCTCCAAATTAGGCACAGGAGGGACAGTGCCTTGTGAAGGGCATGGGGAACATGAATGTCAAAGGGTGCAGGGCCCCCCCCGGACAGCAGTCAACGCCAGGTCATGGATTACTGAAACAATATGGGAGAAGACATTGCAACAGGCATATCGAAGTACCATTCACACAGCACACATATGTGAGGGGACACAGAAACCATAGTTACCTGCACATGCCGTCCTGTGCACCACCATGCAAACATGCAAGTTTTCCTCACTATGCATGACTGCATGTCCACCACTGCAAACGTCATGGCCTTGAGATGTTAACAGTACACCTCAACAAAAAAATAAGTAAAATAATAAAAAATAAACCAGGAAAGGGCAACTCAAAAATAAAATGCCAACATCCGGGCCTGGGGTGAACAAAAGTATCATCCAGGATGGGGGGCGTGGCAGGGTGAAAAAATGTAAAACCTTCCATTGGCTCACGGACTGCATGGCTATGGTGGACCTGGAGGCATGTCTCTGCTGACACCACCATCCTGAGGTGAATCAGAAGGTGGTAGCAGTGCTTGAGGCTGACCACACAGTGCCCTGGCCTGATCCTCAGTGGCTGCGGCCATGTGTGACACTGACAAATACACCAGCACACTGAGGGCTTGCAGGTCATCATGCATAACCTTGCGGTATACATGGAGTTCCTCTGAGATATTCTGCCTCAATGTTAGCATCTCCTGTTGGAACAGTCTCCTGGTGGTTGCATCTTCCTCATGGATTGCAGCTCTGTGGGTGAACAACTCTTGCCTCAGGACTTCCCTGTGTGCCCGACCCTCTGCAAGAAGGGATGCTTGCAGAGACCTCAGGCCTGACCGTCAGCTCCTGATGTTTGCCTTGCTGTGAGAGTGGCATGTGGACTGCATTACCTGCAGCTGTTGTTCCACCTGTGTTGCTGGTGGGATCATGGAACTGGCCACCCTATCCAAACTCTCATAGGCAGTACCCTGTCAGTGTGTGGAACGCAACATCTGCTGCTCCCACTCGGTCTGCCCAGGCTGCACACTTCCCCCACGTGTGCGGGGCTCACAACTGCCTGACCCAAGTGAGCATGGCACTTGCTGGGATGCCACTTTCTCTGGCTGCTGGACTGCAACCCTCCCTTGGACATCTGCCTCCGTATCAGAAATAATATATGGGGGTGTAACCTTGCAACCGTAACCTCCACAGACGGCTCTGACACCACTGACTAGTCTTTTGAAGGCACCTGACCCCCTGCAGACTCACAGGCCCCAACTGGTCCAACAATTGGTGCACTCACCTTTGCCAGCATTGAGGACTGCACATCCCGTTCAGCATCAGAACTACTGGGGTCCAAAGAGTCAGAATTGTATCCCGAAAGGCCCAGGATGGTCTGAAGCACCAATGGATTTTCACAGCCTGCCACACCACATCCTTCACTGGTGGTAGGAACCACCACAGACACGTCCTCCTCTTCCTCCTCTGCATCTGGTGCCTCATCACCAGCACATGCACAGAAAAAGACAAGAGGAGTCATGTGCAACGTGTCTTCACATTGCTGTCATGCAACAAAATGCAGGGCATGTCACCATGAGAAAAACAGCATCCACACACTATGTACAAGAAACTATCTGATCATAGCATATGCAGACTGGAAACAACATCACCTGCTCAGGGCCATGCTACCATCGGACACACCGCCATCAAACATGCTCTTTAGCAAGCATTTAATGGCACATGGCATAGTGAACTGTTGACTAATACCAGTGAAATGGGCATGTTCATGTGGTTCTGTGGTGTGCAATTACATGGCATGTCAACAGGCAGCCACACCTATTCACATCAAAGTCCACATCCATCACATGCCACAACAGTGTTGACCTGGCACAGGGACTGCACACAATGGGAACATGCCCTAAGGGTGGAAAAAAAGAAACATCCCCACTTGAAGTTTGACTGTAAAAGTAACACATTGTCAAGGTCTGTGAAGTGGAGAGAGTAAGTAAATGGAGTTGGAGATAGGAACAAGGTACAGTGACCCAAAATAGGGACAGGGGCATGTAACCATAGAGTGTGTGCTGAGTTTGGGAGTGTAACAGGGATCACGCCTCACAACAATTTGACTCAGGAGTCATTGCAATAGCGGCAGCAGGGATGTGCACAGTCTGGACATTTGCATGCTCACACATGCCACTCCTTGAGGCGTGTTGGTTGCCATATTCGATGTTCTATGTAGCATGAAAGCACCAACATACATGTGCAAATGGAGCATCTATAGCCTGCAGTGCATGAAGTGTTGCTCGTTTTTCAGACACAAGCACATATCTAGCAGAGCAGAGTCACTGACATCAAGGAAGCAACTAACAAGAGGGCACTTTGTGGTATCATGTTGCAGATGTTGGGTGGGTATGCTAGTGGGGGATGAGTACTGTCACACACCTATATTCAACTGATGTACAGCACATGGATTGTATCCACTCTTCAGTACATTGGACAGGAGTCAGTACACCACGACATGGTTCACCCAGGACAGACACTCAAATGCAGCCAGTTTCGCAACACAATCTTGCATCATGGTTATGCTTCATTATACATACTCAGGATGCACAATCTTGGTCAATCACCAGACGTGCCCTTGTAATTTGGCAGGCCTCCCATGCCTTGCACCTGCTCCATCAGAATGAATTGGCTCATGGACTCTTCATGCTGGGTGAACTCCTCCTCCTCTGGTGACACCCCTCCAGTTGCCGTAGTAGAGGCGAGGTTGGCACCCAGCTTCGACTTGGTGCGACGGGTGAGGTCATTCCAGTCTAATCCTTGGCATGCTGCCAATGCACCATATCATGAGCAGGTGGATGTGTACTCCTCGATTGCAGACATATGTCATATTGGTGCTCGGCAACAAAGTCCATGAGGATCTGGATTTCTTCATCATGGAAGTTACTCTTCCTCAATGTACCAGTGTCCTGTGACGTGTCATGCCGCTGAGACTGCTCTTGCTGTGCAGGCTTTTCCTTCTTGGCATGTTGTGTTGGTGTTGACCCTGTGTGGCTGGGACCACTCTGGACTCCATATGCCGGACCACTTGTGGCCTGGGGCATGGCATCACCCCATGTGGCTGTGACAAGAGCAAGAATGTTACAGTGTAACTAACACGGTTTATGTTTTCTTTTTCTGTAAACCATTGCACACAAACTGCTGTAAATGAAATAAATGATGCAGTGTTTCTTTTTCTCATGTCAATTTCATAGAAAAGCTGGCCAGTATATCTCTCTATGTCCAGAAACTGACCATATCTGTAAAAGCAGTCCAGAAGGTTAATTAGTAAGGAACTGTGTACTGCAAAAACCAATCACATTGGTAAGCTCAAAATGAACTGAAATAAACACTAGTGTGAATTTGCTTTTCTGAAAATCAGGAAAATGCTGTTTAAAAGTAAAATGACAAATTACAGTGTTGCTTTCATAGAAACAGTATTGTATATGCGGGTGGAGGGTCTGTAAAGCTATGTTATGCCTTTTACACACCAAAAGAAGACTTTAATCAGCCTGGCTGAAACCCAGGCATTTCTGTCAAACCGGTTTGGCTAAAAGGCTAAATTCACACTTACCAGTGAACTGTTGCATAATTTTAAATATTATGTCTTTCCTTAAAATAGCAAAATTGGGTTAAAGGGTGATGCTACATCGCACAGAATTGACCTTTGAACTGGCTGATTCCTTGTGAAATATGGGATCTGCATATCTGCTTTTGATGATGGAGACTAGTGTAAATTTGAAGTTTTGTTCGATAACTCATTTTGTAAAATGAGGTAACTTCGCATGAACCAATCAGGCCCAAAGTAGCCTGGTCTATCTCATTCGAGGGGTACGTCCAGTATTTCCCGCTAGATCGTAAAATTATATGATGTCACTCTGGCTATATAAGCAGAGACACAAGATATATTCAAAATTCAAGATTCTAGATTTAAAGACTCAAAAACCAGATCCCAAAGCAGCTGATCCCATCCAGGCAGGACCATCCAGATCCAAGCAGAACCACCTATTCAGATGCAGACATAACCAATAATCCAGGGAGTAAGGAGGAAAGGCAGCTGATCCCCTTTAGGAGAATCGAGTGAGCAGACCCTTTGCTCAGCTGACCCATCCCACTGTCCACACAGACCAGACCTGGCACAGCTGTTCCCATCCAGGAGAGCCCAGCTGTCCCAGTGACCATATCTTTTGACCTGCTGTCCCAGTGACCAGATCCTTTGCCCCACTGTCCAGAGATATTGCTGGCTGTCCAAATTACCAAAATCAAGTGTACCTTGTAAGTATCACATCACCCAGGACCCACAAACTGCATATCCCACTCTTTTACTTTGCATCCTTTGCATCCTATTCAAATCCTATTAACATTGCTGGTATCCTCTGTTCACCCTTTCCTTAGGAGAATCTGTGTTAGTTTATATCTGTTAGCATGTTTATTATCTATTTCTTCCAGTTATTTCTGTATCATTTGAATTAAATAAATGAATTTCCCCATAAAGGCATTGGGCCTCGTTACGACTCAGGCGGTAAGGGGTTTACGGCGGCGTAAACAGCGCCGACCCTTACCGCCTGATTCCGAGGTCCCTTAGCGCCATGGAGGTTTTAACACCTGCTTTTAGCAGGTGTTAAAATCCATGGCGCTAAGGGACCTTGATGTTAATTACGCCACCGTAATTTACGGTGGCGTAATTAACGCCTTCCCCACTCCCATTATGCCCTATGGGGCAAAAATGGGAATGGGGAAGGGTAAATGGGGATTGGGGACTTACCGCCCCGCCAACCTCGGAATGGGGCGGTAAGTCCGCCAACCACCATGGCGTAAATGTAGTTTACGCCAAGGTGGTAAAGGTACGACCCAGGTGGTAACTTACCGCCTGGGTCGTAATGAGGCCCATTGACGGTGAGCTGGTTGCAATTCAAACTTAACCACCTCATGTCAAGTGCCTTTCTTTAAAAGTTATACTCCTTAAAATATAGTCTCATTAAATCGATGGGTTGCCTGACTTTCTTTGGTAGTTCAGATGGGATGAGACATGCAGCGCTATTTTTCAGAGCAGCACATACTTTGCAGTGTTTTAGATGAAAGGAAAAACGAATTTCAGGCTGTCTTGCCTGCAGTCTGCAACTTTTGTTTTCAGATGCCAGATGCCAGAACAGATAACGTAAACACTTTCTGACTGTGGGTCATTTCCTTCATGATTCAAATGGCATTTTCTTCATGATTCAAATGGCAGGGAAGAACATTTCAGAGCTATTCTTTGGGTGGCAGTATTTGATGGCTTCGACACATGTGCCAAGGACAAAAGCACCACCATCATTGTGGCCTTGTTTAAATGCAGTTCTTTTTTTGTGTGGGAGTTCTGCAAGGGCCATAAATGTACCCCTCAGAATCCCACTCCCTGCTCTCCCATGACTTTTTGTTGAAGGAGAGTAGGGCAGAGTGCTGTTCATTTGGCGGAGTTCTTCAACAGGAAGTGGCACACCTGGATCCTCTTCCGTTTTTTGGTTGGAGAGTATGAGGTGCCCTCTTCCCTTCCTTCGCGGCCCCCGAGGCGGTCCTCACCAGGCTAGGAGGTAATGGAGTTAATTATCTAGTAGAAGATAGATAAAAAACAAGTTTTCGGATATTTCAATGACAACATTCCCTGAAGATTTATAACAGTGGAACAATGATTACAGTTACAATTTTCTTTTTTCTCTTCCTCTCGTTTGGACAATAATATCAAGCAAATTATTCAATGGAACAAGAACATAATTTGACTTGTACACCTTGGTTTCATGTTAATAATACATCAAACAACCTACTCAAAAGGACCAAGACAACAACTTGACTTTTACAACACCTTTTCTTTCATTTTTCCAATAACAATAAAGAGAAATTCTCCCTAATCAGCCACAATTCCTGCTCTCTTAATGGTTATGGTGATAGTGCACTATCGGGCCGGCCCTGGGATGGTGACCTCCTCTCCACTTTTGAACTTCAACTGCCTGTGCTAATAATGGGACTGACTGGAAGGCTTTTTCCAGTATTGCCAATGCCCTTGGGGTTACCTTCTAGTTGGGAGAGGGCTTGGCAGTTAAAGAGATCCAAATTAATGGTGAGTCGGTAGAGAATGTCACTGCCTATGTATATGGCAGAGGGAACACCTTGCATGGCCCAACAATTATGTTCTATGCTTTTACTAGGGATAGAAATGTTTTGCATACAACTGCTAAGCAGAAGATGTTTGGAATAGGGAATTTCCAGGCCCCATACCCACTGATAAACCGACTCAACAGTGGGAAGGGTCTGGTCTTTTGGGAGTTTCCTGAATAATGCTTTGCTGATGAAGCTTTCTTAACTATTCAGGCCAACTCTGGCGAGAACAGGCTTCATCCCCTCTTTTAACTGAATGGGGTAGAACAGTTGTTCACCCTTCTTCTGAATCTCAGCCAGGCTTTGAGCTGATTTTTCATCACTTTTTACTACAAAACTTGGATTTTCAAATTGGGGATCTGTATAAAATTGCAGGGTATTTCCTTCCAGTGTGGAATGCCACTTGGTACTGGAAGGAACGTTGATTTTCAGGAATGGAGAGGCGTACCCATCACCAGTTTTTTGTCCTAAAGCAATTACTGTAATGTCAGGTATTTGATTGTTTTGGAAATGGAACTCAATTTGGTTAGATTTTTGTTCAGCCTTGGCCATTTAAACTGACACAGTTGATGCTTTTTCTAATTTTATTGGCTGGTTACCCTGAGAGCAGAGGACCTTGTGCACACAGTCTATCATGGGAGACAACCTCCGAAGGAGGTCAGCCACGACTATTACCAGGAGCTTCACCTTGTGGTGCACAATTTTAATCTCGAGATCTGCAGTCGCCTTGGCGGGAATTTCCTCCCTGTCAAAGTTCCTGAGTTGTCCAGGAAGAGGGGTGAGAGGGATCTGGTGTCTCTCCCCCCTTCCTGAATTTAGCTGCTCAAAGGACGTTTTGGACAGAAGAGTGGCTTGGGATCTAGTGTCCACCAGTGCTAACAATGCACATTACCCTTGCACTCGGACAGGGGCATAGAACCTACCTTCTTTCTCCTCCAAGGGACAAAGGAAATGGGCATTTTAGGCAAGCTGGGTGGTTAGTTTCTTTATTTTGGACTCCAACACGGTGGGGTTTTGGATAGTTTTCAGTGTCAGAGTTTGAGAATCTGTAAAGAAAATTTTGCATCATGAAATATGCAGGATTTTGGAATCCCCTTTTCCCTTTACCTGGAGACAGTCACTAGAACCGGTTTGTGGGGAGGATCCCTCAGTGATTGTTATGTTCTCTGGCGGACAATTCTGGAGTTCAGGGATGGGCGATTCTGATTCAGTCCCCACACCTACCCATCTGGGTTATGGTCTCTTGGGACCCATTTTTCTTTGGGAGCAATCCCCCTGTAGTTGAAGAAGACTTTTTTCCCAGAATCCTCCAAGGATTCTTCCACTTCAAACTGGAGGACACTGACTTCCTCCACAAAATGGGCCTTTTTGGTCCCTTTGTTTCTCCTACCCATCTTCTGTTCCCTGTGTTGAAGATTTTTGGGGGCAGCAGATTTAAGTTCCGGTTCTGGGGTGTCGACAGGCTTTTCACGGGTGAGGAAGGAAGCTTCCTCTAGGGCTTTACATCCCCCTTCCACCTGTGTATCCTCCTCTGTAATCTGTGGGTTATCAGGGTTCTCTCCCCGTCATTGTTCTGGGTTGCTAGAGCCTTGGTTTGAGTTATTCTGAGCTGCCATTTTCATCTGAGGGTTCTGCTGAGCCCTCAAAATGCAACTCAGATTTCGAGTTAGGTTCTGGACCTGGCGCTACAGTTGGGACACATGCTCTGGATGGTAGGGGGTCTTGAATCAACTCTGGGTGGCTCTCGGGATGGGTAACTATCCCTTCTCCCAGAGTAACCTGAGTACTGGGGGTTTCCCTGGTAGCCCTCTACCCTTGGCCTCCTCTCTCCTGGATTGGTGGTCTGGACTCCTGAAAGGGGGGAGAGTATGGAGAGTTGTCCTGGATGTTAGGGGTTTGAGGGTAACTGAGGAAGAAACTTAACCCATAATATGGAAGATTACTGCCCTCCTGAGGGAAGTTAGGAGGGAAGTTTCCTGATGCTCTACTCACCTGATTGGACCCCCCCCCCTTGAGCCGGGGGTATCCACACATACCCCACGATGGGTATTTTGCCCTTGTACCTAGGGCTGAGGTAACTGGCAGAGTTAGGGGGCACATTTGTGGGGTACCTACCTGACTACCACCTGATTGTGATTGATCAGAGGGTCTTTTTTGCCTCTGAATTGGTTGGTTTTGGGAAGGTGTATTTTTAGGGCCCCCCATTTCTAGGGACAAAATGGGGGCATCCTTCACCTCTGCCACCTTGGCAGCAGCAGGGGTGTTGGTTGGTTTGGTGTTTTTGGATGGATTTTTGTTTTCTACAGGTTTTTGGACCTCCTGTCATCATGATAATCTCTTACCAAATGTGTTATGATGTATTTTGGGAGTGCATGAAAATAGGTATTTATGAATTCCCTACTATTCATGCACACCCACCTAGTAGTTTGTGCAAATGCCCGCTTAAGCTCCTGAACAAATTCTCTTGGGGACTGATCCCTTCCACAGTGCAGATTGTAGGACACCTTATAGGCCTCCTGGGGGTGTCTGTGTGTAGAGAAGTGCTTCAAGATGGCCACCTTGTAGGTGGACCATTTTGAATGGTTCTGGTCTTCCAGCCCAGCAAAGAAGCTGGAGTACTCTGGAGAGAACATCCATTTTGAAAAATTCTATGGAATCCTGGTTATATTTAATGTCAAAGGAGGTCATAATCCGTTCATAAAGCTCCATATGCTTCTAGATAGAATATTTGGCATTCTTGTGGTACAAAGTCATGAAACTTCTAATAGCTTTAATCTGTTTAATGGGGTCTTTCACCAGAGTCCTCTTTTGTCTGTGAAACTTCTTTTGCCGCTGCACCTGAGTCCATTCACCCTCAGACTCAGAACTGCTGCTATTTGAGGTCCCCTCATTATCCTCTAGGCACGCCCCACTTCTTTGAGCTTGTGAGTTTCTCCCAGAATGATGGGGACTAGTCTCATCTCCCCTGTTGTGCTTGGGCTCTCTGGGTCACTCCCCTCGGACTCCCTCTTTCGCACAGGAGGGTAGTCTTCTGACTCCTCCCTGCTTCCTGGGTTGGTGGAGAACTCCCCTACTTCCCTGATAGGGTGGAGGTTTTCAGAATACTCTTTTGGGGCCTCAATTCAGACTAATTATTCTCTGCAAAGCAAATTAAATGTTTTTTTTGTAGGTAATGTTTCTGCAGGTCTAGCTCCCTGATTTTCTCCTTATAGAAACTTTCCTGGTCAGATTCACCAGCCATTATATTTTCAAATCTGAACAGGGATGCCCGCCCATCAGTCTCTGATGGATGCTGACCTGCCAGTTCAATCATGCTAGGCCTATTTAAGACTTGCTGCCTCATGGTTTCCGGTTCATGCGAATCGGTGGACATGAAGTCAGCAGTGACATATGTATACAAGGTGGTAAATGGGTTTGATGCCCTTGGTACAAAGTGCATCACACTGTGATCAGGGGTTGTCCTGCCACTCTCTTCTTGTTCGGAATCCCTCATGTTTTGATTCAACCTAGCCACTCTTTTTCAAACTTCCCAAGTTTCTCCTTCTCAGCCCCTACCGTTAGATAGTAGGCAAAGGCCTGAGCCTTTTGCTCTGCTATCAGGGATTGACTTGCCTCTATTACCTTCCCTCGGGCTGCTACCTGGCTCTGGAGTCCCCTGTTCTCATCACATAGGGCCTCATTTCTTTTCTGGGCCTCTTGTATTTCATGGGAACACTCAGGCAATTTTTGTTGAAGGTGAACCTCCTCTTTCTGCACAATGCTTGGATGGGTGGTCTCTTCTAGATCACCTTCTAGTTGTCTTGTGTGCCCCATTAAGTTCTCATATTGTACTTTTAGTTCATTCAGTTCCTGAAGGTCTGACTTTCTTTTCTGTAGGTCTGTTTTTAATCTGCTCACTTCCTGGTATAGGGCATCTTTTTCCTGATACAGGGTGCCAACCTGTTCAGTCAGTCCCTTTCTTTGTCATTTTATAGCGCCTAAATTCGGGAGCTCTTGGTCAAATTCTGTTTGGCAATGGAGCCCTTAATGATTAACTTATCTGCTCTGAGCAAGCTCTGTTGAGTCAAGCTTTTCTTGCCACTCCTCTTTTAATGTAGCTAACTTTGCCTCTTGCTCTGAATTGTTTTGTCATTGTACAGCTAACTCTTCTTTGAACTGCTTGATGTGGTTTTCAAATTCTACCTCAGAATGTTGGCTCTTTTGCAATTTTTCTTCTACCTGTTTCAATTCATTCTGGGTTTGATTTAAGAGGCCAGACTGGTTTTGTGCAAAGGTTCTGCTCCTCTTTAATTTTCAGGGTCATATAAAACTCAGTCAAGGTTTGATGTAACAGGCCGCTGTCCTGTCACACATCCATTTGTGTGGCTGCACTAAAGCGACAAGGACGCTTACAGGCTACTGAGCAGGGCAAAAAAGCAATGTGAACACAGGTGAGAAAATAGATTTTGGGAGGAAAACAATATACAAGAAAACACAAGCGGCAGAATTGCAATTTCTTATTTTACATAGGCTTTAAAATGACAAAAAGCTAAGAAAAGAGGCTTAGCAGTCAAAATCGGAAATCGGTGTTTGGGATGAGAAACAAAGGCACAGACCAGATAGGATACTGATGGGAAGGGATGACTCTTTATAGGATGATAGTATTGGTTTTTCTATGGGAAATGCACATCGTATTTTTAAAGAAAAGTATAATACACGTGCAGTTCCAGTTTTGTTAGCACAATGACTAGTTCTACTGAGACTATATTTTAAGGACTATTACCATTAAGGAAAGGCACTTGACATGAGGTGGTTGAGTTCGAATTGAAACCAGCTCACTGTGAATCTCTTTATAGGGGAATTCATTTATTTAATTCAAATGATACTAAGGATTTACAAAAATAACTGAAAGAAATATAAAATAAATATGCTAACAGATATAGACTACAGATTCTCCTAAGGAAAGGGTGAACAGAGGATACCGGCAATTTGGGATATGAGTGGGATGTTAATGGGATTTGAATAGGATTTGAATAGGATGCAAGGTAAAAGAACGGGATATGGAGTTTTTGGGTCCAGGGTGATGTGATACTTACAAGGTACGCTTGAGTTTGGTCATTTGGAAAGCCAGCAAGGTCTCTGGACAGCAGGCCAAGGATCTGGTCAGTGGGACAGCAGTGTCAAGAGATCTGGTCACTTGGACAGCTGGGCTCTCCTGGATGGGAACAGCTGAGCCAGGCCTGGTCACTGTGGACAGCGGGATGGGTCAGCTGGGCAAAGGGTCTGGTCACTGGATTCTCTTAAAGGGGATCAGCTGCCTTTCCTCCTTTCTCCCTGGATTATTGGGTATGCCTGGATCTGTATAGGAGGTTCTGCCTGGATCTGGATGCGAGTCTTTGAATCTGTAATCTTGAATTTTGAATATATCTTGTGTCTCGCTCTCTCCTGCTTATATAGCCGGATCGACAGCATAGAATTTTACAGTCTGGAGGGAAGTACTCTGGACTTACCCCTCAAATGGGATAGGCCAGGCTACCGGTTCACCTCCTCTCTCTAGGCTGATTGGTTCAGGGAAAGTGACCTCATTTAATGTGGGTGCATTCTATGACTCCCTTTGTCTCACAAGCCTATTTTATTTGCAAAAATGAATTATGGAACAAAACTTCAGATTTGCACTAGTCACCATCATCAAAAGCAGATATGCAGATCCCATATTTCACAAGGAATCAGCCAGTTCGAATGCCAATTCTGTGCAATGTTGCATCGCCATTTGGCATAATTTCACCATTTTAAGGAGAGACATAAAATTAAACATTCTGCAACAGTTCACTGGTAAGTGCGAAATTAGCCTTTCTGCCAAACCGGTTCGACAGGAATTGATGGGTCTCGCCCAGGCTGATTGAAGTCTTTTATTTGTGGTGGAAGGGCATAATATGAATAGCTTTGCAGCCCCTCCACCCAGATATACAATACTGTATCTAGGTGAGCAATACTGTCATTTGTCATTTTACATTTAAACAGTATTTTTCTGATTTTCAGATGAGCAAATTCACACGTGTGTTTTTTTCAGTTCATTTTGAGTTTACCAATGTGGTTTTTGTAGCACACATTTCCTTATTAATTAACCTTCTGGAGTGCTTTTACAGATATGGTCAGTTTCCGGACACAGTGAGATATACTGCCCAGCATTTCTTTGAAATTTACATGAGAAAAAGATACACTGCATTATTTCTTTCATTTACAGCAGTCTGTGTGCGATGGTTTATAGAAAAAGAAAACCCAAGCAGTGTTAGTTACGCTGTAAGATTCTTGCTCCTTTATTGAATGAAGAGTCAGCCACAGATGTTTTTATGATGGATCGCTTGACTTTCTTTGGTATTTCAGATGGGATGCGGCATGGAGGGCTATTTTTCAGAGCAGCACATACTTTGTAGTGTTTTAGATGAAAGGAAAAACAAATTTCAGGCCGTCTTGCCTGCAGTGTGCAATTTTGGTTTTCATATGCCAGCAAAGCCAAAGTAAATCCTTTCTGACTGTGGCTTATTTCCTTCTTGATTCAAATGGCTTGGAAGAACATTTCAGTACTATTCTTTGGGTGTCAGTATTCAATGGTTGCCACACATGTGTCAAGGACAAAAGCACCACAGTCGTTGTGGCCTTGTTTAAATGCAGTTCTTGGTTGTAGGGTGTTCTGCAGGGCCTTAAATGTGCCCCACACAGTGATGATGTTTTTTGAAAATTCCCCACACACGTTTATAAATCCTGAATGTTTTTGCAATTTTCACTGACCTGAATGAGGCATTTTTGGGGGTGTTGGTTGGGAGATGGTACATTATTTTTTGAGGTAGTTTGTCTATCACCCAAGGGTATTCTGTGATATTCAGTTGTAAACCTTAGCAAACTTGATAAAAAATCCAGAAGACACTTTATTATCCACCAGCTCACTCATCAGGGAGGGCACTAATGTTGACATATTGGTCATACTGCACAAGAAATTATCTGTATAAAGCGCAACCTCATGTGCCCCATGTCATCCCTTGCACCCTTCAACATCCTACTTCCAGGGCTTACATTGATACAGCTAAACCAAGAGGGGATATGGGACATCCTGGACACATTCCCCTGGCAATAGTTCAAACATTGTCCACAATCCTGTTTGTTGAAGCCTAGTGAATGGGCATTGAAAATTGGACAGAAGAAAAGAAAAACATTGTGTGGCAAATTCAAATGCTTCAAGGGGCAGAATATACAGAATTACAGATTGATCTGATAAGTCATTTATAATGTGCCTGTACACATGTGGTTCTAGTCATGACAAGACAAGGAAGGGAAGACAAAAGGAGGACAAAACAATGATCTGACTAGGCCTTGTGTCATTCAGATCCCACAAGTGTGGGAGGGAGAGTGGGAGAAGTGCCAGGGACGTAGGGGAGAGTGCAATGGAATGCGTAAGTGCTGCCAAGAGAGGTGGCTCATATCTGAAGGGAGTCAGGGGACTGTAGGGTTGCAGATACAGTCCCTAAGTGGTTGGGAGGCCCAGAGGAAGTGCAAGGGCAACTGGTAGTACAGGAGCCTGTTCCTGTAAATTCAGTGGGTGGCCAGGTAACCGGTTTGTGCAGCAGACAGGTGCATCAGCAAGGAATAGTGAGAGAAAAGGCTGATGTCGAAACAGGATGGTCTTGAGTTGCTTCCGGAACCTTAGGTGGTCCTTCTCAAGTTTGAGAGAGGCGGTGAGTCCAGCGGAAAGTCCCACCCACGGACAGACATATACCCCCACTCTCTGCCTCGAGAAGTGTCTGACCCTCAGAGAGTTGGAGATGGCTGAGCGGAGGGCTCGAGAAGAAAGATGCTTAGGAAGAGAAAGCTGGATGTAGTGTGGTCTCCGGCCCCAGAAAGCCTTGTGGACGATGCAGACAGTCTTGAACTTGATCCTTGCAGTCACAGGTGGCCAGTGGAGAGATTTCAGATCCGGAGAGATACGATCCCTGTGCTTGAGGCCAACGACAAGGCTTGCAGTCCTGTTCTGTATTAATTGTAATGGGGGCAAAGAGAACAGACAGGACGATTTAGAAAGAGGCTGTTGCAGCAGTCCAGCCTAGAGAGATGCAGGCTCTGGAGACAGTGAGCTTCTGGGGGAAAGTGAGAAAAGGAAGAATAACTCTGAGGAAGTGCAGCTGATAGTATGACTTCTTGGAGACATCAGAGATGTGAGGAGAGAAAGGGAGGGTGAAGTTGAAGATGGCACCAAGGTTCTTAGCCTCAAAGGAAGGTGCAAGTAAAGGCACCAGGGTAGGTGCCCAGAGTGAGAGAGGGAAGATGGGAGCAGGTGTCCAAATGAGGAGGATCTCCGTCTTACTGGCCTTAAGGCAGAGATTTCTGAAGGCACACCATTTCTGAATTGCAGAGAGACAGTCAGCTATGAGAGAAAGAGCAGAAGAGGCTGAGGGTAGCCTGAAGGAAAGCTGAGTGTCATCCACCTAACACTGAAAGTTAGAACTGAATGTAGAGATGCAGTGGCCAGAGGTGCCAGGCAGTGATTGAAGAGGCAAGTAGAGAGGTCATACCTCTGGAGACCACCACATATATAGAGAGAGATGGAAGAACAGAAGGACCCAAGATGAAACTGGGAAGGTTGATCAGAGAGAAAGGAGGTCAACTAGGCTAGGTCTTGACCAGTAATACCCAGTTTGTAACAGAGATGATTGAGCAGGATGGCATGGTTGACGTTGTCAAAAGCAGAGGATAGATCAAGGAGAATGAGGACCAACGCAAGTTTAGAGTCTAGTTTAGAGAGCAAGTCTTCACATGTGTTCAGGAGAGCAGTTTCTGTGCTTCTGGCTGCTCTGAGGCCCAACCGGTGGTCATGGAGACAACTAACAGTTGCAGTCAAAGGCTTTGTCAGAATCTAAAACCAACATGGCCAAAGCTTTTTCAGATTTCTTTTCCAATTCTATCGATTGTAAAGGTCTTCTTCTATTGCCATGATATGATATGATATGGCATGTATATCAGGCCTGTACACCAGTGTTTCTAGGTGACAACACAAACAATCCTACTAGGCCTTGTGTCATTCGGATTGTGCAAGTGCAGCAATGAGAAGTGGAAGGGGAAGGGAGAGGAGGGAGTGCAAGGGAGAGGGAAAGGGGAAGTATGAGCGGGGCAGCTGGCTCTGAGTAAGGGCTGTCATAGTAGCACAGCTCTAAGTAAGTGCTAGGCAGGGGCAGTAGGGGATTACAACATACAATCCCCAAGGGCTCGGTAGGCCAAGAGGTAGTGCAAGGAAGACTGTTCAGGGAGGAGCCTGGCACACAGTGCGACTTTGAGGGTACCATGCCACCAGTCAGCACAGCAGACAGTTAAATAAGCAAGGAAGCGAGAGAGAGAGAAGGCAGGGTCAAAAAGGTAGGTCTTGCGCTGCTTTTTGAACTTCGTGTGATCTCTCTCAAGTCTGAGAGAGGCACGCAGGCCATTTCAGAGGGAGGTACCTGCAGAGGAGAGAGTTCTACCTACAGAAGGAAGGTATTTTTGGAGAAATAGTTGCATGTAGTGCGAGCACTGGACCCAGAAAACCTTGTGGACAATGCAGAGGGTCTTGAACTTGATGCTTTCAGCCACCGGGTGACAGTGGAGACATTTCAGTGGGGAGAGAAATGCATTTCATTGGGATCCATAAAAACACCTGTTTGGTTAGCTTCCATATGTACAGGGAGAGTCTTCCCTCCACATGTAGAATGAAGAGGGAAAACTGTCAGATGCATTTTCAAAAGGCTGGTGTTTATTTTTGCAACAAGGTTTAAAAACAAAATATGATGAAATGTTTTACGAAAAGGCTCTCATCTTACTAGATTCTACTATGATCGAATCGTCTACAGTGGATGATTTGATCTGTTCTTTCATTTGTGGATCCAAGTCCCTGGGCTGAGAAACCTCTTTTCGAATTGGAACAACACCTCATTTTCAGGGCTCAGGCACATATTAAAGGACTCAGTGATTATATCACCTGAGTCTGAAGGGCTCTACAAAAAATCCATGTAGAATATTCTGTATTATGTATGTATTTTAAATAGGTAGTATAGGTTGGTTTATCATTTCTTGCATTGTGGTCGGCCATCAGTATTCACAATCCCTTTATTTTTTTATATTTATTTTTTTTCATATTTTACATTATTTTTGATCAATAAGGGGCAGTGTGATAATTTAACCTTTCCATGGGACACATACATCTCCAGCAGACTTCACATTCAATCTTTTCTCCATAGCACTTAAACCAATCTTTTTTTATACCATTCAATGTTTCTGTCTTTTCTACCCCAAATAACTACCCCTGTTCCTCATCATATTTTACAAGCCAACACATTTTAATTTTTTTAAAAACTTTTTTAATGTTATATTACTAAAGATGCAATGGTCTCTCTTTTTTTATAGTACTCTACTTACTATAAGTCCCCAACTGTGCAATCTTGGTTGCCCATGTTTCTTTTTTCCGGTTCAGTTGCTGCAAACATAAATGCCCTCTGCCACCTTGGTCAGCCATATTTTCTTAGTATCAGTCTAGTTGTTTCAATTAACAGCAGCTATGTTGCCTTTTAGCTGGCATTTCCTGCGTGCCAGCAATCTAACATGGTATAGTCAAGAGCGCTCACAGCAGCAATAACAAATACACTGAATCTGTTCAGGTTGATTCTTAGCTATTTTATTTTTACTGTTCCAATGTGTACTTTTGGTATTTCATGTAGCCTTATTTCAAATCATACCCCTTTTTACAAACATTGTCTCATTTTGTATCCCATTCCATTACTTTTTTCATCCAATGACATATGATGTACATTTTACAAATATCCTTTTAAACAACATTGTGGTTATTACTTGCCTACACCCCTCATTCGTTACTGAGACAGCTGCATTGTGCCATCTTTGCTTATTCTCTCTTTTCTTTCCTCAGGGTCGGTTTTGTGTAGTGTTTTCTATTTCGTTATTTTCGTAGATGGTGTGTTTTAATAAAGTACATCTATTTTTATAGAAGCTTGATGGGATATACCCTTTATTTTGGACTGTTATGCTTTGCTATTTGTGTCAATACTGAATCACTTTCACACCCCAAAAGGTGACTAGGTAGTGTGTATATTCTACATTTATGATTGTGTTGGCTCTTGGTTTGTACCAGTGTGAGGGCTAGGAGGGCATTTATGCCTCCACTCATTTTTTTTCTCCTGCATGGCAGAATACAATTTGTCACATGCTTACTTTACCACAGATGCCCAGAAACAAATGCCACACCACTTTAAGAAATAGCTAGATTGTCTGCATTAAAATTTCAGTTTAGTCATGTAATAACAGATATCATGCTTGCTTATCATAAACGCTCAGTAAGAAATGCCATGTCAAGGTAAGCAGGTGCTAAACTGGCTACATACTAATGTGGTTCATCTAGGTAATAATACTTGTCATGCTTGCTGTATCATAGATGCCCCTTAAATATGTCATGCCACAGTAAGAAATGGCTACACTGGCTCCCCCAAAATGCTAGACTATCAACGGAATAACACATTTCATGTTTGCTTTATCATGAATGCAGCATAATATAGTAGAAATAGAGAACCCCCCTGCTTCCCCACAAGCCTCTCAACTACCCACGCTAAACTATCACCCTCCTCACACACTCTGACTTCAAAAAGAATTACTAAAGAAACTATTTCTTGCTGAAGTCCGATTGCATGGACTTTGACTGCAGAAAGAAATAATGTCTTTCTAATCCTGGATGAGTGGGCCTCCCTGGACATGGGGTGATGAGGTCCAATACACCACAGGGACTGCCAGGACCACCACTACTTCAATGGCCAGAGACTACTAATAGGAGGTTAAAGTGTGAATGAGTGCAAATTAAAGTTGCTTCAAGCAGCTTGTTGGACAATTGCAAAAGTGGCAACAATCTGTTACCAGCTTTCAAACCGAATTTCCCCTGAGTGTGCTGAATAGATTAAACACATATAATTACAGTGGGAACTTTACAAACAATGGCAATACTTAACTATGTCAGTTGCTTATATGTGTATGGGAAATAGCCAGTCACCAAGCCGAGGCCTCCCATTATAAAGTTGTCAAAGCAACAGGTTAGTACTGCTAACAACTCACAAAGCACAAAGAAACGAGATATCAAATAGCAAAACTCCACCCGCACTGGCGTCCGCCCCAAGGCACCCCACACATACCAGGAAGGGTAATACAAGGTGGTGGCAACCATTCACAGTAGAAAGGATAGAATAATGTCTGGTGAAGTCTGAATGTCACTACACCACTTAACTCTATATGTCACACTTGTGTTTTAAAAATCCGATCTTCCTAGTAGGTAATCCTGCCAGCCCTGGTGTTCTCACCCTGAATGCCTGGACTGCCATAATGCTGATATGCAAGCTGAAATGCAGCAGCATAGATTTAACGGGCTTAGTTCTGCTCTGTTGCCTAAATGCTGCAAAGGTGCTATGTCACTTATTAGACTGTCACACTCCTTCAGTACCATGAACTGTTGTGCAAAAGTGTGTATTTTAGGGGCTGAGTTCAGCTATTCCATTTTACAGGAGCTGTAGTCCTTGAGTGCTCCAATTACAGGGGTGTGTGACTGCCCAGAGGTCAACACTGCAGCTGGTTATAGCACTTTATTAACCTGCAATATATATCCATGTACAAGGGATACAATATTACATTCATGATCCTACTAACACAAAAAAAACCATTGCAAGCTAACCTTAGCCAGTAATTCGAATGATGGAACAAATTATTTACAGGCTTCTTATGAATAAATATGCACCCATGTAACTTAAGTGAATGATTATATGACAAGTTGAATAGAGAGGTGTCTGACTCCTAAAGGATAAAGGTGCATTGTGGGGTGGGTATTTTCAGACTTGTTCTGGAAAGTGGACGTTCATTGAATGTTAAACAACAGTGAAGCCCATCCAGCACAAGACTCTTTTATGTTTTAAACCTTAACACAAAATTGACAACGCTAAGTCAATGCACCCGTGTCAAAGAAAAAAAAAACACAAATGTAATTTTAAAGGTAGAAATGCACTTTTGAATGATTGAAACAAACATGCATCTAAAGACATGAATCACTTCAATGAAATTGATTTAACTCTCACATAGGCCAGATCACATTGATGCAGCCGATTCCTACAATTTCCAATTAAATCCCATGGGAAAATGCTGAAGACTCTTTGGAGAGAACGATACATAAACATGGTTAAATCTTTCATTTACTGTGACAAATTAACTTCTGCCTGCAGGGGTAAAGGTTGTCTAACCACTGGCGTAACAGGGCCCCCCACAGCCCACGCGGTGCGTGGGGGCCCGCGACTACATGTCCTGCGAGGGGGCCCCACTTGGAGTTAAAAAAAATGGAAATTTGTTTTTTTTTTAAATTGATTTTTTAATTCACTCTACATTTATAAAGAAATTATTTCTCTAACAGAAATAATTTCTTTATGAAGGCAGAGTGAATACAAAAAGAAACTTTCTTTTTGAAGTCCCGGGGCTACTCCCACCCCATGAGATTAAGACCCTAGGATGGAGGCCTCCATGTCATGGGGTGGGGGCAGCCCTATGACTTCAAAAACAAATAGTTTATTTTTGAAGTTACTCTGCCTTCATAAAGAAATTATTTCCGTTATGGTTCAGTCCTTAACGGAAATAAAGTCAGAATGACTTCAAAAAGAAATAATTTATTTTTGAAGTATTATGGCTCCCCTCAACCCCATGACGTGTGCGTGTGTGAGTTTATGGTGAAAGAGTGCACACAAATGTATGGGTGGCTGGGTATGCGTGTGTGCGTGTACGGTGAACGGATGCACACTTAAATGTATGGGTGGCTGCCTTGGTGTGCCTTTATGGTGAAAGGGTGCACACTTAAATGTGTAGGTGACTGTGTGAGTGTATGGTGAGAGGGTGCACACTTAAATGTATAGGTGCCTGCCTGTGTGAGTGTATGGTGAAGGGGTGCACACAAATGTATGGATGGCTGGGTGTGCGTGTACGGTGAAAGGATACACACTTAAATGTATGGTTGGCTGCCTGGGTGTGCCTTTATGGTGAAAGGGTGCACACTTAAATGTATGGATGGCTGGCTGTGCATGTGTATTTATGGTAATTGGTGTGTGTGCTTGTGTTTAGGGGCGCAACAAAACCTACATTTCATGGGGGCTAACCCTTCAAATGTCGGGAGAGGTGCTAACTTCATGTGTGGTGGCGGAGGAACAAACGTATTTGTGTGGGGGCCTCTAACTTCTTTACGCATTTTAATGAGACTATTCTAGTGCAACCTCAATGTTACAAGCAGTTAACTCTCTCCTTTAAGTCTGAAAGCACCCACTTATGGACTGCTGTGCGAATGACTGGTCTCCTGTTCACTCTCTACCCTTCCAATCACTCCCCTGGCATGCAAGTAGTAAACCCACATCACAATTTCAATTGCCTAAAAAATGTGGTATTTGAATGCAGTTATGAACAGTGAAATGCTGTACCCCAGGCATCTGTGTCTTTTTTTGTCCGGCAACTGCTCTGTAGGTCAGCCAGGTCAAGTCAACATAGCCCACAATTTCAGAGGGAGGGGGGATTTTGAAGCTCAGTTTGCTCAATGGTGTTGCACCACTATTTTTGTTTAATTCCTTGATTACTTATTGGTAATCTGCATTACTCGTAGCCCTGTTCTTCCTCATCCCAGTACTTGTGTATGAGGCAGTACTTGTGTATGAGGCAGTATGCCTCATACACACGTACTGGGATGAGATAGAGGCACATGAAGGTAATGCCTGACTTAGCTACATGTAATCCTCATTACTCCTAGTCCCACTCTTCCTCATCCCAATGCTTACCTATGAGGCAAGGAGCCTCATACGTAAGCACTGGGACAAGGAAGAGGGACGTGGAGGTAATTCTGGGCCAATGAGCTGATTTTGGAGGTCGCGGTAGGGGATGGGAGGGAGAGGGGATGTGTGGGGGCAGGGATTGTGCAATAAATCATAATGGTCATCCATGTCCATGCTAAGCAGGCATGATATGTGGTATTAGTGGCTAGAGAGGCATTTTGGTGCAGCCAGTCTAGTAATTCCTCAGTTTGGTATGACTTTTTTTAACTGGGCATTTCTGACAAAGCAGTCCTGCTAATTGTAATTACCTGGCTAGAGTAGCATTTGGGTTCTTCCAGTCTAGCCATTTCTTACTGCGGCATTGTATATTTTTCTAGGCATCTGTGATAAAATTATCAAATTATATGATATGATAAGTCATATATAATGCACCTGTACACAAGTGTTTTTAGGCATGAGAAGACAAGGGAAGGAAAACAGAGGGAGGACAAGACAAATGATCTTACTAGGCCTTGAGTCATTCAGATCGGGCAAGTGTGAGAACGAGAAGTGCAAGGGGAAAGGGAGGGGGGAAGTGCAAGGAAGAGGGGAGGGGACAACAGGGCAGCAATGCTCTGAGTAAGTGCAGCCAGGGCAGCGCGGCTCTGGGTAGTGCAAGGAGAACAAGGGGCTGTAGGGTTACAGTTACAGCCCCTAACTGCGTGGTAGGCCCAGAGGCAGTGCAAGGGTAACTGATCAAGAAAGAGCCTGGACTCAGTGAGACTGAGGGTAGCCAAGCAACCTGTTGGTACAGCAGACAGGTAGGTCAGCAGGGGAGGGAGAGAGAAAACAGAGGATAAGAGGAACCTTTTGAGATGCATTTGGAACTTCAGATGGTCCGGTTCAAGTTTGGGAGGGGCAGGGAAGCCATTCCAGAGGGAGGCACCTGCAGAGGAGAGATCTACCCCCCACTCTCTGTCTGGAAAAGCATCTAACTCGTAGGATTCAAGAAGGAAGGTATTTTGGAAGAGAACATTGGATATAGTGCGGATCCCAGCCCCAGAAAGCCTTGTGGACAATACAAAGGGTTTTGAACTTGATCCTTGAAGCCACCGGAAGCCAGTGGAGACATTTCCTGGATGGAGACATTCGGTGCTTGGGCTTGAGGCCAAGGATAAATCTTGCAGTCCTGTTCTGGATTAGTTGCAGAGGGCGGAGAGTAGAGGAAGGCAGCTTGAGAAAGAGGCTGCTGCAGGAGTCCAGCCTAGAGAGAACCAGAGCTCTCGAGACAGTGAGCTTCTAGGGGAAAGTGAGAAAAGAAGAGTCCCTTTGAGGAGGTGCAGCTGGTAGTGGGACTTCTTGGTAACGTCCGAGATGTAAGGAGAGAAAGAGAGAGTGGTGTTGAAGATGACACCAGGGATGAGCGAGAGAGGAGAGGAGGCTGAGAGGAGCCTGAAGGAAAGCTAAGTGTTATCTGCAAAACACTGAAAGTTAGAGGAAAAGGTAGAGATCAGGTGGGTCAAAGGGGCCAAGTAGAGGTTGAAAAACCAGGGTGAGAGCATAGGGACCTGGGGAACGCCGCAGGTAGAGAGAGGTGGTGGAGTGAAAGGGACCAAGTTGGACCAGGGAGGGTCAGTTCAAGAGGAAGGAGGTCAGCCACTCCAGGGCCTGATCCATGATACCAAGGTTCTCACAGCGTCGATTGATCAGGATGGCGTTGTTGACCGTTTTGAAAGCAGAGGAAAGTTCAAGGAGGATGAGGACAGAAGGAATCCTGGAATCAAGGCTAGTGATCATATCTTCACAGGTGTTCAGGAGAGACGTTTCCATGCCTCTGGCACCTCTTAAGCCAGACTGATGGTCATGGAGACAGCCGACAGATTCAGTGTGGTGAGTAAGCTCGGAGATGGACAGCCTTTGCAAGAGTTTGGGAGAGGGGAAGTTCCAGTGGGAAAATAATGATTACAGAAATCGGCCAAGGCTGGAGCAAGGTTGTCAATATGGTCCTCGATGATTCTGGAGGAGCAGGCAAGCACCTGTTTCGATGACACTTCCATAGATAGAACTTTTCTAGAAAGCTTGTCAGGTGTTAGCGAGAAAGAGGAGAAAGGAGGAGGAGAGAGAGAGATGATCAAAGGGGGGCTGACAGAGAAAGAGGGAGAGGAAGAGGAGATAGTGGACAGGATGTCCTGAGTTTTAGTGGAGAAGCGAGAGGCTAAAGCAATACAGAGGGCCTGTTGAGGGAACAGGAGAGGTAGAGACCGCAACAGGATTGGACAGTTCCATGCAGATTTTAAAGAGTTTGGCTGTGTTGTTAGAGGCCACAGTGAAGCAGCCGTGAATGTGCTCTCTTCTTAATGAGTGTTATTGCTTTGTCTGGCATTTTGGTGTACATTTAAGTATACATGTGGCCTGGCATGCTTTACTGTAATGTTATTACGTGTCTACAGTGGTCTACATTGTGCAGCCAGTTGGACATATTTTCATTGTGGCATACATTTTTAATAGCAAAGCATTAATGTTCCTGTGCACTGTTGGTGACTTGCATGTATTGGATTGGTGTTACCCTACACAACAATAGCAAACACTCTGGCTTTTTAGCCAATTCTTCTCAGAAGGTTTGCTGTATATTGCATTAAAACACATATTTATATCGTTCTCCTAATGCATTGTGCGGCATACCCCTTCAGCAGCACGTTCGTGCATATTGCGCAAGCGTGTTAATCTAGGCCGGCCCAGAGTATGGCGCGACCCGTGATTTTTTGCCGAGTTGAGGGGGCCCTCTCAGCATGGCTCGCAGATCTTGTGTTACGCCACTGTGTCTAACGGCTAAAGCACCCACTCAGCCCTCACACTTCTACAAAACAACATAAATGTAAACAGGCACAGTCAAGAGGAATACCTCCTTTGCCGTTTGTTTTAACGTGGGCAGAGGGATAGCTATACCCTCAAGAGGGGTGTGTATTTGGTTCAGTGGCAACCGAAAAAGTGAAGTATAACAGTCCAAAGCTGTCATGATGCCTACCCCCGGGTGCCCCAGACCAAGTCCAGCAACCCCGGAAGCAGGCATCAAGTTATCACAAGCAAGCCCAACAACCTGCTAGGGGCTATTTGGGTGCAGTTCTGGCGTCTATGGCGCCAGGCTCATATGGAGAGTCAGTCCTGGTGCCATAGGCACCAGGCTCATAGATTAAAACTTACCTAATGCAGACCATGCTGCAAATTTATCTGATGCAGACCATGCTGCAAGAGCTCCAAGCCAAAAGAGGCTTGGAAGGGACTACTTTACCTAGGGACTATTCTTTACTCGGGTGGGGCTGGGGAGGAATACTTACCTGGGACTACTTTGGGGGCTATTTAAACCATGCCCGAAGAGCAGCACACGCTTCGCGTTATTCTGCATCCAGCAGCGTAACACTCACCGTGCCTGCAAGTCTGCAAGAACAAGAGCAATACCTTTGATCCTTACCTGAATTCCCGATCCATCGCGCCTTCGAGTTGGAAGAAAGAAGTTATTTTATGCATGTCGCCTCGCCTGCTGCAGCGCCGCGCTGAACTCACCAGCCTTCGCAGCATCTTCACATTCCACCGCATCCTCCTGCATGTTCCCGCCGCACTCCGGCACCTAAGGAGAAGACAAGAACAGCAAGGTGAGCCAAGGGAATACACAGAGGCAATATTAGTTACCCCCCACAGACTTACCTGATTTTACCACCGGGGGTACTATTCCTCTTCACGGGTCGGCGCAGCTTCCACTGCATCTTCGTCGAACCCCAGCCCCTAAGGGGAAAACAAAAGGACAGCAAGGTGAAACAAAGGGACAAACAAGGGGAAACCTCCTCACCATAATAGACTTACCTGATTTTACCGCGGGGCATTATTCCCCGAGACCTCATACTTTCTCTCATCGCCTGAATAAGGGAGAAAGCAACAGGTTACATAACAACATTATTTTATCGAACTGTGTTGGATAATACAAATCCTTACCTGAATATTACCGGTTGCCACGAGGAACTCTTCGCTAGGGTCAAGCTGCAATCTGCAAGGAATCGGACTACATACTTACGGCGTCTTGCCGGGAATCTCAGAGTCAATATTGTTCTGGAACTCAACAATTCCTTCGAGCGAGTGAAGCAACTGGCTATTTACGCGCCCCTGCGCTCAATGCAGGATGGAGAGCTCATCCTTCCAAACCATCAGGTCAGGCTATAAGAGGGGACATCAAAGGTGATCAGTGGGGAGAACAGCGGGAGTTGAGGGGGGTTAACGCTCAACTCCACGGGTAGTTAATTTCCTTTCTCCAATTGCAGAAGAATATTCCTACGGGCCAAGCAAACGAAGCTAGGTGGGCCAGTCCAGTCCGTCATCTCGGCACTACGCGTCACATTGGTGGAGACCGCAGCTGTCCAGTTCAGATCGACGCCCCTGTGGGAGCCAGGTGAGCGTAACAGAATGCGAAGCCTACCCACAAATTCCCACCCAGGCATTATGGATACCTCAGAAACTGATCAATTGGCCAAATTACTAGGGAAACTGAGGGCTGAAGTGCATTCTGCCCATCAAGAAACCAATGCTTTTAGGAGAGAACTGATTTTGTCAAAGGAGCAAACTGATGACCTTGCTAGGCAACTACTGCAAAGCCAGGCTGGACAAGCACCCCTACCAGGTTCCGGGGGAAATCCAGCTCCTGTGTTATCGAGTAACCCTGTGCAAATAAACCTACCAGGAAATATTCCATTAGCTCCGCCTGAACCCTTTGCTGGAGATCCCAAAAGGTTTGCTGTCTTTATGAACCAATGCCGCTTACACTTTTTATGCAGACCTGGAGCGTTCCAAACGATCAAGCCAAGGTCGCCTTTGTATTGTCATATCTCAGCGGCAGTGCAGCTGATTGGCCAATTACACTAGTTACTCAGGATGACCCAATTCTTCGGGATTTTCAGGGCTTTCAAATGAGCATGGAGAGACTATTTGCCCGGCACTCCCAAGGACAGGCCCTGGATAACAAACTTTTGTCCCTACGAAAGGGTAACCAGGACCTTCTATCCTACATCGCGACCTTTAATAGGTTGATAGTGGAAACTGGATGGCCTGAGGTAAAACGAATCACGTTATTTCATTGAGGGCTTCGAGGAGAACTCAAGGATGTCTTGGATCAAGTCGTGAACCCACCTCAAGACTGCGCTTAATATATAGACTTAGTGGTCCAGTTAGATCACAGACTTCAGAACAGAAAGGCTGATCGAGCCAAGTTTGAGAATCGGGTGTTGGTCAAAACCCACGCTAACCCCAAAGGAGCAGATGCTTCAGAACCCATGCAAATCGGAGGGGTTAAAGGACCCTTAACCCAGAAGGAAAGAGAAAGGAGACGGCAAATGCAATTGTGTCTATATTGTGGAACTTCTGGGCATTTTCTACAGGATTGCCCTGTAAAACCACCCAAGAAGGTGGTAGGAGCTGCTGATAAAAGCCATATGGAGTCAGACTCGGGAAATTACCACTCCCGACAAGTGTAGAGGTCCGCTTGCCGAGCTTGAAGAAGGATACTCAGACCTCGCATTTCATCATACCAATGGTCCTCGTAGATCCAAGGCAGCCATTGCGTATGCACGCAGTTAGGGCATACATTGATAGCGGGGCCATAGGAAACTATGTGGACTACGAGTTGGCTTCCAGGAAGAATCTACCTCTCTGCCGAAAAACCACCTCAGATGTCATCACCACAGTCGATGGAACTGAAATTGCCTCTGGGCCAGTAACTCATTCCACTGCAGAGATCACACTATTGGGTCAGGATGGGCATCGAGAGACTATTGTGTTTGATCTAATCAAAGCCCCACAGTTGCAAATAATACTGGGGATACCTTGGATGGAAACACATAATCCTTGTATTGATTGGCGGGAGAAGAGAATAACCTTCCCAGATTGTGCTCAAACCTGTTACCCAAAGAGAAATCTGAACGCAGGCCTGGCCACAGTAACCACAGCAGTCATGCAACTACCTCCAGAATACCAAGAATTCCAGGATGTCTTCCAAAAAGAACAGGCAAACACCTTACCACCTCGCAGAGCTAACGATTGTCAAATCAATTTCATACCCGATGCACAACCCCCTTGTAGCAGGATCTATGCTCTTACAGAACCTGAGAACCTTCACCTACGACAGTACTCAGACCAGTACCTTGCCAATGGCTTTATTCGCCCATCCAAGTCCCCTGCATCTTCAGCTTTGTTCTTCGTGCCCAAAAAGGAAGGTGACCTCAGAACGTGCGTAGACTACCGCGCATTGAATCAGCTAACTGTTAAGAACCGATACCCATTGCCTCTGATCCCTGAACTACTAGACCAAGTGAAGGACGCTGTAACGCTCACCTGACTCCCACGGGGGCGCTGGCCTTGTTCGCGCTGCTGTGACCTCGTCTAAGGTGATGCGCAGGGTTCGGAAGACGGACTGGACCGGGCCCCATATCTGGCTTGTCTGACTCGCAGAAGTATCCTTCTGTAGGTGAGAATAGGGGGTTAAATGTCTGCGGGGTAATGTAATCGGCCTCCCCTTACCCCTCTTAACCCCCGTAGCATCTCACCTTAGGGTCTGGAAGGACGAGCTCTCCATCCTGCTTCTGATGCAGGGGCGCGTTGGTATCCAGTTATGTCACTGGATTTTCGGATGGGTGAGAACCAAACTTGCTTGGCTTCCAGGTAAGTTTTTCTATAAGTGGTTCCCCTTGTGTCCATGCATTAATGTTCTAATGCTAGTGTCTTTTTCCCCCTTAGGGGCCGGGGTCCGAAAATGCCTGGATGCGGCGCGGACCCAAAATGAAAAGGGAATGACCCAACAGGTAAGTCTTGACATGGAGTTTTAGCTACCCTTTTCCCTTCTTTCTCTCACCTGTGTTCTTATCTTTTTCTCCCTAGGCGCGGGGGTGTGACTGCGAATCTGGATGGTCGCTGCTGAACATGGAGGCGCCCTGTAAAGGTGAGTAGAATGCGGCGCTGCAGCGATCGATGCGATGTGCTTTTAAAAATAAATGTCTTCCTTTTCAGGATTGTCAGCGAAATGTCTCTGGGATGCAGATTTAGCAGGTGAGGCCTTTTCCTTCTTCTGTTCTCTTGTTTCCTTCCTTTGCAGGTGATTCTGGATGCTGGCAGGTGTGGCAGAAGTCAAGATGCAGGAGCAGACACGGTGAGCGTCCAGCTGCTAGATGCAGAACAACGCGAAGCACGTGTGGCTGATCGGGTGTGGTTTAAATAGCCTTGGAAGAAGTTCCTAGAATGTATCCTTCCTCCAATCAGGTATGTACCCTTCCCCGACCACGCCCGGGTGGTAAATGAGTCCCACAGGTAAAGTAGTTCCTTTCAGGCCTCAAGGAGGCCGGGGTTCTGCAGCATGGTCTGCATCAGGTAAGTGCACCCAAACACTTTCATAATGAGCCTGGCGCCTATGGCGCCAGGACTGACGTTTTCTATGAGCCTGGTGCCGTAGGCGCCAGGACGCTTTCCAAAGGGCCCCTATAAGGGGTTGCTGGGACCTTCCCCGGGGACTTGATGTCCGCTTTCGGGGACGCAGGGCCTGAGCCGGCTCCCCGGGAGCGGGCATCGTGACAGACACCTGCATATACACTAAGTTAGATCTCCGGGGGGCATACCATCTGGTACGTGTAAAAGAGGGCGATGAATGGAAGACTGCTTTTCGCACTAAGTATGGGTTATTCGAATACCAGGTGATGCCTTCCGGGTTGTGCAATGCACCAGCAGCCTTCCAATACTTCATGAACGATGTCCTTCGTGAACTCATTGACGTTTGTATTGTCGTGTATATCGATGATATTCTAGTATACTCCTCTTCAGAATCTGACCACGTGAAACATGTCCGAGCAGTCCTTGAGAAATTGTGCCAGCACAACCTATATGCAAAACTGGAAAAATGTGTTTTTCATGCCACAGACGTTGAATTCCTTGGGTTTATCCTGACCCCAAGAGGAGTCCGAATGGACTCACGAAAGGTGGACGCAATCTTTAAGTGGCCAGAACCAAGTTCAGGTAAAGGAGTACAAAGCATGCTCAGCTTTGCCAATTTCTACCGCAGATTAATCCCGGAATTTTCACATGTTGTACATCCCATCACAGCACTCTTGCAAAAAAATAAACGCTTTATGTGGACTGAAGAAGCTGAAAATGCCTTCCAAGAGCTGAAAGCGAAATTCACGTCTGCACCTGTATTAAAGCACCCGCGCCCTGAACTTTCATACATAGTGGAAACTGATGCATCCAGTCTAGCCATGGGAGCTGTCCTGTCTCAAAAGGACCCTGAAACTGGTCAGCTTCACCCAGTAGCATTTTGGTCCAGAAAGTTCTCGGCACCCGAGTTAAACTATGCGGTTACCGATAAGGAGTTATTAGCCATTAAATCTGCCTTCAAGGCTTGGCGGCACTATCTTCTCGGTGCCAGGCATACCATTACCGTGATCACCGATCACCGGAACTTACAGAATTGAAAGACAGCCAAGGCCCAATCGTCACGCCAACTCCGATGGGCATTGTTCTTTGCCGAGTTCGATTTTGTGATAACCTATCGACCAGGTTGTAAGGATGTTAAAGCAGACGCCTTATCCCGAATAGGGATGGGAGAGGCAGAAGTGAACACAGAACCGGTACCTATATGTTCCGAACAAAGGATTCTTGGCATGACTACTCTACAGACACTAGAGGACATTCAGGTAAAGATCCAGAAACTCTTTGATCCTACAGCCCTGCAGGACTGGGTAAAGAAAGGCCCGGACTATTCTGTCACCAATGACCTGCCTTATTACCAAAGGCGGCTATTTCTGCCACACAAGGAACTACAAGAGCTAGTCATTTCCCGTTATCATGATACCCTAATGGAGGGGCACCCATATATTGCAAAAACTGAAGCTAAAATTAAAAGACAATTCTGGTGGCCCACCTGGCGAAAGGATATTAATCATTTGTGATTCCTTGTGGCATTTGCGCCCAAAACAAAAGTCAAAAGAAAAAAACAGCTGGACTCTTACAACCTTTAGACATTCCGCCTACACCATGGCATACCTTATCATTAGACTTTATTACTGATCTACCCCCATGCAATGGATTTAACACCTTTCCAGTTATTGTGGATCTTTTTTCCAAGATGGCCCACTTTATTCCTTTAAAGGGATTACCTTCAGCTTCAATCCTGGCCAAGGAGTTCCTCGAAAACATTGTTCACATACACGGATTTCCGTCCGTATTGGTCTCTGACCGGGCCAGTCAATTCATTTCACATTTTTGGAACAAATGCTGTCAATTGGCACAAATCGATGTGAGGTTATCGACCAGTCCCCACCCCCAAACCGATGGTCAAACAGAGAGGACCAACCAGACTCTCGAACAATACCTGCGTTGTATGTTACATCAGACTGAGAGTAATTGGAAAGACATTCTTTGGCTCGCCGAATATGCATAGAATAATTCAGTACACTCTGAAACTGGACAAAGCCCCTTTTATACCTTATATGGGCACCATCCTCGAACCTCAGACCTTGACTCACCCCAACACTTAGAAATGCCCGCAGAAGACCATCTGCACGCTACAATTACACAAGCCTTTAAGGAAGCAACTGCACATTTAAAACAGGCGAAAGAAAAATACAAGAAAGATGCTGATCGGCATAGAAGTGATACTCCACAATACCAGATAGGGGACCAAATATGGTTAGCCACAAAACATATACCTCTAAAGGGCACACGGACCTTTAACCCCAGATATTTGGGACCTTACTTTATTAAGGCCGTTATCAACCCGGTGGCTGTCAAGTTGGACTTACCTGCTAATATGCAAATTCACCCCGTCTTTCATATGGTTAGCCACAAAACATATACCTCTAAAGGGCACACGGACCTTTAACCCCAGATATTTGGGACCTTACTTTATTAAGGCCGTTATCAACCCGGTGGCTGTCAAGTTGGACTTACCTGCTAATATGCAAATTCACCCTGTCTTTCATGTGTCACTTTTGAAGCCAGTGCAACCTGGGACAAGACTAACCAAGCCACCAGACCCCATCCTTGTAGACAGGGAACCCGAATTTGAAGTTAAGAACATCCTAGACTCCAAGCTGATAAAGTCAAAACTTTTTTATTTAATCGACTGGAAAAGTTACGGACCACAGGAAAGGTCATGGGAACCTAGTGACCATGTTCATGCACCCCGATTGGTGAAAAAATTCCACCGAAATTTCCCAGACAAACCGAAACCACAGGGAAGAACGACTTTAGGATGGGCCTTGGGGGGGAGTGCTGTCATGAAGGCTACTCCCGGGGACCCAGACCAAGTCCAGCAATCCTGGAAGCAGGCATCAAGTTATCCCAAGCAAGCCCAACAACCCCTGCTAGGGGCTATTTGGGTGCAGTCCTGGCGTCTATGGCGCCAGGCTCATATGGAGAGTGAGTCCTGGCACCATAGGTGCCAGGCTCATAGATTAAAACTTACCTGATGCAGACCATGCTGCAAACTTATCTCATGCAGACCATGCTGCAAGAGCTCCAAGCCAAAAGAGGCTTGGAAGGGACTACTTTGGGGGCTATTTAAACCACGCCTGAAGAGCAGCACACGCTTCGCGTTATTCTGCATCCAGCAGCGTAACGCTCACCCTGCCTGCAAGTCTGCATCCAGCCTTCTGCCATGCCCGCCTCGAGTCTGGAGCTCCTAGAAAAAGGGAGAAAGAAGGAGGAAAGGTTAGAACAAGAGCAATACCTTTGATCCCTACCTGAATTCCCGATCCATCGCGCTTTTGAGTTGGAAGAAAGAAGTTATTTTATGCGCGTTGCCTCGCCTGCTGCAGTGCCGCGCTGAACTCACCGGCCTTTGCAGAATCTTCACATTCCACTGCATCCTCCTGCATGTTCCCGCCGCACTCCGGCACCTAAGGGGAAGACAAGAACAGCAAGGTGAGCCAAGGGAATACACAGAGGCAATATTAGTTACCCCCCATATACTCACCTGATTTTACCACCGGGAGTACTATTCCTCTTCATGGGTCGGCGCAGCTTCCACTGCATCTTTGCCGAACCCCGGCCCTAAGGGGAAAACAAAAGGACAGCAAGGTGAAACAAGGGACAAACAAGGGGAAACCTCCTCACCATAATAAAATTACCTGATTTTACCGCCGGATGCATTATTCCCCGAGACTTCATACTTTCTCTCAGCGCCTGAATAGGGAGAAAGCAACAGGTTACATATTGACATTATTTTATCGAACTGTGTTGGATAATACAAATCCTTACCTGAATATTACCGGTTGACACGAGGAACTCTTCGCTAGGGTCAAGCTGCAACCTGCAAGGAATCGGACAAGAGTGAAAGTCAGACATTTGAACTCTTACGAACTACGTACTTATGGCATCTTGCCGGGAATCTCAGAGTCAATATTGTTCTGGAACTCACGAATTCCTTCGAGCCAGTGAAGCAACTGGTTATCTACGTGCCCCTGCGCTCAATGCAGGATGGAGAGCTCATCCTTCCAAACCATCAGGTGAGACTATAAGAGGGGACATCAAAAGTGAACCTTTGGTGAGAACAGCGGGAGTGGGGGGGTTAACAGTCAACTCCACGGGTGGTTAATTCCCTTTCTCCATTTGCAGAAGAATATTCCTACGGGCCAAGCAAACGAAGCTAGGTGGGCAAGTGCAGTCCGTCATCTCGGCACTACGCGTCACATTGGTGGAGACCGCAGCTGTCCCATGTGGGAGCCAGGTGAGTGTAACAAAAATAAAGGAATTACCAATCAAGGTTCTATACAATTCTAAACTTTAATCAACACACCATGTATAATAATAATAGAATATGCAATGATAGAAAATATGCAACACTCTGGGTAATGAGACAGGAAGAGAAAAAGGCAAATCAAAGACCACAATGTTCAAAAAGTATATTTCTTAAGGTTGCAAAAGGGATTCAAATGTTCTAACCAGTTTCTATGGGCCAGAGATGGACCGGGGGACAGATACCAAACAACAATACCTTTGCAAATGTCACTGTGTTTCCACTGCATCAGACAAGGCTTCTCAACACCGTTCGAGGGTTATCATTGCTTTGAGGATGTGGCAGTTGAAAGGGTCCAGCAGAAAGCTGACCCTGAGTTGGGTCGAAAGGAAGTCAGCTGTGGTCTCGAATCATCTACTCAAGCTGTGTAGAAGTCTCCATGGATACACAAACCCCACCACATTCCTTTCTCAATACAATTTAAGAACTTTAGAAATGCAGCACCCACGTGTGAGTACTATCCCTTTGTGAATGGCAGTGCCCTTTCATTCCCAAGGCAGCTTGCAGGGAAGTGCCTCTCCGTGGGGATAGAGTGTTACTTGCTCTCACAAGGGAACAAAAAGATGCACTCCTGCAAAGCTAAAGTCCTGCCAGTGGTCAAGGGGAGCCTTGTCTGGAACAAATATGGATTCACAGCTGATCTGGGCCCGCAGGACTGATACGTGTGATAACAGTTTAATGTGGCTGGATTAAGTATGAAAGATGCTTGCCAGCATACCATAACTCAGATATGGCTTATGTTTACAGTGTATTGTCCCACCAGGACAGGATCCTCGGGTATGTTGTTTTTACGGAAGGGGTGTGCATCTTAAATACAGCCCCTGCTCTGCAGCAGTGGCATTGTGAGTTTAGGGCTGGGGGGCACTGGCCTCCCCTGAAAAATGTTTTGCCTTCCTCTCCCCAGGGACAAATCAAGACCTGTCCTGGTAGTGTTGCCAAGACCGCTTAAAGTGGGCTTGTTGACTTTGCAGCAAAGCCCTTTACAATGTGCAGCTCAACAGAGCTCCTACACTTTCCTGCACATAGTTCTGCCCTTTATGGTGGCCTTAAGGCTGCAAGAACAAAATTAGACCAATAGAACAAAGTTGACAGGATTTCAACTAAATTGTCAAATTTTCACAACATATAGTATTTATTTCATATATCAAATACAAATTGAACATACTAAAAAAGGCCCAACAAAAATGTTTCCCATCATTCATAACTCATTCATAACTCATATACATCATATTCATACCAAAAATATTCCATACATGGGTGTGTTACTGTCCCCATAATATAGTCCAAACTAGAAATTCAAATTTTGAAATTCTTGTGTTTTTTCAGAAGTAGCACGCAGTTTTTCTTGCAGGGGTTATATGTCTGTCTGTCGACACGTGTTTCGGTTGTAGTCCACTGTGGACGGGAAACACCTTGCCCCAATAATACAGTCAATCTTCCTCAGGACGGAGTACAACAGTCCATTTTGTGTTGCCTCTTGATAGAATGGGGTGAGCCTCAAAATCTATAAAATAATAATATGTCATATTTTATTATTTCAAAAACATTTGATGTCTAGGAAAAGCAACATTGCTCTATGTGAGGAATGGATATGCACAGACGAAGCGGAGGGCTACATCTGAAAAAAACATAGGAGTTACAAAATTAGAATTTCTACTTTTATTTTTGCAGTGTATACTCGTCTGGAGGACCTCAGACGTACACCAGGTACCCTTTATTTACCAGATATGGTGGCCTTAATGGCCTGCAATAACTTATTTGTCTTATGCCCTAGTACGTGGATGTACACTTACAAGATATGTGTAGAGAGCGGATGACTGCATAGAGCGGGTGAATGCGTAGAGCAGGTGATGGAACAGGTGTCATATATGGATAGAACAAGTGATATATGTTAATAGAATTGATCACATATATGGATGGAACGAGTGCTGTGTGTGGATGGAACGGATGATGTATGTGGATGGATCGGATGACGTATGTGGATGCATCAGGTGCCGTATGTGGATGTATCCGGTGCCGTATGTGGATGGATTGGGTGACATATGTGGATGAAACGTTTGAAATATGTGGACAGAAAGGTTGAATTATGATGATGGTACGTGTGAAATATGTAGATGAAGTGCACAAAACTACTTAGAACACACGGAATGGTACGGGTGAAATATGTGGATGGTGTGCACAAAACAACTTAGAATACACACAACAGATCGGAGTAAACAGAGCGGATTTGAGTGTGTGGGGGGGACAGGAGTGCGTGGAGTGGACAGGAGTGCGTGGAGCAGACAGGAGTGCGTGGGACGGACAGGAGCGCGTGGGGCGGACAGGAGCGCATGGGACGGAAAGGAAGGTGTGGGGCAGATTGGAGTGCGTGCATGGGACGGACTGGAATGCGTGGGGTGTACCGGAGTGTGTGGGGAGGACTGGGGTACGTGGGGGGGACTGGAGTGCGTGAGGGCATCGAGCGGACCGGAGGGTGTGGAGCAGACTGGAGTGCATGAAGTGGACTGGAGTGCATGGAAAAGACTGGAGCGCATAGAATTGCGTGACGTATATAGTATGGTTTGGAGTGCAGGGAACATTTGAAAGTGCATATTACCCATCATATCACACCACCACGCTTACTCTCCTCTTTACACCACCACTGAACTAGAAAACAGAACTAGAAAACAGAGATACTATGACACCATTCATCCAACTGTTCTCACACCAACATCCACCACACAGGCGTTCTCCTCAGGCCTAACACAGCCACATTCGGTCTGGATAAATCCTGCCAGAATGAACACATAGGAGGTCATTACAACCCCGGCGTTAAGGGTTAACGACGGCGTTAACCCTTAACGCCGGATTCCCACTTTAACGCCTGCTTTTGGCAGGCGTTAAAGTCCATGGCGCTAACCCGCCATGGTGCTAATTACGCCGCCGTAATTTACGGCGGCGTAATTAGCGCCTTCCCCACTCCCATTATGCCCTATGGGGCAAAAATGGGAATGGAGAAGGGAAAATGGGAATTGGGGATTTACCGCCCCACTCACCTTGGAATGGGGAGGTAAATCCGCCATCCACCATGGTGTAAACTATGTTTACACCATGGTGGTAAAGTTGGTGCACTTAGCACCAAGGTTGTAATGACCTCCATACTCCTGATCCCTCAACCGCCACACCTACCGCTAAGAAGCAGCTATCACACGAATACTGCACCAGCTGCACACATACCCGGTGCTCACACATACCTTTGACTCTCTCTACTCTCTCTACTGATCTGAACTTCGGTTCCCAAGGGCGTTCAACCTACCAGCGCCTTCAGACCATACCAATGGTATATAAGGCGCTATATAAATGCAAAATAACATAACATAACATAACATATTTCAAGTTACACAAGAAAGCTGAATTTTTCAAAGTTAATATTTAAGTCTAAATGGAAAAATCGGATTGCTTTATAGAGATAGTTAAATGTTCTTAAAAGTTGCACAATATGCTGGAATTTTGTGACAAATGTAATCATTATCCTAGTGAGTTTACTACAAAGATTGTTTTAGTAATTTGTGTAAAAGGAAGACTTTTTTCAGGCTTTCATTATGTTGCTTTCCTCAGCTTATATTTTTCCTTTCAGGATGTGGAAAATAAAACTACAACAATATTCTTTTGGCTTAACATGTTTCTCTAAGGATTTACATATTGTAAGGCTACATTCATTTGAGATATGTGTATTTTGCAAGTAAACTATCAGAACTCTCAATTTCCCAATGAAAAGCCCATCCAGTCATGTTTTCCCCCTCTGGATTCTGGGACTTGTATTTTTTTTCTATCCCATTTGAAATTTAGGAACACTACATGTCCCACAATTACAAGCATAAACAGGACGTGGTTGCCTTCTCACGCATGGCCATGGGAAACTTGAGCATTGTGTTCTATCAGGCAGTATTATTTTAGGCTTTGAAATCCAGAACTGACATATTTGTCGGAAGTTGAGCTTGAAAAGTATGTGTTCAAATTGGGTTAAAATCCCAGTTTTACTGAAAGTGTGTGATCCTGGACAAATGATGCAATCTCTTCATGTATAGTGGACTGACCTCAGTAAAGCCAACAATGATTTTCTCATCTATTGCTGTCAGTCACCAAAATGGCATGGCCCATCCATAGTATTGCCCCACAGGAGAATTAGTGAAATGTTTTGCTACTTCTTTCAGCCCTGTAATGCTGTTATTGAATTATGCATAGAACAGAGTCCACCATTTTCATGGGTTATTGGGTTTACAGTATCTTCAAGAGGTGGGGTAGGAGACTAATGCCGAAGCAGGTGAAGGTTGCTTTGTTCCAATGTTGATGTGTGCATGATCCGATAAGGTAGGATTCTCTGTGGTATGCACGCTTTATATATTTTGTGAGCTGTCTGGAGCAGTAGTTAATGTGCACTCCAGGTTTGTAGCTTAAATTGTTTATGTGATTATTTTGCCTGTCTTTATGGTGGTTAGGGAGTGTGGGGAGCTCTATTGGTGTATCTGTGGTAGATTAGTGTGCTATTTAGGGAATTTATTCTGGTGGTATGCTCTATATTGTGTAATCCATATTGATTCAGTGAGGGGTTGTATGTGAAGATGGGTTGTTTGTTAGAGGGGTGTAGAATGATTTTCAGGTAGTTACTGTTACCATTACCACACATTGCTCAACAGACCTCCTGATCAGAACTGAGAGCAACCTGTTTCACTTTGTTGTGGGGAAAGGATGACAGGGTAGGGCTTGTATTCTGGCCTCTGGATGTTGAGGAGGCAGTATTCCAGGTATGGGGCTTGGGTTCTGGTGGTAGGGTAGGATAATGGCACATATAGGGCCTGGGCTATGTTGGTGGGGAGACAGAATGCATTGTGCGAGCCTGTACTTGGGTGGTGAGGTGGCAGGATGCCATGTATGCAGCTTGCATTCTGGTCTCTTGCTGTTGAGGAGTCAGGATGCCAGGTATAGGGCTTGGGCTCTGGTGGTGGGGAGGCAGGATGACAGGTATTGGGGTTCCGCTCTGGCCTCTGGCTGTTGAGGATGCAGGATGCTAGGTATGAGGCCTGGGCTATGGTGGTGTGGAGGCATGATGCCAGGCATGGGGCCTGTGCCCTGATTAATTGTGGGGCAAATAGAAAATGTATGGGGCCTGGGCTCTGGTACTGGGGAGGCAGGATACTAGGTATGGGGTCTTTGACTCTGATGGTGGGTACGCTGAATGGCAAGTATGGGGACTAGGTTCTGGTGAGGCAAGATGCCAGTATGGGGCATGGCCTCTGCATGGTGGGGGTAGAAGGAGGCCAGGTAAGGGGTCTCGGCTCTGGCGGTAGGGGACAGCATACCCTCTATGGTGCTGCGGTTCTGGTGGTGGGTTGGCAGGATGCCAGGAATGGTTCTTAGGTTCTAGTGGGGCGTGGGGGGCAGGATGCCTGGTATAGAGTCTGGGTTCTAAGTGATGGGGGAAGGATGCCGGGTGTGGGGCCCACGTCAATTTGGGAAAGGATAGTAATAGCTCTTTTATAGGCGGTTCATATGCGGTCCCCCTACTTTTGGCTGTGGTCCCTTTTGAGCCCCCTAAATTAGATTCATGGAGAAGGCACTGGTCACTGCAGCTGTCAACACAGAACATGTGACCTGACCTTCTCTGTGCCTCTGTAGGGAAGGTGTTGCCATTGGATTAGTAAGGTAGCAGTGCACAGGTGTACACCATGATAATTGCCATGGAGTTTTAGGACAGTGAAATATGATCAGCAAATTTCCCTTTCAGATATGGAAGTACCTGCATAATTTTATCATTTAATAAAAATATAAACAGTAAGGGCTTTCACACCTTTGCCAGGAGGCAATTCATCACTCTCTATGAGATTGAATCATGGGTTTGAGCATCAGATGGATCTATTCAAGATTTCATAATGCATTCACTCTACACATTCTCTCCCCTTCTTGTGGTTTGATGGCACAGTAGAAGAGTGCTTACTTTTATCATAGACAAACATATATTTAAATTTTATGAACATATTAATCACTTTTATATTCAATATAAAATAGCCCCACGGCATCCTGTTCATGAAAATGTAAATCTGCAGTAATTGTTCATGGTGAAAATCTCACTAATGCTGCTGGGTTCAAGATAAACTCTACCTCATTGCACAGTGCCTTGCCAGGCCATCTGGCCCCTTGCTACAGACTGGAGGGCAAACTCTGTCTGAGATGAAGAGATCAAACTTGAGCTATTCCTGCCAAAAATCAAACAGATATCAAAGCAGCCCGACTGTCTGAAGACACCTGTCTACTTGTCTTGGTCAAAATAAAATTCTAAGCCCCACATCTGTCCCCTGCCGAGACAGATACAACTGACCATTGCAGTAATTTCAGTGCAGCCAACCAATCAAAATCTATTTGGAAAATGCGCCTCTACAGCGACCCTGAACTATACGATATAGGGCCTCCTTACGAGGTTGGAGGTAGTCATGGCGCTATTAGCGCCATGACTACCTCCAATACCGGTACCGAGTCCGCCCTCGTTCAATGGGGACTTACCGGTCTATTCCGACCTTTGCAGGACCGGTAAATCCCCATTGAAAAAGCCAGTCCCCATTCCCATTTCAGCCCCCATAGTGCTCAATGGGAAGGGGGAAGGCGCTAATAACGGTACCGCAAATTGCGGTACCGTTATTAGCTCTGAAGTCCTTTAATGGGCCCCGTCCATAATGCCTGGTAAAACCAGGCGTTAAGGAAGGGACCCGCTAAGGGACCTCGGAATAGGGTGCAAAGTGATTACCGGCACTGATGTCCTTAACGGTGCCCGGTATCCCTTTGTGCCCACCTCGTAATGAGGCCCATAATCTCAGAATCCTACCTTCATTAAGAGGCAAATAAACGTTATTCTCTGATATAATTACACAACTCACTCATTAATTCCTATGACATATGACATTTAGCTGCTGGTCTTTTTAGACTAAATCGCTTGGGCCTGGCTGTTTGCTGCAGTTGAGAGCCATTTGAAGCAAAATCCAAACCAGTGAAAGATCCGCTTCCCTGATTTCCACGTGATTGAGGACTGGTTCTGACCATTCTTATCTTAAAGCAGAATAGACATTGCAAATATAGCAAGCCGATGTAAGTCACAGATATTTCAGGCATGGAATTTGTATATCTCTCTCTCATGTTCTCCCTTCTAAAAGGAGGTAAATAAAGTAAATACATGACACTCATATATATACATACAAGATTCCGAAATTCCGAATTGGAACACTGTTTTGGAATTCTAGAATGTTTAACTTATTTGCATGCATCCCTAGACAACAACATATAATTAATGCAAGACAATACATATTCATCCGTTTTGCATGCAAACATATGCAAACCCGCCTAAAATTTAGAAAACACAATTCCTGCTAGTGAGCGTACCTGGAGTTCCACAAAACAGGATATCTACAGACATTGGAAGAGTGTCGTTGAAAAAATAAAGAGAGGCGGGAGATGCGATGTTTCCCGCTCGTGTCTCACCCACGTATATTGGGCTCCCTACTGATGTGAAAAGCAATTCCTGAATTCAGCAACTTTATTCCAAAAGGAAAAGAATAATAACACATAGCAAATAACTGCCACCCATATTGCAATAATCCCACAAAACTGGTGCGAGACCATAGTACATGGAAAAAACAATTACCCTTTTCTTTTTCTACAGCTTAAATTAACAAATTACCTTCCATGTTCAACAGCGTCTTAATCTTATGCTATGTTATCGTATATGTGTATAGCACTGAAGCAATGTAGGAAGCATGGTCCTTCAGCAGACCATGGTCTGAGAAGGTGAGAAAGGTGATCAATGAAGTGCATGAAACAGAAATTGTAGTGTAGGTGCTGTACGAAAAACAGATATTCCAAGTATGGAGGCATTCAAATTTGAAGAGTGGCGAGGCAGCAACGGTATTTAAGGAAATATAGAAGATGTGTCTGCTGGTCCAAATTAGTGATCATGGGACTCAGCTGTAAAGCTATGGGACACAGTGACAAAAGAGGAGAATAGTGTCCATGACAAGTGTTTTAACCCCTATGGCAACTGTTTACAGTTGAGGGTTCTGCCATATTTTACATGCAATGTTAATGCATACGATAGAGAATATGTCACAACTAGACCGAATTATTCATGGGACTCAGCTGTGTGCTATGTGGTGCAGGTCAACATGCAGCATATGTGCTCAGTGAATGATAAGCAGTCACATGCAATAGAAAATGAACAGATAGTTTAGCTTGTCTCTGCAGCACTATTGCAGCACACCTTACTTAAGAGGTATTTCAGCTTCAAGCTCCCATAGCCTTCTCTCATCCATGGGTATCCCACATTTAGAGACATGTAAGTCCCTCCACCACACTGATCAGGTCACTCCACTGCTCACATGGAGGCCAGTGTCAGTGCCAGGCAGAGCCATAGGCACCAGAGTCCAATGGGTTTAAGGGTTGTGCAGCACTCGGGCACCTCACACACTGTCTAGTTGAGCACCTGCCAGTAGAAGTCTGCAATATTGTACATCTTGAGCGGCAGTAGTGGTGGGAGGCTCCACTTCACCGCACACAAGTTTTAGGAGCAGCGGCACAGCTCAGGTCCAACTCTATCCATAGGGAAGAGTCCAAGATTGATTGGACTACAGTGCTTTGGGTCTGGTTATCTGCTGATGAGGGAGATTGTGATATGGCTTCTCATATCATATGCATATCGTCAGCCCACCATTGGTGCTCAGCTCTCGGGTGCTCCTCCTCCACATGAGATCATCATAAGTGCCCTCCTGCACATGCTCTCTGGCTCAACTGTGCTCTCTGCCATTCATTGGCAAGTGTTTGTTTGACATCATGCTCCACCCTGTGAATCTCTTCTGCTAATCCATTGTGATTTACAACTTTATATGTGTATGCCATTCTCGACACTAAGCTGATGAAGATGCCAGAAAAAAGAGAAGAACCAAGGTTGCTTTAACCGTTTTGAGGTTTAGTGCCAAGCACATGACTTGCACAAACGTTGTTCCTTGTTTAATGTACAACTGACAACGTGGAAACTCTAGGAGAGTCCATTCTAGACTCAGACATGTTATTATAGAAGCGTTGCACCAGTGAAAGTGCAATTAGCACCAGTGTGCAAACACTTTCTATTAAAGCATCTTTGTACCAGGGCAAAGAACTACAACCAGGGCAAACATTGCCCTGATACAGAAATACATTAAAATAACATGTTTTTGCACAATCTAATGTTTTGTCTAAGTCACTTGCACTAGTGCACATTTCTGTATTACCACCCTAGGGCACTTGGTTTAGAACAGCAAGCACATACGATGCAAGATTGAGTATAGTATTTAAACGAGGTAATGTGGCTTCATGCGATGTGGAGGCACTAACTATCTTTAGAAAACTGCACTTTAATGTACCCATGTGAGAGAATAGAAAAATGAAAGAATACAAAATTGTTGAAATCTGTTTGGTGTAGAAAAAAGGATTGTAACTTTAGCCCTGATTCATGGATTATTTGCGCCGAAAAAAACGGGATTTGTGCACCATTCTTCCCGCAAATCCCCATTTGTTAAAGAGGGATTTGCGGGCAGAATGGCGCACAAATCCCATTTTTTTTCTGCACAAATAATCCATGAATCAGGGCCTTTTTTATTGCCTGAACAGCAATACCTATTGAACTGCTTATCCGATTTAGATTTGTATTTTGAAATACTTATTATTTTGCCAGGTTTATCATTTTGTTGTATGGCAACTCCATGACCTACAAACAATGGCAAAAGGTACTGTTCAGGATGGGGAAAGGTCACGTCTCTCCCAATAAAAATATATACAAATCATACGGGTCCAACAGCGAGAACCTGATGCAGACGTCACCATCAATCAACTATCAGAGATCAACATTTATAGGCATGAATTTGCACGTGATGTAATATCTAAGGTATTGACCTTCTGCCCATGCCAAGAACCACATAAAATGAAATTGAAGACTACATATGACGTTTGCATTTTAAGAAATTTGACCATGGACAAAACATTAAACAAGTGCTGACCCAAAAGTTGATGCCCCAAAAAAAAGGCTTGACTGTACACCTCCATATTTCCTTAAAGCCTATCCTGATTGACTTAAAAAAAAAAAAAAACACATGTATGTGCTAAATACTCAGAAAACAACAGGTGACTAAACAGAACCTCACTCCCCAAAAGAGTAGGAAAACAAAAAAAATCTCCAAACAAGGTCATCATAATAAAAGCAGATGATGAAGGTGGTGCCGTTGTTATTACGCATACACAAAAATGCAAATGGAAAGTATACAGAAAATTCCTTGATGCAATCTGTTACCAGGAACACATTGATCACCCCTCTATGGCACCTCAGCCCTTAAAACCAATAAAATACCTGTGATAGATTGATGAAATATTCGTCATTTTATCAGAAGGTGACAATTGTCTTCAACGATTCCGTGAATCACTAACAGGGTAATTCATAGAATTTCGCACAAAAGTGGCGCACCCGGCTGACTCACAGTGTGCGCGTGCAAATGTCTGCGCCAGCCGCGTGTGCTAAAATCGATTTCCGCGCACAGCGTATTCATGGATTTTCGCCTCCAAACCCAGCAGTGGCGCAGAGTGGCACAGTGACCCTGCAGCAGCGCCAGTTACGCCCCCAAGAATGCCCGTAGCCCAAGGAAAAGCCATCAAAATCCCCAATCCAGCCAAAGGGCTGCGCTAACCCTGGACCAGTTTACAGGGCTGCCAAACAGCAAATGCCAAGCGCGGAACGTGCATTACTGGGGTTCGCGTGAAGTTTCACACGCGAAAGGGCCTGTGCGATTGGGGTACGTGTATATCTGGGGTTCGCGGGAAGTTTCACACGCGTTTTCAGCAGGGTACGTGTATTACGGGGGTTCGCAGGAAGTTTCACACGCGAAAGGGCCTGTGCGAGTGGGGTATGTGTTTAACTGGGGTTCACTGGAAGTTTCACACACGATTTCAGCAGGGTACGTGTATTACAGGGGTTCACGAGAAGTTTCACACGCGAAAGGGCCTGTGCGAGTGGGGTACGTGTATAACTGGGGTTTGCGAGAAGTTTCACACGCGATTTCAGCAGGGTACGTGTATTACGGGGGTTCGCGAGAAGTTTCACACGCGAAAGGGCCTGTGCGACTGGGGTACTTGTATAACTGGGGTTCACGGGAAGTTTCACACACGATTTCATCACGGTACGTGTATTACGGGGGTTCGCAGGAAGTTTCACACACGAAAGGGCCTGTGCGAGTGGGGTACGTGTATAACTGGGGTTCACGGGAAGTTTCACACACGATTTCAGCAGGGTATGTGTATAACTGGGGTTCGCGGGAAGTTGCACACGCAAAGGGTCTGTACGAGTGGGGTACGTGTATAACTGGGGTTCACAGGAAGTTTCACACGCGATTTCAGCAGGGTACCTGTATTACGGGGGTTCGCGGGAAGTTTCACACGCGAAAGGGCCTGTGCGAGTGGGGTACATGTATGACTGGGGTTCGCGGGAAGTTTCACACGTGAAAGGGCCTGTGCAAGTGGGGTACGTGTATAACTGGGGTTCGCGGGAAGTTTCACACACGAAAGGGCCTGTGCGAGTGGGGTACGTGTATAACTGGGGTTCGCGGGAAGTTTCACATGCGATCTCAGCAGGGTAAGTGTTTTTCGGGGGTTCGCGGGAAGTTTCACACGTGATTTTGCTGTTAGAGCGGGGTACGTGAATTTCAGGGGTGCGCGGTGAGTCCTACACGTGAATTGGCAGTGTGGGTCCTCCCAGGTGTTCCCTGTACACCCCCCACGGCACCAGCAGGCAGCCCACAACACAGGGGACTACCCCCCACCCCTGGTCATGTCCCGCAGGCAGCCCATCCACCATGGGCATGCCCCCCAGCCAAGCCACGTCAGGGGCACTTGCCAGAAGGCCCCCACACATGTCCCCCTGCACCCCCACCCCCCAGCAGTCAGGGGCACCTGCCAGCAGGCCCCCGCTCATGTCCCACACATGTCCCCCTGCACCTCCACCCCCCAGCAGTCAGGGGCAGCTGCCAGCAGGCCCCCACACATGTCCCCCAGCACCCGCACCCCCCAGCAGTGCAGGACACCTGCCAGCAGGCCCCATACATGCCCCCCAGCACCCCCACCCCCCAGAAGTGCAGGACACCTGCCAGCAGGCCCCCACACATGTCCCCCAGCACGCCCACCCCCCAGCAGTGAGGGGCACCTGCCAGCAGGCCTCCACTCATGTCCCACACATGTCCCCTTGCACCCCAACCCCCAGCAGTGAGGGGCACCTACCAGCAGGCTCCCACACATGTCCCCCTGCACCCCCACCCCCCAGCAGTCAGGGGCACCTGCCAGCAGGCCCCCACTCATGTCCCACACATGTCCCCCAGCACCCCCACCCCACAGCAGTGCAGAGGCACCTGCCAGCAGGCCCCCACTCATGTCCCACTCATGTCCCCCAGCACCCCCACCCCCCAGCAGGGCACCTGTCAGCAGGCCCCGACACATGTCCCCCAGCACCCCCACCCCTCAGCAGTGCAGGGGCACCTGCCAGCAGGCCTCCACTCATGTCCCACTCATGTCCCCCAGCCCCCCCAGGCCCCCAGTATTGACAGGCACCTGCCAGCAGGCCCCGACACATGTACCCCAGCACCCCCACCCCCCAGCAGTGCAGGGCACCTGCCAGCAGGCCCCCAGTCATGTCCCACTCATGTCGCCCAGCACCCCCACCCCCCAGCAGTGAGGGCACCTGCCAGCAGGCCCCGCCATATGTCCCCCAGCACCCCCACCACCCAGCAGTCAGGGGCACCTGCCAGCAGGCCCCCACACATGTCACCCTTCACTCCCACCCCCCAGCAGTCAGGGGCACCTGCCAGCAGGCCCCCACTCATGTCCCACACATGTCCCCCTGCACCACCACCCCCCAGCAGTCAGGGGCACCTGTCAGCAGGCCCCCACTCATGTCCCACACATGTCCCCCAGCACCCCCACCACCCAGCAGTCAGGGGCACCTGCCAGCAGGCCCCCACACATGTCACCCTTCACCCCCACCCCCCAGCAGTCAGGGGCACCTGCCAGCAGGCCCCCACTCATGTCCCATACATAAACCCCTGCACCCCCACCCCCAGCAATCAGGGGCACCTGCCAGCAGGCCCCCACACATGTCCCCCTTCACCCCCACCCCCAGCAGTCAGGGGCACCTGCCAGCAGGCCCCCACTCATGTCACACACATGTCCCCCTGCGCCCCCGCCCCCCAGCAGTCAGGGGCACCTGCCAGCAGGCCCCCACTCATGTCCCACACATGTCCCCTTGCACCCCCAACCCCCAGCAGTCAGGGGCACCTGTCAGCAGGCCCCCACACATGTCCCCCTGCACCCCCACCCCCCAGCAGTCAGGGGCACCTGCCAGCAGGCCCCCACTCATGTCCCCACATGTCCCCCTGCACCCCCACCCCCATCAGTCAGGGGCACCTGCCAGCAGGTCCCCACTCATGTCCCACACATGTCCCCTTGCACCCCCAACCCCCAGCAGTCAGGGGAAGCTGCCAGCAGGCCCCCACACATGTCCCCCTGCACCCCCACCCCCAGCAGTCAGGGGCACCTGCCAGCAGGCCCCCACTGATGTCCCGCTCATGTCCCACAGCCCCCCCACCCCTCCAGCATTGACAGGCACCAGCCAGCAGGCCCCGACACAAGTACCCCAGCACCCCCGCCCCCCAGCAGTGCAGGGCACCTGCCAGAAGGCCCCCACTCATGTTCCACTCATTTCCTCCAGCACCCCCACCCCCCAGCAGTGCAGGGCACCTGTCAGCAAGCCCCGACACATGTCCTCCATCACCCCCACCCCCCAGCAGTGCAGGGCACCTGCCAGCAGGCCCCCACACATGTCCCACTCATGTCCCCCAGCACCCCCACCCCCCAACAGTGCAGGGGCACCTGCCAGCAGGCCCCAACACATGTCCCCCAGCCAACACGTCATCACAATCCAGATCCCTGGCTCTTATGGCCACCCAAATCCCACCCCACGCCACCCCAGTCCAAAGACCCAACCAAGCTTTACATCCACTCCAAATTGAAATCCCCATTACATGATAGATCACAAATAAGCAGTTTGCACGTGAGTACAAGTCTGTCAGACCCACGCAATGGCAACACATGACTGAGAAAACCCACATTGTGACATGCATGAAACCAATGAGAGAAGACCACACATTGAAGTAAGAAACAAAAATGGATTCAAGTCAAAATGAAGGGAATGATATCAAAACACACAATAATGCCAATAATAATCAAAATGCAGCATGTCCCAAAAAATGATAAATAAATAAAATGAGAATCCAAATTAATCCAAATGAAAATGTGTCCAAAGTCACCGTCCAACAAAGCAAATCCAAAGGGAAAGAAAAGCATAATATCCATTGCTCCATGGTGAAAAAAAAGATGAACGAGAAAAATCCACTGTAAAACTATGTACAAATAGCAAATCCAGGGTCCATGAGCCCAACGACATAAATTAAACCTACCTGATTACTAACTATTTTACAAAAATGTGCGGCATAGTCCGTGCGCCCCAAATGAAAGAAAAAAGAAATGAAACTTAACACTAATGAACTATATACAATGGCGGCGGGCAAGTCCAACGGCTCACTTGTTGATGTCATGGGCCAGGGCATCATCGAACTCCTGTTCAATGCCTTGGAGGCGGTCCTGTTCTCTGGCCCCACAGGGATAACCCCATGTCCACCTCCAACTCCCTGCAAATTCCCTCGAGGCACTCAGCCCGCCTCAGCACCCAGCGTATGGAGTTCTCCGCCCTGACCATTGTGAGCCGTGCCTCCTCAGCCCGCCGCCGCTCCGCACCTATCTGCTTGCCCAACCGCTGCCACACGGAAGACACTCCCATTCCAGGGTCCTCCTGCCCTCCGGCCGATGCCTGCCCCTCTGATGTAGATGGCCCTGAGCCATGATGCCTCCCACGTTGAGCCTGCCGCTGCCTCCGACGCAACTGCCTCTGCCAGCACGGCGGCATCCAGGCTGATGGAATCCACCAACGCCGTCGTGCATGTGCCCTGCCCGATGATGCCGGCACATCCTCCATCTGCTGGGATCCAGTTGCTGGGGTGTCCACCCCTGCTGGACCTCCGACTCCCGACTGTGGAAGGGATGGGATCCCCACCGAGCTGACTGCGTTGGTCAGGGCAGGTCCACAGGGGGCCCTGGTGGCATCTGGGCCGGAAGACAGCATGGAGAATGACTGGCGCATAGTCTCCACAGTGGAGGAGAGGGCTGCCAGAGTGGCCGACACATGTACAAAACCCCCAACCATGGACAATCCCAACTGGGCCACGTTGGCACGCTGCTCTTCGTGATGACGTGCGTGCTCCCCCCGGTGTAACGCTCACCTGATTCCCACGGAGGCGCAGGTCTGGCTTCGAGTGCTGATGCTTCTTCAATGGTGAAGCGCAGGACTCTGAAGATGGACAGGAAGGGCCCTCTACTCTGGCTTCTCCGGCTCGCAGGAATATTCCCCTGTGCGTGAAAAGGGAGTATTACCTACTGACTGAGTTATGCTCAAGCCTCCCACTCTCTTCCAACCCTCCACGATTCCCCGTGAAGTCTCAGGAAGGATGAGCTCTCCATCCTGCTTCTGATGCAGGGGCGCGTTGAAACCCAGTTACTTCACTGGATTGAGGATTGATGGGAGTTCAGGTAAGCTTGACTATTCAGGTAAGGCTCTGTAAAAGTTCTGTTGCAAGTTCAAAAGTCCAAGCTTAATAATAATGTTCATTGTCTTTTTGCAGCAAGTGCTAATGCTTATGTCTTTTTTCCCCTTAGGGGCCGGGGTTCGGAATGCCGGAGATATGGTGCCGACCCGAAGTGATACGTGCAGTTCCAGTTCCAGTAAATGGCAGGTTAGTTCTGGATGAGCGCTCGGGAACTGTCTTTGCATACTCTCATTCAATGTCTTTGTCTTTTTTCCCCATAGGGGCCGGGGTCCGGAAAATGCCTGGAAGCGGCAAGACCCGAAATGAAATGGGAATGACCCAACAGGTAAGTCTTATTCCCTTCCTTCTCTCACCTCTTATTCTTGTCTTTTTCTCTAGGCTCTGGGAAGTGGCTGTGTATCCGGATGATCGCTGCTGAAGATGGAGGAACCCAGGAAAGGTGAGTGAAATGCAGCGCTGCAGCGATCGTAACAAAATGCTTTTAAAAATAATGTCTTCCCTTTCAGGATCGTCGGTGATGTCTCCGTGGTGCAGATTTAGCAGGTAAGGTCTCTTGTCTCCCTTTGCAGGTGACCCAGGATGCTGACAGGCGTGGCTGAAGTCCAGATGCAGGAGCTGACACGGTGAGCGTCCAGCTACGAGGAGCAGAACAACGCGAAGCGTGAGTTGCTGATCGGGTGTGGTTTAAATAGCTTTGGAAGAAGTCCCAAGTGTATCCTTCCTCCGATCAGGTATGTATCCTTCCCCGACCACACCCGGGTGGAAAGTAGTCCCACAGGTAAAGTAGTTCCATTCAGGCCTCAAGAGGGCCTGGTTGTGGCAGCATGGTCTGCATCAGGTAAGTGCACATTAAAACACTTGAACACATGTCTAGCTTTATGAGCCTGGCGCCTAAGGCGCCAGGACAGAGGTCCAACATGAGCCTGGCGCCTAAGGCGCCAGGACTGCGTCCAAAGGGCCCCAGCTTGGGCCCGCTGGCACTCACCTGGGGGAAATGATGCCTGCCTCTGGGGTTGCTGGGTCGGACCTGGCTCCTTGGAGGTAGGCATCATGACACCCGGGAAGCACGCACATCATCACGAATGTCACGCGTGCGCAACGCGACACCAATCACGACCTTCTCCATACGGCCAGGGGTCCCCTCGTCCACAGGTAGAGGAGTGTCAGATGACATGGACATCCCCCCTACCTGCGGATGGGCCTGGGATGGGGCATCCCTGCTGGTGCATGGTGGTGCAGTCACAGTGTCAGGGACAGTGACATGCACAGGGCCCTCCATGGCGACCTGTGCTGCCTCCTGCCCCTGCCCCAGGACTGCACCACTTGCACCAGTGGTACCACCCCCACCAGGCCCCATGTGCGGCTCAGTAGCGGCCTCCTCCTCCTCTGTGCAAACTACCAACCTGGATGGCTCCACACCGTCTTCAGCCGTTGCAAGCCCCTGTGGGGGCTCGCCCACCCCTTACACTGCAGCCATAGTGGCAGATGCAGCACCAGTCCCCTCACTCCTGGACGATGGTAATTTGTGGGAGGGTGCCACCAAGAGCCCTGAACACGCTCCCACCTGCCATCTGCTGCTGCCTGCCTGCTGCCCACGTGCCCTGCAATTTGCTGCCTACACATCAGCCAGGGGTGCAGTTGCTGTGACCACCCCTGCTGGAACTGAAGACTCCTGACTGGGATACCATCGCTCCACAGCCCAGCCCCAGGACCCAGTTGCCCACCCACACCTGCCTCTGGGGTTGCCATGTCGGGCACACCACCATCTGGCACCACTCGCAACCCCCAGCCAGAGAGGCAGAGGGCCACCAGCTTCACTGCCACCGAAGTTGGTGTCCTGGTGGAGCAAGTCCTGGGGCAGTATGATGCCCTCTTCGGAAGTTTGTGCGCCGACAAGGAAGGACGACCAGGATCTGGATGGACATCGTGACTGCCATCAACGCGGAGGGGGTAGCAGTCTGCAAATTCAAACATGTCAAGAAGCGCTGGGAGGACTTCAGGTCCAGGACCCTCAACAAGGCCCGGCGCCTCTTGAAGGCAGCGGATGCTAAGGGGCGCCGGGGTCACCTATCGGAACATCAAATGAGGCTCCTGGAACGCATATCCCCAGCGCTCCATGTCCAGGTCCTTGAGAGGCAGACCCGTCTGGAGTCGAGCGGTAAGTGTACATGCATACTGATTGTGAGCTGTGCGTGTGGTGGTGTGCCAGTAGTGTGCAGGTTGCACATGTGGTTTTGTAGGGCCATGTATGGATGTGTATGTACAGGGACGTGAGGTTAACACATGTGAGTCCTCTCATGTGTGAGACACATGGATGGTGCATGTGTGTGTAAGATTGCATGCCAAATTCAGATGTGTGAGCACACATGTTTGAATGACTGTGTATGTAAGTTGGCATGGTTGTGGTGTCACACATGGATGTCGGTTCCAGCTGCATGTATCTGCACCGTGTACATGTGCATGTGTGTGTATTTCACAAGGGTGCAACAGTGATGCAACATGGATGCTTGGGACACTGATATGTAGAAGACTGATTGCCAGATGTGACATGGATGCCGATCTCATCACTGCAACAGTTGGTGGAGGTGTACACATGCATGTAATTGTGGTGGCATGTGTGCATGTCTAGTGCACTCCCTGTGTTTCATGTGATGCCTGGCTCACCTTTGGCTGCTCATGCTTTTGTATGTGTATGGGTGGTGCTGGCTGTTGCCATATGGCTGTGGAATTGCTCATGTGTGTGAGTTGACATGCCATGTGTGTTGGGGATTGTGATGCCATGTCTGAAGTTTGACACTGCCACTCATGTGCAACAGGCATGTGTGTATCAGTCCATTGTACAGTGTCCTGATGCCTGTCTCCTATCTCTCCCTGTCTGCAGTGTCAACTGATGAAGAGGGCGGAGAGGGTGCTTTGGAGCACAGCGGCGGGGATCACACCACCAGTCGGAGACGCAAGGCCCGGATCCCCTCCCAGGTTGTCATCTCGTCAGGGAGTGAGGAGTCCGGTGCCGCGTCCCAGGCTCCAGCTGCCGAGGGTAGGTCCAAGAGGCGGAGGTTGGAGTTGGACTCCTCGTCAGCAGAAGGTGCAGCTGAGACCCCACAGGGTCCGACGAAGGAAGATGGCACGGAGTCATCCAGGTTGGTGGGGGGTTTGGTGGAGGAGGAGGCCGCGTAAGGGACAGAGACGGGGTCTGGAGGTAGGGATTCTACTGATGCCAGTAGGAGGCAGCACAGGCCGCCGCGGAGGTGCCTGTGTGTAATCCTATCCCCGATCCTGTGACTGCATCATCCCGCACCAGCAGGGATGCCTACATCCAGACCCGTTTTCAGGGAGGGGATCCGCTTACAACAACTGGCCTTCCTCTCTCTGCGGATGTAGCTAACCGAAACTGGGTTGAGCCTGTCCTGGGTGGGGTGGCGTTGCGTCAATGGGCCATGCAAGGTGACCTGCAGTATTTTCATGGGGAGACTGCACGTCAACTCGAATGGCTCATTGACCACGTCAGCCTACTGCGACAGGTCACCCAGGCCGAATCCTCTGTTTGCTGAACCTTGCTTCTACCCCCTCCTCACCTGAACCCCCTATGCGCCAGTCGTCCTCCGTGCCATCTTCCCACCCATGTATCACCTGGGTACCCTGCGGAGCTGCCTCTGACCATGCGGCTGGTGGAGAACACATCCCTGCCACAGTCGGGAGTCGGACGTCCAGCAGGACGTCCGACTCCCAACTGCACCCCAGCTTTAGGAGGATGTGCAGGCAGCAGGAGCCAGGGCACAGGCACAGCAGCAGCAGCAAGAAGGTGGGAGCCATGATGGCTCGGGGCCTTTGACATCAGAGGAGTAGGCATCGGCAGGATGGCAGGAGGACCCAGGATGGGAAGTGTCTTTCGTGTGGCAGCGGTTAGGCCATGCTATAGAGGCGGAGCGGCAGCGGGCGGAAGAGGTACGGCTCGCGATAGTCAGGGCGGCGAACTCCATGCAAAGGGCTCTGAGGCGGGCCGAGTGCCTCGAGGCAATTCGCAGGGACCAGGAGGTCCGGATGTCATCGTCCCTGCGACCCCTCAGGGCCGTGGAAGAGGACCGCCTCTGGGACATCGAGCAGGAGTTCGATGATGCTCTGGCCCAGGAAATCAGGAAGTGAGCTGTCGGACTAGGCCACTGCCATTGTATATAGTTAATTAGTGTTAGGTTTCCTTGTGGTTTTCATTTCATTTGGGACGCTTGGACAATGCCACACCTTTTGGTATATAGTTGTTCATTAGGTAGGGTTTTTGTAGGTTTCCTTTCAATGGTTGGGCTCATGGACCCTGGATTTGTACTTTGTATATAGTTCAACACTGGATTTCACTTTTCTTTTTTACCATGGATCAATGGATGTGTCTTATTTTTACACTTTGGATTTGGTTGGACGGACAGACTCTTTGGACCCATTTGCTTTTGGATTGATTTGGATTCTGCTTTCACACATTGTTTTAAAATATGTTGGACATGCAGCTTTTTCTTCATTATTTCCATTATTGTGTGATTTTGTTTTATTCATTTGGTTAATTATTGAATACACATTTATTATATACTTTACAGATGTGGTCTTATATCATTTGTTTTGTGCATGTCACAATGTTGATCTTTTCACAGTCATGTGTCACCATTGCGTGGGTCTGAGGGACATTGATTCATGGCCATGCTGGTTATGTATTTTCTATCATGACTTTGGGAATTCAATGTGGGGTGTTTGGACTGGGGTGGGATTTGGGTGGCCATGAGGGGCATGGGTCTGGAGTGTGATGACCTGTCGGGGGGGAAATGAGTGGGGGCCTGCTGGCAGGTGCCCTGCACTGCTGGGGGGTGGGGGTGCTGGGGGACATGTGTGGGGGCCTGCTGGCAGGTGCCCTGCACTGCTGGGGGGTGGGGGTGCTGGGGGACATGTGTGGGGGCCTGCTGGCAGGTGCCCCTAACTGCTGGGGGGTGGGGGTGCTGGGGGACATGAGTGGGACATGAGTGGGGGCCTGCTGGTGGGTGCCTGTCAATGCTGGAGGGGTGAGGGGGCTGGGGGAAATGTGTGGGGGCCTTCAGGCAGGTGCCCTGCACTGCTGGGGGGTGGGGGTGCTGGGGTACATGTGTCGGGGCCTGGTGGCAGGTGCCTGTCAATGCTGGGGGGGTGGGGGGTCTGGGAACATGAGTGGGGGCCTGCTGGCAGGTGCCCCTCACTGCTGGGGGGTGGGGGTGCTGGGGGACATGAGTGGGACATGTGTCGGGGCCTGCTGGCAGGTGCCCTGCACTGCTGGGGGGTGGGGGGGCTGGGGGACATGAGTGGGACATGAGAGGGGGCCTGCTGGCAGGTGCCTGCACTGCTGGGGGTGGGGGTGCTGGGGGACATGAGTGGGGGCCTGCTGGCAGGTGCCCTGCACTGCTGGGGGGTGGGGGTGTTGGGGGACATGTGTGGGGGCCTGCTGGCAGGTGCCCCTGACTGCTGGGGGGTGGGGGTGCTGGGGGACATGAGTGGGACATGAGTGGGGGCCTGCTGGCAGGTGCCCTGCACTGCTGGGGGGTGGGGGTGCTGGGGTACATGTGTCAGGGCCTGCTGGCAGGTGCCTGTCAATGCTGGGGGGGGCTGGGGGACATGAGTGGGACATGAGTTTGGGCCTGCTGGCAGGTGCCCTGCACTGCTGGGGGGTGGGGGTGCTGGGGTACATGTGTGGGACATGAGTGGGGGCCTGCTGGCAGGTGCCCCTCACTGCTGGGGGGGTGGAGTGCAGGGGGACATGAGTGGGGGCCTGCTGGCAGGTGCCCCTGACTGCTGGGGGGTGGGGGTGCTGGGGGACATATGTGGGACATGAGTGGGGGCCTGCTGGCAGGTGCCCCTCACTGCTGGGGGAGTGGGGGTGCTGGGGGACATGTGTGGGGGCCTGCTGGCAGGTGCCCCTGACTGCTGGGGGTGGGGGTGCTGGGGGACATGTGTGGGACATGAGTGGGGGCCTGCTGGCAGGTGCCCCTGACTGCTGGGGGGTGAGGGGGCTGGGGGACATGAGTGGGGGCCTGCTGGCAGGTGCCCTGCACTGCTGGGGGGTGGGGGTGCAGGGGGTCATGCGTTGGTGATTAGTAGTGCAAGGTGACATGGGTTTGCTTTGCTGGGGGGCATGGCCATGGTGGATGGGCTGCCTCCGGGACATGACCAGGGGTGCAGGGTAGTCCCCGGTGGTGTGGGCTGCCTGGAGGGGCCGTGGAGGGTGTAGAGGGAACACCTGGGAAGACCCACACTGCCAATTCATGTGTAGGACTCCCTGGCACCCCCGAAATACACGTAGCCTGCTGAAATCATGTGTGAGACTTCCCGCGAACCCCAGGAATACACCTACCCCACTCGCACAGGGCCTATCTTGTGTGAAACTCCATGCGTACCCCAGAAATACACGTACCCCACTCGCACAGGCCCTTTCGTGTGTGAAACTTCCCGCGCACCCCCGAAATACACGTACCCGGATCAAATCGCATGTGAGACTTCACACGAGCCCCAATTATACAAGTACCCCACTCGCCCAAGCCCTATCGCGTGTGAAACTTCCCGCGCACCCCTGAAATACATGCACATGCTATTTTTCATACAGCGGGTGTCCGTGTTTGTCGCGTACCCCTTTGCACGTCATTTGTCCTAGAGGGACACAGTATGGGACATTCATCATAGCTGTATGTACGTGCTTTTTGTTAGCGCACATATTTTTCATGCGCAGGGACGCTACCGCCTGCCTTCGTGTGGCGGACGTGTTTAGGCCTGTGCGCGTCTTTGCCTATGCGCTGGTTTGCCCTATTCAATTCCATGAATACGTGTTGTAGGCGAGCGTGTGGGCGTTCCGTGCACTTGCATCCTGTACTTCCCCCGTGACGCCCACAATTTCACACATTGTTCCCCATTCCGCGTGTCACTCCCCGTGTTATGCCTATTTTTGTTGTGTGTGCCGCGCTATGTGCGCTTTCGCTGTGCGCTTAGTGCACGCTGTTTGAAGGCGTGTGCGCCAGCGTGCGCCAAACAGGATTTCAGCGCACATCCATGGATTTCCACGCGCACGGACTTCCATGAATCGCTGTGTGGGTTTTGCTGCGATTTTCGCACTGGCACTACGATTCGCACGCTTTCGCACACTTTCGCTGAAAATTTCAGCGAACATTAATTTCATGAATCGGCCTCTAAATGTCTTCAACTAAAAGCAACTTTTGTTGCTTTTAATTATTTATTATTTATTTTATTTATTATTAATTATTCTGTTCTCCTTTTGCTCCACACATGCCATCACTCCCCCTCCTTGCACTTTTCCCCTCCCCCGTGCACTTGTGCATTCTCAATATCACTGTAAGATCATTGTTTTGTTCTCCCCTGTTCCCCTCACTTGCCTCGCTTTGAAACACTTGTGTATGAGCACGATATAAATGAAATATCAATTCAATTCAACCAGTGCATCAGGTTCACCTTAGACTGTTCCAAGATGACCATACTCTTCTTACATACAACTATGTGGGAAGCAAGAGCCACCTTAAAACAGCTATATAAAAGAAGCCCTCAGACAGGATGCACATACCTGCACAGGTCACGTTTCTATCCAAACTAAACAAAACTGTCTGTTAGTGAGAGCTTTGCCATCCTTTACAAACACATATGTTTCAACAGGCACATACAGACTAATAAAATTGGCACACTTCATACATCCTTCTTGTAAAAAGATTTTCTTGGCCAGCAAATTGTCCCATATCAACTAGTATTACCACAAATTAATAGGATTAAAAAGGAAATAAAACTACTGTTTAGCATGAATGATGAGCCGAGAGACATTTTGAAAGAAGTCCCACGAATTACATACATGCATCTGAGAAACCTAACACTGTCTCTGAACCTAACCTTTCCACTAGATCAAGAAAACCTCAAATATTCCTTGCAATTGCTAGGAGACACAACATGTACTAAGACATCTGCTCAGAATCTGCCACAACAACTCCACAAAACCAAACAATGCAGATAGAAGGTGCATACAATTGCAGATTGCACAATGCTGTAGACTTCATTCTATGCAAAAAATGCTCACAAGCAAAGTATGTAGGTGAGACCTGCCCGGATCTCAATGAAAGGCCAAACTCACATTGATAAACCATTTGAAACCACAAAAGAGAAACACCAGTGGGTTGCCATTCACATAGGATGGGAACACATTGCAGGATCCATCAGTGATGGTTTTAAAAAGTGGCCTCTCAAGAAGAATATGGAATGTCAAGCACTTGAGAATGCTTTAATCTAAACGACAGAGGTCCGAACGTAGATTTCTTTTTTGTTGCAAATCAATTACATCAACAAATCCAGAAAGCATCCCTCCAGTACCATCTGTCACTAACGACTGTTTGGTACTAATGTTCAGAACCCCTAGTGGGTAAGGACATAGTAAATCTACAATGGAAATCTTGGGTGTCTAAGCTCAAATGTTTAGCACCCATACTCGCACACGAGGCACACCGACAGCAGGCATTGCACCATTCAAAATGCGTAACATAATTTGTGCTTGCCACATTGTAAGCAAGACCAGAATACATTACGATGCTTGTTGAGGCATACCGAGGTACCATTGGAGACTGCATCAGTTAAACCAGAACATATGCTGTAGTGTCACATTGTAAGCAAGCAAATAATAATTAACAGCTGTTGTGAAATCACTACATAGTCCTGCCACTAAAAGGAGGCTGCAAAACAGACTTTTAGACTCTGTTTGAGGAAAATACAAATCATGCCCTACTTTCCAATTCTGTTTTTAAATTATTCACTTCAACATGTTTCTGAACATGTATTTTTGGGGAATTACAATAACCCACTTTAGGATTGCATGCTTCAACATTTGAGGAGGTGTTACAAGCAAACATAGCATGTAAATTAGGTGTGTTTCCATAAAATGCCGCTATCAGCTAGATATGAGGATTGCTTTCAGTGACAACGTGTGTGGGTTTTCTGTTTCAAGCAGTGTTGTAGTCTGTTGGATAATGAAGCCATGCCAGTGCTCAATTCTATGCATACTTTTCCTTAACATGATGGGATGGAAATTGAGAATGCACTTTTTCACTTTGACAATGAATCCTGCAGTTGGTGCTTCTTTGTCTATCATTTCACTCTGCACCATTTGATGGAGAAGTCTTTTGGACTTTGCAAACACATGTGTTGTTAAATCCATGTACTATGTTTCCAATTAGTCCAATAAAAGCTATACAATACCTGCATTTTCTGAATTTTTACTGCACGTTACTGTGTTCTAATCGTTATGAAGTATGTGTGTTTTAATTGTTGTGTTTATTAGTCAGAGTTTCAGCACCATATGCCTCAAGGTAGTTTAGTACTTGTTGTCGTAATTGTTAAGCAGAAAAACTGGAACTGGATTTTTACACCCACCCATATTAAAAAAAACGAACAATTAAAAATGTTGGCTATTTCTAATGAAGACATTTTATTCCTTTATGTACAAAAAAGCTGCCTTTGCCATCTTCTGCAAGGCGTGATTGCTGCCAGACAGCAATGTATCAGAGACTTCAGAGGCATTCCACTTATTTCAAATGACAGCTTGTGATTCTGTGCAAACTGCATTGCCCAGTTTGTAGGAAAGGGACTCTTACTTTACTGCATTTATCATCCAGCATCTTGAGTCCTTTGAATTCTCCATGGTTATGCCTATCTGACATCCGGTGTACTATTTGCTAGATATTCAATAACCAAGAAACAAACTCCTTGGAATGATTTTCTTGAAAGCCTCTTGTTTTAGGAATGTTACTTTTCCTTGCTCACATATCCAAAGAGATTGATTACGGATATTGATAAAAGGTTGCATTATATGTTGAAACAGGAGCCTTGTCGTCACATCTGAACTGGTGAAAAGTGCTCATTGACTATGAAATTGCACATTGCCATGGATGTTGTGGCTTTGGTATTGTACGAAGCCATTATAATGAGTAATCGACTCTTTAAATTAGAGCAAACTTGGATCCTTTACCTGTCTACCCACACCACGGGTATTAATAAGGAGGTGCGTTGGCTCGCATTGATATGCTAAGCCCTTATTGACATGCTAATGCCTCACAATTGATCGGTTAACTTAGAAGGTTGTGACACAAGAGACCCATCTAGATGAGCGCCACAGTTTATGTTCAGGAGTGCAATCACAGTTTTTCATCTCAATGTGTTAAATACATAGGACAGGTTCCTATATTCACTGGAACTGAATGGGCAGTGTGCAGTAGTTCAGTTCCCCCATGATGGCACCCACCAGTGAATAAATCAAAGGAAAAATGCACAGTACATGCATTTCTTAGCTTCTCACACCAACGTAATGATGCAGATGAAATAAGCACACTGATGCGCTTGAATGCTGATCCTCTGAGATGGCAACACTCACACGTGGCTGTATTGAACTTAAGAGGGGAACTTATTTCTCTATCTATGGATGAGCTAAACAAGTCCTCCTTTAGGTTAATCCGCAATCAAAAGAACATGTATACTTCTATGTCTAAACAATAGATTGCTCTGTTTTTGCCATTGACGTTCCTAACCCAGCACGAACATTGCCTACAATGGCGCAACCCCCAAGGTAAGCTGAATCTCCTGGCTCCTTAGTGGATGGTTTCTGTAATTTAACACTATAATAGCACCCTAACAGTAAGTTCACGTTATACGTTATACCAACTCAATGTTTAGAGATCACATACCAGCTACATAATTAAGGTGGAGAACCTGTTGATGGCACCATTATTGTGGATTTAAGCTTGGAATAGACAGGTATGCACAACCACATTTTTTCACTGAAACATAATAGTTCTGTAAAAATACTTCTAAGATGCTTAAAATCAAATATTACACAAAATAGGAATATACTGGCCTTTACTTTGTAGAACCTTCTCCAGTATTGCACGTAACGCCAGGATTTATGCAACACAAGGCCTGTTGAAGGCTGAGCCTTAAATACATATTCACCTACAGTCGAAACATAAGTTAGATTTGCTGAAAAACAGGAACACATTAAGCAATATGTATCTTTAACAAATATGTCGCAAAATGGTATAACAACTGTGAGAGTACAGTAATAGCTTGTTCTGGCTCATGTCTACCCCTTGACATTTTTTTGACTCATGTATACAATGAATCACTTATGTTTCCAATGAGTGTAAATGCTGATAGTTTGTGTTTGTTTTCATATTACTGTGGTGAAGGGCTAATAATGTTTGGTGTTATGATCAACTGCAGGATAATATGCTGTTAACTGCCAGGCAGAAATAATTTCTTACTAGGAAAGTGATGTTTGTCTAATGAAATGTTCCACAGTACTGAAGTACTTTGTATATGTGTTAGTGTGGAATAAATATTTTTTGTGTATTTTGGTTGGTGCTTCTTGGCTGAACATTTTCATTGAAATTGCGTGTGTATATATTTATATACATCGGGGCCCACCTTATGTTATAGATAATAGCCCAGTGAACCTCCAGATTTGGTAACACTCTAGTGTATGGGTTAGCTTCCATTGTACTGTTGGCAAAACTTTTATAAGGCCATCCATTGCTCAAACTCTGTAAGAAATCTCTGCAGTCTTTCTTTAATTGTTTTTATTCTTCCAATCTTCTAATATCCAATGTAAACTCATTCAGAATTCCTCCAAAATAAAAGCATAAGTAGTATTTAATTAACACATTTGTCCAAATCAGCTTTAGAAATTGACATTTTTTCCAAAAATAAACTAGTTTTGTAGGTCACAGTTTAAAGTGCACTTAACAAGGAACCATAGACCATATTACAGAAATTTGCATTGATGTAAGTGCAATAAGCTGCAGGGTAAACATTGCCAAAATCATATTCCTTCAGTGCATTAATGCACATAATAATAGTGCTTGGACTAGAACGAAAAATGTCCTAGTGGCAAAAAAAAGCAAAGTGTTTGTAGTACTGCCCTATATGTTTCAGGCCTTTCACACATGTCACACACAAAGAGCATGGTTTCATACTCACAAAACCAAAGGGATACCTCAGTGAAACATGCTATTTCCAAGTTAGTATACCACCTGATACTATACGAACACACACACTAACTAGTTAACATCCAGATGCTTTTAACCTTTGAACCACTACAGAATTGTTTACTAGATATTACATGCCTTTATTTCAGTTCTTATCTCAATTCTGCATTTTAATTTATTTTTATAATTCTTATGATATAAAGTGGTGGACTACTACATTCCAGGCTAAAATGAAATTCTTTCATTTGAAGCCATACACAAAGTATTCTTGTTTCACTCAAAGAAAAGTAAATGCACTAAATCTTATACCTTTCAAATGATGCAGATGCAATTTAATGCTCACTGTCATATGAGACAACATTTGAAATATAGATTTGTCATAAACACATCACTCGTTGTTTGTTTTACTGTGTGCTTTGCAATTTGCAATGTTTATAATCAGGATTAGCATTCCAATATTCTTTTTCTCCCAGCTACCTGAGGTTTAGGTGCACTTTACAAATCAGTAAACCAAACTAATCTAAACTAAATGCACTCAAAAAAAGGCAAAATAGGTATGAAAGAGTTATGCTTATTTTGCTAAGACTTCTGTCAGGGGTCGCCATTTGTACCACTCCTGTATATGTTTCACTGATACAACCGGACCGATGCTGTGAGGGCACATATGCAATATAGAATTAATGGAAGAGTTCAATATGGTGAAAAGAGTGGGATGTTCTTCGCACTCACCAATTCAGAAAGCACGAGCAATAGCATGAATATATATGTTGACTCAATGCAATGTCACAGGCATGGAAATTACCTTTTACCCTTTTGTACTTTTTCATTGACATTTTCTGAATCATAGCACACATTCTCCTCGAAAAAATATGGCCTGTGGAATAAATGCTTTTGTGCAAACCAGAAATGTTATTGAAGCACATTTCACTAATGTAAAAGGAGGAAAAATATCAATCATTAAGAATTCCTATTTAAGAGTAGAATGTCTTTCAAGAAATACATTTGCGGATTTTAAAACATTCAGTGAAAGAATACTTTAGCCTGCATATAATTTCTGAACAGTACGTTTACAAAAAGCTTTAATGAGTTAATTCAGTAGCAAATACATCAGAGCAATAGTTGTACATATTGTATTTTGTGGGCCCAACCTATCTCTAATACATGACACACATAGCCTTCAGAGATCTTTAACATTTCAGGACTAGGGTGCTGCATGTCATTGTTGGGAGGAAGATGGCTATGCAATCTATAGCTTCTGCCACCCCCCTGGTCCAATACAACACAGATGAGAAGCCTTACTCACTAAGGCAACCATACCGACCATATGCCAGTCAGGTACAAAGGAGATGTACACAATCTAAGGTAAAGATGGAAAGAATAAACAGACCGAAAATGAAGCAATACATGTGCCTGCATTAAACACAAAGCAAATGTGCACAGAGCACGAAGGGCACAAACACTAGGTAATATATGAATGTAAACATGAAGACTATTAGCATGGCATCCACGAAGTCATGAAGAATGCTAACATAAGCAATGTATAACATGAATGCAACATGACTGATCTTCGAAATTAGCTCACTAACATAGAAACAGGAGAGTAATGGGCAGCTATAATTTCCTAAATGGAAGCTGAAACACGCGTCTAAGTAAATGAAAGCCCTCAAGACGCCATAAGAACTCAAAATGCTGAAATACCAAATTACTGATCTGTGTAGAGCTCAGACAGGGTTACCGCAAATTAAGGAAGAGTCAGAACGTTGCTGTGAAAGTACGAGATAGCAATTGCTGAGAGACAAGAAAGATACATCCCACTTAGTTAAAGATTTATCAGAGAACAACCCGTCTTTGAAAGTCAGGTGCAGAACAATTATGAGCTGAAACACTCTATGGGGAGTAGTTCAAGGGTGTCCGCAGTGGTAAAAGGAACTCTAATTTTCACATTAATATTAGCTAAAATCCCAATAAATGCAGGGTGAAATAATTCAAAATGTAATCTCACCTCACGTGACCCATAAATGAAGAACACTATCTATTCATTAGCAACGTATATAGCTAGGACACCTGCCTCACCCCTTACACACATTTCCAGACACAAGAAGCTGTACAGGGCCAACTACAAAGAGGCCAGTCTGGCTGATGCCTAGGAATACGTGATGGTATTGTCTTTAATTAAAACTAAAGCAGTCCATGGACCGCTATTCCCCTACTTCTTTCTGTCTAATTTTTTCACGACCTGACAGTTGCTCAAGGTTGGTCAGTAAGGAGCCAAACAATCAGAACCCCTGATGTTAAGCCGCCCAGTAAGTATTATATCAACCAATAACCTATTGTAGAAATGATGTCCTTTTACTATTATCAATTCAGAGGTGGTCCCAGCAGCCATCAGATTGTTGTTACCCAATTAGACCTTTAACCATCATAGAATGTATATGTAGTCAATTCCCTTAAACAAATCCCGCTACCTGTAGGTTTTGTAAACTGATATTATGTTATGACACTGTTGACGACACTTTCGTAGTATAAAAACTGTTGTTTTTGATAAGCACAGTGAGAGCAATGGCATTCAATGCTTTCATGCTGTCCCTGTATTATTTGTATGTTAATAAATCTGGGTTTTGTCTTGCACTTTGTCTATTTCTGTTATTGAGTCCTGTTTTTTTCTGGCTGCAGAACCTGTGCATTATTTTGCCACTTGCCAGACTGTCTTAACATCATTAAACAGGGGTTGAAGCACCTGCACCTTGATGCAGTCGCCCTGGCTACAAACACGATGGGAATAATGTTCTTAGAAATACAAATTTCATGCAGTGGACTACCAACGTTTGCACATACATGCTGCTCAGTCCGCTGCATGCAATTTTAGACATTTAGCAATGCGAGAGGACATCTGAAGAGTAAACCTGTGCTTTCATTTTTACTCTCCATCTTGCAAAAAAGTAAAAGCTGCCTGCAAATTATATTTTGCAGATGGCTTTTACTAATTGATTCCTTAGGAATCCACCTGCTCGCAGGTCATTCATCAAAGCAGGTCATTCATCAAAGTGGATTCCATAGGAATCCATTTGTTTTATGCTTGCATGCAAATCTCAGGCACATGTAAAATGAAGAGTACCTACCGGATGCAGGAGGGAATCATGGCAGAGATGTAAACTCTTCTCCATCTTGTGTTAACTCAAAAAATGGGCTGGAGCATGGTACGGCAGCATAAAAGCATTACGCCTCGCTTTTATGCCTCCATTTCCAGCACCGTCGATTTCAAAATGACTCCCACTGTGTCTAAACCTGATGAACTCTCTGTTCAATAATGGGGTTCATTTTAAAGCAAATCCATGTGCTGTTTGGTCCTCTAGATGCAATTTTAAACATTTGCAAGCCAGAGAGGAAAACTGTTGAGTGAAACCAGTCAAATTAGCCGTTACTCGTTCATTTTAATCTCCATCTTGCAAGAAAGTAAACGCCTCCTGCAAAGTATTCTCTGCAGTGTTACAAATGGATTATTATGGAACCTGCCTGCTGTTTAGCAGGTGCTAATTCAAGGTAGATTCCAGAGGAGTTCAGTTGTTTTAAACTTACATAAAAATGCAATCTCATTTAGTTTAAGTGTTTAAGTTAGAATAGAAACTCTTGAACTAAAGTAACCGCAGAACATGCCTCCCAACATCCATCTCACCAAGACTATGGCACATTGCAGTATGCAATTTCCAATTGAATACTTACTATAGATGACTCCATCCACAGTTTAGAGCTTGTGGAGAGAGGATAGAAGAGATTTGAAATAGGTACAGCAACAACGCTGTACATGAAAATGTCAGTGTTTATAACTACAAAATCATTTATTTTCAGATTTTGAGATGGTAGCTGTGAGCATGGAATATACCCTTGACTTGCACTGAGGGAGTGAGGGGTATTACGCGTGAGTGGGTGAGGGGGTCAAGGAGAACGAGATGGGAGTGCAATGAGTGGGGTTGGAGTGGAAGTCAATGAGAAAGATTACCCCTGCCTGTGAAGAGTTTAGAATGTGGTAATATAGAGCCATACCGTGGCAGAAAGCAGTTTTAAAAATCAGAAAGGTCCTAGACAACCAAGCACTGCAATTTAAAAAGAATACCAGGGACCTGGTTTACAAATAGTGCAATATGAGAAATCACAGGATCCTTGGTGTCAAACACTGTAAACCTAAAAATCGCAGGGTATTATGTGACCCAACATTGCAATTTCAAAATGTCAGGGCCCTAGGTAATCAATAATTGGGCCTCATTGCGAGGTTGGCAGAGTGGGTTTATCGGCACCGGTAATGGTGCTGGTAAACCCATTCCACCCTATTACGAGGTTCCCTTGCGGGACCCACACAGAACGTCTGGTCAGACCAGACATCCTTTGCGGGTCCCGCAAGTGGACCAGGGAGCTAATAACGGGCCCGTTATTAACGGCCCGTTATTAGCTCCATCCCCATTCCCATTGAGCCCTATGGGGGATCAAACGGGAATGGGGATTGGTTTTTGAATGAGGATTTACCGGGTCCTCCAAGGTTGGAATGACCCGGTAATTCCTCATTCAAGGAACCCAGACACGATTTTGGAGGCAGCCATGGCGCTAATAGTACCATGGCTACCTCCAAATTCGTAATGAGGCCCATTGTGTTTTACAACATGAGAATGGTACATGCATTGGTGGAAGTACATAATAGTTATTGCAGATTTAGGAAATGGGTCTCACATGGTTGTTCTGCATTATTGGGCAAATGGAATGCATGGACCTAGTACATAACCGGGCCAAACAGAACCTGCCCATGTCTGAGCAGATGGACACATCTTGACATGGATTTACTTGCCGCCACATGGGCTGTAAGGGCCAGTGATGCAGCTGCCTAATTTCCAAAATGACCTCTTAGATGGGACACATGTCAGGGACAATGGTGGTCCCAATGCAGGGTTTTTCTTCAGCTGAATTCCAGCTCCAACATTGAATGAGCAATGGGTGTTGGTATTGAATGCAGGCTCCTGCAATCTGGGCTGCAAAGCAGCGCTCACTGCTTCAAGAGAAATGCAAGCAGAAAAAATGATAAGCAGGCTTGCAATCACATGGGCTGGAATGACCAATTAGGGTGATGCCTGATTCGAAAACTGCCTCTCATATGGGAAAAGGGCCAGGCAGAAAGCTGATTGCATACCGATGGCATTGTTTTGGGACCTGCCATATTGATGCGGGTGGATATGTGGGCTGCCTTTCATAGAGTGCATCAGCAGATATCGCAAGATAGGTTCGTTTCAGAGATTAAACTGATTTTTTAAGGAATAAGGGAATTTCTAAGGGGTCATATCTCACATAATCTCGTTTTTTTTGTAAGGTTTATATTACACCCCTTCTTGATATACTGAGTTGCGAGTGTGTGTCATTCCATAATTACACATTCGGAAGAGTCTTAAAGGCAGTCCCATAGATAATATAAAATGTATCCAGGTTTTCTTTGACATTATAGAGGCCTGGATGAGAGACAGATGACATCCATACAACCAGGCAAAAACGCCTTCCCATAACCAACCATCTATACGTGAATCTAAAGCATAGAATCCTTATTCCCCTTATCACAATCGCAGATCAGCAGCTCAGAAAAAGTAAAATTGTTAGTTATTTGATACAACCTTCTTATCCATGGTGCTACACGCTAACACCATAGTTCTTTGGCGTATTACCTATGGCAATTGTGACACATCTGCCCCTTCCATTTTAATTAGTATTGCCTTTCCCATAATTTGGGCTAATTTATGCAATAGTCATAAGAGACTGATGCGTTGCCAGAAAGCTCTACAGAATACAGCCACCCATATTGTTATAAATGTCTCCCATTGTGCTTATAATTAAGCTGTCCTGAAGATATTACATTGGTTCTCCGAGGAAGCCTGCATCAACTCCAAGGGTCTCGATCAGGTCCATAAATCCATACATAGTTATGCGCCGATATATCTTCAGAACAAGGTTTAATGATACTTTCTAGAAAATACGAAAACTCCAAGAACCATCATTTAATCTCAGATTCCCATTTCAAATGGAATGTTATTTTAGGGCTTTCCTTTCAGGGCTAGACTTCCACGATATGAAATACCATGCCTGAGGATGTCCATGAAATAGAAGATCTCTAAATTGATCACAATCCTGCTTCAATCATTTTATGTGACTCCATGATTGACTTACCAGTGCTGAGTAACCCATTTAGGGTCATTAGCACTATACACATGGTCTTAAAATAAAAAATGTAAAAAAGAAACTACCACTGTCTAGAGCATAGCTTCAGCTAAACATTTTAATTGAAATGTCCAACATGACCAGAGGGCAAAATAGTAAAATGTGTGGCTTCTGCTGCAAAAGCTACTCCCCACTAACAAATGTCAAATTGACAATTCCAGGTGTAAAAGAGATGATGTGGATGAACCAAATCATAAAGCTAAGTACTGACTTTCTTTTCTATCAATGGAGGTCCTGGAGGTTTTATCGAGCCACATGACATCAGATGCTATCTTGTAATCTCTAATGCAGATTGGATTACTCCAGCTGTATAACTGACAAATGAATTTTTGCAACATGGCGGGCCATCTTCATTAGGATAATTGAGAGCAACATACATTTAAATGCATTAAACACAACCTCTCTGAGATATATTTAAGCATTTTGTCAAAAATGATTGCAGTGTTCAGTAATATAACATCTCTGCATGAAGAGAATATTTGCAATGTTGCTATATTCATATACCTCTGCTTTCCAAGTAGTTTACAATCAAAAGATGATAACTATTTCTCCTGTAGGCATATAGGACACATTTGAGCATTTACAAATTATTGAACATCTCACCTAACTTCACTTTTAAACTTAAACTCTTTCCTTCTAAATAAAGCTATATTATTGAATGGGTTACCCCCTTACCCCCAAAACCTCTGATCTGCTTAGATTTGTGTTCACCACACATTGCGGAAGCAAAGTGAATAACATATCCACTACTTACACCTTAGGAAATGTTTGCCTTTGCAATTCTTGGGCTGAAAAACATTAAATTCACCTTTGATGACTGACCGCATACACCACCCACCCCCACCAAACCCAACGCCTTCACTTGCTAGTCTCGTCCCGGGATAGAATCAGGAAGTGAGGCTTCTACTAGGAAAGTTGATCCTGTTACCTCACTCGCTCCTTATTTATACAGCGACCCCTTGTAGACTCTAGTCAAACAAAGCCACTCAGTTTGTTTCTACACAATTTGTGTTTTTTTCACTCAAACTTGTCTAGTTAAACAAACGTGTGTGAAAATCCTAAGCACCAACTTTCTGGATTTCCCCCAAAAGACACTGGAGTACATATCTTTGCTTCGTGGATAGCACTTTTCAATGATGTGAAATACCGGTTGTGTATGACATGTTCCCTGTTCTATAAATTAACATCTAATGTTTATATGTCGTGATTGTGTGCGCATTAGGTCTTGGATTGTCTTATGTTTGACATATATATTTCCGATTGTTTTGATATCATTGCATTGCATTTAAACTAATGATTATTTGTTAGTCCTTGTTAGATTGATCAGATATCATTTTGTAGAATGATGTACTTTCTTGGTATATGTTTCTGGTACCTTCTACAGGTAATTGACAGCAACGAATAGGCCCTCACTGTCACATGGGTCTCTCTCTAGAGATTGCAGAGTATTCCTCTGGTGAACTACACATTTCTGTTAATGGGTAAGCCTAAGATATATGTTTGGAAACTATATGCTCTCTATGCGCACAGAAAATATCTATGTATTCAAAAACCAGCGGGCACACAAAATATGTTCAGGTTAATGTGGCACACATAGGTTTTGAAGTGTGCCATGTGAATGTCAGCCTCCATCCTTCCACTACAGCTTGGCTTGTGAGTGCAACCTGTGGTTCTGCAAATTAGTTGGACCATGACTACCATGTTCCCTCACCTTTGAGTGTTATGGGCAGGGCTTAGCATAGTTGTAGTCCGAAGTAGCTGGAGAGACAAAGGTTACAAAGCACTGTACTATCGGTTCCAGCTAATGCTTGCATCTCCATTGTGGTCGCCAAACACCCTTATTAGTGAAGGGTCTGATGTCCTCCTGGCTTCTGGCAGTTTTCTCATGGTGCGAGAGGTCATTGCACTGTCATTGTCACGGGAGACATCGGTGGGATCTCACAACTGTTTTTATTTCACCACATGGAAAGAGAAAGACATCAGTTCCAAAATATGTGACTTCTGCAGATGCCTCTGTGCTCTACTGTATAATTTTTGGTTGTCCTCTTTAAGTTTAATACGCTTTTCAGATTTTGTTTGCCATTGCTTCACTGCTGTTACATATTGCTTATTTCAAATGTTCGATCCTAATCTGGAAATAAATGATCTTCCATTTCAATTTCAATGTATCTGCTGTCCATCTGCTGTCCACTTTCCTTCTACAGATTTGATAACTTTTTTGATTTTGGAATCCTGCCCGTTTTTATTTTTTATATTGATTCATCTTTCCTTTTCATTCAAAATCCTTTGCATATCGTGGCCATCAAAGAAAATGAAGTTTGCGCTTTTCACTCAATTTGATGCAGGTCAGTCGTCACTGTGTGCTGTTGCACAGGGGTCAGTGATCCACCGACACACACAGTCCCTTGGCATCATTCTCCACCTCGAGAAGCTCAGTGCCACTCTGCAGGTCCCCGAGTGACACCCGGGAATTGATAACACTGTAAGAAGCCATGATTGCAATGTATTCCTCTCCAAATACATGTGTATGCTTGATACCCTCTGCCCAGTATAGAACTAAAACCTAATTTGGGCTAATTAGACTGATGATTGGCTCACATCGAATCGTGGAGGCCTTACAAGTATTACAACAACCTGGACTCATCAGTTCTTGTTCATATACAAAGTATTTTTGAATACATTACAATAACTTAGCAGGTTTTGGGTTCACCAGAGTAAGCAGGAGAAGGAAAAGGGAAATTCCAAGCAGAGAGTTATGTGCATTCAAACTTCACTTGTTGAAATCTTAACTGGAAGCACCACGCTTAAAAAAATAAAAAAAAAATATGACAAGGTTATGACAAAATGGGCGTTCAAAGAAAACATTTAAAAACAAAAATGCTGTACAAATTTGTCATCAAGATCTGTAATATCAGCTGGCACATGAGTCAACTTTTGACCAGTTGTCTCAATTAGTGACCTCTGGTTGATCTATGAGTGTTTTTGACACAAAAAGGCCTAAACAGAAACAGCACCTCTCACAGTGTGACCAAGCAAGATGATGTATAAGGATATTTAAAAGATGACCTATACTTCTTCTGGATTCATACAGGAGGTGCTGATAGTGATGCGGTTGGGGACACGGGGGTCTGAGTGATGGCAGTCCTGAGAGTGGTGTTGAAGTACCAACGGCTTCAATAACTTTTTGAATTGACCTTGTGTTTTTATTTATTGTTGTTGCTTTCATTTATACCATGACAAATGGTACGAAAATGTAAATACTATAAGCAATATGAGGTTGACAATTGGAAATGTATTTCGCCTCATGGCTTGACGGCTAAGTGTTAGTGTCAGCGCCTGTGCAATAATGGCACTTTGTCATTCCCTCTACCTAAACTGTTGCTCTTTTCAATTATTACAATACGAAAAATACCATTCTGTTTTTTTTTGTTTTTCGGGGGTTGTTTTAGGCTTCCTTTTTCATACTTGCCAGAAGCGAGAGAATAGCACATTGCCCATGTCAGACTTCTCTTCGTGTGTCTCACTTAGCATGTGACCAGCCTATGTACCCTCAGGTTTTGCTATTTACCGTAATGAATAATAGGGCAAAAATGCTCCTAGGATCACCACCAATACATCTTTCATATATATTGTGGCTCAATTGCTGTTGTGTCACAGTGATTCCCTTACAATTTGCATAGTGCATTACAATGTTATTGATACACCAGTGGATCAAGGATCAGTTTGAACGAAGAGTGCTGCAAATGTTCTTATTTAGTTTTCGTTTAATTGATTTTTGGGTTGGGATGTAGTGTGAAAATAACACTCCACTTATTAAGGATTTCAATCAGGCACGCACCCGGGTCTCGCCTAGCATGTAATGCACAGATTAAATACTTATTTATTATGTCTATAGGTTCAATATTCTGGGGGCGTTGGGCCATGGTTGGAGCCCTCTCTGGATTCGACTCCCCTGGATTGATTCTCACCCCCTGCTGCTGCCCAGTACACTTCTCTGGATGCTGATACTGCCCCTGCGGGAACACGAGAGGTAATAAGAAGGGGGTGGAGGTATCATGACTCCCTCCTGATATTTCATGCCAAAATGAGGTGAGTAAGCATTTACCCATATAGGCTCACCTGTTATTTAGTGAGAGCGAGCTCTCCGTCCTGCTTCTCATCAATAGGGGCACTTCCTGATGACCCAGTTGCTTCACTGGTCCGTTGATGTGGTGGCCCAGACCAGCTGTGACCGAACCACTTTTAAGGTAAGAGTCTTTGTGTTGATTATTGTTAATATGAGTATTGATTCCATGTCACATGATTTGAGTTTGTTCTCTTATAATGTCTCTTCCTCTCCTACAGGTGACGGCGACCCAGTGGAGCCGTTACGCTGGTGCAGGACTTCAAAGTGTTCACCAAGAGGATGACAAGTTGGGATCTTAAGGTAAGCGCGAGATGTGATGGTGCATGACCTTAAATAATGTCCCTATCCAGTTTCTGACCTTATTTCTTCTTTTCTCCTCCAGGGATGGTCTGGCGGTGTCCTGAGAAGAGTTGCGGAGGGAGTACCTGACAGCGATGAAATAAGTTTGTGACCGCGATGAAGCTGACCGGTGAGTTGGTGCTCGAGTCGAGAGTCAGGTAAGTGCTCTGAGGCCGGTCAAAGATGGAGTCACTCTGAGCAGTCAAGAGGCACTTCAGCGATGATTTGGCTGGTTATGATGGAGAAAAAACAGGTAAGTGCGTCTCTGCGATGGTCTTTCTGTCACTGCAGGTAAGATGCTTCTCTGTGATAGTTTTGCTGTTTCTGCAGGTAAGATGCTTCTCTGCAATGGTTTTGCTGTTTCTGCAGGTAAGATGCTTCTCCGCAATGGTTTTGCTTTACGGCAGGTAAGTGGTAATTCCGAGATGGGTCGTTGAAGAACAGGATGGATGCTTCGCCGGGAGGGTTGCACAGGAACATAGGTAACGTGCTTCTCAGGCGGTGGTGACCGTTACGCTGCTTGGGCAGAATAACGAGAAGCCTGGGCCTGCAGGAGGGGCAGGCTTAAATAGCCTGGTCTAGACCACACCCCCTTGCTCTGCTAGATGGTTCCACCCTGCCACACCCAAATGCTTCTGCACGTGCAGCCTCTTGGATTCCTATGGCCACGCCTGGCCCAGATGGGAGTGGCTGAGTGAGATGAAATGGAATAGCACGTGCCCAGGGAAAAAGGTGTGCAGAGCACACTTTCTTATGAGCCTAGCGCCAAAGGCACCAGGACTGGGTCCAGCTGGACCCTTTAGGGGATGAGGACTGGGGTTCCAGTCCAGTGGCCATGACAGCTCTTAATTCACAATTGAACAATTCTACACTGATGTAAGTAAGCAGCAGGTATTCAGGAATGAAAAACAGAGTACAGTGCTTGCAGTCTTCCCTCGCCAAACAAGAGAGAAAAGCGCTTTTGGAAATTGACACTTTTTAAAATGACAGGTGAAAATGGATTTGTGATACAAGGAAAAATTGTGCAAAAATGCTTAAATTGATAGAAATTCTTATTAGAGCAATACTAAACAGGTCCTAACACACATGAGCTATAAGATACACAACAGTACACACTTTAGATCAGAATGGAATTTGAGAAACACTTTGGAGGGGAAAAGACACGTGTAACCCATTTGTAAAATATAAAATGCAATTTTGTGGCAAAATTCCACTATGTGATTTTTGTGGATGTAGCTACAGATCATAGGTTCAACTGGGAGTTGAAATTGCGTTTCTATCTATAAAATTGAAGAGGTTTTAGTAAACGGAGTTTCTGAACAAATAGGCGCGAACATGAAAACAAAAATCAGTTCTTACAATGACAATTATGCTCTAAAATAGGGTATTCATGCTGGTTACCAGTTTGAAACACAGTAAGCCCCAGAGTGGTCTGCGGAAACCAACCCTGGCACCTCCATGTCTGCCTTGGAGGATTCAGTCCGATTACCTGTGGGATGATATTATGGGTTTGGGATTTTCAAAAGACAAAAGGATTTTCAAGAAATTATTACTATTACAAGAAATCAAAGCAAGGTTTCAGACTGGTGTGACACTACCACAAGTTCTTAAGTTAAAGAGAGGATGGGTTGAGATTGGGATAGGACAAGGCAATATACTATGGGCTACTATTATTCCTGTTGATACTTACAGTCCACTGTAATTAAGATTGGACCATCAGGGTTCTGGTCATCGGATCAGGTCTACCGGCAACAGGGCACTTGGGTTAATATAATATCCCAACCTGGCCCAGAGTCTGCCACAAACTTTTTTAATATACTTACAATGGTTTTATTGTACCTCTTAACTCCACCACTAGAGGATGCTGTTATGCAATGTGTAATTTCCTTTTTACCCCAGGATCTCCCACATCTTTGTCATCACTTCGCTGGTGAAGTGACTACCTCGGTCTGACTCAATCCTTTGGGGTAGTCCAAAACACGAGAAGATGTGATTGATCATCAGGGAAGTTGCTGTTTCTGTCTTGCAATTTGGGGCCGGGAGACATTCCACACATTTAGTAAACAAGCATCTTACGGTCAACATGTACTTTTTCCCCCTAGAGGAGCGAATCACGGACCTGATGAAATCGACTTGTAAATCTGACCAAGGCAGTGTCATCCCCCTCTTTTGGAGGGGAGCACAGTTTTTGAGTGATCTTGGCTGAAATTGTGCACACACAAGACACCCCTTCAAATATAGGTTGAGGTCCTGCCCCATGTGTGGGCAGTATGCAACCTCTCACAAGATTTCTAATGTTGTATGAAACCCCCGATGACCGGCTGTGGCCGCATCATGGGTGTGACTTAGCATCAGGCTTCGGAATGAGGTAGGGACCACCCACTGGTCACAACCAGATATGGATCTCCTCACCAACAAACCGTCTTGGATTTGGAAAATCTTTGGACATTTCATCAACACTCTGAGGTCCTCTTTCCCAATGTGATCGGTATCCATCAGGGGAAAGTTCTCAGGGTCCTCAATGTGTTGATAAAACATACCAATTATTGGATGCCCTTTTTGAGCCGTGATTAAATCAGCATCTGGGGTCTCCTTAGTCCACTGGGCAGTTGAGAGTTCATTGTGAGCATTTGTCTCTGACCTAGTGATAGCAGTGACCTGGATTTCCCCCAACAGGGACTCGATCTCAAGTAGATCCCCTTGGATGGTTCTGGTTTTGGCCAGCTGATCAGTTAAGTAATTTCCAGGTTTGTCTGGTCCCTCTACTTTGGAATGACCTTTGATCTTTTTCCAATAGATGGTCATCCTATTAGACGTGACCAAATCATCGATATTTTGTATTAATTTTCCATGTTTTAGTGGTTTTTTGTTAGCACGTAGCATGCCTCTGGTTTTCCAATTAACCAGGTGCTCCACGTACCCATTCAGGACAAAATGTGAATCAGTGATTATGACCAATTCACGGAGTTGGTGTTGGACAGCAGTGAGGATGGCTTGATGCACCACAGCCATCAGCTCTGCCACTTGACTACTACGGGGACGGAGTTTGTACCCAGTGGAGGGTTCTGGGGCATCATTCATGCAGGCATTCCTCACGCCAGCCACTAGTTCCTTTTCCCCGTTGTTGTCAACATGGTAGGAGCACCCATCCACATAGACAGTGGGCATTCCTTCCCACTCGTCTACTTCAAATACTTTGTGTGGGAAATTAAGGTACGCCTCCATGTTGTCCTGGATTTTAAGACTTTCATCCTCGAGACAGTTTTCTATGGCACAATCATGCAAGTCAGGCAGACTTTGTGCGAGGGGAATCTTCTTGTTTTGGCCATATCTGACCTCCACAGGAAAGACTTGCATTGACAGAATCCAGAAAGTAATTCGGGAATTACTCACATTTCCAGCCCGGATTCTATCACTTTGAAGATATTGCAGAGGCTGGTGTGGAGTTTCTACTAAGATGTGTTCCCCACAGGATGAAAGGGCGGTAATTCTTCAATGCCCACACCGTTAACAGGAGTGCCTTCTCACAATGTTGAATTTTTGCTCCACAGAAGATAAAATATTACTAGCATAGGAGATGACTTTATTGACCTTGTCATGCTTTTGGTATATACTGCTGTCAAGCATGTATTTGAGAAACCCTGTCTCCAAGAAGACAAGAAGAACTCCTTGTTTTTGACAGGGTAAGCTAGGCAAGGTGCTCGTGAGAGGCTTCTTTTGAGTTGTCTTACTGCCTCAGCTTGTTCTGGACCCCACTCCCACTTGACCCACCCTTCAACAGATGGATCATGGGTCTTGTGATCTCTGCATATTCCTCAATGAACTTTCTACTGTAATTAGTCAGCCAAAGGAGGCTCCTTAGCTCACACAGAGTTGTGGGGTCTTTTAGTTTCAGGAGTGCTTTTACTTTCTTTTCCTGGGGACACAGACCCTCAGGTGTTATCTCATGCCCCAAGAAATTGACACAGGTCCTGCACCACTGTGCCTTTTTTTTGATTGATTGATTGATTGATTGATTTATTTATAAAGCACTTTGCACCAAAGCGCTGTACATTGGAACAACAAATACACATAAATAACAACAATTAACAATGTGAGCAAAAAATTACAACTTGAATCATTCCATAAAACAGTGTAAAGAGAAATTACCTAAGAGGGGGGGAAGTGGAGTGGGAGTTGGGGTGTTGAGGTTTGCTCCGGCAGCCATTGTGTCATAACATAATGGATCTCTGCTATGTGTTCCTCCATAGTTGAGCTTTTGATCAGAACATCGTCTACATAGGCCAGGTTACCCCTTTCACCCAAGCCAGGCATGTCCTTATGCAAGAAGATATTAAAATCATTGCCGGAGTTGATGTATCCAAACAGAGTCTGGGTTAAATGTACTGCTGCACCCCGAAGGTAAATGCCAACTTGTATTGGTGCTCCCTACTGACAGGTACGGTCCAGTACCCATTGGTCAGGTCAATGCCAGTGTATTCCTTTGACCCCTGTATCTGGGCCAGCCCTGGGTCAATGTAGGGAAGAGGCCATCGGGAAGTGTGGACCCATTTGTTTAGCTCCCTTAGGTCAGCAGAGAGTCTCCACTAGCCGTTCGGTTTTAAAATCCCCAGCACCGGATTATTAAAGGTGCTGTGGACTGGGCGAATTATCCCACAAGACTCAAGGTTTTTAATTATTTCTGTGATGGGCTCCATGGATGCGGCAGGCAAGCGGTATTGCTTCACAAACACTGGAGACATACCAGAGTTCGTGGGAATTGTTGTTGTATGGATTTTGGTGCAACCACAGTCATATGAGTCCACTGCAAAGAGATCCTGAAAATCTTTTTTAAATGTTTGCTTTTGCCCCAGAGTCTCACAGGCATAAGCTAGGTTGACTCTCTCTTCAACCATCTGCCTGAACCCCAGAAAGACTTCTGGTTTGGCTATCTCAGCGGCCTCCTCCAGCTGGGTGGCGAAGTCCCTGGTTAAAGTACTAACTTGGATTGATGGCTTCAGGTGGGGAAGGTATCACCTCATCCCTCCTGAGTTCACAGGTCACCTCTTCCTTACCGTGAGGGCAGGAAGAGTACACCAGGAAATTCCCCCCATGGCGGGTGAATATCTTCTCTGGTGTTGTGTCATTGTCACTATCATTGTCAAAACAGTCATTGGGGATTGTTCCTATCAGTTAATTACCTAAATCTAGGAAAAAATGTTGGTCATCAACCACCATTCCAATAATGGTGCCTGTGCCCAGAGTGATACTCCTAAGGTTGCTGTTATCCACCACTATTTGAATGGTGGTGTGTTCTGTATTGACTAGTGGTGTTGGGTTTATCCCCAACCCTTGCTGTTGGAGATGGGCGCTGAGGTGAACATATGCATCATGATTTTGCAGTTTCTGTCCTCTTTTAATTCTTATTTTAAGTGGGAATAGTCGTGTCCATTCTGGGATGGTTACTTCCTCTTCAATCTGAACTTCAATTGCATATGGCAGCAGTTGAGCTGACCGAAATGCTTTCTCTGGATCATCAAAATCCATGGGATTACCCACTAATCGGGACCAAGCTTTGAAGTTTAGCAAGTCCAAACAAATAGAGAGGACTTCCCATCACCAGTTTGTTGTCCTACTGCAATTACTGTCACGTCAGGGATTTTGTTATTTTGAAAGTAGAACTTAATTTGGTCAGGTTTTTGTTCAACCACGTGGCATGTGCCATTTAATCTAACAAGGTTGATGCTATGTTTTAATTTTATAGGTCGGTTAGTCTTGGTCCAGAGGACCTTGCTTACACAATCTTATTAGGGGAGACAATCTATGCAGGATGTCATTCCCAAGTTAACATGGTGTGCCTCTGGAGTCACAACTATGACCGGGTGTTTTCACTTTGTGTCGTCAAATTTTAATTTCCAAATCCGCAATCCCCTCGACAGGAATTTCATTCCCATCAAAGTTCTGAAGTTGTCCAGGAAGAGGGATGAGAAGGATCTGGTATCTCTCCCCCTTCCTGAATTCAGCTGTTCAAAGGCCCTCTTTTACAGAAGGGTGGCTTGAGATCCGGTGTCCACCAGTGCCAAATATGTACATTGCCCTTGTATTTGGAGCGGGGCATAAACTCTTCCCTTCTTCTCCTCAAGGGGGCAAATATAATGTGCATTTTGGGACAGTTGGTGGGTTAATTTCTTGACTCTCGATTCTGACACAGGGGTAGTTTGGGCAGGATTCGATGTGGGACCTTGTGAATCTGTAAGGAAAATATGGCAGTTGGACATTGGGGGAGTTTTGAGCTACCCTGGTTCTGATTCTGGGGCACCCCCCCTTTTTGGAGGCAGTCCCCAGAGTAAGTTTGGGCAAGGTAGTTCTCGGGATCACCATTCTGGGGTTCAATGAGGGGCGGTCCTAACTCAGTCCACACATTTACCCAGTCTTTATTAGGATACCTCGGGACCCATTTTTCTTTGGGAGGAGTTCCCCCATCCCTGAAGAAGAAGATCCTTTTCCCAGAGTCCTCTGAGGACCCCTCTCCTTCAAATTGGAGGACACTAACCTCCTCCACAAAATAGCTCTTTTTAGGTCCTTTATTTCTCCTACCCACCCTCTGTTCCTTAGGTAGCAGACTTTCGGGGGCAGGGGATTTTGGTTCCTGGGTTTCCAGGGACTTTTCACAAGTGGGGAAGGAAGCTTCCTCTAAGGCTTTACACCCCCTTTGCCCCTGTGCCTCCTCCCTTGGAACCTGTGGGTTATCGGGGTTCTCTCCATGTCATTGCTCTGGAGTACCAGACCCTTGGTTTGTGGAGTTCTGGGCCGCCATGCTCATCTGAGTGTTCTGCTGAGCCCTCAACATGCGACCCATATCCTGGGACAAGTTCTGGACCTGGCGCTCTAGTTGGGACACCCGCTCTGGCTGGTACTGGGGTCTCTGTTCCATCCAAGGTGGATCACAGGAAGGGTAACTGTCCTTTCCCCCATAATACCCTTGGTTGGATAGTTCTGGTAACCCTCCACCCTTGGCCTCCACTCTACCGGATTGGGCTGTCTGGGCTCAGGAAAGTGGGCAAAGAAAGGATGGTTGTTTTGCGGGTACCGGGGAAAGAGGCTCAACCCGGCATTTGGGGATTACTGGGGAAAGTTAGGAGGGAAGTTTCCTGGGGCTGTGCCTACCTGATTGGACGCCCCCTTGTGCTGGGGGAGTCTACACATACCACAGGATGGGTTTGTTGTCCTTGTAATGGGGGCTAATATAATCAGGGGAGTTAGGGGTCCCATTTATGGGATTACCTCCCTGACTACTGTGACTTCAATCCAGCAACTAAGTCAATGCCTAGTCTGGGATGCCCAATGGAAGCCCTTATTAATATATTTGTATGTCAAATTCTTTGAATCTGGATAATAAACCCTTATATAACGCCCCTCTCTTTGAATCCCCCTGACCTCACTGAGCCAAGAAGTAAGTTTGTTTTGCAAATTAAAAGATTTATTTGAGGAATAAAACAATATATATCACACTTTTAGGAATAAATTAATATTTGATAGCACACTTATGAATACGATAGTGATCAACAATAGATAATATTACAATAACACAATTCTTTGATCACTTAGGAGTTGGTATAGACAGAATAAGGTAGCAGAGAATGCTTTGTATGGTTTCAAGGAAATGCAACACATAAATAAACTTGATATGAATTCAATCAGAAGATAATATAATCACTTTTTCCCCTGTGACTACTCACTCCCCCCCTATGAAATATGGAAAGACGGAAAGGAGGGTACACAGGTTTCCAGAATACAATCAAATGCAGTTCAGTTCCAGTTCCCCCCAGCAAGCTTAGAGAAAAAAGGTATGATTTTAAACAGTCAAAATACTTTTAAATGTGATTGCAATGAATTGAAAATATGCTAAAATGATTTTAATTTGCTAAATGAGATTCAGGGTAGGTGATAGCTACTTTGAATTGGTACATGTCAACACTAGCAATGTTTCATGAATGATTATCAGATTGAAAAAGAAATTCAGCAGTTGCAAGCAAAAGACAGCTATTTTTAACATGTGGTGAAATGGAGCTAATTTTCAATTCGCTGCACTTTTTCCGCATGCATATATCGCGATAACGGAAACACTATAAGGAGTAGGAATGGAGGGTTGTTTTGAGGGTTGATGTTTTGCGGGTACCGGGGAAAGAAGCTCAACCGGGCATTTGGGGATTACTGGGGAAAGTTAGGAGGGAAGTTTCCCGGGGCTGTGCCTACCTGATTGGACCCCCCCTTGTGCTGGGGGAGTCTACACATACCTCAGGATGGGTTTTTTGTCCTTGTAACAGGGGCTAATATAATCAGGGGAGTTAGGGGTCCCATTTGTGGGATTACCTGCCTGACTACTGTAAGTGACTTCAATCCAGCAATCCAACTAAATCAATGCCTAGTCTGGGATGCCCAATGGAAGCCCTTATTAATATATTTTTATGTCAAATTCTTTGAATCTGGATGATGAACCCTTATATAACGCCCCTCTCTTTAGCTTTAAAATGACAGTTAAATCTCGCTTCTAAGCTGTGTGGTTCAAAAGATACGGACGTTTTTGTGGAGGTAGATTTTCAAAAATAAAGTCAAGATTTCAGAATGACAGATGACGCTTTTACAGATTTGAAATCACAGAATGGACACACGGTTTCTATGTTCTGGACAGGTTGAAATGGATGGAATAAGATTACTTTAGACGAAGAGATGACTATGCACAGTTCTTGAATAGATACTCACTCCTAGTTTTTGGAAGGGAATGGACCTCGTCACAGATCTGGTCAGGTTTTGACTGCACTCTCGCCAGCGGACAGTCAGACACTGGTTCTGCTCACAGCGTGGCCTCTGGTCTACTATCGGCACTGCACAGCGATCTGGTCTGGGTATGCGTGTTCTGGATACAGCTCTGCTTTCTGGGTCTGGTTCTGGCACAGGGTTCAAGCCAGAAGCAAAACAGTGTGCCCGGCTGTTGAATAGTTTAGTTAGGTTGCTGGGTTCTGAGGCCTGCTGAGAAGAGTTCAGCTTGTGGATTAGGCCTCTGCTACTCCAAGGTTCTAGAGTTTGGTTTCTAATTTTTTGGTTCTGGAGTCTGTCTGGAATCTGGAGCCTCAGGAGTCTGAAGGTTATGTCCGGATATGGTTGGGCAGCGTGCTGCTCAGGAATCGATGAGTAATGGAAAAAATGAGTGTCCCTATCTGGGTCTCAGTGTTTCTTTTTATGTGTTTCCAAAGGGGGTGTGGAGGCTGGCTTTCTTTGCCCAACCCACTAAGGATTTGATAGGTTAAAGGGTTTACTGTCCTCTGACTGGAGAAGGGAGTAGTGAGTCAGAATGAGTCATCAGGTATCATCTTTATGGCTGAAGGAAAGAACATTCCCCTTTGGTTTCTCAAGAAAATCAATTTTTCATAATCAAACCTGCTTCCCAGATACACAAGTTGTTGAGAATACATGTACATATCACATATTAATTAAGACCGGTCTCTGTTTAACCCTGCTCTTTCTAAGAGCTTGGGTTCAGAAATGACAACTTATTCGCGATTTTGGTAGGTTTCGCAATATTGGTTTTGGACCAAATCTTACACAGAGGTACACCCCCTCTCTGGGCATATTACAGTAAGTTTTCATTTTTCTAGCATAAAAACTGTGTCTACAATATTAATAAATACAGGGCTTGGCCTCAGAACATCCCACGGTGTCCAACTTCATCTTCAACTGTGAGTGAAGGTGTCATTTTAGGAATCTCAAAATTGTACATTTCTATCAGCTGGTTACAATTAGTTATCAGTATTCTTATAAAACATATATTTGCCTTCACTTCAGTACACCCATTGGTTTGTCCCCGCCCCTAGAAGCTTGGCTTGACTCAGAGGTCACATGTCTTGTTTTTCCTAGAGCAGTGTGGACAGTTACACCTCAAATCAGCATATTCTATTCATCCCAAAGCCCCCATTGTTCCTTCCTCCAGGCTGCAGGGAAAATCTTCTCCCTCTTAATCAACAGGACCATGTGATATCCTGCCTTCTGGTGTGGAGTCCCCAGGTGTGAAGGATTCCCGGGGACAGCAAGCCTTTTGAAGTCTCAGCTAACACAGGTTACTGTTTAGCTTCTGAAATACAGGTCTCCTGTCAGAATTTATATCACCAGCGCCGGTCAGTGGGGGGCATCGGTACTGCACCTATTTTTGACAGCTGTCTTACCAGCAAGCAATCCTCAAAATATACTTTGTTCAAATATAGATACACTTCTGTGGACCTCAGATTCATTTAGGTTCTTGCGGGAGAATGATGTTGACCCCCCAACAAGGAGGTGGGACCTTTTTAGTGGTTTTGGTGAGCAATGATTTTAGCAATTTTTGTTATGCTCACCTGGTTCCCACAGGGGCGTAGATCGAACCCGGACAGCTGCGGCCTCCACCAGCATGAAGCGCAGGGCAAAAATGACCGTCTGGACCATGGGTGCACAACATACGGCCCGTGGGCCAGTTGCGGCCCGCCATGCCCTTTTGACCGGCCCGCAAGGCACAAACACATTCCTAATGGAGGGCGGCCCGCGGCCGCCCTCCATTAGGAAAGTCTTTGTTGTCTTCCGGGCCGGTGAAAACACTGGCCCTCATTGGCTCAGCACACACACGCATCACGTTGCTCCTACGAGCCACGTAATGCGTGTGTGCTGCACCAATGGAGGGCCAGCACTACGACTGGCGTGGTCCATAAGGCTTGATGCCGGAAGGCATTTCAGCCTTGGACCACGCCAGTCGTAGTATGATTCCAGCGTTCCAGCTTACCTGCCGCTTACCTGCCTGCCTTCCAGCACGTCTCCGGTAAGTGGTCTGTTTGTGTTTGTGTGTTGGGTTTGTTTTGCTTTGTTTGTGTGTGTATGTTGCGGGGGGGTGTGTGTCGGATGTGTATGAATGTTTGTGTTTGAATGTAGTTTGTGTGTATGTTGAGATGCGGGGGTGGGGGGGTGTGTCGAATGTGTATGAATGTTTGTATTTGAATGTATTTTGTGTGTACATTGAGATGCGGGGGTGGGGGGGTGTGTCGGATGTGTATGAATGTTTGTGTTTGAATGTATTTTGTGTGTATGTTGAGATGCAGGGGTGGGGGGGTGTCGGATGTGTATGAATGTTTGTATTTGAATGTATTTTGTGTGTAAGTTGAGATGCGGGGGTGGGGAGGTGTGTCGGATGTGTATGAATGTTTGTGTTTGAATGTATTTTGTGTGTATGTTGAGATGCGGGGGTGGGGGGGGTGTTGGATGTGTATGAATGTTTGTATTTGAATGTATTTTGTGTGTAAATTGAGATGCGGGGGTGGGGGGGGGTGTCGGATGTGTATGAATGTTTGTGTTTGAATGTATTTTGTGTGTATGTTGAGATGCGGGGGTGTGGGGTGTGTCGGATGTGTATGAATGTTTGTATTTGAATGTATTTTGTGTGTAAGTTGAGATGCGGGGGTGGGGGGTGTTGGATGTGTATGAATGTTTGTGTTTGAATGTATTTTGTGTGTATGTTGAGATGCGGGGGTGGGGGGATGTGTCGGATGTGTATGAATGTTTGTGTTTGAATGTATTTTGTGTGTATGTTGAGATGCGGGGGTGGGGGGGTGTGTCGGATGTGTATGAATGTTTTTGTTTGAATGTATTTTGTGTGTATGTTGAGATGCGGGGGTGGGGGGTGTGTCGGATGTGTATGAATGTATTTGAATGTATTTGAATGTATTTTGTGTGTATGTTGAGATGTGGGGGGGGTGTGAATGTTTGTATTTGAATGTATTTTGTGTGTATGTTGAGATGTGGGGGTGTGTGTGAATGTTTGTATTTGAATGTATTTTGTGTGTATGTTGAGATGCGGTGGTGGGGGTTGTCGGATGTGTGTCGGATGTGTATGAATGTTTTGATTTGAATGTTTTTTGTGTGCTGAGTTGGGTGGGGGTTCGGGTCTGTATGGGTGCTTGTTTGAGAGTTTGCTGATTTGGGGGGTGGGGGGTTCGGGTCTGTATGGGTGCATGTTTGTGTGTGTGCTGAGTTGGGGGGTGGGGGGTTCGGGTCTGTATGGGTGCATGTTTGTGTGCTGGGGTGGGGGGTTCGGTCTGTATGGGTGCATGTTTGTGTGCGTGCTGAGTTGGGGGGTGGGGGTTCGGGTCTGTATTGGTGCATGTTTGTGTGTGTGCTGAGTTAGGGGGTTTGGTTGGGGGTGAGGGGGCGATGGGGCATAGTGTTTGGTTGGGGGTGAGGGACATGGGGCATAGTGTTTGGTTGGGGGTGAGGGACATGGGGCATAGTGTTTGGTTGGGGGTGAGGGGGCCATGGGGCATAGTGTTTGGTTGGGGGTGAGGGGGCCATGGGGCATAGTGTTTGGTTGGGGTGAGGGACATGGGGCATAGTGTTTGGTTGGGGGTGAGGGGGACATGGGGCATAGTGTTTGGTTGGGGGTGAGGGACATGGGGCATAGTGTTTGGTTGGGGGGTGAGAGGGCCATGGGGCATAGTGTTTGGTTGGGGGTGAGGGGGCCATGGGGCATAGTGTTTGGTTGGGGGTGAGGGGGACATGGGGCATAGTGTTTGGTTGGGGGTGAGGGACATGGGGCATAGTGTTTGGTTGGGGGTGAGGGGGCCATTGGGCATAGTGTTTGGTTGTGGGTGAGGGACATGGGGCATAGTGTTTGGTTGGGGGTGAGGGGGACATGGGGCATAGTGTTTGGTTGGGGGTGAGGGGGCCATGGGGCATATTGTTTGGTTGGGGTGAGGGGGCCATGGGGCATAGTGTTTGGTTGGGGGTGAGGGGGCCATGGGGCATAGTGTTTGGTTGGGGTGAGGGACATGGGGCATAGTGTTTGGTTCGGGGTGAGGGACATGGGGCATAGTGTTTGGTTGGGGGGTGAGGGGGGCATGGGGCATAGTGTTTGGTTGGGGGTGAGGGGGCCATGGGGCATAGTGTTTGGTTGGGGGTGAGGGGGCCATGGGGCATAGTGTTTGGTTGGGGGTGAGGGACATGTGGCATAGTGTTTGGTTGGGGTGAGGGGGCCATGGGGCATAGTGTTTGGTTGGGGGTGAGGGACATGGGGCATAGTGTTTGGTTGGGGGTGAGGGGGCCATGGGGCATAGTGTTTGGTTGGGGGTGAGGGACATGTGGCATAGTGTTTGGTTGGGGTGAGGGGGCCATGGGGCATAGTGTTTGGTTGGGGGTGAGGGACATGGGGCATAGTGTTTGGTTGGGGGTGAGGGGGCCATGGGGCATAGTGTTTGGTTGGGGGTGAGGGACATGGGCATAGTGTTTGGTTGGGGGTGAGGGGGCCATGGGGCATAGTGTTTGGTTGGGGGTGAGGGGGCCATGGGGCATAGTGTTTGGTTGGGGTGAGGGACATGGGGCATAGTGTTTGGTTGGGGGTGAGGGACATGGGGCATAGTGTTTGGTTGGGGTGAGGGCGCCATGGGGCATAGTGCTTGGTTGGGGATGAGGGGGCCATGGGGCACAGTGTTTGGTTGGGGGTGAGGGACATGGGGCATAGTGTTTGGTTGGGGTGAGGGGGCCATGGGGCATAGTGTATCTAGGGTCAATAAAATATATATAAGTTAATTAAACAGGCAAGATACAATAACTAAATAGAAATAAATTATAACAATGGAAAATGTGTAGTACAAAATGTAAGTTTGAAATGCAAATAAAAATTATTACCCCTCAAAAACATTCTTTTTCCATGTGTTAAGTACAAATTGGGGGTTTAAAAAGCCTCCTGCCATGCCCCGCCTACCGCCCCGCCCACATTTGCTTTTCGGCCCACTATAGCCCTCATGTAAGGTACTTTCGGCCCTCTGTCAAAATCAGTTGTGCACCCCTGGTCTGGACGGACCCCCTCAGTCTTGTAAACTTGACTTGTAGAAATATTCTCCTCTAGATGGAGAAAGGTATTTAGCCCCGTGGATGTGAATGCAGACCCCCCGCCCTGCTCCCGTTCTCCCCTCTTGCCACCTCCGACATTCCCAGTCAGTGTCCTCACCTTATGTTTTTGATTGGTGAGCTCTCCATCCTGCGTGGCATGCAGGGGCGCGTAGATACGAGTTACTTCACTGGTTTTAGGTGTTGGGGTTCTGGACGATTATTGAGTCTGGAGTTTGCCAAGTTTTTAAAGAGTTCAAAATGTCCAAAGTTCACTCTTGCACTTCCCTGTTGATTTGCGGTGGCAAATTCTGTCTGGAGGTTGCTGGTGGCGTTCAGGTAAGAGTCTGTATTACCCAAACTATCCTGTAAAGGTGCGTGAGATTAGCTCACTGTCTTTTCCTTTTTTCCTAGATGCGGCCTATTGAAGGATAAAGCCTCCGGTGATAATCAGGTAAGTCTTGTAATATAAGTGATTGTCTTTTTAGTCTCTTTAGGCTCACCTTGCTTTTTCTTGTCTTTTCCTCAGGTGTTGAGAATCATCGAAAAAGTGACAGAGGCAGCGCCGAGTCGGAGATGCTGTGGGCTGGTGAAAATGGAGCGGCGCTGCAGCTGGGATGCGACGCGTGCCAGAAGAATGTCCCTTCAGACTCAGAGTGACGTAGGATCCGAAATCAGGTGAGGAATCAGATTAAAGTCTGTAATCTAACCTCTTCTTCTATTTTCCTTTCTCTCCTAGGGGCTCCTTGTTCGAGGACGGCGTGGCAGAAGGCTGGATGCAGGTTTGCAGACACGGTGAGCGTTACGCTGCTACATGCAGAATAACGTGAAGCGTGTGTCGAAGATCGGGCGTGGCTTAAATAGCTTTGAAAGTAGTCCCGGGCAAGAAGTCCCTAGAACCACACCCGAGTGAAAAGTAGTCCTTGTGGAAAAATAGTCCCTCCAGGTCTCACGTTGGCCTGGATGCATGTGCAGCATGGTCTGCCTGAGGTAAGTGATGACTATGAGCCTGGCGCCTTAGGTGCCAGGACTGATTTCTACTATGAACCTGGCGCCTAAGGTGCCAGGACTGAACCCAGATAGCCCCTAGCCGGGGCTTCTGAGGTTTAAACAAATGTCCGGATGCCTGCTTCCGGGGCAGATGGGCTTGATCCAGCTGCCCGGGGGTAGGCATCATGACAATTTTTGACATCAAATAAAATGGATTTTGTCTCCTGTATTAACACTGACAGAGGCAAAAGAAGATGGCAACCTATCTTTCAGATTTTTACTGGCATTTTGGGATGATTTCTGGCAAGCAGCATGCTTTCCAGCGGCCATTATGATGTTTCCGCTGCCAGTAATGCACAGTGATGTTGCAGGGCTTGGATGCATGGGTTGAAACATCCCACAAGCCCCCCTCTTGCGATGGCCATTCTGATCTCTCATCGATGGAATTTTGCAAGACTGGGATGTCCTCATCTTCTTCTTATCTTATTCCGCAGATGGCAAAGTTCAACATCTTTTCCTACATCAGGGTGGATCGATCGGTTCTCCTCGCTGGTCCTGATGGGAGTATTGGGCGGTACTCCGGGCCCCTCAGATCTCTCCTAGGATGACAAAGCAAAGCAGAAGAAACATATTCATAGACATTTCCCCACCACTATGAATGTAGTGGTGAACATAGTGGTGAACATATACATTTTATAAATCAGGAGACATTTGCATTCTTATTATTATATTTTATAGACTATATGTGGGATATTTTAAGGTTGGAACTTTTATTGTTCTGGAGCGGCCCCCTCTAGGGTTCCAGAGGACTGCTCCAGTTGCTGCAGAGTGTGCCTGGGATGGCGACACTTTAGCTGATTAATATGGACCCACTTGTCTTCCCCCTCTGCCAAACTGCCTTTGGGGATGCGGATCTTGTAGGTGACTGGTGAGATCTGGTCTTCAATTTCAAAAGGTCCCTTCCAGGTAGGCAGAAACTTCCGCTGTTTGGCCTGGTTCCTTTGGAAATTGTACAGATAAACCTGGTCTCCTACATTGTATTCTTTCCTGTTGGTCTTCAAGTCATAGTGGGTCTTCATGCTATCGTCTGATCTTTCTAGATTTCGCTGAGCATAGGCAAAAGCATGTTTGAAGGTGATTCCTTAAATTCTCAACATACTCATGAGTTGTGGAGGCATTGATCAATGTCTGCTCTTGGGTCCTGTATAACAGATGCTGGTGCGTCCAGTCATCAACTCAAATGGTGACATTTTAGTTGCAGATGAAGGGGTAGATCTGATGGCCATTAGGACAAGAGGTAATCGGATATCCCAACTTGGCCCAGAATCTGCCACAAACATTTTTAAGATGCTCACAATGGTTTTGTTGTAACGTTCTACTGTGCCCGAAGAAGCTGGCCGGTAAGCAATTTGTAGCTTCCTTTTAACCCCCAGTATCTCCAACATCTTTGTCATTACTTCGCTGATGAAATGGCTACCTCAGTCTGACTTAATCCTTTGGGGTAGTCCAAAACGCAAAAAGATGTGGTTGATCATCAGGGCAGCTGCTGTTTCTGCCTTGCAGTTTGGGGCTGGGAGACATTCCACCCATTTAGTAAATAAGCATGTCACTGTCAACATGTACTTATTCCCCCTAGAGGAGTGAATCACGGGCCCTATGAAGTCGACTTGTAAATCTGACCATGGCAGTGTAATCCCCTCTTTTGGAGAGGCGCACGGTGTGTGAGGGATGTTGGCTGAAATTGTGCACACACAAGACACCCCTTAAAGTATTGGTCGAGGTCCTGCCCCATGTGGGGCAAGTATGCAACCTCTCTTAAGATTTCAAGTGTTGTCTGAAACCCTCTATGACTGGCTGTGGTTGCATCATGGGCGTGACTTAACATCAGGCTTTGGAATGAGGTAGGAACCACACACTGATCATGACCAGCTTGGGATTTCCTTACCAACAAACCGTCTTGGATTCAGAACATTTTTTGGACATTTCATCAACACTCTGAGGTCCTCTTTCCCAATGTGATCGGTATCCGTCAAGGGAAAGTTCTCAGGGTCCTCAATGTGTTGATAAAACTTACCAATTATTGGATCCCCCTTCTGAGCTGTAATCAAATCAGCACCTGGGGTCTCTTTACTTCATTGTGTAGTTGAAAGATCACTGTGAGCATTTGTCTGGGACCTAGTTATAGCAGTGACCTGGATTTCCCCCAACAGGGGCTCAATTTCTATGAGATCCCCTTGGATGGCCCCAGTTTTGGCCAGCTGATCAGCTTAGTCATTTCCAGTTTTGTCTGGTCTCTCTACTTTGGAACGACCCTTGATCTTTTTCCAGAAGATGGTCATCCCATTCGAGGTGACCAAATCATCAATATTTTGGATTAACTTCCCATGTTTCAAGGGTTTGTTATTAGCACATAGCATGCCTCTGGTTTTCCAATTAACCAGGTACTCCACCAACCCGTTCCGTACATAATCTGAATCTGTGATTATGACCAGTTCATGGAGTTGACGTTGGACAGCAGTGAGGATGGCTTGATGCACAGCCATCAACTCTGCCATCTGACTACTTCGGGGACCAATCTTGTACCCAGTGGAGGGTTCTGGGGACTCATTCACTCATGCATTCCCTACGCCGGCCACAAGTTCTTTCTCCCCCTTGTTGTCAACATGGTAAGAGCACCCATCCACATAGACAGTGGGGATTCCCTCACACTTATCTTCTTCAAACAATTTGTGTGGGGAACTGATGTATGCCTCCATGTTGTCCTTGATTTTTAGACTTTCGTCCTTGAGACAGTTTTCTCTGGCACAATCATGCAAGTTAGCCAGACCTTTCGCTAGTGGACTCTTCTTGTTTTGGCCATATCTGACCTCCACAGGAAAGCCTTGCATTGACAGGATCCAGGAAGTAATTTGGGAATTACTCCCATTTCCGGCCCGGATTCTGTCACTTTGGAGATATTGCAGAGGCTGGTGTGGAGTCTCCACTATGATGTGTTCCCCCTGGATAAACGGGCGGTAATTCTTCAATGCCTACACCGTTGCCAGGAGTGCCTTCTCACAATCGTTGAATTTTTCCTCCACAGAGGATAAAGTTTTGCTCGTATAGGAGATTACTTTATTGACCTTGTCATACTTTTGATATAATAATGCAGTCAAGCATTTATTAGAGAACCCTGTCTCCAAGAAAAACTCCTTGTTTCTGACAGGGTAAGCTAGGCAAGGCGCTTGTGAGAGGCTTCTTTTGAGCTGTCTTACTGCCTCGGATTGTTCTGGACCCCATTCCCACTTGACCCCACCCTTCAAAAGATGAATCAGGGGTCTAGTGATCTCTGCGTAGCCCTCAATGAATTTTCTGCTGTAATTAGTCAGTCCAAGGAGGCTCCTTAGTTCCCGCAGAGTTGTGGGTTCTTTCAGTTTCTGAAGTGCTTCCACGTTCTTTTCCTGGGGACAGGAAAACCACTGTGCTTTCTGAAAGGAAAGTTTTGCTCCGGCGGCTCTCAACTGTGTCAAAACATGACGGATCTCCGCTATGTGTTCCTCCACGGTTCAACTTTTGATGAGGACATCATCTACATAAGCCATGTTACCCCTCGCACCCAGGTCGGGCATGGCCTTGTGTAGGAAGATGTTGAACGGAGTTGTGGTATCCGAAGGGAGTCCGGGTCCATGTGTACTGCTGGCCCCCAAAGGTAAAAGCCAGTTTGTATTGGTCCTCCTTACTGACAGGCACAGTCCAGTATCCATTGGTCAGGTCTGTTGCAAAGAATACCTGTGACCCCTGGATCTGGACCAGCCCTTGGTCAATGTAGGGAAGAGACCATCGAGAAGTATGGACCCGTTTATTGAGCTCCCTAAGGTCGGCGCAGAGTCTCCACTGGCCGTTTGGCTTCAATATTCCCAGCACCGTATTATTGAAGGTGCTGTGTACGGGACAGATTATCCCCCGGGACTCAAGGTTCTTAATTATTTCACTTAGGGACTCCATGGATGTGAGAGGCAAGCAATATTGGAGTCATGCCAGGGTCCGTGCGAATTGTTGTTAGGTGGATGTCGGTGAGACCACAGTCATATGAGTCCACCGCAACGAGATCTTGAAAATCCAAGAAAACTTTTTTAAACATTTGCTTCTGCTCCAGAGTCACACAGGCATCAGCTAGGTTGACTCTCTTCAACCATCTGCCTGAAGCCTGGAAAGACTTCTGGTTTCGCTATCTCAGCGGCTTCCTCCAGCTGGGTGGAGAAGTCCCTGTTCAGAGTGCTGATTTGAACTGGTGGCTTCAGGTGGGAAAGGCAGCCCTCATGGACCTGGAAAATCACCTCATCCCCTCTGAAGTCACAAGTCACATCTTCCTTACCATAAGGGCAGGAATTGTACACCAGGAAGTTCCCCCCATGCCGGGTAAAGATCCTGTCTGGTGTTGTGTGGTCATCACTGTCACTGTCAAAGCAGTCCTTGGGGATTGGCCCTAACAGTTCATTTGCTAAATCAATGGAAAAGTGTCGGTCATCAACCGCCATTCCAATAATGGTGCCTGCGGCTAGAGTGATACTCTTTAAGTCACTGCTATCCACCTCTATTGGAATGGTGTCATGTTCTATATTGACTAATGGTGTTGGGCTTACCCACAACCCTTGCTGTTGAAGAGAAGCATTTAGATGAATATAAGCATCAGGGGTTTTTTAATTTTTGTCCTCTTTTAACCTTCACTTCCAGGGAGAATTGTGGGTTCCTTTCTGGGATGGTGACTTCCTCTTTTATCTGAATTTCAACTGCATAAGATAGCAATTGAGTTGACCTAAATGCTTTCTCTGGATCATCAAAGCCCATGGGATTATCCGCTAATCGGGACCAAGCTTTGAAGTTTATTAGGTCCAAACTAATGGCAAAGCGATTGAGAATGTCACTGCCTAAGTAAAAGGCGGCAGTGACGTCTCGCACGACCCAACAATTATGGACTATGCTCTTGTTGCCAATGGAGATTTTGAGCATACACCTACTTGGCAGGAGATGTTTGGAATTGGGTGTTTCCAGATCCATTTCCCATTTGTCTATCTTTGGATGTGGGAATGGCTCGATCTTTTGGGAGTTGGCGGAACATGGCTTCGCTGATGAAGCTCTTACCGTTGTTCACACACACTCGGGCGAGAACAGAGTCCTTCCCATCATTTAACTGAACAGGGATGAACAACTGCTCTCCAATTTGCTGAATATCAGCCAGGCTCTGAGCTGATTTCACATCTCTCTGGACTATAGGAGTGGGAATGTCTGATTGTGGATTGGTAAAGAATTTCAGAAGGTTGATTTTCAGAAATAGAGAGGACCCCCCATCACCAGTCTGTTGTCCTACTGCTATTACTGTCACGTCTGGAATTTGGTTGTTCTGGAAGTGAAATTCTACTTGGTCAGATTTTTGTTCATGTGCCGTTTAAACTAACATGGTTGACACTCTGTTTTAATTTTATTGGTCGGCTAGTCTGGGTCCAGAGGACCTTGTTTACGCAATCTATTAGAGGTGACAACCTTCTCAGGAGGTCATTCCCTATTAAACAAGGGGTGCCCTCTGTAGTCACTACTATGACCGGGTGTTTCACCTTGTGTCGCTCAATTGTAATGACCAAATCCGCAGTCCCCTCAACGGGAATTTCCTTCCCGTCAAAGTTCTGAAGTTGTCCAGGAAGAGAGGTGAGAGGAATTTGGTAATTCTCCCCCTTCCGTGAATTCAGTTAATAAAAGGCCTTTTTGGACAGAAGGGTAGCTTGGGATCCAGTGTCCACCAGTGCAAAACTGTACCCTGCCCCTGTACTTGTACCGGGGCATAGTATCTTCCCAACTGGTGGGCCAATTTTCTGGTTTTGGACATGCAAAGAGAAGAGATTTGGGCAGAATTCTGTGGAGAATCTTGGGAATCCGAAACTAGAAATGGGAGAAGTTTTGGGTTCCCCTGGTTCCGGTTCTGGGCTGCCCCCCCCTTTTGGAGGCAGTCACCAGAAAGGGTTTGAACCAGGGGATTTTGATGCTGTTGGTTCTGGGAAGAGATGATGGGCGGCGCTAGCTCAGTCCCCACATCTACCCAGTCTGTCTGTGAATCCCTTCAGACACATTTTTCTTTGGGAGGTCAAAGTGGGTCTGTTTGGGTCTTTTGTTTCTTCTACCGCCTCTCTGCTCCTTGGGTGGCAGACTTTCAGGGGTAGGAGATTTTGTTTCCAGTTCCTGGGTTTCCAGGGGCTGTTCACAAGTGGGGAAGGAAGCTTCCTCTGAGGCTTTACACCCCCCTTCCCCTTGTGCCTCCTCCCTCGGAAATGGTGGGTTATTGGGGTGCTGCCCCCGTCATTGTTCTGGAGCACCAGGCCGAGAGTTTGGGGCATTCTGCACCGGCATGCCCATCTGAGGGTTCTGCTGAGCCCTCAGCACGTGACCCAGCTCCTGTGCCAGATTTTGGACCTGGCGCTCTAACTGTGAAACCCGCTCAGGCTGATACAGGGTTCTATTTTCTCCCCTGGGCTGATCCCGGGAAGGGTAGCTATCCCATCTCTGGTAATACCCCGGGTTGGGAAGATTTGGGTACCCCTCCACCCTTGGCCTCCCCTCTCCCGGATTAGGTGGTCTGGGCTCAGGGAAGTGGGGAAAGAAGGATGGATGATTTTGGGGTTGGAATTGGGTGGATACCTGGGGAAAAAGTTCTGCCCAGGGTTTGGTGAATTTCTGCCCTCCTGGGGGAAGTTAGGAGGGAAGTTCCCTGGGTTAGGTGCTTGGTTGAATCACCCCCCTTTGGGCTGGAGGGGTCCACACATAACCCAGGATGGGTCGGTTACCCTTGTAGCGGTGACTTACATAGTCAGGGGAGTGAGGGACCCCATTTGTGGGACTACCTCATTGACTCCCTGTCTGTGACTGGCCCGAGGGCTTTCTGAGCTTAGGATTATTTGGTGCAGGCAGATTTTTAGGCTCCCCCATCTCCAAATCTAAAATAGGGGCAACCTTTAACTCTGCCACCTTAGCAGTAGCAGGGCTGCTGGTTGGCTTGGGGCTCTTCTGAGCATTATTTTTATTTTCTATGGGTTTCTGCACCTCATAGATCCGGGTGGCCTGTTCAATGACCCAGTCTAGTGACCTTTTCTCGTGAAAATCTCTCACTAGCTGGGTCATGATGTATTTGGGTAAGGCATGGAAAAACGTATTAACAAATTCTTTGCTATCCGTGCGCACCCTTTTGGTAGTCTGCGCAAAAGCATGCTTCAACTCCTGCACAAATTCTTGTGGGGCCTGATCCTCCCCACATTGCAAATTGTAGGCTGCCTTGCGAGCCTCTTGGGGATTTCGGTTAACAGAAAAGTGTTTCAAGATGGCTGCCTTATATGTGGTCCATCTTGAATGATTCTGCTCCTCCAGCCCCGCAAAGAAACTGGAGTATTCTGGGGAGAATGTCCATTTTACATACTGAATGCAGCTACTGCTGTCTTTCAAATGGAAAGTCTCCATCATTTGCTCAAAGAGCCCCAAGTATTCCCAAACAGAATTCTTGGTGTTCTTGTGATAAGGTGTGATGACACTCCTTATTGCCTTAATTTGTTTTAAGGGGTCCTTAAGCAAGGCCCTTATTGCCTTATTGGCCTTCTTGGTTTGGGTAACCCTGGTCCATTCATCCTCTGACTCAGAACCGCTGCTCCCAGAGGCGCCCGTCTGATCTTCCAGGTTTTCCCGGATTCTGCGAGCCTGGGAATGACTGGCAGAATCTGTGTCCTGTGTCCTGTGATGTTCAGAGGAGTCTTCAGATTCCTCCTTGCTGCCAGGATTAGATGGGTGCCCCCCCCACTGACCTAACTGGGCAGAGGTTTTCAAAATGCCCTTAGAGGGCCTACTCTCTCGCGGTTCCCCATTAAATTGCACTGTACTTGGGTGCCCATACACAGATGCCCGCCCATCCATTCCTGGGAGGCACTGGTTCATGAGTCCCATACTCCTAAATGGATAGTAATCTGCCATCCATGTGGCCCTGGGCTCATGTGCGCCAGGGGACATGGGGGTGGCAGAGTCCAGGTACTAAGAGAGATGGAGGCCTCTGGTACTAGGGCTCCTGAGGTTATGATCAGGTGTTTCCCTTTCCCAGCGAACCTCATCTCTATCAGCCCCTGCTCCCTATTGCCCTGCAAGAGCCTATGCCTGTGTCGAAACGTTCTTAATGCTCCTTCTGCAAGGCCAGAATTCTGGTATCCTGGTCTGCCCTTTCCTGTTGCAGGATACCCATGTCCTCTTTTATTTTAATGATATACTGTCTACTAGCATTTTCTGACTCCTGGCTCCTGTGCAGCCTCTGCTCAGAAGAGTTCAGGTCAGATTGGGCCTTCTCTAATGCCATCAACTGCCTACTTGCCAGATCTTGGCCTTCAGCACATTTGTCCTGTATGGCTCCCATATATAAATATAAATATGGCGCTATCATGGCAATCTTGTTGTGCTCATCCTTGGCCTTAGGGGCCATGCATAGCTCACTTAGGGCCACATGTAAGGGACCCTGATCTCTCCGGCGATCTAACTCAGTTGCAGTGACCTGTTGTGTGATTGCCTGCAACCACACATTCTGGTCCTGCTCCGTCCATTCGCCTCTCACAAATAGCTCATGTAAGAGGTGCTCTCTCGCTATCTTCATGTCTACCAGTGTCGTCATTCTGGACAATGATTTCCTTCCTGACTTATAGAATTTTGTTGTTTTTTATTTTGCAAAACAGACCGTTTCCTGAGAGTGTTCCGTTTTGAGGGGAGCTTTTACAGTGTAACACAGCGTGGTGATCCAACAGGATTTACGTATCCTATCAGTTAGCACACTGAATTAAGCTGCACAAGTGGTAGGCCTAATCCAAACGTCCCGTTACAAGCCCCCACTCTGTAAGTGACTTCAATCCAGCAATCCAACTAAGTCAATGCCTAGTCTGGGATGCCCAATGGAAGCCCTTATTAATATATTTTTATGTCAAATTCTTTGAATCTGGATGATAAACCCTTATATAACGCCCCTCTCTTCGAATCCCCCTGACCTCGCTGAGCCAAGAAGTAAGTTTGTTTTGCAAATTAAAAGATTTATTTGAGGAATAAAACAATATATATCACACTTTTATGAATAAATTAATATTTGATAGCACACTTATGAATATAATAGTGATCAACAATGAATAATATTACAATAACACAATTCTTTGATCACTTCGGAGTTGGTATAGAAAGAATAAGGTAGCAGAGAATGCTTTGTATGGTTTAAAGGAAATGCAAGACGGCAAAGAATGCAACACAGAAATAAACTTGATATGAATTCAATCAGAAGATAACATAATTACTTTTCCCCCTGTGACTACTCACTCCCCACCTATGCAATATGGAGAGATGGAAAGGAGGGCACACAGGTTTCCAGAATACAATCAAATGCAGTTCAGTTCCAGTTCCCCCCAGCAAGCTTAGAGAAAACCGGTATGGTTTTAAACAGGCAAAATACTTTTAGATGTGATTGCAATGAAGTCAAAATATGCTAAAATGATTTTAATTCGCTAAAGGAGATTCAGGGTAGGTGATAGATACTTTGAATTGGTACAGGTCAACACTAGCAATGATTCATGAATGATTATCAGATTGAAAACGAAATTCAGCAGTTGCAAGCAAAAGACAGCAATTTTTAACATGTGGTGAAGTGGAGCTAATTTTCAATTTGCGGCACTTTTCCCGCGTTCCTATATCGCGATTATGGAAAAACTATAAGGAGTAGGAATGTCAGTTAAATCTCGCTCCTAGGACGTGCGGTTCAAAAGATACGGATGTTTTTGTGGAGGTAGATTTTCACAAAAAAAGTCAAGATATCAAAATGACAGATTATGCTTTTACAGATTTGAAAATCACAGAATGGACACACGTTTTCTATGCAGTTCTGGACAGGTTGAAATGGATGGGATAAGATTACTTTAGACTAAGAGATGACTATGCACAGTTCTAGAATAGATACTCACTCCTAGTTTTTGGAAGGGAATGGACCTCGTCACAGATCTGGTCAGGTTTGGACTGCACTCTCGCCACCGGATGGTCAGGCACTGGTTCTGCTCATAGAGTGGCCTCTGGTCTGCTATCGGCACTGCACATCGGTCTGGTCTGGGTCTGATGGGTTCTGGATACAGCTCTGCTTTAAGGGTCTGGTTCTGACGCAGGGTTCAAGCCAGAAGCAAAACAGCTTGCCCGGCTGTTGAATAGTTTAGTTAGGTTGCTGGGTTCTGAGGCCTGTTGAGAAGAGTTCAGCTTGTGGATTAGGCCTCTGCTTCTCCAAGGTTCTAGAGTTTGGGTTCTAAAGTTTTGGTTCTGGAGTCTATCTGGGAACTGGAGCCTCAGGAGTCTGGTGTTTTTGTCTAGATATGGTCGGGCAGCGTGCTGCCCAGGAATCGATGAGTAATGGAAAAAAAATGAGTGTCCCTATCTGGGTCTCAGTGGTTCTTTTTATGTGTTTCCAAAGGGGGTGTGGAGGCTGGCTTTGTATGCTCAACCCACTAAGGATTTCATAGGTTAAAGAGTTTACTGTCCTCTGACTGGAGAAGGGAGTAGTGAGTCAGAATGAGTCATCAGATATCATCTTTATGGCTGAAGGAAAGAACACACCCCTTTGGTTTCTCAAGAAAATCAATTTTTCATAATCAAATCTGCTTCCCAGATACACAAGTTGTTGAGAATACATGTACATATCACATTTTAGTTAAGACAGGTTTCTGTTTAACCCTGCTCTTTCTAAGAGGTTGGGTTCAGAAATGACAACTTATTTGCGATTTTGGTAGGTTTTGCAATATTGGTTTTGCACCAAATCTTACACGGAGGTACACCCCTTCTCTGGGCATATACAGTAAGTTTTCATTTTTCTAGCATAAACACTGTGCCTGCAATATTAATAAATATGGGGCTTGGCCTCAGAACATCCCACAGCGTCCAACTTCATCTTCAACTTTGAGTTAAGGTGTCATTTTAAGAATCTCATAATTGTACATTTCTATCAGCTGGTTACAATTAGTTATCAGTATTCTTATAAAACATATATTTGCCTTCACTTCAGTACACCCATTGGTGTGTCCCCGCCCCTAGAAGTGTGGCTTGACTCAGAGGTCACATGTCTTGTTTTTCCTAGAGCAGTGTGGACAGTTACACCTCAAATCAGCATATTCTGTTCATCCCAAAGCCCCCAGTGTTCCTTCCTCCAGGCTGCAGGGAAAATCTCCTCCATCTTAATCAACAGGACCATGTGACATCATGCCTTCTGATGTGGAGTCCCCAGGTGTGATGGATTCCCGGGGACAGCAAGCCTTTTGAAGTCTCAGCTAACACAGGTTACTATTTAGCTTCTGAAATACAGGTCTCCTGTCAGAATTTAGATCACCAGCACCGGTCAGTGGTGAGCACCGGTACTGCACCTATTTTTGACAGCTGTCTTACCAGTAAGCAATCCTCAAAATATACTTTGTTCGAATATAGATACACTTCTGTGGACCTCAGATTCATGTAGATTCTTGCGGGAGAATGATGTCGACCCCCCAAAAAGGATGTGGGACCTTTTTATTGGTTTTGGTGAGCCATGATTTTAGCAATTTTTGACATCAAATAAAACGGATTTTGAACAGCTTTATATTCCTTTGCACTGATTTTGCTCTTTGTGCAGTTGAAGGATGGGGTCTGGCAATGATCTCCTGTATTAACACTGACAGAGGCAAAAGAAGATGGCAACCTATCTTTCAGATTTTTACTGCACATTTTGGGATGATTTCTGGCGAGCAGCATGCTTTCCGACATCCATTATGAAGTTTCTTCTGCCAGTAATGCACGGTGATGTTGCAGGGCTTGGATGCGTGGGTTGAAACATCCCACACTACCTGTCTGGGATTGGCCCAAGGGCCTTCTGATTCTTTGGTTAGAAGATGGATTCTGCAGAGGAATATTTTTAGCCCCCCCATCTCCAGATCTATAATAGGGGCAACCTTCACCTCCACCACCTTAGCACCAGCAGGGGTGTTGGCTGGGTTGGGTTTTTTTATTTATATTTTTGTTCTCTACGGGTTTCTGCACTTCATAAATACGGGTCACCTATTCAATGACCCAGTCCAGTGATCTCTTCTCGTGAAAGTCCCTCAACAGCTGGGTCATGATATATTTAAGGAGTGCATGGAAGAAGGTGTTAATGAACTCACTAATGTCTGTGCGCACCCTCCTGGTGGTCTGCGCAAAGGCACATTTTAGTTCTTGCACAAATTCTTGTAGGGCCTGATCTTCCCCACACTGCACATTATAGGCCACCTTGCGGGCCTCTTCGGGGTTCTTATGGACAGTAAAATGTTTTAAGATGGCCACGCTGTAGGTGGACCATCTTGTGTGGTTCTGATCCTCCAGCCCCGCAAAGAAGCTGGAGTACTCAGGGGAAAAGGTACATTTTACGTATTGGATGCAAGACTGGCTATTTTTCAGATGTAAAGTATACATCATCTGCTCGTATAACTCAAGGTGCTCCCAGACTGAATACTTGGCATTTTTGTGATAGGGATTTATGACGCTCTTAAAGGCTTTGATCTGTTTCAGGGGATCTTTTAGTAGAGCCCTCATAATTCTGTAGGCCTTTTTGGTCTTAGTCACCTGAGTCCACTCAGAGGCACTGCTACAGGAGGTGGCTACCTGATCCTCTAGGCTCTCCCTGATTTTGCAAGCTTGAGAATGCCTTTGAGAATGTGGGGGCCTAGTTTCCTGATGCTTGTGGTGCCAAGAAGAATCTTCTGACTCTCCCTTGCTCCCAGGATTGGCTGATTACCCCCCGGCCCCACTGCCCTATCTGGGAAGAGGTCTTGAGGATACTCTTTTTGGGCTTGCTTTCCTCGAGTTCCCCACCAAATCTGACAAACTGATCCTTTGGTAGGTGGTATTTTTGAGGATCTGATTCCGTGATTCTTCCCTCACGGGAATCTTCCTGATCAGAGAGGCTAGCCCTAACATTTGGGAATCTGTACAGAGATGCCCATCCATCCATTTCTGGGATGTGCTGATCTGTCGGTCGCATGTTGCCAATTCTGCTGAAGTCTACCATCCCCATGGCCCTTGGTTCATATGAGCCAGTGGACATAAAGCTGGCAGAATCCATGGTACTGGAAGGGTTAGAGTCCCTGATTGCCGTGGTCCTGATGTTATGCTCAGGGGTTTCTCTGTCCCTCCCTACCTCTTCTCTTTCAGACCCTATTCCCTGGTGATGTGCCAAAATATGACTCTTTTGCTCCTCTATTAAGGCCTTACTGGTCTCAATGATTTGCATTGTTGGCGGAGCCTATCATTCTTTTCACAGAGAGCCTCATTGTCTCTCTGTGCTTCCCGCCTGGTCTGAAAATACTGGGCCAATTTCTGCTGCAGGAGACTCACCTCCTGAGTTTTATCATTATTGGTCTGGGTGTTCTTTTCCAGAGCATCCTCCACCCGCCTGGTGTGCTCTAGTCACTTCTCATATTCGGTTTTTACCTCACTGAGCTCCTGGAGGGCCAGCTTTCTTTCCTCTAGCTTGGTTTTTAACTGGCTGACTTCCTGGCCTAAGGCGTCCCTCTCCTGATTTAGAGTGCCGCTCTGTGCAGCCAGGTGGTCCCTTTGTTTTTTAAATGCGTGGGATTTCTGGTGCTCCCCATCAAATTCCTCTTCAGTGTGGAGGTCTTTAATAATTAATTCATTACTCTCCTTTTCCAAGGTCTCAACCTGATTTTGTAAGGTGACTATCTGTTCTGCGCAGGCTCAATTATATTTTATCTGTTGATTTAACTGGGATGATATTAAGGGTTTGGGATTTTCAAAAGACAAAAGTATTTTAAAGAAATTATTACTATTACAAGAAAACAAGGTAAGGTTTCAGACTGGTGTGACACTACTACACATTCTTAAGGTCAAGAGAGGATAGTTTGAGATTGGGATAGGACAAGGCAATATACTATGAGCTACTATTATTCCTGTTGATACTTACAGTCCACTGTAATTAAGATTGGACTGTAAGGGTTCTGGTCATCAGATTGGGTCTACCGGCAGCAGGGCACTTCTGGTGGGATTGGATCAGCTGTGCGGTTCTGGTCAATTTGGACTGCGGAAATCAAGATGTGGTCAAGAAGCAGTGTGTTAAATTTATGGAATTTTTAAAGGGTCATAGCTCTCATAAACTCGTTTTCTAAGGTTCATGTTACATGCCTCCTTGATATAATGATTTGCAAGTGTCTGTCATTCCATAATTACACAAACAACACACTAATCCTGAATAGTCTTAAACGTACTCCCACGAATAACATAACTAACTAACTAAGCACATTTTTATATAGCGGAAAACTCACCCAAAAGGTCTGAAGGCACTCACAGAGACAGAATGAAAAACAAACAGAAATCATCTAGTCTCAGAGATGGGAAGAGATGAAATCACTTGGCATAGCGTCTGGCAGAGTCCTTCAAGAGTAGCTGTGTTATCCTATGCAATTAGGTAAGTTCAGGCATCAATGTAGTACACTCTTTAAGATAAAGTGGGATCACATTCCAAGTTCCAGGGGCACAAACAGCAAAACTAGCTCCACCTATTTTCCTCAGAACAATGCATGGTTGGGCCAGTAACATCAGACTATTAGAGCTCAAAGCATGGAATTGATGTAGCCATTTGGATCCTTCATTTCAAATATTCTGAAGCCTTACCTGAGAGACATTTAAAGACTATTACTAGTCCCTTAAATTTCAGCTGCTGCTCAATGGAGAGCCAATGTCTTTTTTTAATGTTCTGTAATATGAGTTTGCCGATTCAAACCACAAAGAGCCTGTAGTGCTCCATTCTGAATGGTTTGGAGACATCTGACGTTCCTTTTAGAGGTTCCTATCAAAAGACTATTGCAGTTGTCTAATTTGGTGTTGACTATAGCTGCTGCAATAGATGCTCTGTTAGCTTCTGACAGATAGGGACATAGCTGCCACAAGTGGTGAGTATAGAATCTGCATGAAGACTTAAGGTAGGACACATGTTTCTGAAATGTCAGATGAGCGTCAAATAACACTTCCAGAGTCTTCACATAATCAGACACTAGGATTTTGTTACCAGCTATTTCAAGGGCCTTATAACATGTGTCCATGTTTATTATCCTATGAGGTGTACTAATAACCAACAGCTCTGTTTTTGTATCATTAAGGGCAAGAGAGTTTAAAGCCATTCATTTCTGGATTGCATCATATATTAAATGTATAGTAGCTAAATCATCTTTATAGGCCCCAGATAGTTTAACAACTATTTGGGTATCATCAGAATAGTTGGCAAACTGTATGCCCATAGATTTTAGTAGGTCGCATAAGCATTTAATACATATATTAAAAAGTAATGGGGATAGGTATGATCACTGAGAGACACCACATATTACAAGAACTTTCAAGGACTTTGAGAGTCCTTTAGCAACACAGGCACACCTGGGTCGCAGAAATTATTTAAGCCAAATGACTGCTTCTGGGGAGCATAAACCTATCCTGTGAAGTCTTTCAGCTAGAAGGTCATGGTCGACCAAGCAGAGGAAAGGTCCAACAAAAGCTGGAGAGCAGAACTTCCTTCCTCAATGATATCTATTATGCTATTATGCTAGCCTTCAAATCGAGGAGTGCCGTCTCTGTGCCATGGATAGCTCTAAAAAAAGACTGTTCCTTAGCCAGAATGTTATTGGTTTCAATGACATTTTGTAGCTGTTTATAGGCTATTTTGTCCAGTATATTAAGTATAAAAGCAACGTTGGTAACGGGACGATAGTTTTCAGGCATCAGGGGGTCAAGATTAATCTTCTATGCCGATAGGAACAGTTGCCTCATCAAAGGAGTGATTAACAAGTTCTGTTACCCATGGTGTGAGAGTGTTTGCAAATTCCTTAAAAAGTGAAGTGGGGAAAATATCCCCCTTACATGATGTAGGTTTAAGCCCCTCAATAATCACCAAAACCTCTTCCTCTGTCATTCGAGTGAATGAGAAAAGTTGCATCCCTTGATCTGGTAACTCCAGAATGGGATGTAATGATGCTTCAGTGAAGCATTGGGATTCAATCTTCACATAAAAAGTATCCAGGCTATCTTTAACATTATAGAGGCCTGGAAGAGAGATAGTTGGCATGCATAAAAGCAAGCAAAAAAGCCTTCACATAACCAACAATCTAAAAGTGAAGGTAAAGCATAGTATCCTTATTCCTCATATCACGATTGCAGATCAGCAGCTCAAAAAAGTAGAATTGTTTGTTTTTTTGATAAAAACTTCTTATCCATGCTACTGTCCTTCACCTGCCAAGTCATTATAGAAAGGGGAAAGACCATATGCAAATCAGGCTTGGTCCAACACCAAATGGGGTAGTCCAGCCTGAAATATTTAGGTTGATCCAAGCCTGATTTGCATATGATCACATACATCTTGTAAGCCTCAGAGGTGTTATCATTAACTCTTCATGAGGTTAGCATTTGCATATTAGGCGCCCCACTGCACCCCTTTGCCAATGGGGAAGAATCAGCCAAAAATGGATGCGCTAACCCCTGTGTGTGCAGTTATCTGCAGAATGGCGCATGGTGCACCATCACAAAAGGCTGCACACCCCTGTCACACACAGTCAAAGTTGGTGTAAAAACAGAACTCACTGCAGGAGGATGCCAGTGGGTGCTGTTACATGTAACATGAAGCAAGGCCACAAATGTTGGCTAAAAAACGAAAATGTCTTTTAAAATGCAGCTTTCCCAACCAATTAGAACCTTCAAAGTGCTGTTTTGGTGCTAAATTCAGTCATTTCCCAAGTGAATTATTGAAATTGTAAGTGTGCTGAAACCACAGATCATCCAGTACACTCAGAAGAAACCGGGCCTCACTGACTGACAGCAGCTAAGAAATGAATTTCATGCAAAACAAATCCCAGCACTCAAAGACAGAATAATGCTGTGCTAAATGTGTGTGTGCTGCATAAGATAATTAGATGTAAAAAACTCAGTTTAAAGTGTTTTTTTTTGAAGAAGTGCTAAATTTGCCTGTTTAAAGCATGTTTTTTGTGAAGGGCTTAATTCCTTTAATTGTCAAAATACATTATAAACTCTGTTCATTTTATATCTTTTAAATGAAAGATTGTAGATGAATCTTAATCCAGTTGGAGTTAACAGGTTAATTCTGATTGGACAGTGCCCAGCCTGGGAAAGATGACACTTCATGTTGACACTAAGCTGCTCCCAGGAAGGCTTAATGGATGCTGGAGGTTCTCGCATATTTAGAACAAAGACCTCATTAGCCATTCATCGTTGGCTAACCCAAAGACAAAGGAAGGCTTGGACACCCATCCTCCCAGAGAAGGGACAGGATGTGGAGGAGGTTTCTCAGTGAACTTCAAACTGGCCATTTGCTCACTTGGGAAGTAAGAAAAAAAAACGGGCATGGATTTTGAATGGAAATTACTTATTTTGCCTCAGAACTTTATGACATTTAACATGGCAGCCAAACTAAGTAGACGAAAGTGAAAAATACATACTTATGAATCTGAACTCATGCTAGACATTTGAAGATTTGGTAGGATTTCTTACTATATAAGGATCCAAAGTTACACCAAAACCCTAATTGTGGCAACACTATTAATGTTGCAAATATGATATTCTATACCCATGTTCTAGGGGTCATCGCCCAGATATGTATTGAATTAGAAATGGTTAGGCCAAATCGTTATGATTAAAAAGGACAAAGTTCCACAGGATGACAAAGACAGCTCTCACAGAGATGGGAATTGGACACCAGGATAACCCATAAAATATGTAATGCATGTGTCTGATTTTAGTAGAGTGCATGATTAAAAAATGTTTATTTATGGGAAACTTAAATTGTGGTTCAAATCAAGGTGGGAGTTCCTAAATCGCATCATAAAACATGACAACTCTTTCTGATTGCCAACCAGAACAAGGCATGTGCCACACAACAAATCTACTGCAAACATGTGCCCTTCTGAGAAGCTGATGCACATATTAAAGGGCTGTTGTTATTTATTTTGGATACTCTGTGTCCAGTGGGTACAGAAGACATCTCAAAAAATCAAATTACGTCACCCATTACCCCGCTTTGGTTTGGCTGTTACAGAAAAGAGAAACTTGATTTAAAAGACACTGACATTTTCTTATTCAAATGTTGCTACCTAAATGGACTGCCTGGATGAATTCATCATCAAAGTTTTGATCAGATGGGAAAAGAAAGTGTGAAAGATCCAGTAGCTCAGTGTGAGTTATCCCGTGATTAACATCCAGAATGTGTATGAATTTTTACGAGTCCGTTTCAAATGCATGGAGATCTGACAGGCAAAACATCATCTAAAGAACCATTTTTGGTTGAGCACTAGAGATTACTCAGAGGGCTTAATTATGGCACAGGATGTGACCTTTTTTAAATATATTCGCTATTAAGTGCATTGAGTGCAGAAACTTTGTCTAGCGATGAGTGAAATTAAAGGACCTAAATAAAGGGAGACCTCCCATGTCCCCATCTCATCCTAGTAAAGGTTACCTTTGCCATGTGGCAGAAAATAAGGGTGGCAATAGAAGAAATGTCTATACTGGGCAATTCATCAGTACATTAGCAGTAATAGGTAGAACAATGAGATGAAGGAACACTCCACATGGCAAGGGAAAGGCCATTGGGAGTATGGTTTATATGTCAAAAGTTCTAAAATGACATTATGGTGCACGAGATACAGGTGATGTGTTAATGAACAAATGCATTAATTGGATCTGTCATACAAAGTAGTATATGAGATGATATTGTTCCCTTTTTACTATCAGAGGATGCCACTGACCAGTCATATAATGAATGAACGAAACACTTGTGTATGAGCTCGATATAAATGAAATATCATATCATATCAAAACACGCTCAATACCGAAGATCAGTCTCTAAGCGTGGCACTGGTATTCAAACCTATGTTACTTTGCAGTTTCTTGCTTCCAAGACAAGCGCGTTGCCCCTGAGCTCTCCTCCCAGCTGACACATAATCATGTTTGCTTGGTCTTAACAGATAAAAACTTTCTGGGTGAGATTTTGGCTATAGATGTAGGCCATTGCTTCTGATGGTTGCAGTCATTCAACTAAAAGCCTCTCCTTTCGTATTCCTTAATTGTACTGCAGCGTAGAAGAAGGGTGCCAGAGCAATCAATATTTTGATCAAAACTGTCTCATTCTCCGATGGGTACCTGCACATTCATGCAGATGCACGAATGATCATTTGTAAAGAGACATAAGTCCCTTTTAAGCATCACAGTCATACGACAAATAATCCACCTTTTACCTGTATTAGAGAGCAACATGTTGGATGCATATGATTGACAGTCACATTCCCCCACTGAAGTAGAACTGTCATCTGCCCTAATTCTGTCTTTAAATAATAATTTGAACTACTTCAAGATATTACTGTTCAACATCGCAAAGAGTCAAAATGACAAAGGCTGGTCGGAATGTATAGGAAATGTCACTTTTATGTGTTTTCATGAAACCTGGGGATTAATAACCTCTGTCTTGAAGGCTATGCAAGTTGTAATACTATAGCTGTAAAGGGCAATAGCAGTAGAACCTGTGGCTGAATGGTGGACTAGCTGATCATCGTCTGGGGTGTAAGATTGCATTTCTGGCAAGAGGTTCCAAAGACATACAAAGCATTTTATTAGAGCTTGAAGGTGTCCTGGATGCATTATTTTTTGACTGTTTACATGAGGCCAGTAGATCTATGGGCATGCCAACAATGCAACAACCTGATATTGGGATAACAATGTTATATTAGTTAAACTAGTTCAACTACAGTAATATTTACAAACTGAACCTTTTGTGAGTTTGGAGGAATTATGGATAAAGAAGGCCATGCTTGATGTACAGTTTTTAATTATAGTAGTTCAAACATAATCTTGTAATAAGTCACTTATGCATTTTACATATGTGAAGGCTTCATGGAGCAAGACACAGACAACAGATTCACTTTTTCTAAAATAAAGTGTATATTTCTTATTGGTCAGGATGGAGTAAGGTCTAACTTGTCCTATGCAAAGGTGGGATTTCCCTAGCTAAAGAACCAAATGATAGTCTTTGTTCTTAAGTTCAACAGAAAAGTCTACCTGTGTCCAAAACCT